>NC_064639.1:854409984-855611651 GCF_023864345.2 Schistocerca serialis cubense | reverse complement strand
TACACAGCGATTGCGAATGTGGTACTACCCGGCAAACACTATCCTGTTTGATGGGTGCCCTTACGTCGTGGTTGACCGGAATGCCATCTTCCGTGCAGAATACGATCCTACTGACGTCTGTTGATAGTTTGTATGATTATATCGTGAATTAGACACAGAACGGGAAATAGCGGTTTGTTGCTTTACTTTTTGATTCCAGCGTACTTCTCCCAACGTCTGATGATGATATTTCAAGTCGAAACCGGGTGCTTTTCATATTCAATACGAGCATTACTGCAGTAAACCTTATTGTAATAGTTTTTCCCTGTTTGTACCTCGTTATACAGTATTTCCGACGGAACAAGTGTTCCAGTTCAGGGTGACGAGTGACGCGGAATCAAGAGTGCTCTTCCCCTAAACGTGTGTGTCTGATTCCGAAATGTTCTAACTAGAACTTTTGTATCTGAGTAACGTGTTTACTGTAATAAGTTCAGGGTTGCGAACTAGATAAAAATGGAACGGATGAGAGGGAGAAACCGTTATTCTGCTAAATTTAGTATGCAAAAACAACGTTCTGTATCAGTTGCCCCGGGATCTCGGATGATATGTGAAGGAAGTTCATATTCATGACTTCTGCAAAGAACAGCTGTTCAAATCCCATTGGGTGCCACCTGAAGTCTATGTATTCCCAGCACATTTCAAGAGAAATCTATAATAGCTTGACTGCTGTGAATACTTCATGACAGTTAATATTATAATTTGTGAATAAATTCTTTCAAGTGTGTTGACTCGTAATTATTTAAAATATGCGCCGCTGAACAGCGATATAGGTGTTGGCGCTACAGTACGACTGTTAAGTTGGCAACAGAGTGAAAACAGCTGGTGCACTTGTGTTTTGACGGCAGCTTATGTATGAAGTATCGTGGCAAGAAGTCGAGGGGAACGATTACTTGATTGTATTGTATTATAATTTTAAAAAATGTTCAAATGTGTGTGATATCTTATGCGACTTAACTGCTAAGGTCATCAGTCCCTAAGTTTACACACTGCTTAACCTAAATTATCCTAAGGACAAACACACACACCCATGCCCGAGGGAGGACACGAACCTCCGACGGGACCAGCCGCACAGTCCATGACTGCAGTGCCTTAGACCCCTCGGCTAATCCCGCGCGGCTATAATTTGAACTGTGTGAAATATACACTACTGGCCATTAAAATTGCTACACCAAGAAGAAATGCAGGGGATAAACGTGTATTCATTTGACAAATATATTATACTAGAACTGACATGTGATTACATTTTCACGCAATTTGAGTGCACAGATCCTGAGAAATCAGTACCCAGAACAACCACCTACGCCCATAATAACGGCCTTGATATACCTGGGCATTGAGTCAAACAGAGCTTGGATGGCGTGAACAGGTACAGCAGCCCATGCAGCTTCAACACGATACCGCAGTTCATCAAGAGTAGTGACTGGCGTATTGTGACGAGCCAGTTGCTCGGCCACCATTGACTAGACGTTTTCAATTTGTGACAGATCTGGAGAATGTGCTGGCCAGGGCAGCATGTGACATTTTCTGTGTCCAGAAAGGCCCGTACAGGACCTGCAGCATGCGGTTGTGCATTATCCTGCTGAAATGTAGGGTTTCCCAGGGATCGAATGAAGGGTACAGCCACGGGTAGTAACACATCTGAAATGTAACGTCCACTGTTCAAAGTGCCGTCAATGCGAACAAGAGGTGACCGAGACGTGTAACCAGTGGCACCCCATACCATCACGCCGGGTGATACGCCAGTATGGCGATGACGAATACACGCTTCCAATGTGCGTTCACCGCGATGTCGCCAAACACGGATGCGACCATCATGATACTGTAAACAAAGCCTGGATTCATCCGAAAAAATGACGTTTTGCCATTCGTGCACCCAGGTTCGTCGTTGAGTACACCATCGCAGGCGCTCCTGTCTGTGATAAGATGCCTGTCATCTTGACTGCTAGTGATACGAGGCCGTTGGGATCCAGCACGGTGTTCCGTATTACCCTCCTGAAGCCACTAACAGTCATTGAATCTCAACCAACGCGAACTGCAATGTCGCGATACGATAAACCGCCATCGCGATAGGCTACAATCCGACCTTTATCAAAGTCACAAACGTGATGGTACGCATTTCTCCTCCTTTCACGAGGCATCACAACAAAGTTTCACCAGGCAACGCCGGTCAACTGCTGTTTGTGTATGAGAAACCGGTTGGAAACTTTCCTCATGTCAGCGCGTTGTAGGTGTCGCCACCGGCGCCAGCCTTGTATGAATGCTCTGAAAAGCTGATCATTTGCACATCACAGCATCTTCTTCCTGTCGGTTAAATTTTGCGTCTGTAGCACGTCATCTTCGTGGTGTAGCAATTTTAATGCCCAGTAGTGTATTTTAAACGAAACAGCATTTGTTGTTTACTTTGAACATAAATACAAAACCGTGAAAAAACACACATGTAATATGTCTCAAACTGATGAAAAGAAAAGCAGCAATGGGGTACAGTGAGCCAGTAGGGCACATTCAAAGTTCGACCACACAGAAGTAGACGGAGAAATGTGCAGAGACGAAGATGGAGAAAACAAGAAAAGGCAAAAGAGTATTAAAAACCTTTGTTTTAAAAAACAGTGGCTTTTCGGGTACTGGTGATTGACAGGAGCATTTCGTAAATGTTGCATTCTTTCGTGGCCGGACACTGTTAGGAAATGCCTCTTAGTAGCACGGCCATTCACTAAGTGAAAGAAAGCTCTAGAAAATTTTTCTGGTCACATAAAGGAAATGTAGGCATATCAACTAAAAATGTGTCGAATCCGCTGATAGTTTTTTGAGGATAGCAGAAGGAAAGGAAAAATGTGTTTTGCATCAACTGGACAGCGAAAAGGCATATGCAAATGATAACCGTAGGACAGTGTTTGTTCCAGTTATGAAAACAGTGAGCTTTTGTGATCTGGAGGAACTGACTCTCCGCGGCAAACGCAAATCTGAAATCAACTAAAGACAGTCTGAAAGTCTGTAAATGAGTCCGCGATTATGTTATGGCACTTTAATTGTAAAAGTCCGTCTTGATGAAAAAAATTGTAGATTTCACAATAACCGGTTTTGGCCATTGCCATCTTCAGATCAGTTACAAAGACAAAAACAGTGGTATAACCAACTAAGTTCAATTATGTAAAGTAAAATCTACGTAGGCCTACTGATACATGACAACAATAAAAATACTGACATGATTAACACCCATGCATATCAGCCATTCACACCTAATGTACAAAGGTGACGAAACTGAATTATGTGGGGTAGCAGAAAGAATGAATGGGAGACACGAAAAAATTAAGTTCACATTGGACCTGGAAGAAAAACGAAGTATAGGTTTCTTGGATTTTAGACTGAATAAAAGAGATGCAAGATACACTATTAGCATATTTAGGGCCGGCCGCGGTGGTCGAGCCGTTCTAGGCGCTTCAGTCTGGAACCGCGCGACTGCTACGGTCGCAGGTTCGAATCCTGCCTCGGGCATGGATGTGTGTGATGTCCTTAGGTTGTTCAGGTTTAAGTAGTTCCAAGTCTAGGGGATTGATGACCTCAGATGTTAAGTTCCATAGTGCTCAGAGCCATTTTGGAGCATGTCTAGGAAGGCGACGTCTAGTGAGACGATTATAAATGCGAAATCCTGTCACAGAAAGAAGCATAAATCGGCATATTTCAAAGCCATGATCAACAGGATCCTAAAACTACCACTCACTCATAACGAAGTTGAGAGATTAAATGTGATTCAACAAATAACCAGGACAAACGGGTATAGGGAGCGTGATGTAATTGGTATCTTTCCCTATGTCATACAGTGGTACAATTTTCCACAGAATTGCAGAAGCCTTCATGAAAGCGAAGTGAAAAATTGGATTTCAAGCGAAAGGTGCAGTTGGTTTTTAGCTACGCCACGAAGAAGGCAACAAATATTTAGAATTTGATGTCTACGTAATAAACTGCCAAGACTGTAAACAGTTTTACATGGGTCAGACAGGAAGAAATTTGAAGACTTATTTTAGAGAGTATATATATTGCCAAAATAAGAATGCATTCGGTACACATTTGGTTCAAGAAAAACGTGTCAGGGAATATAGAGTATAATATGTAAGTGCCGCATAAGACACCGAAAGGACAATTATTGAACCTATTGGAAGAAATGGAAAATTACGTACTTAGAATACGGCAGCCAGGATTGCTGCTGAGTGAACAGAGTTTAGCCTGAATGCTTATTTTGATGCTTTCAGAAACCTGCTAGTTTGAGCAGGCTCGAGCGCCGCAGCAGCTTGACGTGCGGTAGTGGCGCCGGTCGCCAGCGGCGAGGGGACTGGTTCTTCTTCCGCAACCTGGGCCGGGGGAAAATAAGAACTTCTTACAGGGACATTACGAGACGGCGCCAATGAGATACCACTCCGAATATGCGATTGACTATCGATATTTTAATTAATAGTTACTGTCTCGTACTTTTACTTACTGTTATGTTCAATTGTTTGTCATGCTGGAAGGTTCCGATTTATAGATGTGATGTAACTTTTAAATTTTTTACTGTGGCTTTTATACAGTCATGCGTTATTTACTTTGCCAGGTTAGTAGTTTTCTGCTACTACTCTGTACACGTTTTATACGGATTGTAAGTATGTATTTTATTCCCACATGTTTATATCAGTTGATATTTTATTATCACTCTTTTTGCCGTATGAGATTATTTTAATGACTATGCATAATGAATTTTTACTTTTGAAGATGCGATACTGGCTACCCAAGTATACAGGCATTAGTGCCCTCTACTGGCCTCAATTATTTGTAAAGATACTGACGTATTGGGGCCATCATCAGCACTCACTCTATACCAAGATGTATAGATTTTGACGTTGATATCTACATCAAAATTTTTTAGAGTATGTAGGGCTGATATTTAAGGCTGTTAATTATGTCAACATTTTTATTGTTTTTATGTATCACTAGGCATGTGCAGATTTTACTTTAGCCAATTGAACTTAGTTGATTACACCACTGTTTTTCTACTTGTAACATATATGAAGATAGCAATGGCCGAAAACGGTAATTGTAAAATGTACAATTTTTTTGGTCAAACCGAATCTTTACACACAAACTACTCTGAAAATTTAATGTCACATGACAGCGAGTCAAGTGGTGGGGAGTTCGATCTCTCCTGACCTTCTGAGCTGATGCTTGTGATTCAGTTTTTCAAAAGCATCATCCCTGATAATACACAGTTAGTCATCACTGCTATTTGGAGACAGAAGTATGTTGTGATATATGAGAGCAACAACAGTTCTAAGTACTTCGCCGTTCTTGCCGAAGAAACGACAGACTCTCAAGAACTGAGCAACTATCTTTGTGTGCTAGGAAATTAATTCGCAAATTAAGCATTCGATCCCCCCCCCCCCCCCCCCCCCATGAACCATGGACCTTGCCTTGGTGGGGAGGCTTGCGTGCCTCAGCGATACAGATAGCCGTACCGTAGGTGCAACCACAACGGAGGGGTATCTGTTGAGAGGCCAGACAAACGTGTGGTTCCTGAAGAGGGGCAGCAGCCTTTTCAGTAGTTGCAAGGGCAACAGTCTGGATGATTGACTGATCTGGCCTTGTAACAATAACCAAAACGGCCTTGCTGTGCTGGTACTGCGAACGGCTGAAAGCAAGGGGAAACTACAGCCGTAATTTTTCCCGAGGGCATGCAGCTTTACTGTATGATTACATGATGATGGCGTCCTCTTGGGTAAAATATTCCGGAGGTAAAATAGTCCCCCATTCGGATCTCCGGGCGGGGACTACTCTAGAGGATGTCGTTATCAGGAGAAAGAAAACTGGCGTTCTACGGATCGGAGTGTGGAATGTCAGATCCCTTAATCGGGCAGGTAGGTTAGAAAATTTAAAAAGGGAAATGGATAGGTTGAAGTTAGATATAGTGGGAATTAGTGAAGTTCGGTGGCAGGAGGAACAAGACTTCCGTTAGGTGACTACAGGGTTATAAATACAAAATCAAATAGGGGTAATGCAGGAGTAGGTTTAATAATGAATAGGAAAATAGGAATGCGGGTAAGCTACTACAAACAGCAGAGTGAACGCATTATTGTGGCCAAGATAGATACGAAGCCCACGCCTACTACAGTAGTACAAGTTTATATGCCAACTAGCTCTGCAGATGACGAAGAAATTGAAGAAATGTATGATGAAATAAAAGAAATTATTCAGATTGTGAAGGGAGACGAAAATTTAATAGTCATGGGTGACTGGAATTCGAGTGTAGGAAAAGGGAGAGAAGGAAACATAGTAGGTGAATATGGATTGGGGGACAGAAATGAAAGAGGAAGCCGCCTGGTCGAATTTTGCACAGAGCACAACATAATCATAACTAACACTTGGTTTAAGAATCATGAAAGAAGGTTGTATACATGGAAGAACCCTGGAGATACTAAAAGGTATCAGATAGATTATATAATGGTAAGACAGAGATTTAGGAACCAGGTTTTAAATTGTAAGACATTTCCAGGGGCAGATGTGGACTCTGACCACAATCTATTGGTTATGACCTGTAGATTAAAACTGAAGAAACTGCAAAAAGGTGGGAATTTAAGGAGATGGGACCTGGATAAACTAAAAGAACCAGAGGTTGTACAGAGATTCAGGGAGAGCATAAGGGAGCAATTGACAGGAATGGGGGAAATAAATACAGTAGAAGAAGAATGGGTAGCTTTGAGGGATGAAATAGTGAAGGCAGCAGAGGATCAAGTAGGTAAAAAGACGAGGGCTAGTAGAAATCATTGGGTAACAGAAGAAATATTGAATTTAATTGATGAAAGGAGAAAATATAAAAATGCAGTAAGTGAAACAGGCAAAAAGGAATACAAACGTCTCAAAAATGAGATCGACAGGAAGTGCAAAATGGCTAAGCAGGGATGGCTAGAGGACAAATGTAAGGATGTAGAGGCCTATCTCACTAGGGATAAGATAGATACCGCCTACAGGAAAATTAAAGAGACCTTTGGAAATAAGAGAACGACTTGTATGAATATCAAGATCTCAGATGGAAACCCAGTTCTAAGCAAAGAAGGGAAAGCAGAAAGGTGGAAGGAGTATATAGAGGGTCTATACAAGGGCGATGTACTTGAGGACAATATTATGGAAACGGAAGAGGATGTAGATGAAGATGAAATGGGAGATATGATACTGCGTGAAGAGTTTGACAGAGCACTGAAAGACCTGAGTCGAAACAAGGCCCCCGGAGTAGACAATATTCCATTGGAACTACTGACGGCCGTGGGAGAGCCAGTCCTGACAAAACTCTACCATCTGGAGAGCAAGATGTATGAAACAGGCGAAATTCCCTCAGACTTCAAGAAGAATATAATAATTCCAATCCCAAAGAAAGCAGGTGTTGACAGATGTGAAAATTACCGAACTATCAGCTTAATAAGTCACAGCTGCAAAATACTAACACGAATTCTTTACAGACGAATGGAAAAACTAGTAGAAGCCAACCTCGGGGAAGATCAGTTTGGATTCCGTAAAAACACTGGAACACGTGAGGCAATACTGACCTTACGACTTATCTTAGAAGAAAGATTAAGGAAAGGCAAACCTACGTTTCTAGCATTTGTAGACTTAGAGAAAGCTTTTGACAATGTTGACTGGAATACTCTCTTTCAAATTCTAAAGGTGGCAGGGGTAAAATACAGGGAGCGAAAGGCTATTTACAATTTGTACAGAAACCACATGGCAGTTATAAGAGTCGAGGGACATGAAAGGGAAGCAGTGGTTGGGAAGGGAGTAAGACAGGGTTGTAGCCTCTCCCCGATGTTGTTCAATCTGTATATTGAGCAAGCAGTAAAGGAAACAAAAGAAAAATTCGGAGTAGGTATTAAAATTCATGGAGAAGAAATAAAAACTTTGAGGTTCGCCGATGACATTGTAATTCTGTCAGAGACAGCAAAGGACTTGGAAGAGCAGTTGAATGGAATGGACAGTGTCTTGAAAGGAGGATATAAGATGAACATCAACAAAAGCAAAACAGGGATAATGGAATGTAGTCTAATTAAGTCGGGTGATGCTGAGGGAATTAGATTAGGAAATGAGGCACTTAAAGTAGTAAAGGAGTTTTGCTTTTTGGGGAGCAAAATAACTGATGATGGTCGAAGTAGAGAGGATATAAAATGTAGGCTGGCAATGGCAAGGAAAGCGTTTCTGAAGAAGAGAAATTTGTTAACATCCAGTATTGATTTAAGTGTCAGGAAGTCATTTCTGAAAGTATTCGTATGGAGTGTAGCCATGTATGGAAGTGAAACATGGACGATAAATAGTTTGGACAAGAAGAGAATAGAAGCTTTAGAAATGTGGTGCTACAGAAGAATGCTGAAGATTAGATGGGTAGATCACATAACTAATGAGGAAGTATTGAATAGGATTGGGGAGAAGAGAAGTTTGTGGCACAACTTGACCAGAAGAAGGGATCGGTTGGTGGGACATGTTCTGAGGCATCAAGGGATCACCAATTTAGTATTGGAGGGCAGCGTGGAGGGTAAAAATCGTAGAGGGAGACCAAGAGATGAATACACTAAGCAGATTCAGAAGGATGTAGGTTGCAGTAGGTACTGGGAGATGAAAAAGCTTGCACAGGATAGAGTAGCATGGAGAGCTGCATCAAACCAGTCTCAGGACTGAAGACCACAACAACAACAAACAACAACAAGCATTCGATTTGACGCCAGCTCTACTATTTATCAGTACAACATGAAAATTTGTCCAGGACCGAGCCTTGAACACAGATGACCCCCTTATCCCGAGCTGTGTCACCTTAGCCACTTCGGCTATCCGCCCACGCTGGTCGAACCGACCCAAACTTCCATTTGCCACCTTGTCCACAGCCCCAAATGCTCTCACATTATTAATGTCGTTTTTAGTCCATCGAGGCGTGTAAAACACATTCATTTTGCAGTGTGGGAAGGATATTGTATAATAATATAAGGACAATGTAAAACACAGACATCGTGAAATGAATGTATCTTTGTGTGGTCGGTATAAAGATTTCGAATTAAGTACAATTCGTGACTGCTTCGTGATATTTGTACGTGCTACACGTTAAACAAGGCATGATCAGCCGAACTTATTATCCAGTTTGAAAGTAATCGCCGTTAACTGCAAAATTTTAATTGGTCAGCAGTTCTGCGGAACAGTGACAACGAGCGGCGCACAAGCTTTCATTAGGAAAGAATACCCAGTGGCTGTTTAAACATAATGCGCTGCCCACTCTATACACCTAACCTTAGTCATTCGTTTTCACTAGAGGCTATCAGGAAGTGCATAGGGACAGTATAATATATCGGAAGTTTCGTTAGTAGTTCGCTGAACATAATGACGTTCTGAAACAACGGTCGAAGATTTAGTACCGGGTACCAGACACTCATCACTTTTGGCAACGCTCGAAACTTAGCGTATTTAAAAACTTGGGGTTATTTTGCGCTTTAAAGAACAACCTCGTGTTCGCTTTTCGGTACGGAAGTATGAGTGGTTCGGTAGTCTTAGAATTCCATTAATATTACTAATTTATCAGAAGGACAATGGCTGTTCCATGCAGCAATGCCTATATGATAAGCGTCTACAGTCACATGAACCATTTTCGACCTGACGCTAGAAAGAAATTGAGTTTCGACGTGATAAAAGTAGAATAATGAATTCATTGTAATAAAATTTGTTGAAAGCTGTAAGTAGCAATAATATAATTATTAATATTTCCTGAGCTTTTTATAGTGTTCACCCTCAGCCCTAAGTTTACCAAATCCTTTCGCCATGCAGTGTTCAGTAATTTTGTCAATTTAATCTGGCGAGTCTAGTCGAAATGCGTTCTCTATCATGGTTAGAATCGTGTACTAACAAAGAAACGTCTCGTAAAGCACAACGATGGGTAAGTGCAGTCTTTCATACGGAGTTCACTGTTCGAAAAGTCTTCTCTTTAACCCTTTCCGCCGGCCGGTGTGGCCGAGCGGTTCTAGGCACTTCAGTCTGGAACCGTGCGACCGCTAAGGTCGCAGGTTCGAATCTTGCCTCGGGCATGGATGTGTGTGATGTCCTTAGGTTAGTTAGGTTTAAGTAGTTCTAAGTTTATGGGACTGATGACCTCAGATGCTAAGTCCTATAGTGCTCAGAGCCATTTGAACCATATAACCCTTTCCCTTTCTAGAATACCTCAAAGTGTGATGTGTTATCTGTTTGTAGTAGTGGAAAATATTAGCAGTGTGCCTAGTGCCGTAGAATAAACAATACAGGATAGTGATTAAGAAAACAAAAATCTGTTTAGTATGACCTTAAAACTTGTACAAGAAGTCGAAGTAAAAACCATAGTACCAAAGTCTGTGCCTGCAATGAAATATCGAGACAATAGTGGTGCTAGCAGAAGAAATGTGGCCCTAATTTTCTTGCGTCACATAAGAAACCGGCTGCACGATAGGAGAGGCATCAAATTTTAATTAAATCCCGCCGCGCGGGGTAGCCGCGCGGTCAGGGGCGCCTTGTGGCGCTCCGCCCGGCTGCCTCCGTTGAAGATTCGAGTTCTCCCTCGGGCATGGGTGCGTGTCTTGTCCTTAGCGTAAGTTAGTGTAAGTTACATTAAGTAGTGTGTAAGCTTAGGAACCGATGACCTCAGCAGTTTGGTCCCATAAGATCTTGGCACAAAATTTCCAATTAATTAAATCCCTTAATAGAATAATACCAAGGGAAAACGTAAATTTCAGTTCAGAAGATATCTAAGAACTAAGTGCAAGACTAAGAACTATTTGACGACGCTAGATGTGTCAACTAAAAATTATTCCAAAATGTTCGAACTCTGATACGTCTTACCAGTTTCAAAAACTACGTTATAAGCGACATTTTCGACTTTAAAACATTTAAAAACCTACCTAAGGAACAGTACAAATCATAGTAGACTTAGTGACGTTGATCTTCCTTCAGTACGTCGCAGCGTTCCACTTGATCAACAGGAAGTAGTGAATCACTTTTCCACATCGCCACGACAGATAAGTAATTGCTAAAGGTAAGTGCTATCGGCTGTTCTACGTTTGACTGTTTGCGTAATATCAATAACTATTTGGGCTGAAATGAAACAGTTAAAAGTTTGTCCTTATAAAATGGAGACAGAACCACTCAAAACAAAATCCTGAGTACGTCCATGTTTACAATCAGTGTAAGGTCTCAGCCTACGTTCCATGCTTAATTTATTGTCAGTTGTTAAACGTGCTTTGACTGACTTGACAATATGGAGGTTCTCTTCCATTATTCCCTTAGCTTGTGCAATACAACATTATCATGTTACTCAGAATTAGTACTGTGGAGCAGAATCAAATTTATCTTTGATACTACATATATGTTACAAAGATATCTCAAAAATTAAAAAACAGTAATTTTTATTGTTGTACGTACAGTATAAAACATTAAAATGTGATGACTAGTTCCTGGTTAGAAGAAGTTAAGCAGGTGTTACGTGAAATGAATGTCTCAAAAGACAGGCCCTATCATCAGACAGCGCAGAGAAGTCATGAATATATTTTGGAAAGGGAAGAGGAAACTGAAGCTGTTATACCAAGCTAACAAGTTCAAACGCGCTCTTTAACTGGGCGTAGCGAACAAAGAAGATGACTAGTTTCAGTTGACTAAACAACCATCTCCAAAACTGAGGAACACGTTTTATCTTTATGCAAAATCTTTATGTATAAACGCATGATGATGAGCAAAACCTGCTTGAACGGTACTACAAAATGACAAGTTGAACACAAAATAAATAAATGTGACTCGTAGAATAAAATTACAAACAATTAATTTATATAGTTTAATTTTGTACGGGAGATATTTTCGCTAGAAGCGGCCGTTTCTGAGTCATTCAAGAAATACGTAACAAAAGCGAACTTAAAAAGCCACCACCCCGACGCTTACACCCCAACGATTCATGACAATTCCTCCTAGCTCTGTACAAAAATCTGCGAATACACGAACTTTTTCCCTAATTTTCTTCATTGACTGGGATCTTCAGTGACGAGACTAGATAGTTGATGTAATGGCACGGCTGGTGGCTTGAGTTTCATTGTGAACACATGACTAAAACTTTTTAATTAATATGTGCACTGAGAAAAATACAGTGATTACTATTTTGTAAATTGTGAACTGTGCGCTACACTTTCATTGCTGGATGAATTAAGGCAGTTTTCGCATGTGCTGGGGACATACAACGTAGGTCGTTGGTCAAATAATGCATGTGCACGATTTCAGATTTGAACGATACGAAGACTGTGTTTTGATGTGAATAATCTTTGAATTGTGTCGTGCTACTTAATAAACAACTGTTTCGCGGATGCCTCGGCATAGAACGTCATATAGACAAATATACTTTGTAAATACAGAGGATGGGCAACAATATGGAAACCAAAAACACAACACCTTTCTATGAGTAATACGGTGTAGGAAACATCTTGGCATCCAAAACAGCTTCCTGTCGTCTCGAATTGGATAAACACAGAGTCTAAAATGATTTTCAAGGGAATCCTATTAATCCAAAATAGTTGCAAGTTCAGGTAACCACGATGGAGGTGGATACCGAACTCGCAGCCTTCTCACCAAAGTATACCATAAAATCTCAATAATACTGAGACCTGGTGCCTGTGGTTATCAGGGGAGATGCGACAATTCATCCTGGTGCTCACGAAACCAGTCCTGGACGGTGCGAGATGTGTGAACAGGGACCACGTCTTCTTGGAACACAGCGTCACCACTGGGGAACGAACATTTGACATGGGATGGATGGACATTACCAGCCAGAGTGGTCAGATAAACCTTGCAGTATTGCAGAGTAATCATGACTGACTGACTCCATAACACTGCGGTCCTCTGAGGACCTTGGCCTCCTCAATCACAGATTTCCAATTGTCTCGGTCTTCAGCACGCCTGCGCTACTTCCTCACTCCCACTACTCTCAGGTCGGGTTCCACATCTTCCAGCCATCTCACACGCGATCGTCCTCTCCTTCTTCTACCACCAGGATGTCCCATCATCATCTTCTTCTTCAGTCATACGCTGGACATGTCATAGCCATCTTAGCCTTCCCATATTGATTCAGGTTACCAAATCAGTTTCTTTGCATAGAACCCTTATTTCTTCATTAGTCCTAATTCTCCATACCTCACTTTTTACAGGACCAAAATTCTTCCTCGCCACTTTTCTTTCCCACTCATTTAGTTTCTTCTCCAAAGCCTCCGTCAGTACCCGTGCCTCTCTGCCATACATAAGAGCTGATTTGATCACTGTTTTGTACAGTGTCAGCTTTAGATCCTAGTTAGGTTCTTACTTTTGAGCATGGTATATAGTGCTGTATATGATCTGTCGGCAGCATTAATTCCATCTGTTATATCTGCCTCCACTTTGTTTTCTGGTGTTATTACTGAGCCGAGATAAATAAAGCTATCTACTCTTTCAAAGTTGTACCCTTAAAACTGTAGATCATCTGTGTTTCTTCTATCTATGTCATTTACCATATACTTAGATTTTGTCTCACTAATTTCTAAACCAAGGTTCTTATCAGCGGCTTCAAACTCTTTGAAGGCTGATGTGAGCGATTCCGTACTTCTAGCACTTATTACTACATCATCTGCATAGGCTAAGATTTGCGTAAGTCTGTTGTAAATATTGCCTCTTGGGTTGGTGGTTATTGATCTTACTGGATTCTCTAATACCAGGGTGAATAGTACTGCGTCTCCCTGCCTTAGTCCTTCCATCGGGAACGTTCTCGACAGACCTCCCTGAACTTTAACCTGGCTTTTGCTGTTTTCTAGGGTCATCTTAGTTAATTTTGTTAGCTTCTTAGGAAATTTGAATGTCTGCATTGTTTCCCACAGTGCTGATCTTTTTAACTCTGTCATTGGCCTGTTTAAAGTCTATAAAGAGATGTTCTAAACTCACAGTATATTCGTAAGTCTTCTCCAGCACCATACGTACTGTAAAGATAGTGTCAGCTGTAGACCTCTCGGCTCGAAAACCTGCCTGGTATTCGCCCAGAATCTTTTCCGCTCTTCTACTTACTCTCCTTGCTATAGCCATAGAAAGGATTTTGTAGACGATACCAAGCAGATGTATTCCTTGGTAGTTGTTACACTGCATGCGTGATCCTTTCTTATGTATAGCGTAGATGGTTGCTAACGTTCAGTCCTCCGGCATTTTCTCTGTTTCCCAGGCCATTGTAATAATTTTATGTATCCTCCGTACTAATACTTCACCTCCGTGTTTTATCATTTCTGTCGTTACCAGGTCGTGTCCAGGTGCTTTGTTATTCACAAATTGCTTTATAGTTACTCTTAGCTCTTCTACCAATTGTGGTTCTGTGTCCACTGCATCATCATCTCCATCCACCTCTTGTTCTTCTTCATTTTCTTCTCTAGCCCATTTCTTTCTTCACTTACGATGTTTCTATTTGACAGTAACACTTCAAAATGTTGTGCCGATATTTTTATTATTATTATTATTATTATTACTTTCCAACTATCAAACTGCATGTCTCATCTTTCAGCATGTCCATCATTGGCTGATATCCTCTCTTTATTTGAACCACCTCATAAAAGAATTGCGTCCCCTACTTATTTTCAAAGTTCTTCTGTATTTCATCCATCCTGTCCCTTTCCTCTACTCTCTTTTTAATCCGCTCTAAATTCTTAGCTACATTTCTCTTCTCTTTAAACAAAGCCACATTATTTCGCGTAGATCATGGGGCCCACGGAATAGCAGGATACGGCAATCCAAATCATCGCCGTATCTCTGCCAGTGAAGTAAACTTGGCCAGAAGTTGGAAACAGTGTGAAACCACTCATCCGTCCAGATAATATTGTTCCATTTCTCTGCTGTCTAGGTTTTAAGGCTTCAGCATCACGTTTTCCTGTTCCTGGCATTTGCATCATTGATGAATGGTTTTGTAACTCCATCTCGCCCTGCAACACCCTGCTTACGGAGCTCCCTGGGCATTGTCTTGGTGCTTACAGGATTCGCGAGTACCGCATTCTGCAGTGACTTTTGTAGTTGTGGTCTTCTTATTTTTCGTCGGAATCCTTTTCAATAACCGTCCGTGACGATGATTCAACGCACTTTGGTTCGCGTTGTTACTTAGCGCATGAAGTGTTTCCGCTTCCCTTGTATGCGGTATAAATCTTCGATTCGGTCCCTATTGAAACTTCAAACATTTCAGCTACCTTGGTTACGGAAGCACCCAGTATAAGAACACCAACAATTTCTCCGCACTGACATAGTGCACTCACAACTACACTGAACAGTGTTCCCACCACGACTGCTCGACATTTGCAACGTATTGACGACACTGTACAAGTGCGGGTTAGTGGTCAGATGCAACAGCGCAAACTCCAGACTTGGCTGGCGCCTGCATTTATATTCAATCATGCGTTTCTCGCATTTTTATCCAGCCCCTATATGTTAGTGCCACGTATTTCAAATAGTACACGCTCCGGAAGTCCATTCCCACGACATCAAGCTCCTGGCAACAGCGGCGCCAGTACGCGAGTCCTAGTAACATTACCTGGTACAGATTTATAACAGAGCTGGAGACTTTATTTTCAATGCACAATCGTGACATACCAGCATCCTGCGTTATCACCACCACATTATCGCCAAAGCGGAGATTTTTGAAACAGGCTACTAAAATGGGTCAGGCTCTCAATTGCTAAAGTTGGTCACTGTTTTCTCTTTAAAATTAAACGTTGTTACATTTGTAAGACAGGGGTCGAAATAAATGTAGCATATTACTTTATAATAGGAAAAAAACTGATTTTTTCTGTTACGTGCAATCATAAGAAAACAAAAGTAGCGAAGATAAACACATTTCCGCAAAACGCGTTAAGAGATTCCACTGCAAACACTACAGTTTCTTCTCACTATCATTCTGCAAAATACATTGTTTATGAACCATTTGGCCCTCCTCGTAATTGGAGACACTTTTGAATGGGGTTAGGCATACCCCTTATCGAACTGTCCAGATAAGCCTATGATGTTTGGTCCCGTTCCTCCACAGTAGCTTCTGTGATGCCTTATAATGTCTCTGGTGGAACAGAGGGATTTTAGAGTCGTCCATAAATTATCAAATCAGCTGAGATCTGGAGAATATGAAAACCACTCCATCTGTCGAATTCCGTTTTCAACTAGGAAGGCGTTCGCGAGATTGTGACTACGTTACCGTGCGTTGTCGTCCATCAGCGTGAATCCCGGTCCAGTACGTTCACCAGTGCTCTCTCACTGTATGCAGGGATGTCGTCCAGATATTTCACATCAGGCATCCCCCCACATATTGGCACAAGGATTGTCCTGTGGCAGTGCATCTTACCACCCCAAAAAGATGACGGAATCACCTTAATAATGCTGGTGCTCTAAGGTACTGTTACGGTGTAAAAGTTGTCCTCGTTGTCTCCACAGTATTGTCAGCGTGAAGACTAATACAGGTCTCATCAAAGGAGAGCATTGCGTCCCACTGCTGTCTAACCTGCAATGCGTGGTTTCGTGCTAATACGACACAAACTCCTCTCCGAACCGATTTATGGGAGGAGCCTTGAGAAGTCCTCTGGGACGTAATCCTTGCTCATAGAGCCTACTTCATGTAGTTTTTGACACCTCTACGCCTGTAACCGTTAAGAACTGCCGCCGTAGATGTGTTGCATTGTGTTGTGGACTTCTGCTTGCTATAATGCGCAGATATCGTTTCTGCACGCCTTTTATTTCCGCGGTCCCTTCTGTGACGATCCTCAACTGATCCTGTCACTTGTTCCAGATTCTATAACCATCATTGTTACTGTGATGTGCACCTGTCTCATTCCATGGCCCATTAGAGTGACTATATGGAGCCTCTGATCGTACGTTGTTATTGTCTGAACCATACTGAAGCCACAAAACCGTTGTAACGAAACACAGCGCAAGTACTGCAATGTTTACAGGTGACACAGTTGCCACAGATTGCACATACTGCCCCCCCTCAGCGTAGAAACATGCAAACCACGTACAAATATCATAACGCTTTTTTTGGATCACACGACGTTCAGTATTAAAATTTCAGCAATGTACAACATTTATCTTGACCACTGTATTTTAAATACTGTATTTGCTGCACAGGTCCTCTACAAATTTTTTGTTAATTTATAAAGTGGTAATTACGCATGCTCATATTCAATCTTTTCATTTGCCGTGTTCTGCAGATTCTGATTTCTCTTCTATTGAACAATGTAAATTCCGAAGAGGGGAGATTTGCAAACCGAAACTATACGGCGTGCGCACGGACTTATCACGAATGTGCTTTATTCTGCTTTGACGAGAACAGCACCAGGCGCTGCATTCAGATCTGACAGCTGGCATATACGTGCTTTGGGCCACTTCCTTTACTATATGATGCGGGTGTTATCGTCTTGTGAAGAACGCAAGAGTGTTGAGAAATGGTTTTTGTTTAATATAGTTCAACTACTTAAGATATTTCTGCTGTATTTCTGTACTTGTATTATAGAAAATGTTGTGGGGAAGGGTAACCAAAGACTGCGTTTTATTGGCAGGACACTTAGAAAATGTAAAAGACCTACTAAGGAGACTGGCTACACTACGCTTGTCCGTCCTCTTTTAGAATACTGCTGCGCGGTGTGAGATCCTTATCAGATAGGACTGACGGAGTATATCGAAAAAGTTCAAAGAAAGGCAGCACGTTTTGTATAATCGCGAAATAGGGGAGAGAGTGTCACAGAAATGATACACGATTTGGGTTGGGTTGAGTTGTTTTGTGGAAGGAGACCAGACAGCGAGGTCATCGGTCTCATCGGATTAGGGAAGGACGGGGAAGGAAGTCGGCCGTGCCCTTTGAAAGGATATATCCCGGCATTTGGCTGGAGCGATTTAGGGAAATCACGGAAAACCTAAATCAGGATGGCCGGACGCGGGATTGAACCGTCGTCCTTCCGAATGCGAGTCCAGTGTTTAACCACTGCGCCACCTCGCTCGGTAGAATTTGGGCTGGACGTCATTAAAAGAAAGGCGTTTTTCGTCCCGACGGAATCTTCTCACGAAATTCCATTCACCAACATTCTCCTCCGAATGCGAAAATATTTTGTTGAGACCGACCCACATAGGGAGGAACGATCACGACGATAAAATAAGGGAAATCAGAGCTCGTACGGAAAGATATAGGTATTCATTCTTTCCGCGCGCTATACGAGATTGGAATAATAGAGAATTGTGAAGGTGGTTCGATGAATCCTCTGCCAGGCGCATAAATGCGATTTGCAGAGTATTCATGTAGATGTAGATGTAAAGCGTTCCTAACACATTATTATTCTAGTTTTTCTCATTATTATTTTGCAGCGAAGAGGTGGGCAGCAAACTTTGTGGTATCGAAGTACCTTCTCACTTTCTTTGGGTACCCATAGATTACATACAAAAACAGATACAACGTTTTCTAATTCTCCTGAGGATTGTGAGATTTGACACTTAGAACATTTTACACTTCCATTTTGAATAGGGGCAGTCTATTTTTACACGCGAGGTAGAGCATTGACTGCAACGAAAACTCAAAGACCAACAAGTAACATGATGGTCCGCCCAGGCCCGCAATATCTGCTGGCGAGTTCTATGCATACATGTCGATACCCGAGAGAAAGAAGAAATTTAAGGCGGCAGCCGCTGTCGGAAAGGAAAGCGAAGCGATGAAATCTGACCACAGATGGCCGTGAGCTAAGGAATAAAATAAACGACACCAGCGCGAGCAGGCTGTGATTATGGGACGTGATTATAAATATTACGGACAAAGCGACCGCGGCGGCGGCAGGTGGCCAAAACCCGGTCGTTAGGGAGAAAAGGGCGGAACGAGTTCCGCGGCCACAGCCACGGAGCAGCACACGGTCCACAGAACAGCTGTTGTCCTCACGGCTAGCGATCCGCAGGAGAGCAAGGCCGCACCTTCACCGTGCGACGGCCGGCCAATCGCTCCAGAGGTGGCGCTATGTCACACAGCAGGGCCCCAACAACATAACTAAATTAATTCGTGTTTCCTAGAAAACCTCGTTGTATAAGGGGCAGTCAAATGAAAATGAGGCAGATGGAAACAAAGTAAACTGTTTCCAGAATGAAACGAAGTAAAATTGTGAGGACGGGTCGTGAGTCGTGCTTGGGTAGCTGAGTTGGTGGAGCACTTGCCCGCGAAAGGCAAAGGTCCTGAGTCTCGGTCTGGCACACAGTTTTAATCTGCCAGGAAGTTTCACAGTAAACTGTTTATTACACCGACGGAAAAAGGAAATTGCAACATCAAAAAATAATTAATCTAGAGTAATGAAATTTCGAGAATACATTTGACTAGGTAACACATTTAAGTGATTAATATTGCAAGATAACAGGTTAATATAAACACGAGATAAGCAATTGTAAATGTGAAATGGTGATATATTAATAACCGGTGTAACCGCGACAACGTTGAACACAAGCATGAAAATGTACGTGCATTGTGTCGTACAGGTGCTGGATGTCAATTTGTGGGATGCAATTCTATGCTTGATGCACTTGGTCGGTCAAAGCGGGGAAAGTTAATACTGTTTGTGGATGACGCTGAAACTGTCGTTCGATGATGTCCCACGTGTACTTTACTTGACTGCAGACAGGTCTGGTGACGACACTCTGAACAGCGTATTGTATTACAACAGCGGAATATGGGTAAGCGTTAACGTGTTGGAAAACACTCCTTGGAATAATGTTCGTGAATGGCGGCTCAAAAGGTCGAATCGCCCGATTGACGTACAATTTTGCAGTCAGAGTGCGTGGAATAACCACGATTGTGCTCCTGCTGTCATACGAAACCGAACCCCAGACCGTAATTCCAGGCGTAGGCCCAGTATGGTTCAAATGGCTCTGAGCACTTTGCGACTTAACTTCTGAGGTCATCAGTCGCCTAGAACTTAGAACTACTTAAACCTAACTAACCTAAGGACATCACACACATCCATGCCCGAGGCAGGATTCGAACCTGCGACCGTAGCGGTCGCTCCGCTCCAGATAGGCCCAGTGTGTCTAGCACGCAGGCCCTCCACTGATCTCCTCCTAACCAACACACGCCATTACTGTTACCGAGGCAGAACCAGCTTTCACCAGGAAACACAACAGACCTCCACATTGCCCTCCAATGATCTCTTGCTTGACGCCACTGAAGTCGCAAACGGAGCTGTCCTTGAAGCTGTCGATTTGTAACATTTCGTTGTGTCACTGTGCATCACCCACTGGCCTACATTTTATGCACCCCCGCCATTGAACAAACAGACAGAATGATACTGCGAACCGAAAATCGACCAACAAACAAAAGTGAACTTCGTAATTTTTTTACGCAGCTCAAGTGGATGAAGAAATGAAGGCCTTGGGCATTGGCAATGGCTACTAGGACCTGCCAGGGTGGATGGGCGCGTATCTCGATCACACTGAGAGCATATCGAAGTGCTTTTTTTTACTAAATTCCCATAGTGGAAATGAGCGTTTGGCGTCAGTGACCGCGAGGCCCCTTATGGAGCAGGTCCGGCCGCCTTGGTGCAGGTCTTATTACATTCGACGCCACGTTGGGCGATCTGCGCGCCGGATGGAGATGAAATGATGATGAAGACAGCACAACACCCACTCCCCGAGCGGAGAAAATCCCCAACCCAGCCGGGAAACGAACCCGGGCCCCTCAGGACGGCAGGCCGTCACGTTGACCATTCAGCTATCGGGGTGAACAATTCCCATAATGGAAGCCTTACAGCTAAACGGTATGAGAAGCACGACGGTGGACGCAGACCTTGGCAGTCTGATAAACGAAGTATGAGCGGAGGTATTGTGTGTACAAGAACCGAACACAGCAGGTGGAAAAATTCCAGGCCTTCAGAGGCAGTACATGAAAATCACAGGCGCAAACAAGGCCACGTCTGCAATCGTTATAGTAAACACTAACTTTAAAGTAACATAAATAACGCAACTATGCACACAACATACGGTTACGGTCGAAATAATTTCAGGCAGGAAAACATGGATCATCTGGTCTTTCTACGTCCATACTCATTTGATATAGAATAATAAAAGAAGTAATAAAAGAATTTGCGCGATTTACAAATGACAGACGATAACTTAACAGACATAAATGATAGGTCAACCCTCTGGCAATCTGATAGAATGGTTTCCAGAGGCCAAATGATAGTCGACGTTATAAGTGAATGCAATCTTTTCATCTTAAAAAACCAGACCAGCCGCCAACTTACCTCGAAATAGTGCGTTAGGTAGCAACATAGACATTTCTGTGGCAAACGGAGCATCATTAATACAGGTACCGAACTGGCGGGTGCTCGATAGGAGAATACTCTGTGATCATAACGCCATAATTATGTATACTACAACAAACACAGACACAGACACTGGCACATCACATCACCCAAGGCTACGCACTGGCAAAAACTAAGAAACGTGACTGAAGAGTTTCCCCTATGTGTCACCCAAGGCAGCATAGATTACAGAGCTCATGTTCTTAAAGGCGTCTTGCAGAGAGCACAAGCTACACCAATAGCTGCAAATACGCGACGCACCTAAACAAAGGGCACTACGGTCAGCATTATTAACAAGATTAAGGAAAAGACACTCATGATAAACAGCGATATTACCAAAAATCAAAGACAGCACAGGAAATAGAGACTTCAACATTACCGCGACGCTAAAACGATACAAAGACGAACTATATAAGAATAGGAAAAACCTCTCGGACATTTATGTTAGGACAAACTTACAGAATAACGTCCCGGGGAGCAGTCTAAACTGGAGACTGAATTAATCAAGACCCCGGCAGTACTATCAACATTGAGGAAACCAGATGGTACAACCACAAGAGGCTAGAGAAGCACGGCACAGTATCTCCTCAGTAAATTACTTCCTGACGATGATCACACTCAGGACAACCAGCTTCACACCGACCTTCGCAGACTGCTTGACGACAAATACGGAAACGAAGGTATCACCATTCCCTTTGTTCGGGAGGAAGTTGCACCGGCAGTACGCAAAATAAAGAAGAAGAAGGCTCCGGGTCCGGATGACATCCACCCCGAAACCATGAAACGAGCTGCTCCGCCAATCGTACCCTGTCCAGCAAACTTACTGAATGGTGCTCCACTAGAAGGACGAGTACCGAATATATAGATGACGGCAAATGCAGCTATAATTAAGAAAGCAAAGGACAAAGACCCGACTGGCCCTAAGACATACAGACCAATATGCCTCATTAACACTCTGGCGAAGGTGCAGGAGAGACTGCTGTGCAAAGTACTTCATTCGAAACGGCAGCTCTTCAGCCTCATCGTGCATTAGTTTGGCTTTCGATCATATAAATCCATCGACTATGCAGTAAACAGGACCACAGAAATGACACAGACAATACATGAAAAATACACAGTAGCAATCCTAATTGACACAGTTGGTGCTTTCGACAACCTTTGGTGGCTGGTACTGTAAGCAGGAGTTAGAGAGATGAGTACTCCGCCGGCTCTGTAGACAGCATTAGAGGTTATTGTAAAAGCAGAATACTGGAATTGAAGGTCGGTCGTCAAAAGGTTATAAAGAGAATAACCAGGTGTTGTCCGCATGGATCCATATGCGAACAGTTTTTCTCGGAGATAGCAACAGAACCACTACTGATTGCACTAGATTGAGTGCGCTGCTGATCTTATGGTCATGGTACACTATGTGATCAAAAGTATCCGCACATCTGGCTGAAAATGACTTACAAGTTCTTGGCACCCTCCATCGGTAATGCTGGAATTCAATATGCTGTTGGCCCACTCTTAGCCTTAATGACAGCTTTCACTCTCGCAGGCATACGTTCAGTCACGTGCTAGAAGATTTCTTGGAGAATGGCAGCCTATTCTTCACGAAGTGCTGCATTGAGGAGAGGTATCGATGTCGGTCTGTGAGGCCTGGCACGAAGTCGACGTTCCAAAACATTCCAAAGGTGTTCTATAGGATTCAGGTCAGGACTCTGTGCGGGCCATTCCATTACTGGGATATTACTGTCGTGTAACCACTCCGCCACAGGTCGTGCATTATGAGCAGGTGTTCGATCATGTTGAAAGATGCATTCGCCTTCTCCGAATTGCTTTTCAACAGTGGGAAGCAAGAAGGTGCTTAAAACATCAATTTAGGCCTGTGCTGTGGTAGTGCCATGCAAAACAACGGGGGGTTCAAGCCCCCTCCATGGCCGGCCGGGGTGGCCGAGCTGTTCTAGGCGCTACAGTCTGGAACCGCGCTACCGCTACTGTCGGAGTTTCGAATCCTGCCTCGGGCATGGATGAGTATGATTTCCTTAGGTTAGGTTAGGTTAAAATAGTTCTAAATTCTAGGGGACTGATGACCTCAGAAGTCCCATAGTGCTCAGAGCCATTTGAACCATTTGAAGCCCCTCCATGAAAAACACGACCACACTATAACACCACCGCCTCCGAATTTTACTGTTGGCACTACACACGCTGGCAGATGACGTTCACCGGACATTCGCCATACCCACACCCTGCCATCGGATCGCATTCGCCATACCCACACCCTCTCATCGGATCGCCACATTATGTACCGTGATTCGTCACTCCACACGTTTTTCCACTGTTCAATAGTCCATTGTTTACACTCCTTACACATAACGAGGCGTCGTTTGGCACTTACCGGCGTGATGTGTGGCTTATGAGCAACCTCTCGCCCATGAAACCCAAGTTTTCTCACCTCCCGCCTAACTGTCACAGTGCTTGCAGTGGATTCTGATGCACTTTGGAATTCTTGTGTGTTGGTCCTGGATAGATGTCTCCCTATTATATATTACGACTCTCTACAACTGTCGGCGATCTCTATCAGTCAACAGACGAGGTCGGCCTGCACGCTTTTGTATTGTACGTGTCCCTTCACGTTTCCACTTCACTATCACATCGGAAACAATAGACCTAGGGATGATAAGGAGTATGGAAACCTCGCTTACAAACGTATGACGCAAGTGACACATCGTCACCTGACCACGTCCGAAGTCCGTGAGTTCTACGGAGCGCCCCACTTTGCTCTCTCACCATGTCTGTTAACTACTGAGGTCGCTGATATGGAGTACCTGTCAGTAGGTGGCATCACAATGCACCTAATATGAAAGTCATATGTTTTTGGGGGTGTCCAGATACTTTTGATCACATAGCGTATCTGCAAACTCCAGATCACAATTAGATAGTAAAATCACGGGGCTCCTCGCGTTCTTCGGTGAATTATGCACGAACAACCAACTCATATAAGCAACTAACAACGCTATTTACCTACTTCTAAGAAAAAGAGATCTAAATGCAAAGTTAAACAACATATCTATAGAAAGGAAAGCTATGACAAGATTGGTTCAAATGGCTCTGAGCACTATGGGACTCAACATCTTAGGTCATAAGTCCCCTAGAACCTAGAACTACTTAAACCTAACTAACCTAAGGACATCACACACACCCATGCCCGAGGCAGGATTCGAACCTACGACCGTAGCAGCCTCGCGGTTCCGGACTGCAGCGCCAGAACCGCACGGCCACCGCGGCCGGCGCTGTGACAAGATATCTCGGCATTTATGTTGACGAACATTTACACTTTAACGAACATGCCAGACTAACAATTAACAAAGTGCAAAGAGACGAAACTCGGGCACAAACTTGTATGGCTGAACACTGTACTATACAGACTAACCCTACAGACAATGAGAACATTTTACAAAGCAGCCTTTGAGTCAATAACTTGCTTTGCGGCTAGTGCTAGGGAACATCGATTATGCTTAGGTATGCATAAAACCATTGCGAGGCGCAGCCGGGAGAGTGTTCTACTCAGAATCTCGGGGGCTTTCGGCACGACCTCAGGTAAAGCACTGTGTGTGGTACTGGGAGTTTTCCCTATGATTGTTACAGTTTGCCACAGAGCAGCGGCCTACTGGCTAAAGAGGGGAAGACTAGATAAAATAAGTGAAATAACTTGACAAGACATAATCGTCAAAAATAGTTCAAATGGCTCTGAGCACTATGGGACTTAACATCGAAGGTCATCAGCCCCCAGAACTTAGAACTACTTAAACCTAACTAACCTAAGGACATCACACACATCCATGGCCGAGGCAGGATTCGAACCTGCGACCGTAGCAGTCGCGCGGTTCCGGACTGAAGCGCATAGAACCGCTCGGCGACCGCGGCCGGCTCATAATCGTCAAAGGGAAAGTAAAGAAGTGGAGAATTGACACATGGCAGACTGAATGGACACAACTGACAAGGGAAGATGGATCAGCTCTTTTTCTCTCAGTACCGGAGAGCGGAAAAACTTGAAGTACATAAACCCAGCACGCGGTTTTTCACTGGCCACGGCCCGTACCCTGTGCACAGACTTGTGCCTGTGATGAGGATGGCTCACTTGAACACATAGTGCTAATCAGCGATGCCCTTGGACATATAAAATCGAGATTAGGGAACAAAGATAGAGGACAATTTAGACGCAAACAGGATGACTGGAACTCCAAAAACAACACCGCAGACGAAGTATCGCGAGCACTACGCGCGGTACACAAACAGGAGAGACCATACGCTGCAATAAGACAGGCCCTATATCTGACAGATCAGCAGAACATAGTAAACGGCACACATACAAACACAGACACTGATTCGAATGCTATATCACACACAGGAAGTGAAAACGAAATACACATACAAACATAGTAAAAGGAAGTTAAGGTTTTCCAAAAATAAATCAAATCAATTTGAAAATGTACTTCGTATGTAGTTTGTTGTTATACCATTTTATAATATGTAACACCATCTGAATATGTGACATTTCTTCTTCTTTCGCTGCGTCAGGTCTGACTGGCTCGAAGTTTCTCTATGCCCTCGCACCTGATGCAGCTGACTATGACATATTAAATCAACTCCCGATCTCCAACGTTATCTTAAGTTCGGAAACACATTGTGACCTAATTAATCAATGCATTACTAATTAAGTATTACCACGATCAAGAAAACATATGTAACAGATGCATACCAAACGCAAAGAAGGTATAAAGGGAAGAACTGTCACATCATATCTAAGTCAAATTTATTGTCATCGCTTATTCCTTGCATTAAATACAATTTTAATGTTAACTTAAAATATATCCGCAGGCTATTATGTACCTTATTTATCATCATTATCTAATTTAGCAATAAATTTTTAAAAAATGTATGTATACATTTGTACTTTCTTTAAAGTTTTCTTTTTTTAACCGCCGGCCGCGGTGGTCTAGCGGTTCTAGGCGCTCAGTCCGGAACCGCGTGACTGCTACGGTCGCAGGTTCGAATCCTGCCTCGGGCATGGATGTGTGTGATGTCCTTAGGTTAATTAGGTTTAAGTAGTTCTAAGTTCTAGGGGACTGATGACCACAGATGTTAAGTCTCATAGTGCTCAGAGCCATTTGAACCATTTTTTTTAACCTTTTGGAAAATTATCGGAAAAAGTACTAGTGATAAAACTAATTTGTATAATATAATATGGAAAATCACAAAATGTACGACCTGCTGTATAATAACCGACAGCAGGTCTTTACTTGAGAAATAAATGTATCTGTGATGGCAGCTGCTGCTCGAATTGCTGCTGCAGATGCAGTACGATGCGCCCCAGCCATAGGCCGAACACGATGGTCTTCCCTCTCGGTAGTGCTACGTGGTCGACCGGAGCCCGGTCTTCTTGCGACCGTACATTCTCGTGACCACCGCTACCATCAATCATGTACAGTGGCTACATTCTTGCCACGTCTGTCTGCAGTATCGCAGAAGTAACATCCAGCTTCTCGTAGCCCTCGTTCGAACTTCGTCGCCTTAAAGGTATTCTTGACTACTCTTGACTAACATTAATAAACACGTCCACTCTCAAAGGTAATTAACTATCACGGACGCTATTTAAAGTAGACATGATTTACATCCTCATAGTGTCGCTACTAGCACCAGTCTCATGCGACTGTCGCGAAATTTGACCAGACATCATCTTTCAGATGTAGAAAAACGGTTACAGACTTTCGTTTATGTCGCGAACTCCTTTTTTGGACGTCACTGTATTTCAAAAGTAATCACCCTAGCTTTAAAGGGAGGTTTACTATCTTTAGGTTCAAAAAATCGATTTTTTTTTTAAATTGCAAATTTGGACCCATAAAAGTGTTTAGAATCCACTCCTGAAACGGTTTTTCCGAATACGGAACGGAAATGTTAGTTATTCGCGGTTGAACAAAAAGCTGCACCTCCCTGAAATCGGCCTTTTTCCCGCACCAGTCTTTTTCTTTCGGAGGACGAGTTTTTGTACCAGTGCTTTGGAGGAAACACACAAAATTCAAATGAAAGTTTGAACGTGTGTGTTTGGAAGTTATCCCCCAAGCATTTGCAGTCCGGTGCGAAGACTGTGGAGACTGCGACTTTCCTGGCGGTGAGCAGCTTCAACGAAGGGTATTCAGCAATTCTGAAGACCATGACAACGATGGACGTCACCCTGGGACTCTATTCGACGCAGTTCGCCAAGCTTTCGGAAGACCACCGGATTCAAGCGGCCGAAAACTACGTGTCACCGACCGTACGAGGGGCTCTGGAGCGGCTCAGGATGGCCCAGATCGAGCAGAACGCCCTCTATAAGGAAGAGGAAGGACTAGTTTATGGACCCGGAATAGCAGATTGAACGTAAGTTGCATAATATTGCACTTATATGTAGTCAAAACTTCAAACGCGTTTTTCTCGAAATGACTTTTTTTATCGCCTGGAATGGTAACTTCAAATCTACTAAACTGATTGGCATGATTCTTTGTTACCGACAAAGATAACTAAATTGCCTAGGAGTTGTACCACTTTTATTCCGATCCATCAACTATAAATCTTTTTATTTGGCCGAAGAAGTTGAAAAATCGATGAAACGACCCTATTTTTTTCGAATGGCCGCCATTTTGTTTCCTATGGTCCAAATAACATAAGCGAGGTACAACTCCTAAATAATCTTACATACTTCGCTAACGTCAACTCAATTTTGATTTCAGGCGAGCCGGCTGACCTGTGACATACCGCACGTGGAGGTCTACACCGAAATTTTGTTTCGTTCCGACGGCACTTCAGCCTTTGCTCTTCGACATTTCCAGTCGAAAAAATTCCAGTTTGAAGAGGAAATATCAATAAACATTTTGACCAAATTTGACATTGATATCTACAACACATCCCGATAAAAAATTCTCAAAGAACATGATTTTTCGGGCCAAAGACAGTAAACCTCCCCTTAATACGTTTATCCCACTTTGAGACAAGACGGTCAATGCCTTCAAGAAAAACGGTTTGCGGTTGCTAACGGGTCCATGATTATACCCAGGGGTGCACCTCTTCGTCCGAAGGAAATCGACAGCCACGAATCTCTTTCTTCAGGGCTCCAAAAATATGTAAATCGCGTAGGGAGAGATCGGGAGTTAACGGAGGGTGTGTAAGGACTTCCCAGCGAGACTTGTGCAACGTACTCGAAACAACCTTGGCAACGTGTTCGTCCGCCCAGAGAAGAAGTTTCGCACCAAAGAAAGATGACAGCGTAAGGAGTATCATGGAGACGTTGAAAGATTGACAAGTGGTAAGATGTCAATCAGAGTGATTAGGAAGACGGTAGAGATATCGTACCCTGTGGTAGAGACATCGTATAGCGGTTAAAAAGTAGGAAACGCAAATAATCACCATTTTTTTCTTCGTGGTGACATAACCTTGGGAGATGACGAGTTGAAGGACTGGAATGTACACCGTTCTACCAGTACCCTTGGGTAAACAAATGTAATTTTAATTACAGACTGTCACCCCACATCAAAAATATTATCCCCATGAAACGATTAGGCTACTTGATAAAATTCAACCGTAGCACATTAAGGAAACACGTAATAAAGTCCCTGCGGTTGTCGGAGAGGTCTCACCTGCTGCTTGTGTTAGAAGTACCTAGTTACAAAATACTTAAAGAAACGTAGAAACTTCTGACTACGAAATTAAAGATATTTAACATGTACGTACAAGATTTATTCATACAAAAAAGAAATTTATGAGAAGTACGTACAAGTGAACGTGAATCTAATTGGTGATTAAGGAACTGCAATGATTTCGTGCAAAAGATGAGAGCAAAAGGATCGCCAGATGCTGGAAAAAACAGCAGTTGATGTTGAGGCCGATCGCACAAGGGCCACGCGATTTGCGAGCATCAAACCGTGGACATGACTTTAATAGAATAATAAAAGGAAAAGTGTAAGAAAGAACCTATACACAACAAAATTATCAAATAGAAAAGGGAAACAGAGAAGTCATCACCAGGGAACTAAATTTCTGGCGGTTTAATCTACATGGAGATTCGTAAACGTTGGTGTTGTCTGTGCACTAAGATGTGCGTGATATCACAAAAGAACCGTGCGTGAGGGATCAAGCGCGTCTGAAACACAGTTCGAAGCTATTCAAGATCTGACATGACACATACTTCACTGCCGCGTCTACCAAATTCCTAGGTGCGTATTGGTTTTTGAGGTCTTACCACTACTGTGCTGTCGCTGGCTGCTGAGCGTGGCTAGTGCGTGGAGTGGAGCTGTGCCTGAACAACGCGAAGCTCATCGCCTCCGT
This sequence comes from Schistocerca serialis cubense, assembly GCF_023864345.2. Classification (NCBI taxonomy): domain Eukaryota; kingdom Metazoa; phylum Arthropoda; class Insecta; order Orthoptera; family Acrididae; genus Schistocerca; species Schistocerca serialis. Next base: position 855,581,916 of record NC_064639.1, on the reverse strand, counting down.
CATTGCCGAACACTAACACCACAAATATTCTGTGACCGGTAAGTATGATGAGAAATCTGAGGATCCGAATGATGCGAACACTCCGCTGCTACTCCACCACAAATCAGACTAAGAGCCGGCTGCTGTGGCCGAGCGTTTCTAGGCGATTCAGTCCGGAACCACGCTGCTGCTACGGTCGCAGGTTCGAATGCTGCCTCGGGTATGGATGTCTGTGATGTCGTTAGGTTAGTTACGCTTAAGTACTTCTAAGTCTAGGGGACCGATGACCTGAGATGTAAAGTCCCATAGTACGTAGAGCCATTTGAACCATCAGATCAAGAGTCTCACCCCAAAACATTTCTGGCCCACTTCAGCTTTCGTAGAAAATCGCCGTACAGTTGTTGCGGCCGAATGGAGAAAAGTGACATAAATGTTCACCATTCCGGGACCTCAAAACACAATCACCAGTTCCCACCAGGAAGTTGATATGCATCCGCCAATCAGCATCAAGAATTCAGAGAGCAGAAGGAAATTAAAAATCACCTCATTGGATGACTCGTTTGTTGGGAAGTTTTTAGGAACATCAGCGGGGGTTCAACACGGCGTCCTCTCTACACGTTGCAGAAAAGAGAAATTTCAGATGTCCCAATGTACAAATACACTGATCAGCCAGAACATTATGATCATCTACCTAACAGTCAGTAAGTCCACCACTGGCACGGATAACAGCGACGACGCGTCGTGGCAAGGAAGAAATGAGGCCTTCGTAGGTCGTTATATGGAGTTGGCACCACATCTGGACACACAAGTCACCTTAATCCCCGTTAAATCTGGGGAGGGGAGCTATGAGCTCTGACGCCACGTTCAACCACATCCCAGATGTGTACGATCGGATTCAGATCTGGCGAGTTGGGGGACCAACACATACGTTGTAACTCGCCACTCTATCACACTCCTGGTCTTGACATGGCGCATTGTCTTGTTGAAAAATGCCACTTCCGTTGGGAAACATGATCGTCATGAAGCGGTGTACCTGGTCTGCAGCCAATGTACGATACTCTTTGGCCATAATGATGACCTGCACGAGGTCCACTGTACTCATGGATGCCGACGTGAATGTTCCCCAGAGCACAATGGAGCCGCTAGCTTGATTGCATCCCGCAGCAGAGGTCTCAAGGAACTATTCCCCTGGAAGACGACAGATTCGCGCACTCCCGTCGGCATGATGAAGAAGGTATCGGGATTGATCAGACTACGAAACGCTCTGCCACTGCGCCAACGTCCAGTGCCGATGGTTACGTGCCCATTTCGGCCGTAGTTGCCGATGCCATTGTATTAATATTGACTCACGCATGTTCGTCGCCTACGGAGGCCCATTTTAGTGGTGTTCGGAGAACTATGTGTTGAGGCACACTTGTACGCTGCCCATCATTAAAGTCTGATGTTAGTTCCGCCACGGTTTGTAGGCACTCATGTATTACCAGTCCGCCCCATCTGTAAGTAGGCTGTTTATGTTTTCTTATTGGCAACATTACGTAGCGCTCAATATGAAAATTGTTTTCTTATTGGCAACGATACGTAGCGCTCAATATGAAAATCACTGGCTGTGCTGTGTGCAGTCTGTGGCTAGTTTGCATTGTTGTCTGCCATTGTAGTGTTGGGCAGCGGCAGCTGGCTGTGAACAGCGCGTAGCGTTGCGCAGTTGGAGGTGAGCCGCCAGCAGTGGTGGATGTGTGGAGAGAGATGGCGGAGTTTTCTAATTTTTCATGAACTGGTATATTTATATATGATGATATCAAGGTAAATACATTGTTTGTTCTCTATTAATATCTTTCATTTGCTAACTATCCCTATCAGTAGTTAGTGCCTTCAGTAGTTTGAATCTTTTATTTACCTGGCAGTAGTGGCGCTCGCTGTATTGCAGTAGCTTGAGCAGCGAAGATTTTGTGAGGTAAGTGATTTGTAAAAGGTATAGTTTAATGCTAGTCAGGGCCATTCTTTTGTAGGGAATTTTGAAAGTCAGATTGCGTTGCGCTAAAAATATTGTGTGTCAGTTTAAGGTCAGTCCTGTATAAATTGTTCAAAGGGGACGTTTCATATGTCGACCCTTAGCCTAGGATACCTCACTGGAATCTTCTGATTTTTTCTTGTAGTTTGTGTATTTAGTGTAGCTTTTGTTTATTGCTAGCGCGTAATTGTAGAGAGAATTTCCTTTGTAGTTGCAGTCTTTCATTGTTGTATAGTAAAACAGTTGTGGCATGCATGTAGATTTGCACCAAGTATTTCGCAGCTGCGATTGCAATTAACTAGATATTATTTTCAGTGCTATGTTAATGTGTTCTTTTATTTTTGATCTTCAAATTGTGTTTTTCTGTGTTGTCGTGTGAAATACTGTGACAATAATGGCGTGTGAAAAACGTAACACTAGGCTCCAAACTAAACTGAGAAATAATAGTGATGACGAGCGTAGCTTATCAGCGCTGCCGAGTAATGAATTTACTAATGTTCAAAGTAGTAATTTGGTAACTGTGCACAGGGAAATGGAGCGGGCGTCAAACAATGGCGTGGACAGTGAAACAATTAGTGAAGAGGGAAGTATTATCGATCGACCGGTCGGCAATAGCTCGCCTCAGGAAGCCGAAATGACACGACACGATCTCGCAAATACTGTAGATTCAGGTTTTGGATCCTCACAGTTTTCTCAAATAAGTCAAGACACATTTTCTGCTTGTCAAAATGTGAATGTTTCCGGTGTAAATTCACTGCCGAAAAGCACTGAGGAACATGTTTCAGACACCAATGCATTGTTATTACAATTAATACAACAAATGGGACAGACACAGCAAAAGCTTCAAAAGTTAGACACAGTGGAACAAAATCTTAAAAAGTTAGACACAATGGAACAACACCAGAGACAAACACAGCAACAGTTAGACACAGTGGAACAAAATCTCAAAAAGTTAGACACAATGGAACAAAATCTTCAAAAGTTAGACACTACACTTGAACAAACACGTGAAGATTTAACCACTGAGTTACATAACATTGAATCGAAATGTCAAAAAGTCTGTAATGACGTAAAAACACAAATTTGTGAGCATTTTCAACCTATTTTTTCGCGGCATGAAAATGCATTACAGAAGCACGAAGCAGCCATAAAAGAACTGAAAATTATTGTTCATGAAAATCATGAGACCTTGCAAGCTAAAATTGACTCAGTTGAATCTACCGATTCGGTTACGCAACTTGCAAAAACTCAGGAAAACTTAAAGGACACAGCAGATACGAATTCAACACAAATGGACACTCTGAAACTTGGTTCAGAAAAACACACAGAGGAAATAATTTCACTATCGGATAAAGTAGCAGAACTTTCAGATCAGTTCACTAACTTATCTACAAAGGTAGATGATGATCTGAATGACACAAGACCTGTAGCCTTCACTGACACTGAAGAGTGCGAACAAATTAGGAAATTCAAACAAAATCAGAATCAGATTAATATGCAACACCAAAGAGAAATCCGGGAAGTACAAGATCAGCTGACACAGTTAATACAAGAATTACGTATTTCAGAGGATACTCGTGCCCCAACTTGGGAAGAGGGACTTAGAAACACGGAAAAGCCGCAAAATAATAACACAGGGCATTTCGGAAGTTATGAAAGAAATTGGCAAGCCGCATTGAATTTTGAGATGGAACCGCCGAAACGAAGTAACAATGAGCGATGTGCGACTCGCCGACACGATGATTTTGACTATAAGCTGTTCATTACTACACGTAAATTTAAAACATTTAAGAATTCTGGCAACGACATTCATCCACGAGCATGGCCTCATCAATTCTCTCATTGTTTTCCTCCCAACTGGTCATTGCAGCACAGATTAGAATTTATGTGTGGCTACTTAGAATGAACCAGCTGTAAGAATGCGATCGGTCATTACGATTGTCACAGTGAAGGAGAATTTTATCATGCCTTCCTCTCAGCATATTGGTCTCAAGCTACACAAGACCGAGTAAAACATAGCATCATAATGATGAAACATTTCGAACAATCTGAATTCTCCAGTCTTGTGAAATGTTTTGAAGACATGTTGCACAAGAATCAGTACCTGTCAAACCCATACAGCCCCTCAGAACTCATCCACATTTGCTTAATCAAATTGCCTGAACATTTACGACATATTATTTTGGCAGGACGTTGCAAAGACGACAATGAAGCGTTTCAGGGACTCTTACAAGAACTAGAAATTGACATTGACAATCCCGCGACGCGAAAACAGGAACACAACAATTACAGGTCACATCCGTCACAATTCTGCGATGAAAGAAATAATAACTGGACACGACAAGGCTATTCTCACAACACATATCGTGACCAAAACAGACACCACCCGTATGACAACCACTGGCAGAGTAATAGTTACAGAGAAAGTTCGCATTTCCGTAGTAATGAATATGACAAGGATAATCATAGAAACAGACAATATGGTAACCAGAACTATTATTATCAAGGGAGACAGAATAATTTCAGACGCAACAGTTCAGCGCGCAGTTACGATTCAGGGAGAAATTCTCCACCACGTGACCGACAAGAAAGAAACTGTGGAATCTACCGACATGACGACAGACGATATAATCATAACGACAGACCTGAATTTTATCAGAACTGGCGGGATTCAAACAGAGCAGGGCACTCTCGACAAGGTGAATTTGTAGAAGTTAGGTCTCCTAATCCTAATAACGAAGCGCGCCAACAAAGAAACAGACAATGACTCGCACCGGCAGGCAGCCACGTGCGCCAGCTGGCTCAGAGAAAAATAACATAGATGCTAACCTTGAGAAAAATTCCAGTATTCTTTACCGACATATACCACACGATGATTCCATTGAAGCTGGAGCTCTGCATAGTAGTAAGAGTAAAGGCTTGCACCACATTTCACATGTAAAACCGTTTATTGAGAGATAATCTATTTTTTTTTTTAATTTAGTCTTTGCCATAAAATTTTTCACTTCACATTTCTAGTATGCTTTGTTAGACTTAAGAAACTGTTAACATGCAACAATGTTTGAAGTTAAATATCCAGTCAAGAACCAAGAGAATTACGAATGCATTGTTATGGTGAACAGACGACACAGTGTTATTGTGTGTGTACATTCTTGCTTGTTAGTTGCACGATTACGTAACGACTATAAGACTTACATACTTAGAACACATACTGGTATTGCTAATGAGATTTTAATGCAACCTTTTGGTTTACTTGAAAATACATTCTGGATTTAAAGTACTTTCTGTGAGACACCAGGTGGCACAGTGGTTAGTTTATGTGACAGCTACACGATTTTATCACGACGCTACTAATGAGTGACGATTTACAATGTTGCTTTTGCGGTGTATCTGTTTTATATCCGCACAGTTTTTCTGAATTCTTCTGGAAAGAAAAACATGTTTTAGTAGTAACTTTTGTGGTATAGCAACAATGAGACAGCCTTTTTCGTGGCACAACATTACGTTACTGTACAGTGCTTTCTTCATCACGCCAATAAGTATAATAACTACGATATCTATACGCAAAGCATTTCACTTTTATTTATCATGAGGTAAGTACATTGGCTTCTGCAGAACTTAGCTTTCGGAGGAAAATAACTACGACACTTCCACAGAGATTATCTTACAACAAGATGCACATTTAGCGCTACAGGACACGCATTTCAGTGATCAATTTTATACTTAAAACATTTATTTTTAAAGATTTTTGAATTACAAAGAAAGTTTTCCGTGATATATTTCATTCCATTGGTGTAATCTGTAACACCTGAGGGTATAATTACATTAATCCTCAGGGGGGTATACGCCTACTTTGTGTACCATGTGTTTGGCAACCACAAGGAGCCCTAGCTAATATGGTATTTGCTTATACAACTTTACACATCGGTACCATATTTCTCTAACACACAAATTACACAGCTATCTGATCATTTAACTGAGAGATAAACATGTTTTTTACTACATCAGTGACAGATGTTTACGCAATTACACCGTTGGATAACTTCACACTTATGAAACTGTATTTTGTCTGTACTTTGTAAACTGTTCATATTTTTTCGGAATCATTGTGATACTATGAGAGCTTTGAATGATGTATTTGGTAAGGGAACATGATTTTAAAGTACGTTTGCGGTAGATGACACTATTGAAATGAGCAGAGGATTTTTTTTTTTTATTTTGACATTATTGCAGAAAGCTATGACGTTTTTGAGATTTGACTGAGGTGTTATAATGTTATTTTTACGACGACGATGTGTATTATGCTGTTGAGATATGTTTATGATCAATAAGCCGATGTTATATGAGGAATTTGATTATGCTACATACTTATTAAGATGAAATATTGAAGAAGTATCGATGAATACAGTAATAAGGTAAGGAATAATGAGTAGTGGTTAGGGACTCTGACTTGTGAAAAAGGATGTTGGAAACCAAGAATCGTACTATAAGAGTTATGAAATGTGTGTAAATGCGTGAATGTATCACAATGCAGGCGAAAATTTTTTGCACACTGTTATATTCATAGGATTTTGTTTCTAAACATTTGCAATGCAAATTCTCGACCTGTGAAATTTTTTATATGAGACTGTCACTGTAATGCAAACTGGTGTCGTAAATATTTCAGTAAGAAAGTTAAGTGACCACCTTCGCGTAATGAGTTGTGGTCACCCAGCTGTGCGACAGTCGCCTGGAACAAAGCCATTAGTGTGTGCCTTTCAGAGGCACAGGTGGAGAAAAAAAAAGAGGCCATTATCCTCGCTATTGACATTCTTTTGTAGAAAGCATCGCAAATACGACACGCTCAAACTTGAAAACATATGATTATACTGTGGAGCTCTTAATTTATATTTACTAAAATGCCTAATGAAATGATGAGAAACATTGCACGGCTATTGTCTCGCTAGTTGAGAGAAATGCCATATGGCTTGCTTTATGTATTTATTTACTCATTTTGTTTAATATCTAGTTTCTAGCTGCACTGCAGCATTGGTTAAAATAAAATTTAATAGATGTACTAATATAGTTATTTTATGCCTACAGATCCAGTCAATTATAAATTTATGATCTACTTCCAAGAAAACGAGGGCACATAGACATTTCCCTTCACAGGAAATGCATAAATAATTTTTTTACGATTTGGTAACTTATCTGCTAGCGTAAGTTTTTGTGATGCATCACTCTAGTGTTAAGATGTGACATAGGTTTTAGACATGGCCATTTTAGTGTAATATTTTTTCTGCTTGAGCTATGTCATGTCTAGGTATAAGTTGCTGCTGTTTGCCAGGCGTAGTGCTACTGAATTTTAATTTGTGTTACTCTGCTAAGCCAGGTTTAATGCTGCTTGCTTTGCAAATTTGAATTTTTTTCGTCATTGATGTTTGTGTTAATTGTTTTGTGCTGCTGCATTGCCTCGTCCCTTAGTTTAGCATCTGAGCTCAGTAGATTTAAGTTAGCTTAAGAGGGGGTAGACTATAGAAGAGAATGAGTTGCGATGAATTGGAAGAAATGCATTGAGAATCTATACGAAAAACGTACAGAAAGCAGGTATAGGTAGGATTTTCTAGGAAATAAATGATGAGGTAAGATAATGGAAAATAAAAATGAGGTAAGAAATGTGTGAACATATAAATACAGAAAGCATGCTTAGATCGAATTTTTTTGGTGGAAACAAAGGATGAAATAAGAGGAAAGATATATGAAGTTTTGGGTTGGACTGCAGTACCAAATGTTACACTGAAAACGAACCCTGTCCTTTCCTATTGGTGTTATCGCACTATATGTTTGTGTACCCTTGTGTATTTGTTTTCTTCCTGTCTCTGTGTAGTTTCATAGAATTTTTTTCTTCTTTTAATATTAAGCTACATTCACTATGATGAGGAATACTGTTATCCTCAAATATAATTGGCATTAATAATATGTTATTTACCTTATAAATATGCTTACACATTATTTATTCTGTTTAATGCTCATGTGTAAAGTTGATGTTTCAAAAGTTATTGTGATCTTTTATGTATGTACTTATGTCACTATTTTTGTAACACTGATGTATATGTTTATTTCTATTCTTTTGTAACGCCTGTTTTACTACAAATGTTATCTGTATTATTATGTTCTTTAATGATGTATTTTGTACCTTTGTAATTGTATTCTTATGTTATAAAATTGTAATTGTCACCAGTTCATGATATTATTAACTTGTAAGTTACATTTCACTGCACACGTTTCTGTTGGTCATAGTATGTGGACAATATGTGAGAAGTAGGGACTGTTAGTGTTTGCACGTGTGTTAATAACTCAGCAAGGGACTGGATAACAGCATTGCTGGTTCTAAGGACAATTTCAAAAACTTTGTGAGTGCACAAGTGGTGGTTTATGGACTTGCTATATTATCCGCAAGACTCTTCAATGGTGATTGTGCACCTGCACAGTCACAACAGATGGCTGCTGGCCATCTCTTCAAGGACTACAGTGGGTCTACATCTTTGATGATCCATCAATACTATTATTTCTACAAGGACTGCAGTGGGTCTGCACCTCTGGTGGCCCACCAATACCATACTCTCTACCAGGACTACAGTGGGTCCGCTCTGTGATGACTTACCTACCAATATTCATCAAAACTTCGACTGACTCTGCTGTGGGTTTGCTCTGTTGTGGACCAATACTTGTCTGCATGTCGAGAGTCAGCACTGTCTTTCCGTTGGAAGGACAACACTACTTCTTCAAGACTGCATGGAAATCCACTACTTCTGTGTGCATTTTCTTTTACTGCTCAGACTTTGAGAAAAACACTGCTATTCTCCTGTTATGTACGATTAGGACTGTCTTTATGGACTGTGAGACAATTTTAGCTTTTGACCAACATTGTATCAATAAGTGTGTGCATTTGATATCTTTGTTATTGTAATTATGAAAAATTTTATCAAATCATTATTGGCCACTGCCCAAAAATATTTTGTAAAATTTTTGTGGGGAGCATGGGGGCTATGTAAGTAGGCTGTTTATGTTTTCTTATTGGCAACATTACGTAGCGCTCAATATGAAAATTGTTTTCTTATTGGCAACGTTACGTAGCGCTCAATATGAAAATCACTGGCTGTGCTGTGTGCAGTCTGTGGCTAGTTTGCATTGTTGTCTGCCATTGTAGTGTTGGGCAGCGGCAGCTGGCTGTGAACAGCGCGTAGCGTTGCGCAGTTGGAGGTGAGCCGCCAGCAGTGGTGGATGTGTGGAGAGAGATGGCGGAGTTTTGTAATTTTTCATGAACTGGTATATTTATATATGATGATATCAAGGTAAATACATTGTTTGTTCTCTATTAATATCTTTCATTTGCTAACTATCCCTATCAGTAGTTAGTGCCTTCAGTAGTTTGAATCTTTTATTTACCTGGCAGTAGTGGCGCTCGCTGTATTGCAGTAGCTTGAGCAGCGAAGATTTTGTGAGGTAAGTGATTTGTAAAAGGTATAGTTTAATGCTAGTCAGGGCCATTCTTTTGTAGGGAATTTTGAAAGTCAGATTGCGTTGCGCTAAAAATATTGTGTGTCAGTTTAAGGTCAGTCCTGTATAAATTGTTCAAAGGGGACGTTTCACATCTACTAAGTCTGACATCTGTAATGGCCGCCCGACCCACGACGCGTGGACGTGGTTTCACCTCGGTTTCGCCACGTGTTGAAGATGCTTATCACAACACTCCTCGAACACCCGAAAAGTCATGCAGTTTCCGATATTCTCCGGACCATCACAGTCTCCTCTCGATCAAACTCAGATCGCACGCCTTCCGTATGCTACAAACCGACAACTTGGCTGAGTGATACTACATGGAACGTTCGTGTGTTTGAGTAGCTCGCGAGGTGACGCTGCTATCGCCTGGCCGGAGTTATGTCGGTAGTAGGTCGGTGGTCACAGTGTTCAGTCTGACCAGTGTATTAGGCTTACCTGGACAGGGTCTTAAGTGCACAAACGCGATGGAAAGTGCTCGTAATGGGTGGATTACTCAGGACTCGGACCATCTTTGTCCCATTTCTCTGTTCACCATGCGAGCCATACTCTTAAGTTGGCTTCCAGTTCTGTTGACAAAGCGCAGTAGGGATTAGCGTGGGGCTCGTCCAGCTACCTGAGTGTCCTATTTTTGGTGCCAGCCTAATGCTCAAGCAATCACCGTTCCCTTGCAGCGGTGAGAACCCTGTTACCTGCACTCTCCGCCAAACAAATGGAACAACCCCTGTCCCAGAGCCTGACATCATGAAAAGAAATCTCCAAGACCGAAAAGTAAAGTAACTTGCGAGCAGAAGAACATATAACAATGAAACGTTAGATACACACTAACCAATCATGTAATCAGCAGGTAACCACATGGAAGTCCCGTAAATCAAACTCTATCGGAATGCAAATGAGCAATGAGAGTTTGGTAAGCAAATATAATACGGAAACCAGGAGAAAAATACGTATGGAGGAGGACTGGTACAGGCCGCCGCCTCACAGCCTGTGGTTAAGATTTTGAAGAAGTGGTTCAGGATGAAGTGTTTGGTGGGTATTCTGAAACATGGCTGTGGTTGACTGGCCATGGTAGAAGGGAAAATGTATGGCTTTATGTTGTAGGGTATAAGAGTGAACTAGAATAGTATGACGGAGTTAGAAGGATGTCTCATTAAGGATGAAGCTATAGGATTAGTGTTAGTAAGAGGTACGTTTGGATAGAGGTGTGTCTGTTGAGAAGCGGCGGACGATTCATGTGTTGCACTACTGTCACTCCATGAAGTAGAATTATGGAGGCGAGCCGCGGTGCGGGAAACGAGACACCCGCCAGCGGGCTTTTAAATTAGGGTGAAAAACCTTAACATGGAGGATAATGACTATTTAAAGAGCGCGGATTTGTTGGAACGAGTGGCCTGGTCATCAAACAGATGACGACTGTGTTGTACGGGTAGGGAGTGGAGTATTAATCTTATGAACAGATATAGAATAGGTTTTTTTATCTGCGATTTGACGTAGCATTTTGAGTACCATATAGAATAGGCTTTTTTATATGCGATTTGACGTAGCATTTTGAGTACTAAACAGGATGGAAATCTTCCAGTACTGTCAATGACTGAGCTATCTAGGTACAACTCACGAGCTTCCCTCACAGCTTCACTTTAGCCGCTATCTCTCTTCTGTTTCCCAAATTTCATCGAAGTTCTTCATCATTTTGCTGTTCCACACGACATACTAACTGTTATAGTTGTTGATTAGATACAATTAGGACTAGTTTTACCAAAATTGCAATTATCACTGTACGTTTCACTGTCATATATGTATATTACGTCTTCAAAAATTCCACATCACAAATGACGTGTAAAACTGGTATAAAACACTCGTCACATTCAGTGTAGCATTAAAAGTATTTGTAACTAAAGCCACGATAGATAAAAGCATTATGAACGTTAATCCTCTAGCAAAATACTAGCTCCTTTGTATACCGTCGTTTGCTGCAGGTCTTGTTTCTTTTTCTTATCCTATATTCTTTATAATCATTAATTACGATTTTGCTACACGTTGCGTTGCTTACAAACCTTTGGCAACCATTTGCATTCTATAACGACGTTACCATGGTTTAAAATGATCGATGGTCTACATTTGTGGATGAAAAAGTTGTACAAATTTATAGAAACAAGTAAATATTCAAAAGTGAAATATTTTCATTATAAGGAAATTAAAATAAAAGCAAAATAAAATTCAGAAACTACGACCATAATACGACTGCAGTGATGCGCATGTTTTTCATCGAGCTGTCCCCACTCCCTAATCGGACAGTGCTTTCAGTCCCGTTATTTTTCCACCGTGACTACTCCTCTCTTGTCGTTAAACCGTAGCGGAGTTGTTTATTATTAGTGGTTCTCTTTTTCTGTTACCAAAGGTCGCAATTCCGCCTTCACTCGGAAGTAACAGAGTTGAACCACGTAATTACATAAACAATAGCTAGTCATAAATGGAAATTGAGGGAAAGGAAATGTGATAGTCTGGAGAAAACGCTATTGAGAAACAGAACAAAGCTACACGTCCGCTCTAGCCTGCGGGAAGAAATAAACTACCCAGCGATTGTCTTCGGCTATTGATTTATTGGCTATTGACCAACTAAAACTCAATTCACATTTGGCGATCGGCTGCCGCAGGTAACAGAGATTGTCGGCTATGACCAGAAGAGATTAATGGCCCCAGGACCGCGGCTGGAATATCGTGTCGGCCGGTGGGCTCTTGTTGCAGCCGGGCTGCACACAATGGATGCACCTGGCGCTGGATACCATCAGCCTCCTCTTAAGTAGAGGCCATGTCGACTGCATTGTGATGGAGTGCTCCGGGTGAGCTTGCATTTCTAGTAGACAGGCTACACGCTCGTCTCTTGTAGCTGCAAGTTCTCTATTAAAATTTTTACTAGTTTTTCGTATCTTGCATCAAACTAATCGATACAATTGGGTGCTGGAGAAAGTGAACACATAAAAGCAAGGATCTTTTCGTTTAAGGGATAAATTTGCTAGGAATTGCCATTGGATCTAGTTCTCTTCCACTCGAATAGTTTATAACCACACCCTTTCTCTAGTCTGTGCTGCCACCTGCGTAAAAGGTGTAGTTGTGGTAGATCACATAACACTAATTATGACGTCAAATTTGAGATTCTACCAAAAAATTTTATGAAAATAAAAAAAAACAGTGCAGTTATGCTAACCATGTTGAAATTATTGACTGATGAAGGATGTGAGCAGACACTGTTTTGATTCAAACTTAATATGACTGCTCTACTGTTAGGAGTATCCCTCGGATACTCACATCCGGTCTCCTATAGTGATGCCCATTGGGAACAGTCTCAAGTTGTGAGACTGAAGCCAAAACCTCCTGGAGCTGTGAAACAAGGGCAACCAACTCAGCCCCCATTTGAACACAGCAATCACAGTTCCAATCCATACCAAAGACGGCAGAAATCTGCACTATTCAGTTATTAGAACGCTAGACTGTGCGTGGTAAGCACTCACACGCGCAAGAAATTAAAAAACTAAATTAGTAACCACACAGATAACTGAAAATAAGTGGATCATGTTTGAAGCTCGTAAATATACGAGTAATTCGCAAACGAACTCTGTACTCGTCTTATCTGTTGCAGGAACGCGAGATGCTGCTGAACAGGCGGTCTAACCGACGGTGGTTGCTTGCTTGCGCTGCCTTTTCAATAATTATACGTTATGTGGAACATCAGATTTATTTACAGAAAATGCTTTGGAACTGTATTTCAAGCGGGCAATAATAGTTCTTTTTTCGAGTTCACGTACTCGTTATAACACATGGGAATGAATATCTAATTTCTATTCAGTCATCCAGGTCTGCAAGCCGCTCGTCTCACAGCCTTTCTAATCCCTATATAACACTGTGGGCGTTAATATGAATATAGGCTAATTTTTATTTGGCTTTTGTGAAAGTATGATCATGTAAAGTCATATTGGGCGTTGAATGACGCTAGTGTGTAAGACATCAGATTTTGTATTCATTTTTTTGCACTATATATACATGCTTATTCAGTATTCATATAGTTTGGGATTCTTACGACATAATTGTTTACTCCTCTGAACTTTATTCAGATCCTCACGCATGTACACTTAACCTCTTAGTGCGGTGTGTGGTGGATTCGCATCATACAAAAGTGATACTAAGAAACTCAAGTTTGACTGTTTTCGAGCGCCAGTGGATGTAGCCGTAGATTCTACATGGAGTTAGCAACGCCTCTGACATGTGCTGCCGTTTCCTGTGTGTTTCGGGTACTTCTAGAGCAACTTGCCTTTCTCGCTTTTGTTCACCACACACACACACACACACACACACACACACACACACACACACACGGTAAGTTATCGTCTTTATTTGGAGAATTACAGCTAGATACAAAGGAAAGATCAGTTATGAAAATTATTTGTTGCTCACATAACACCAATGAAGTGATGTAACTCACGTTTTAATGTAAACTGAATACGAAAATACTGTTTTGTAAAATACACATCATTGCGAATTAGTGTATTTTGTGGACGCATCCAAGAGAAGAAATGAGATGAAGCGAAAGTAAGTATTCCCGTTGATTTGTAGCATCGTAACACTGTAGTGACTAGATGTGTTCATTCTTTACGCATACACAGTTTCATTTATAACAAATTTCCAATAAGCTATCTGAAAATCCGACCTCAACACTACTTTGAATTATCACGTTGCACTTTTATTGCGATGTGGTAATTCTAATGAACTGCTAACACTCTCAACCTTTTTTTTAATTTTTGATGGATAGCCGAGGGTTTATGCTTTACGAAAAGCAAACGGACATTTCAGGTCTCATGTTCTACCTGCTGAGACACTCTGCGAGAATTTCAAAATTCACCCTAATGAGTAAAATGTTCTACTAGAATTCAAAACTAGAAGAGCAATGAGCCATCAAAATATTAAATAATTTTTTATGACAATAATAAGTGTTGTAAGTGTTCAGTACCGCAAACGTCTGCTGGCGCAGATATGCGACATACCATATTATTGCTGGGAAGTACAATATATCTTAGATTTGACGTGTTCTTCTTTACTGTTTACGAAATGTGATTTTTTTTTTCTTTTTGGAAGTGAAAATCTAGTCAGGTTGAAACGTCCCCTTTGAACAATTATACTGGACTGTGCTTAAACTGATACACAATATTTTGTTAGCGCAACGCAATCTGACTTTCAAAAATCCCTACAAAAGAATGGCCCTGACTAACATTAAACTATACCTTTCACAAATCACTTACCTCACAAAAATCTTCGCTGCTCAAGCTACTGCAATACAGCGAGCGCCACTACTGCCAGCTAAATAAAAGATTCAAACTATGGAAGGCACTAACTACTGATAGGGATAGTTAGCAAATGAAAGATATTAATAGAGAACAAACAATGTATTTACCTTAATATCATCACAAGTCATAATATATATATCAGTTCATGACAAATTACAAATCTCCGCCATCTCTCTCCCCACATCCACCACTGCTGGCGGCTCACCTCCAACTGCCCAACGCTACGTGCTGTTCACAGCCAGCTGCCGCTGCCCAACACTACAATGGCAGACAACAATGCAAACTAGCCACAGACTGCACACAGCACAGCCAGTGATTTTCGTACAGAGCGCTACGTAACGTTGCCAATAAGAAAACATAAACAGCCTACTTACATAGAGAAAACATAAACAGCTTACTTACATAGCCCCCATGCTCCCCACAAAAAATTTTACAAATTTTTTTTTTGGGCAGTGGCCAATAATGATTTGATAAAATTTTTCATAATTACAATAACAAAGAAATCAAATGCACACACTTATTGATACAATGTTGGTCAAAAGCTAAAATTGTCTCACAGTCCATAAAGACAGTCCTAATCGTACATAACAGGAGAATAGCAGTGTTTTTCTCAAAGTCTGAGCAGTAAAAGAAAAAGCACACGGAAGTAGTGGATTTCCATGGAGTCTTGAAGAAGCAGTGTTGTCCTCCCAACGGAAAGACAGTGCTGACTCTTGACATGCATACAGGTAATGGGCCACAACAGAGCAAACCCACAGCAGAGTCAGTCGTAGTTTGGAAGAATATTGGTAGGTAGGTCATCACAGAACAGACCCACTGTAGTCCTGGTAGAGATTACGGTATTGGTGGGCCACCAGAGGTGCAGACCCACTGCAGTCCTTGTAGAAATAATGGTATTGGTAGGTCATCATAGATGCAGACCCACTGTAGTCCTTGTAGAGATAATGGTATTGGTGGGCCACCAGAGGTGCAGACCCACTGTAGTCCTGGTATAGACGGCCAGCAGCCATCCGTTGCGACTGTGCAGGTGCACAATCACCATCGAAGATTCTTGCAGAGAATATAGCAAGTCCATAAACCACCACTTGTGCACTCAGAAAGTTTTTCTTTTAATTGTCCTTAGAACCAGCAATGCTGTTATCCAGTCCCTTGCTGAATTACCAACACACGTGCAAACACTATCAGTCCCTACTTCTCACATATTGTTCATATACTATGACCAGCAGAAACGTGTGCAGTGAAATGTAACTAACAAGTTAATAATATCATGAACTGGTGACAATTACAATTTTATAACATAAGAATACAATAACAAAGGTACAAAATACATCATTAAAAACATAACAATATAGATAACATTTGTAGTACAGGCTTTACAAAAGAATAGAAATAGACATATACATCAGTGTTACAGGAATTATGACATGAGTACATACATAGAAGATCAGAATAACTTGCGAAACATCAACTTCACACATGAGCATTTAAACAGAATGAATAATGTCTAATATCTTTACAAAGTAAATAACATATTATTAATGCCAATTATATTTGAGGATAACAGTATTCCTCATCATAGTGAATGTAGCTTAATATTAAAAGAAGAAAAAAATTCTATGAAACTACACAGAGACAGGAAGAAAACAAATACACAAGGGTACACAAACACGTACTGGGATAACACAAAAGGAAAGGACAGGGTTCGTTTTCAGTGTAACATTTGGTACTGCAGTCCAACCTAAAACTTCATATATCTTTCCTTTTATTTCATCCGTTGTTTCCACCAAAAAAATTCTATCTAAGCATGCTTTCTGTATTTAAATGTTCACACATTTCGTACCTCAACATTTATTTCCAAGAAAATCCTACCTAAACCTGTTTTCTCAATGCATTTCTTCCAATTCATCGCAACTCATTCTCTTAGAGGCTACCCCCTCTTAAGCTAACTTAAATCTACTGAGCTCAGATGCTAAACTAAGGGACGAGGCAATGCAGCATCACATAACAAATCAACACAAACAGCAATGCAAAAAAATGCAAATTGGCAAAGCTAGCAGCATAAATGAGCAAAAGTCAAATTCAATAACACTATGCCTGGCAAACAGCAGCAACTTATACCTAAACATGACATAGCGCAAGCAGAAAAAATATTACACTAAAATGGCCATGTCTAATACCTATGTCACATCTTAACATTAGAGTGATGCATCACAAAAACTTACGCTAGTAGATAAGTTACCAAATCGTAAAAAAATTATTTATGCAATTCCTGTGAAGGGAAATTTCTTTTTGTGCTCCCTCATTTGTTTTGGATGGATCATAAAATTATTTACTGGATCTGTAGGCATAAAATATTTATATTAGTACATATATTAAATTTTATTTTAACCATTGCTGCAGTGCAGCTAGAAACTTGATATTAAACAAAATGTGTAAATAAATACATAAAGCAAGCCATATGGCATTTTTCTTAACTAGCAAGACAATAGCTGTGAAATGTTTCTCATCGTTTCATTAGGCATTTCAGTAAATATCATAAATTACGAGCTCCACAGTATGCTTTCAACAAGGAGATGTCAGTAGCGCGTACAATGGCCTTCCCTTTCTTTTTTTTTCTACCTGTGCCGCTGAAAAGGGCTCGCAATAATGGCTTTTTCTCCAGGCGTCTGACACAGCTGGGTGCCCGCGACGCATTACGTGCAGGTGGTCACTTAACTTTCTTACGGAAATATTTACCGCTAAAGTGACAGTCTGATATAAAAATATTTCACAGGTCAAGAATTTGCGTTACAAATCTGTAGAAACAAAATGCTATTGATATAACAGTGTCCAAAAAAATTTTCGTCTGCATTGTAATACATTCACGTATATACACACACATTTCATAACTCTTAAAGTACGTTTCTTGGTTTCCAACATCCTTTTCATAAATCAGAGTCCCTAACCACTATTCATTATTCCTTACCTTATTATACATATACATATTCGTCGACACTTCTTCAATATTTCATCCTGAGAAACATGTAGCATAATCAAATTCCTCAGATACGGTATCATCATCTTATTGATCATAAACATACCTCAACAGCATAATACACATCGTCGTCGTAATAATAACATCATAACACCTCAGTCAAATCTCAAAAACGTCGTAGCTTTCTGCAATAATATCAAAACCTAAAAAAATTCTCTGCTCATGTCAAAAGTGTCAGCTGCCTCAAACGTACTTTAAAAATCATGATCTCATACCAAATACATCATTCAAAGCTCTCATAGTATCACAATGGTTCCGAAAAAATATGAAGAGTTCACACAGTACAGACAAAATACAATTTCGTAAGTGTGAAGTTATCCAACGGTGTAATTACGTAAACATCTGTCACTGATATAGTAAAATAAATGTTTGTCTCTCTCAGTTACATGATCAGATAGCTGTGTAATTTGTGTGTTAGAGAAATATGGTACCGATGTGTAAAGTTGTATAAGCAAATACCATATTAGCTAGGGTTCCTTGTGGTTGCCACACACATGGTACACAAAGTAGACGTGTACCCCCCTGAGGATTAATGTAATTATACCCTCAGGTGTTACAGATTACAGGAATAGAATGAAATATATCACGGAAAACTTTCTTTGTAATTCAAAAATCTTGAAAAATAAATGGCTTAAGTACAAAATCTCTCAAATGCGTGTCCTGTAGCGCTAAATGTGCGTCTTGCTGTAAGATAATTCTGTGGAAGTGTCGTACTTATCGTCCTCCGAAAGCCAAGTTCTGCAGAAGTCAATGTACTTACCTCATGATAAACAAAAGTGAAATGCTTTATGTATAGATATCTTAGTTATTACGCTTATTGCCGTGATGAAGAAAGTACTGTGCTGTAACGTATTGTTGTGCTACAGAAAAGACAATCTCATTGTTGCTGTACCACAAAAGTTACTACTAAAACATGTTTTACTTTCCAGAAGAATTCAGAAAAACTGTGCAGATATAAAACAGATACACTGCAAAAGCAACATTGTAAATTGTCACTCATTAGTAGCGTCGTGATAAAACCGTGTAGCTGTCACATAAACTAACCACTGTGTCATCTGTTGACTATAATAATGCATTCGTCATTTCTGTTTCAATGTGTTCTCTTGGTTCTGGACTGGATATTTAACTTCAAACATTGTTACATGTTAACAGATTCTAAGTCTGACAAGCATACTAGTAATGTGAAGTGAAAAGTTATATGGCAAAGACAAAGTTAAAAAGCAGATTATCTTTCAATGAACGGTTTTACATGTGAAATGTGGTGTAAACCTTTACTCTTCCTAGTACGCAGAGTTTCAACTTCAACGGAATTATCATGTGGTATACGTCGGTGAGGAGTGCCAAAAATTTTCTCAAGGTTAACGTCTTATGTTATTTTTCTCGGAGCTAGCGGGCGCACGCGGCTGCCTGCTGCATGCGGTGTGAGTCATTGTCTGTCCCTTTGTTGGCGCGCGTCGTTATTGGGGTTTGGAGACCTAACTTCTACAAATTCACGTTGCCCAGATGGCCCAGCTCTGTTAGAAACCCGCCAGTTCTGATGAAATTCACGTCTGTCGTTTTGTCGGTAGTTTACATAGTTTCTTTCTTGTCTGTCACGTGGTGGAGAATTTCTCCCTGAGTCGTAACTGCGTGCTGGACCGTTGCGTCTAAAGTTATTCTGTCTCCCTTGATAATAATTGTTTTGGTTCCCATATTGTCTGTTTCTCTGATTGTCTCTGTGATAGTCATTATTGCGAAGAGGTGATCTTTCCCTGTAATTATTACTACTCTGCCAACGGTTGTCATACGGGTGGTGTCTATTTTGGTCACGATTTGTGTGGTGAGAATAGCCTTGTCGCGTCCAGTTATCGTTTCTGTCGTCACGGAATTGTGACGGATGTGACCTGTAGTGATTGTTTTCCTGTTTTCGCATCCCGCGACTGTCTGTGTCAATTTCTAATTCTTGTAACAGTCCCTGAAAAGCTTCAATGTCGTCTTTGCAACGTCCTGCTAAAATAATATGTCGCAAATGTTCAGGCAATTTGAGTAAGCAAATGCGGATGAGTTCTGAGGGGCTGTATGGGTTTGAAAGATATTGATTCTTATGCAACATGTCTTCAAAATATTTGACAAGACTGGAAAATTCAGATTGTTCAAAGTGTTTCATCATCATGATGCTATGTTTTACACGGTCTTGTGTAGCTTGAGACCAATATGCTGAGAGGAAGGCATGGTAAAATTCTCCTTCACTGTGGCAATCGTGAATGACCGATCGCATTCTTACAGCTGGTTCATTCTCTAAGTAGCCACACATAAATTCTAACCTGTGCTCCAATGACCAGTTGGGAGGGAAACAATGAGAGAATTGATGGAGCCACGCTTGTGGATGAATGTCGTTGGCAGAATTCTTAAACGTTTTGAATTTACGTGTAGTAATGAACAGCTTATAGTCAAAATCATCATGTCGGCAAGTCGCATGTCGGTCATTGTTACGTCGTTTCGGCGGTTCCATCTCAAAATTCGGCGTACCTTGCCAACTTCTTTCACAATTTCCGAAGTGCCCTGTGTTGTTATTTTGTGTCTGTTCCGTATTTGTATGTCCCTCTTCCCGTATTGGGGCGCGAGTGTCCTCTGAAATACGTAATTCTTGTACTACTTGTGCCAACTGATCTTGCACTTCGCGGATTTCTCTTTTGTACTGTGTATTGATTTGATTTTGATTTTGCTTGAATTTTCTAATTTGTTCATACTCTTCAGTGTCCATGAAAGCTACAGGTGTTGTGTCATTCAGATCATCATCTACCTTTGTAGATAAGTTAGTGAATTGATCCGAAAGTTCGGCTACTTTATCCGATAGTGAAATCATTTCCTCTCTATGTTTTTCTGAACCAAGTTTCAGAGTGTCCATTTGTGTTGCAATCGTGTCTACTGTGACCTTTAAGTTTTCCTGAGTTTTTGCAAGTTGCATAACCGTATCGGTAGATGCAACTGAGTCAAATTTTGCTTGCAAGGTCTCATGATTTTCATGAACAATAGTTTGCAGTTCTTTTATGGCTGCTTCGTGATTCTGTAGTGCATTTTCATGACGCGAAAAAATAGGTTGGAAATGCTCACAAATTTGTGTTTTTACGTCATTACAGACTTTTTGACATTTCGATTCAATGTGATGTAACTCAGCAGTTAAATCCTCACGTGTTCGTTCAAGAGTTTGCTCCAATGAGTCTAACTTTTTAAGATTTTGTTCCATTGTGTCTAACTTTTCAAGCTTTTGTCCCATTTGTTGCATTAATTGTAATAACAATGCACTGGTGTCTGAAACATGTTCCTCAGTGCTTTTCGGCAGTGAATTTACACCGGAAACATTCACATTTTGACAAGCAGAAAATGTGTCTTGACTTATTTGAGAAAACGGTGAGGATCCAAAACCTGAATCTACAGTATTTGCGAGATCGTGTCGTGTCATTTCGGCTTCCTGAGGCGAGCTATTGCCGACCGATCGATCGATAATGCTTCCCTCTTCACTAATTGTTTCACTGTCCACGCCATTGTTTGACGCCCGCTCCATTTCCCTGTGCACAGTTACCAAATTACTACTTTGAACATTAGTAAATTCATTACTCGGTGGCGCTAACACACTACTTTCATTTTCACTGTCATTTCTCAGTTTACTTTGGAGCCTAGTATTACGTTTTTCACACGCCATTATTGTCACAGTATTTCACACGACAACACAGAAAAACACAATTTGAAGAGCAAAAATAAGAGAACACATTAACATAACACTGAAAATAATATCTAGTTAATTACAGCTGCGAAATACTTGGTGCAAATCTATATGCATGCCACAACTGTTTTACTGTACAATAATGAAAGACTGCAACTACAAAGGAGATTTTCTCTACAATTACGCGCTAGCAATAAACAAAATCTACACTAATTACACAAACTACAAGAAAAAATCAGAAGATTCCAGTGAGGTATCCTCGGCTAAGGGTCGACATATGAAACGTCCCCTTTGAACAATTATACTGGACTGTGCTTAAACTGATACACAATATTTTGTTAGCGCAACGCAATCTGACTTTCAAAAATCCCTACAAAAGAATGGCCCTGACTAACATTAAACTATACCTTTCACAAATCACTTACCTCACAAAAATCTTCGCTGCTCAAGCTACTGCAATACAGCGAGCGCCACTACTGCCAGCTAAATAAAAGATTCAAACTATGGAAGGCACTAACTACTGATAGGGATAGTTAGCAAATGAAAGATATTAATAGAGAACAAACAATGTATTTACCTTAATATCATCACAAGTCATAATATATATATCAGTTCATGACAAATTACAAATCTCCGCCATCTCTCTCCCCACATCCACCACTGCTGGCGGCTCACCTCCAACTGCCCAACGCTACGTGCTGTTCACAGCCAGCTGCCGCTGCCCAACACTACAATGGCAGACAACAATGCAAACTAGCCACAGACTGCACACAGCACAGCCAGTGATTTTCGTACAGAGCGCTACGTAACGTTGCCAATAAGAAAACATAAACAGCCTACTTACATAGAGAAAACATAAACAGCTTACTTACAAGGTATTAAGTGGCTTAGAACGTTGCTCACTAACGATCTACGCTCTCTTTCATTATATTTAAGAACGAGAGAAAATAAACTGTTTCAGCAGTGTGGTACTTTCTCATTCTTTAATACGTAAGGTGATCATGTCATTTTGACTTTCGTATGTCATCGATGTGTATGTCAGAGAGAGAACAAGTTACCATGCTGTTAAACAATCTTTGGTCTCGTCGTGGCACAGTCTTTGCCTCTGCGCAGTTTGAAACATTCTTAGTTGAAGTGCGGTAGGTGATGGACGTCTTTAGTAGTGCTGTGTGAACTTTTGATTGAAACCGTTAGATGTAGAAAGGACAGCAATGATGAATATGATGCAGACAATGAAAGGTGAAAAGAATACAAATTTTGAATAACGTTATTTTTTTTGAAGAGAAGATGTCTGAGATAAGACTGCAGCACTGCACGCCTAATTTGTCGGGATGATTATTGTCAGCTACTTAACGTGCTCAGTTCTGAGAGGAAGACCACCCCATTTCCCTGAATCATGGATTAATATATTAATTGATTAAGCTCTTTGATTTTTATAAAAATTCTGTCTTAACTTTGTACCCTTTTTAAATCATAGTTCACTTTGATAAGAGTAGTATTGTTCAGACCAATGTTACGTGTCTTGGACTATCACGTCTTAGTGTTTATCATTACGCATTGCCACATGCAACGGCTTGAATATGTATTTAGAAACAGAAATCTAACTTAGCCGCCGACTGCTTGCTGTTTGCTGTTGCGCTTTCGAAAAATGTGCAACAATGTTGCCAAGACGCGTGGTAAGTGGAAATTTTGATTAGGGCCAGATAATTATTTTATCTCTGTTGCGCATTTAATACGAAGACAAGCTGCATTCAGATGAGTTACAGTTCAGTTCAAATAAGATTTGTTTGGTCAAAGATTAGCATACTAGTGGGTAAACTGGATAGTAGTGTGTGAAAACATAGTTTTTGGTAATATGTACACTTTTATAGAGTGGGAGGCAAAGTTGGGCTAAATTTCATACAGAAACAAATATAGTAGGGAGGTTGCAAATGAAATTTTCAGCTAGCGGGTAGTCTGTGCTGCAGTGGAGCTTTTAGACACGTTGTCGCTACAACTTCCAGATCTTGCAGCCAGAAGAACTCATTTCAGTTTATAGGTTGTTGCATAGCACGAATCACACCTAAAGGAAATCAGTCATTAACACAGATAGCGAGGAAGCTACATGAGATCTGCCGCAAAGATTATGGTTTAGCGTGTGTTAAATGTTTCTTAATTATTCTGATGCGCTATGAAAAAGTTTCTGGCCACTAAACATATAAAATAAAGTTAATAACGTCGCGCTTATGTTCAGTTATGGATCATATTTCATATAAAGGTGATGTTTCAGGACATATAAAACCGGGGTCATAGTAGCTTTTGAATTTGGAGGTTAAAATCTAAAGTAGTAAGATGCTTTCAAGTAGTCACACGTTTTATACATGAGAGTTAGACTTTTCAAAGACTCGGGATAGGGGGTTAGTGGATAACAAACTAGAAATCATTATAGAGCCACAGTGCTAACGAAACTTAGTGACTGAATTCAAAATGGTTCGACTGAAGCGAAAGGCTTCTGAATTACGAGGTGACAGCGATAGAGTAGATAGTCATACAGTCACCTGTAGCAGTCGACCGTGCACGGTTTATAATGTTTAGGGTAAGGCAAAGGTCGTATAGTAGCGCATATAATGCCACGTATTTGAACTAACTGAGCCGTTACATCATCTTGGTTGCTTAAAGGGCAGTTTAATTTCAGTCACAAAATGCTACAACAATATTTATGAAAACTAAAAGAGCACGAAGAAACTGCCAGAAATGAGTGAAATTTGCATGAAAAAAGAAGAAAAATCAACAGGACGTCGGTTTGCAGTAGAGTTTTGGAGCATATACTGTATTCAAACATTATGAATCACCTCGAAGGGAACGATCTATTGATACGTAATCAGCATGGTTTCAGAAAACATCGTCCTTGTGCAACGCAGCTAGCTCTTTGTAAGGTGTCAGGCAAATCCAACACCTTCCATGAAAACCCTGACATGATAAGCAAATCCAGTAGTATGTCACATAGCTCCGAATAAATCGTGACATTAAATTAACCAAAGTAATACGAGTAACGAGTAAGCAAATGGATTACCACAGACTAACACAAAAATGCCTAAATGCATGTCATGCCTTCCCACCGTGAGACAGACGCAGTTCCGAGGGGAGAAACGAGAACAGAAGCCGAGAGCAGAACCGTGTTAAGCTGAAGGCCCTACGATAAGGGACGCACACCCACGTCGCCAGCTAACCGCTAGGATCATGTTAAAAGCTAGAGCCCTCCAGAAGAACAGTATAGATCTTACGATAACACAAAAAGGGCCACACCCCAGCCGCAAGTTTTAGCGTGAGACTTTTTCGCGTCTCTGTTACGTCAGGACCGCCCTCCAGCCCATGTTAAAAGATAGAGCCTTCCAGAAGAACAGTATAGATCTTACGATAACACTAAAAGGACCACATCAGCTGCAAGTTTTAGCGTCAGACTTTTTCACGTCTCTGTTACGTTGCAAACTTTAAAAACATTGCCCCACCACGAAAAGTATAACGTTTCTCATTGGATAGACAGAATTTTTGTAGGCGGAGCTTGAGGTTAACTTTGAGACCCTGATTGGTCAGATGACAACACAGCCAGATAGTTTTTTTGAACCAACTTCGATAAATTGTAGTAAGGAGAAGTTAGGAGCGAGTTGCTTCCGAGATGGCGAGGTGAGCGGAGCTGTGCTGTCCGCCGCCCCCTGACGAACACCTACAAGGTAATGAATGCACGTGATGCAGCATAACAGCGCATAAAGCCTAACTCAGAACTGCAGAAGTCTCATCTGTTACACCCGTTTTTGTGTAATACTAGTGTCGATCGTCAATTAAAGCTCATGGTGTTCATATTTGCTACTTGAAGTAAAAATCTGAAACGCGATAATTTTTCTGTTATATAGTTTGAAACACGTATGTATTCATTACCAGCGATGGCGAGGCATGACAGAATCTCTGACCGGAGAGTTATTTATCGTTGCTAGTCTGCGCTTGACCGCGCGAGACGAAAGCAGTTGCGTGTAGCGAGTCGGCAGGAACAGTGCTAGTATGTACCGAGTCGGGAGAGGGAGTAGTCAGTCTGCAGAAGTAGTCAGTCGGATACGGTAGTAGCGAGTGGACGGGTGTACTGAACAGGCGTCGGCATGCGTCGACGGCGTGTTCTTCTTGCGACTCTGGTCAGGATTGTGGTGGACGATGAGTATTGTTGTAGAAGGTAATGAAGCAGCATTGCGCACACCTAGTAATGTATGTTAATTGTAATTAATTTGTTCAAAAAATGCCCCAATAATAATTTTTTATAAAGTAAATCTTTTAAAAGTGTTCATTTCAATTTAAAGAATTTTTCCACTCTTTTGAAGAAAAAGCCTTCATTCAGTTTTAAAGAATATTTCCTATGCATTTTCTCCAAGAATCAAAATTTAATATACGCCAGCATTGCACGAAGCTGTGTCGATACATAAGAGCAGATATAGATGCATTTTATTGAGGTAAGAATTTTTGCTTTTTTATTCAGAATACAGGGCCGAAGGTCAGCGCTGCTGTCCTTATAAAATTTATCAGGTTTAATTATTTCACAGGGCCGAAGGTCAGCACTGCTGCCCTTATAAAATTTATCAGGTTTAATTATTTCTGTTCAGATGTTACATTCAGTTCATGGTTCATTATTTAATTAATATTATTGTTGTTGGTTTCTAGTCAATTTTCATTCCATAATTTGTGTGGCGAGTTTACACTTGGTTGCATTCACATCATTATTTAACACTTTTGTTGGGAGGTTAAGCTTGGTTCCATTTCACATTTTTATTAAACATTATTTTCGTGGGGAGTTTACATTTGGCTCCATTTGGCATTATAATTTATTATTATTTATTGTGGGGAGGTTAAAAGTTATTGAGAAGCAACATCAGCCAATGTAATTTACGACAAGTTATATAGGTAATTAAAGATAATTGAGGGTCACTGTAGACCATTTTGATAGTTTTCTCTCTTGTGAAACTTAATTTAAACCTAGATTGTAGATGTGATATGGCATAGGTCATCCTTCGATCCATTGTAGAACTTGGAAACCCATTCAGGGAATATTCGTTCACATTTTTGTTGAATGCAGTTGGTTTTTACCATCCTGTATTAAAACATTTCCTTTTATCAATAGTGCAATTTATAAACAATGTTTTGTGAGTAGAATAAAATTTCCAATGGTAAACTCAACAGCTTTTTCGACGTTATTTTACCAGCTAACTAAAAATAGGAAAGCCTAGAACCCCTTCCACTAAATTCAGTTAGCATTAAGATTCTTTTACAGGGAGTGCATTGGAGCTGACGCTGAAATCATTAAGTATTTGGTTATATCATCGCTAGTCTCACTGAACTCTTCTGAACTCTACATGTCATGTGTGGTCTGGCGTCTCCTTACCAGCAAGAGGTCCCAGGTTCAAACTAGTCAATTCCCTAAAAAACACGCTCAGAGCGTCGTTGCGCGAAAGTGGTAGGGAGACACGACTGAGAACAAACAGACACCACGCAGAATGTTAGAAAATGGCGACCCTGCCAGGATGGTAAAATACCATGATTGAAGGTCGACCACATGCCGAACTAGGTCAGAAAAATATCGTGTTAAAAAATTTTCGTAATAAAAAAAAATTTTTTTGAACGTTATAAATAGTCGAAAACAGTAGCTGCAGCGATAGATAGTAAGAAAGTATTCAATAAAAGTGAGGCATTCTGGCAGAGACAATAGCATAATTAAGTTATGAATTTTGATATTGTTAGAATTAAGTTTTCTCTCTAATGCAAGCGCACAGGTGGCGGATACATCGTTGACATGTTGGTTCTGACCCAACAAGTAAGTGAATGGTTTGTCAAGTCGTGTGAACAAAAAGTTTATGAAATGCGTGAGATCGTATGAGCCCATGTTGACTCGAAGTAGGGCGCGTGAATTGCTTTTAAAAAAGAAAATAAGGGATTCGGAAAGATTAGCAATGGCAGATCGAGACCTTGACCGAATTGAGGTAGAGACCCAACATGAAGACGGACAGAGAATAGAGGACAGTACAACAGACGATGCAGTATCGCGAGAAATAGGACATATAACGCACCATAACGAGGATAATGTACGTCAAGGCATAGAAAACATAAGTCAGCATACGACAGAGGAGCAGGAAAGTAGAGAGACAGTCGATGAGGATTCTAACTTGCGTCTTGAATACGTAGAATCCATAGTACAAGTAATCAGAGCTCCCTCACCACAGAGTACAAGGAATACGAGCAGAAACGTGCCACAGCACAGTTCAATGCAGTCGGTTTCGAATCAACACTTGGGCGAAAACACAGAGCGTAGGACGTCGGAAGAAAACGCAATAGGACCGACAAATCTGGCAGAATTATTACAACAAATTACGGAAACCATGACAAGGCAAAATAAAGACATAGCGAACCAAATTAAAATTCAGAATGCAGAAACGACGAACCAAACTGCAGAAATCACGCGACAAATGCGTGAGATTAGAGAACAAAACAAAAAAATTCAGTTACACCTAAGTCATATTGAAGACGAGGCAAAAGAATTTCGAGAAGTGATAGGAAACTTAATAACAGGTCACAATCAATTGAGAACAGACATTGACAAGGTACAAGCGGACGTACAAACATTGCGTAATGACACTCAGGACGAGATCAAAACATTACGCAACAACATCCAGGGAGAAGTCAAGAAACTAGAGAAACAGATAAACGTAGTTACTAGACAAGCAGCAGGTACAGCGCGTGAAATTGTTGAAAACAGTGTGTTACGCAAACGCATCACAAAAGCAGTGCTGAAAAGATATGGTAACCGCATAGTCAAAATAGAAGCGCAAACGAAGCAACAATTTCAGAAATTGTGAACAGCGTTGTTGCAAACCATTGAAGAGCGTAGTGAACAGTATCGAACAAGCACAGAGTCTGCAACCACAGCCGTATCTGTAACAGCACCGGAAAAACAAGCAATTAACGAAGATATTACGCATATGCGATTCCAATCACAGGCGGAAAGTAACATACGTGAAATCAGACAGCCTGCACAGCAACAAACACGTTTCGAAATTCTTGATGAACAAACGTCAGCACAAACACATGCGGAACCACAAATGTATGTTTCAACACAGTTTGGATCGTGCAATGAAGCAGCAAGGTTAGCCAGACAAGATACCGAACCAATACCTGACAATGGAAAGCCAGGTCGCGAAGAGTACAGTGCAATGCATTCAGCTACACGTTCACAACCGATGGAAGAAAATTATTGCGTACCACTCCAACGATACTACGCAAGGGTAGGCGAAAGTTACAGTGGACAATATCCAATGGATCTACCACAACCGGAAAGAACGACGGGAGAAATGATCAGAAACAAAAGTGGCGAAGAATCGCGAATTTCATATGGAACTATGACGAAGTACGACAACGATCATTTCCTCACAGTCAGAAATTTTCAACACTTTCGAGAAGGAAACTCATTACATCCACGAACTTTTATTGATCAATTCCGAGTAGGATTACCAGAACACTGGACGCTAGCACACAAATTAGACTTTAGATGTGCATACATGTCAGGAACAGTCGCAGAAACCATGCAGAATGTTGCAGCGACATGCCGATCGTACGAAGATTTCAGAGAGAAGTTTCTTTCACGATATTGGTCCAGCGAAGCACAGAACAGAGGGAAGTGCTAATTATTACAGAACCCATATTTTAAAAATTCAGGAGAGAAGAGTCCCGTGAAATTTTTCGAATTAATGGCGAAGAAAAATCAATGCTTAGATGTACCATACAGTGACGGAGAGTTGATTAAATTATGTGCGATGAAGTTACCATTGAAATACCAGCAATCATTAGTAGGGCGCGGGGGCAATGACGTCGAAGCATTTAAAGGTATTCTAAGGGAACTAGAGTTCATATTTTCTGAAGATGACGCAAGAAAAAGACGAAGCGCACGTGAAAACGAAAGCAAAAAGCAGTGGAATCCACAAGACACAGTAGGGAGAAACAATAATTACGAACCATGTGATAACTTCGCACCAAGAAACGACAATAGATTTAAACAAAGAACCGGTTATGGATTTAGAAGAGAATATGGCAATACCTATAATTCACCCAGGAACGGCAACAACTATACAGAGGGAATAACGACAACCGGAACGGGTACTGGAGAACCAATAGACCGACAAATTATCAACAAAGAAACCATTATCAACAAACTGAACAAGCAAAGAGAATACAGATAGAAGAGGTGGAGGAAAGACCACCAAACCCCGATAAACGTTCGAATTGACAGCTAAGCGCCCATGCCAAAGAGAATGACGCACCGACCCAGAACAATTGTAGCACCTTGAACAGAGAAGTAAAAATCTTATCACGAGAAGAGAAGAAGGAAGAAACAAATCCGCAGGGACCAGATGAAAGCGAAGACAAGAAAATAACAATATCGTGTTGGGACAAAATTAATTGGGAGAATACTGACGAGGAAGATGAATTACCAGAGGCATGCACAACGAATGTGGGAGGAAAGGACGAAGTAATGAGTGTTGCAGAGCTATTTGAGATGGAAACCAGGGAAAGCGAATTCAATGAGGATAATGCGCAGTCGACAAAATTTGAAAATAAGTTACGAGTGGGCACACAACCCAACGTATATAATGAAGGAAGTTATGAAGCGATAATTAGAGCATTTAGATGCGATTATGTGGAAGTAGCGATGAATAAGGAGAAGATAGGCGAGGATGAAGAAAAAGTAGAGGATGTTGAAGAAAGCGTAAATGAAGGAAGAAATAGAGAAGCGGAAATAAAAGAGAGAGAAGTAGCAGTCGAATTCACAAGGGAAATTCCTAAAAAGACTCATGTATGATTCAGTGGAGGATTCGTTGATGCAAGAAGAAGAAGAACAGAACCAACGCTTTCAAATTCAACCATTGGTAAAGGCCATGGTAAAGCATATCCCAGACAATATTGTAATTGATAGCGGAAGTGAACTGACTGCGACCTCAGAAAATTTATTCATGCAGTGTAATGCCAATGGAGAATTGCCAGTTCTGAAAACACGTAACATTAAAGTAAAAGGTCCTATTAGAAACAATGCTGCGGAAGTTACGAGACAAACAAGGTTAACTCTTTCGTGTCAAGGTCAAAAGATCGAAGCCAACTTCGTGATTATATCTAAACTAACTGTAGATTTGATTATAGGTGCAGAGTTTTTAAATGAGAGACGAGCAATAATAGATATGGTGAAAGGTAGCTTAACATTCGGGAATGTCACACTTCCCTTTGAGCAAAAGCTAAAATTAGAAGAAATACCAGTTATAAACAAACAATTAAGAATGACGCGAGATAAAGAGGATGAAAAATTAGAATGGTATGCACAAAAGGGGGAATCGCCTCAACTCATGTTAGAAGTCCATAAAGAAATCGACGAAAAATTGCAAGAAGTTCAAGGTATCTCGGAACACAGTAAAAGAGAATTAGAGGGTATTTTACGAGATAAGGCAGAGGTATTTTTACCTAAGACTGGCAGTATTAAACACTTTCATTACAAGTTTGAAGTAAAACAGCACAAACCATTTAGAGTGCCACCCTATACAATTCCATTAAGCTACAGGAATAAAGTATTCCAGGAGATATCTAAAATGTTAGATGACGATATTATTGAACCAGCTACCTCCACATATAACAGCCCACTCCATATTGTACAAAAACGAGATGGGAGCATCAGGTTAGTGCTTGATTCCAGACAGATCAACACAATCATAATCACTGAGACAGATCGCCCAGAATAATTAGAGGAATTGATACAAAACTTCCACGGTCCTAAGATATTTTCATCAACTGATTTACAGAGTAGTTTCTGGCAAATAGAATTGGCCCCAGAATGTAGAAAATTTACAGCATTTATCGTATTCGGTAGATGTTACCAGTTTAAACGATTGCCATTTGGTTTAAACATATCATCAGCAGCGTTTATTAGGGGATTTAATAGTATACTCAGTCCTGAAATTTTACAAAAAATTACTTGTTATGTTGATGATCTGATTATAGCAGAACCCTCTTGGGAACATCACAACGACACATTAAATCAGTTTTTACAGATCATGAAAGAGCTTGGGGGCACAGTAAATATAACAAAATCCAAATTTGGAAGGCGAGAGGTCAAATTTCTAGGACACATAATTTCCGAGAAAGGTGTAATGCCCGACCCAGAAAAACTAACGGCAATCAAAGAATTCTGTACTCCAAATAATAAGAAAACTCTCAGAGGATTTCTAGGTCTCACCGGATTCTATAAAAAATTTATTTGGATCGACTCTCTTGCAACACCACGGCTATGTGCATTGACTGGAAAAAACACGCCATGGATATGGGATCAACAAGCCAATGAAGAATTTTTAAAAGTGAAAAACGCACTAACAACAGCACCGATTTTAGCACATCCTGATCTAACACAAAATTTTTGTATGGCCACTGATAGCGCGAAAACAGGTTTAGGAGTTGTTTTATTCCAATAATACGAACAGGCAGGGCTAAGATCATATAGAACAATTGCATTTGCCAGTCGGGTACTCACAAAAAGCGAGAAAAACTATTCAGTCACGGAGCTGGATGCATTGGCCATTGTATGGGGCTTCCAACGTTTTCGATACTTCCTATTCGGAAGAAAAACAAAAGTATACACTGACCACAAAGCATTAGAATTTCTGTTATCCGCCAAACTAACTCATGGGAGGTTAGCCAGATGGATGTTAATGCTACAAGAATTTGACTTCACTATTACACACATACCAGGACCAGCGAATGTATTGGCAGATACTTTATCACGATGTCCACAGGGTGCATCCAATAACATAGGTTTGGAAACAGCAGAAGACCAGTTTACAATGTACTAAATGAAACAAGTACCTTTCGAAAACTACATTACGACAGCATTGAAAAACATAGGCAAAGAACAAGACAAGGATCCCGAAATACTAGGAATCAAACACAAGTGGAGAAGTAAGGATTTTCCAGACATTCGACAGCACTATCTCGTAAAAAACAATGTTTAATTTTTTAGATGAAATGTTGCAACGAATGAATGGTTAATATATATCCCAGATGAACTAATTAATAAGTACATATGGTATACACATTTAAGTAATGGCCACTTTGGACCAAAGAAATGCTTTTTAAAAATAAAACAAACATGCCATTTTCCTAATATGGAAAGGCGAATTAGAACAGTATTAGTCAAATGCAAAAAATGTATGAGGGCTGAACACGTCACTTTCCAAACCAAACCACCTATGTTTCCAATAATCCCTAAAAGATTAAAACAAATAGCTGCAACAGATTTAATGGGGTCCCTCCCACGCACAAAAAATGGATGTTGTTGTTGTTGTGGTCTTCAGTCCTGAGACTGGTTTGATGCAGCTCTCCATGCTACTCTATCCTGTGCAAGCTTCTTCATCTCCCATTACCTACTGCAACCTACATCCTTCTGAATCTGCTTAGTGTATTCATCTCTTGGTCTCCCTCTACGATTTTTACCCTCCACGCTGCCCTCCAATACTAAATTGGTGATCCCTTGATGCCTCAGAACATGTCCTACCACCCGATCCCTTCTTCTGGTCAAGTTGTGCCACAAACTTCTCTTCTCCCCAATCCAATTCAATACTTCCTCATTAGTTATGTGATCTACCCATTTAATTTTCAGCATTCTTCTGTAGCACCATATTTCGAAAGCTTCTATTCTCTTCTTGTCCAAACTATTTATCGTCCATGTTTCACTTCCATACATGGCTACACTCCATACAAATACTTTCAGAAATGACTTCCTAACACTTAAATCTATACTCGATGTTAACAAATTTCTCTTCTTCAGAAACGCTTTCCTTGCCATTGCCAGTCTACATTTTATATCCTCTCTACTTCGACCATCATCAGTTATTTTGCTCCCCAAATAGCAAAACTCCTTCACTACTTTAAGTGTCTCATTTCCTAATCTAATTCCCTCAGCATCACCCGATTTAATTCGACTACATTCCATTATCCTCGTTTTGCATTTGTTGATGTTCATCTTATATCCTCCTTTCAAGACACTGTCCATTCCATTCAACTGCTCTTCCAAGTCCTTTGCTGTCTCTGACAGAATTACAATGTCATCGGCGAACCTCAAAGTTTTTATTTCTTCTCCATGGATTTTAATACCTACTCCGAATTTTTCTTTTGTTTCCTTTACTGCTTGCTCAATATACAGATTGAACAACATCGGGGAGAGGCTACAACCCTGTCTCACTCCCTTCCCAACCAGTGCTTCCCTTTCATGCCCCTCGACTCTAATAATTGCCATCTGGTTTCTGTACAAATTGTAAATAGCCTTTCGCTCCCTGTATTTTACCCCTGCCACCTTTAGAATTTGAAAGAGAGTATTCCAGTCAACTTCCACAAAGTAAAAATGACATGCCCAAACAATTTATCAAACTGTTAATAAGAGGAGAACTTCAAAGCGACTAGTTACCAATAAATACTTCCATATCCTGCCAGGAGAAGAACCAAGAAGCAAGTAAGAAGCAGAGAAAAAGCAGGAGGAACAGAAGTTGAAGATTCGAAAGATTGAGACCAAGAAAGAAGATGGGTGAAGAATAGACGACATACCTTACCAAATCCCTATCCTATCGTAAACTAGTCGTCTGCGAAGCATTACAACGAAAAACGACCGCTTTCAGCGACACATAATGATGATTTTCACGCATACAAAGCCATTAAACCACGAGATTCTGCACTCACAGTTCCATTCCATTATGAGACCTCCACAACAGCAACACACACTTCTAAAGCCAACAAAGAAAGACGAATGAAGCTGTACATCAAATACTTACCCACATCCATCTCGCTCAAGTCCATCACCTTCGTGCAAAGAACATATGCCAACCTCATGCTTAAACATTCATAGGATTGTGTGAATGTGTGAAATCAAATTATGTGATGTAGAAATTGTGCAAAAGAAACGTGTGAAAAAAAAAGTTAAGCACACCAGACAGCTAATAAACTACAAAATAACAGTCATTGACTATGAACTTAAGTAAAAAATAGACTATCGACAAAAATAAGTCATTAGTTCTGAAATGGATAGTATATAAAGAACAAAAATAAGGCATAATAAACACTAAAACTATATGCCACTTATTTTCTCCTCATATAAATAAAAGAATAACTATATTTTACTTATTTTCTCCTT
The DNA here is from genome assembly GCF_023864345.2 of Schistocerca serialis cubense. Taxonomy (NCBI): domain Eukaryota; kingdom Metazoa; phylum Arthropoda; class Insecta; order Orthoptera; family Acrididae; genus Schistocerca; species Schistocerca serialis. The sequence continues at coordinate 855,547,092 of NC_064639.1, read as the reverse complement.
ATAAAAACAAAGAATAAAAAATTATCTTGTTGGATGTTTTCCCTTTTTTTAACATTTGTACCATTTGTTAGGATAATATCTCAATACTTGTGTATGTATTTTTCTTTGTCAAAGGAATTCTTGGAAATAATTCTTATTTGATAATGTAATAATGTTGAAATGAGTGTCTAGAAACAAAAACATTTTATTTGTACATGATATTTAGAATATGTGTTAGGAATAGATTTTACTTAATTACTACATTTATAAAAACAATATTTCAAAGAAAATCGATGTGAAAGACTCCTCACTTTCGGTAACAAACTTCTAAAGAAACAAACTTCACAATTTAATAAAGAAAGAAAATAATTAAAAAATAATGATCATAATAGAATAAAAATATTCTTCCATTGTCAATATAAACATGTTTTTGATAATAATGTAGAAGAATATAAAAATATAAATTAGTAATACAAACTAGCATAGAACAGAATAACGTGGCTGAACAGTAGGCAACAAAATTTTGATAACGGAATAATTTTAGACTGGCTTAGACAACGATTCAATCATTGCCTAACTTCAGTACAAAAATTAAGTTCGAAGGGTGGTGATATGTAAGGTGTCAGGCGAATCCAACACCTTCCATGAAAACCCTGACATGATAAGCAAATCCAGTAATATGTCACATAGCTCCGAATAAATCGTGACAATAAATTAACCAAAGTAATACGAGTAACGAGTGAAAAACTGGAATAACACAGACTAACACAAGAATGCCTAAATGCATGTCATACCTTCCCACCGTGAGACAGGCGCAGTTCCGAGGGGAGAAACGAGAACAGAAGCCAAGAGCAGAACCGTGTTAAGCTGAAGGCCCTACAATAAGAGACGGACACCCACGTCGCCAGCTAACCGATAGGACCACCCCCGAGCCCATGTTAAAAGCTAGAGCCCTCCAGAAGAACAGTATAGATCTTACAATAACACAAAAAGGGCCACACCCCAGCCGCAAATTTTAGCGTGAGACTTTTTCGCGTCTCTGTTACGTCAGGACCACCCTCCAGCCCATGTTAAAAGATAGAGCCTTCCAGAAGAACAGTATAGATCTTACGAGAACACTAAAAGGACCACACCAGCTGCAAGTTTTAGCGTCAGACTTTTTCGCGTCTCTGTTACGTTGCAAACTTTAAAAACATTGCCCCACCATGAAAAGTATAACGTTTCTCATTGGATAGACAGAATTTTTGTAGGCGGAGCTTAAGGTTAACATTGAGACCCTGATTGGTCAGATGACAACACAGCCAGATATTTTTTTGAACCAACTTCGGTAAATAGTAGTAAGGAGAAGTTAGGAGCGAGTTGCTTCTGAGACGGCGAGGTGAGCGGAGCTGTGCTGTCCGTCGCCCCCTGACGAACACCGACAAGGTAATGAACGCATGTGATGCCGCATAACAGTGCATAAAGCTTCACTCAGAACTGCAGCAGTCTCATCTGTTACACCCCTTTTTGCGTAATACTAGTGTCGATCATCAATTAAAGCTCAAGGTGTTCACATTTGCCACTTGAAATAAAAATCTGAAACGCGATGATTTTTCTGTTATATAGTTATTGAGAAGCCACATCAGCCAATGTAATTTACGACAAGTTATATAAGTAATTAAAGATAAATGAGGGTCACTGTAGACCATTTTGATAGTTTTCTCTCTTGTGAAACTTTATTTAAACCTAGACTATAGATGTGATATGGCATAGGTCATCCTTCGATCCATTGTAGAGCTTGGAAATCCATTCAGGGAATATTCGTTCACATTTTTGTTGAACGCAGTTGGTTTTTACCATCCTGTATTAAAACCTTTCCTTTTATCAATAGTGCAATTTATAAACAATGTTTTGTGAGTAGAATAAAATTTCCAATGGTAAACTTAACTGCTTTTTCGACGTTATTTTACCAGCTAACTAAAAATAGCAAAGCCTTGAACCCCTTCCACTAAATTTAGTGAGTATTAAGATTCTTTTACAGGGAGTGCACTGGAGCTGACGCTGAAATCATTAAGTATTTGGTTATATCATCGCTAGTCTCACTGAACTCTTCTGAACTCTACATGTCATGTGTGGTCTGGCGTCTCCATACCAGCAAGAGGTCCCAGGTTCAAACTAGTGAATTCCCTAAAAAACACGCTCAGAGCGTCGTTGCGCGAAAGTGGTAGGGAGACACGACTGAGAACAGACACCACGCAGAATGTTAGATCTTTATTCGCACGAAGTAGTGGCCGCTATCGACAGGGGATCTCAGGTTGATTCCGTATTTCTGGATTTCCGGAAAGCGTTTGACACCGTTCCTCACAAGCGACTTCTAATCAAGCTGCGGGCCTATGGGGTATCGTCTCAGTTGTGCGACTGGATTCGTGATTTCCTGTCAGGAAGGTCGTAGTTCGTAGTAATAGACGGCAGATCATCGAGTAAAACTGAAGTGATATCAGGTGTTCCCCAGGGAAGCGTCCTGGGACCTCTGCTGTTCCTGATCTATATAAATGACCTGGGTGACAATCTGAGCAGTTCTCTTAGGTTGTTCGCAGATGATGCTGTAATTTAGCGTCTAGTAAGGTCAACCGAAGACCAGTATCAGTTGCAAAGCGATTTAGAAAAGATTGCTGTATGGTGTGATAGGTGGCAGTTGACGCTAAGTAACGAAAAGTGTGAGGTGATCCACATGAGTTCCAAAAGAAATCCGTTGGAATTCGATTACTTGATAAATAGTACAATTCTCAAGGCTGTCAATTCAGCTAAGTACCTGGGTGTTAAAATTACGAACTACTTCAGTTGGAAAGACCACATAGACAATATTGTGAGGAAGGCGAGCCAAAGGTTGCGTTTCATTGGCAGGACACTTAGAAGATGCAACAAGTCCACTAAAGAGGCAGCTTACACTACACTCGTTCGTCCTCTGTTAGAATATTGCTGCGCGGTGTGGGATCCTTACCAGGTGCGATGGACGGAGGACATCGAAAGGGAGCAAAAAAGGGCAGTTCGTTTTGTATTATCACGTAATAGGGGAGAGAGAGTGGCAGATATGATACGCGAGTTGGGATGGAAGTCAGTAAAGCAAAGACGTTTTCCGTCGCGGCGAGATCTATTTACGAAATTTCAGTCACCAACTTTCTCTTCCGGATGCGAAAATATTTTGTTGAGCCCAACCTATATAGGTAGAAATGATCATCAAAATAAAATAAGAGAAATCAGAGCTCGAACAGAAAGGTTTAGGTGTTCGTTTTTCCCACGCGCTGTTCGGGAGTGGAATGGTAGATAGATAGTATGATTGTGGTTCGATGAACTCTCTGCCAAGCACTTAAATGTGAATTGCAGAGTAGTCGTGTAGATGTAGATGTAGATCTATGTTACAGCATTTTTTGAGAATTATTATTTCCTGTGTGCTTTTTTTTTTGCCGTTTTTACTCAGCGATCATCATGTCATCTGCAACTGTGTGAGCGGCTGTTAGTAAACAAAATACTAAAAGGTGAACTCCGTATATCAGCAATATACACTTGTTTACTAACAGCCACTCACACAGTTGCAGATGACATGATGTTCGCTGAGTAAAAACGGCAACAAAAAAAAGCGCACAGAAAATACGTCGCAAACAGCGACAATACTTCTCAAAAACATGATGTAACATACAGTAAATTAGGTAGTCTGAAAGTATCCAATAGAAAACTATATTTCAAAAATCGAATAGTAAAAATGTAATAATGTGCCACTGTGTTTGTTTAACCATGCTATTTTCTTCATGTTTTAGATTAAAAAACCCACTGATGATAGTAATATTTGTCGCTGAAACTAGTCTGGGAAAATAAAGAAATAAACGAATAAAAAGATGTTTATGCATCAAGGTGGACTCAGTTTCTGATATTGTTGTTTTTCTATGGAAACACGGACCAAATGGAAGAGTTCCAAGACGAAATTATTGCACTGTAGAACTGCGTTGCTGAAATTATGGTTTGCAGCTGCATGGGTATCACTTTGCGCAACTCCCAGAATCTTCAAGTTGAAAGTTTCAGTTTTGGTATAATGATTATTTCTTGTACTTGATAATATATTATTTTAACGATGGACTTTAATCTGTAAATCGTAATGCTGTATCCCTCGTCTATACAACATTCTCAATTGGTCATTTAGAATCGAAGCACTATAATTTTGACTACCAAAATTTTTCATTGTATGTTGGTTTCATTATAGCATTTATTTGCAAGAAGTCCGACCTCTCTTATGAAAATTTTTAATTTATTTTTTGTATCCAGAATATCTAAGTATACATTTACAGTTATCTATACCAGACAGCTACACGTAAACCACAACACAACTTGAAGAAATGTTGCCAATATGAAAGCGTAAAAAATACTACACGACTGAATGTAAACCGTGACAGCGCGGTCAACGTAAGGTAAAGTGGCGGTCATGTGTTTACGATATTGCCGAAACGAAGCCAACGGGGATCAACTGAGGCGCTAAGACCCATAAGGACCTAAAGCACACCGTCGTTAATCCTGCTCCTGAAATCTGTTGAGCTTACTGGGAACCAGCTTTATCACTGCTGTATACGTCCACTGTATATCCGCACATTTACGCAAAGCTCACTCACCGATCTCTCTGACATTCACTTCCATAAGGGCTCAAAGCATAAACTGTCATTGCTGTGGGAACACTCACTGGCTGTACTGATGCCCATATCTTTATAAAACCTAGAAACCCTTGAAGGAATGCCCCACCATAACCTCAGGTTTCATGGATTCAGCATTCCAGTCTGTAACACGGACACGTTTACAGTAACATTGGAGTCGTGAGAGACTAACAATTTCTTCGAGGTATAAGAGGAAGAGCACACTTTGTAGTTGCCTTGCAAAATCTACTGCCCAGGTGCCTAAATGGAATGCAAATATCAACCTAGAAACACAAGGACATGACAATACTACTAGATCAAACTTGAAACGCTTAAACTTAAAAAAAGCACTAGATTTCATGCCTGAAGTGAACAGATAGTTTTATGTGAAATTAAAGTCAGAGAATGTGCTTAATGGGGACGATGATGAGACGACCATGAAGTGTTGGGATAGGTCATAAGTGTGTGTGTGTGTGTGTGTGTGTGTGTGTGTGTGGTACATTTAGTATCTGTGCTTTATGTCATGATTCTAGTTTCACGTTAAGTACAAACTACGCTAAGTCAAAAAGATATTGTTGCCACTAGTCTACATATGAACATTTTGTGGATTAGCATTAATAATAATAATCATAAATATTAATCAGAATTTCTCAACACAAAGTGGGTACTATATTTTTATTGAATGTTGAGACTTGGTTAAAAACAAGTGAAACCTTTGAGACTGATGGTTTGCCTACAAATCTGATTTTCACAAACATCTATTTTTCTCAGACTTTCGTGTCTGTGCTTTGGGCCCTTATGGTTCTCAGTGTCTCAGTTTATTAAACACGTTGAAAAAATATGTTGTTTACATTCCTTAGTAATTACAATCCGATCATTCTCTCAGCTTTTCATCGCGTTTTGTAAATACCGTTCAAATAATTCACAGCGAGAATGTAATTCTAGATGGGTACCATAGAAAGAGATGGGGAATGTTTAACTCTGGTAGTGATTTTATAAGACTAAATCCTTCCATTGTACGTAACTGGCTGCTATGAACGAAACAAAGTCAAAATTTCCTTATTATGACACCTTTCACGAAATTCCGTCATCTCCGTGGATAAAACGCTCACCACTCGAGAGAACGTCTTCCTCATTCCGGTAACTCCGGATCTAGTTCGCAACAGGGGTAATACGCTACTGCTGGTGTTCATTCCCTTGTTAGGACGACTGAGCTCCCTGACGGTGAGTCACTTTATCCCCATACTTGTCTCTGCCATGATCGTGATCGAGTGCTGCCTTCATAGCTATCTGACGTTGTATCTAGAGCTTGTCAACCGCAAATATGTAGGTCACTTGTTAGTCACTGGGTCGAAACACAGCTGAGGTAACGAACCGCTTCCACGCCAGCGTGACGGACGGAGCAACACGTGTCCACAGCCGGTAATCCCGTCCTCTGCAGCGAGTCCGCCGTCGTTGTCTCATATAAGCTGAGGACGGGGACAGCATCGTGAATGAGCAGGCATGTGTTCACTCAGGTATGGCAGACTAGCTCAGCCGGTGTTACTGTAAAAGCCTACTGATTACATCTGCGCAAGCTCTCTGATAACGACGCATTCACCACCGCCCACTCTCTGTTTGTTTCATAGTGCATTCTAAGCGTCATACAGCCTATATCCTAGAGTGGTAATAGAGACTTCACTTATTACTTAACCTTTGGCATGGTATCATCGATAGTGACGGACACATCAATAGGTGCGAAATGAATGCTCGTACGAACTTCTAATAAAGATTTATGTTGGAATGGGAATACCGAATGTCTATAGTTATTTTCGCTGAGCTGTGCGAGCAAGTTTCGCTGCTTTTCCGTGACACACATTGACAACGCTCCTGACATTGTTTCATTCATCTCTACAGACCGGGGCAGCACTGTCAGCTGAAATGGAGAGCCCGTTTTCAGTTCGTACTCGGCACGCACACTCGAAAAAAAATAAAATAAAATAAAATAAAAAATAGAGATTTGTTCAAGAGAAAAAGGGTCACAAACTGAACAAGTCAGTAACGCGTTGGTCTACCTCTGGTCCTTACGCAAGCAGTTATTCGGCTGGCATTGCTTGACAGAGTTGCTGGATGTCCTCCTGAGAGAAATTGTGCCAATTCTGTCCAATTGAAGAGTTAGATCACCAAAAACTCGAACTGGTTAGAGGGCTCTAACCGTATGGCTCCAAACGTTCTCAGTTTGGGACACACCCGGAGACGTCGCTGGTGAAGGCAGGTTTGGTAAGCACCAAGACAAGCATTGAAACGCTCGCCGTGTGCGAGCGAGCATTATAATGCTGACATGTAAGCCCAGGGTGGCTTCCCATGAAGAGCAACAAAACGGGGGGCAGAATATCGTCGACATATCACTGTGCTGAAAGCGTGCCGCGTCTGACAATCAAAGGCGTCCTGCGGTGAAATCAAATGGAACCCCAGAGCATCACTACTGGGTGTCGGGCCGCATTGTGGGCGACAGTCTGATTGGTATCCCACTGGTGCCTAGGGACTCTCCAGCCAGACTTCGCTGGTCACTGGTTCTCACTTCGAAGCGGGACTCACCGCTGAACACAATTCCACTCCAGTCAATGGGAGTCCAGGCCAACTATGCCCGACACCACTGCAAGCGGGCTTGTTGGTGTAGAAAGGTCAAAGGTAGTTTGCGCAACGGGAGCCGTGTGCTCCGCTCCCTTTCTGCGAGCCGCCAATTAATAGTCCTTGTGGTCACTGAAGCACCATTTGCAAGTCGAATCGATAATAATGACGAATCCGGGGCTTTGAGTGCCCCCTCTGACGATTGCTTCGTCCTCTCTTTCTTTTGCCTCTCTAGGTCAACCGCTTCCTTCTTGACGCTGTGTTCGGCCATGGTTCACCCCTTCTTGCCAACATTATCGGCTTCTTTGAGCCCATCCACAGGTCCTCTCTCAAAGGCTGATATCTACACTCCTGGAAATGGAAAAAAGAACACATTGACACCGGTGTGTCAGACCCACCATACTTCCTCCGGACACTGCGAGAGGGCTGTACAAGCAATGATCACACGCACGGCACAGCGGACACACCAGGAACCGCGGTGTTGGCCGTCGAATGGCGCTAGCTGCGCAGCATTTGTGCACCGCCGCCGTCAGTGTCAGCCAGTTTGCCGTGGCATACGGAGCTCCATCGCAGTCTTTAACACTGGTAGCATGCCGCGGCAGCGTGGACGTGAACCGTATGTGCAGTTGACGGACTTTGAGCGAGGGCGTATAGTGGGCATGCGGGAGGCCGGGTGGACGTACCGCCGAATTGCTCAACACGTGGGGCGTGAGGTCTCCACAGTACATCGATGTTGTCGCCAGTGGTCGGCGGAAGGTGCACGTGCCCGTCGACCTGGGACCGGACCACAGCGACGCACGGATGCACGCCAAGACCGTAGGATCCTACGCAGTGCCGTAGGGGACCGCACCGCCACTTCCCAGCAAATTAGGGACACTGTTGCTCCTGGGGTATCGGCGAGGACCATTCGCAACCGTCTCCATGAAGCTGGGCTACGGTCCCGCACACCGTTAGGCCGTCTTCCGCTCACGCCCCAGCATCGTGCAGCCCGCCTCCAGTGGTGTCGCGACAGGCGTGAATGGAGGGACGAATGGAGACGTGTCGTCTTCAGCGATGAGAGTCGCTTCTGCCTTGGTGCCAATGATGGTCGTATGCGTGTTTGGCGCCGTGCAGGTGAGCGCCACAATCAGGACTGCATACGACCGAGGCACACAGGGCCAACACCCGGCATCATGGTGTGGGGAGCGATCTCCTACACTGGCCGTACACCACTGGTGATCGTCGAGGGGACACTGAATAGTGCACGGTACATCCAAACCGTCATCGAACCCATCGTTCTACCATTCCTAGACCGGCAAGGGAACTTGCTGTTCCAACAGGACAATGCACGTCCGCATGTATCCCGTGCCACCCAACGTGCTCTAGAAGGTGTAACTCAACTACCCTGGCTAGCAAGATCTCCGGATCTGTCCCCCATTGAGCATGTTTGGGACTGGATGAAGCGTCGTCTCACGCGGTCTGCACGTCCAGCACGAACGCTGGTCCAACTGTGGCGCCAGGTGGAAATGGCATGGCAAGCCGTTCCACAGGACTACATCCAGCATCTCTACGATCGTCTCCATGGGAGAATAGCGGCCTGCATTGCTGCGAAAGGTGAATATACACTGTACTAGTGCCGACATTGTGCATGCTCTGTTGCCTGTGTCTATGTGCCTGTGGTTCTGTCAGTGTGATCATGTGATGTATCTGACCCCAGGAATGTGTCAATAAAGTTTCCCCTTCCTGGGACAATGAATTCACGGTGTTCTTATTTCAATTTCCAGGAGTGTATTTATATAGTCAACACACCTGTCTGCGAGGTTTAGCTACAACTGGGTACACGGACTGAAATTCACAAAAACTTTATGCCCTGGTATCGACATGTCCCCTGTTTTCTCTCCTTGCCAGCTCCGCAGTGAAACTGCGCTGCAGCGTCACACATCCATCCACCGGCCACCAAATTTTACAATATTGTATTTTCCGTCGATGCCTGTATGGATATTAATTTGTGACCGATTTGCATAACTCTTTCGTGGTGCGTCATATTTTTTTGTCTCAGAGTGTATTTGACTGAACATTAGTTTGGCACGCCCCTGCTTGAACTTAGCATCACACAGCCTCCTTTCACTTGTACTATCCTAGTTCACGTACACAATACAAGGATCGACTGAAAGGTTGTGTGGCTGGTATCATATAGCACAAGAGAGGAAGATACAAATAACATCTTTATTCGTCTTGGAAGTGATGTCAACTGGATGCAACATACTTATTGCAGCTTATATACGAGTAGAACTACTATACACAATGAAAGCTTCTTTTATAATCGGTAGAATGTTTATGACATTTGTATTAACATCTTTGTCGAAACTAGACACAGAGACCTGTGCATTGCAATCGCAACAGTTGACTGTCCTGCTTGGGATCGACTTAGCAGCACCAGATAACATACCACGAAATTAAAGTTCGTAGAAAAAATAGATCTGGTGGAACGTGTCAACGAAATCTTCAGTTTCCGTATGCGTTACCATTTGCTCATCAGTCGATTTGTGCACCTAAAATCGATTACAGATCATCTTATCTATGATTCCTTAAATAGTGATCTCAGCAACAGTCTTAAATCTTTGTCAGGATCTTCTATCTGCTCGATGTTGTCTGTTGTTAGGTCTGTGGAGGATCGTCGCCCTGAAAGCGTTTAAATAAATCGTTGATTTGTCTGCTCATGGCTTGCACCAAATAAAACATACATACCCGTAGAAGTTTTTTCCAGCTCGCAACGAAACATGATTCTCAAGCATGACTCGAGTGGACTAGGGCATATACCTCAACATTGATTCAGCTCGACTGCCCGTAACATACTAATTTACTTTCGTTTAGTGAGTGGAATCTTACTTTTGATTCCAAACAAATCTCTCCATGTGCATGTACAGTTGCGCATTTTAAAACACGCTATAATAGAAATGGTTCACAAAACTTTTTATATTCGTCTCGAAAATCCAAGCTACATCTTTGATCTTCTTTTTCCGAGGAAACCGAACGAAATGACACAATGGCTAGCACACTGGACTCGCATTCGGGAGGTAGATGCCGGGATGTTTCCCTTGAACGGGCACGGCCGATTTTCCTCCCCATCCTTTCGTAATCAAGTCTGTGCTCCGTCTCTAATGACCTCGATGTCGACGGATCTTGAAGCTCTAATCTTACGTTTCTTTTGCTTCCTAAGAAGACTCATAATTGGTTTAAAATACACTGCCGCTCGTTCAAACTGCAACACTGTCAAGGAGACATGTAATAAACTCCACACTGGTGCGGAGTGTTCCACATGTGTAAGTAGGCTGATTATGTTTTCTTATTGGCAACGTTACGTAGCGCTCTGTGCTGTGTGCAGTCTGTGGCTAGTTTGCATTGTTGTCTGCCATTGTAGTGTTGGGCAGCGGCAGCTGGATGTTAACAGCGCGTAGCGTTGCGCTGTTGGAGGTGAGCCGCCAGCAGTGGTGGATGTGGGGAGAGAGATGGCGGAGTTTTGTAATTTGTCATGAAATGATATATATACTATGACTATTAAGGTAAATACATTGTTTGTTCTCTGTTAATATCTTTCATTTGCTAACTATCCCTATCAGTAGTTAGTGCCTTCCGTAGTTTGAATCTTTTATTTAGCTGGCAGTAGTGGCGCTCGCTGTATTGCAGTAGTTCGAGTAACCAAGATTTTTGTGAGGTAAGTGATTTGTAAAATGCATAGATTAATGTTAGTCAGGGCCATTCTTTTGTAAGGATTTCTGAAAGTCAGATTGCGTTGAGCTAAAAATATAGTGTGTCAGTTAAAGGACAGTCTGGTATAATTGTTCAAAAGGGGACGTTTCATATGTCGACCCTTAGCCGAGGATACCTCACTGGAATCTTCTGATTTTTTTCTTGTAGTTTGTGTAATTAGTGTAGCTATTGTTTATTGCTAGCGTGTAATTGTAGAGAGAATCTCCTTTGTAGTTGCAGTCTTTCATTGTTGTACAGTAAAACAGTTGTGGCATGCATGTAGATTTGCACCAAGTATTTCGCAGCTGCGCTTGCAATTAACTAGATATTATTTTCAGTGCTATGTTAATGTGTTCTCTTATTTTTGCTCTTCAAATTGTGCTTTTCTGTGTTATTGTGTGAAATATTGTGACAATAATGGCGTGTGAAAAACGTAACACTAGGCTCCAAAGTAAACTGAGAAATAATAGTGACGACGAGTGTAGCTTACCAGCACCGCTGTGTAATGAATTAACAGACATCCAAAGTAGTAATTTGGTAACTGTGCGCAGGGAAATGGAGCGGGCGTCAAATAATGGTGTAGACAGTGAAACAGGGAAGCATTATCGATCGATCGGTCGGCAACAGCTCGCCTCAGGAATCGGGAATGACAGAACACAATATTGCAAATACTGTAGACTCAGGTTTTGGGTTCTCACCGATATCTCAAATGAGTCAAGAAACATTTTCTGCATGTCAAAATGTAAATGTTGCCGGTGCAACTTCACTGCCGAAAAGCACTGAGGATCATGTTTCAGACACCAGTGCATTGTTATTATAGTTAATGCAACAAATGGGACAAAGGCTACAAAAATTAGACACAATGGAACAAAATCTTCAAAAGTTAGACACAATGGAACAAAATCAGAGACAAACCCAGCAAAAGTTAGACACAATGGAACAAAATCAGAGACAAACCCAGCAAAAGTTAGACACAATGGAACAAAATCTTCAAAAGTTAGACACAGTGGAACAAAATCTTAAAAAGTTAGACACAGTGGAACGAATTCTTAAAAAATTAGACGCAATGGAACAAAATCTTCACACCACGCTTGAACAAACACGTGAAGATTTGACTACTGAGTTACATAAAATCGAATCGAAATGTCAAAAAGTCTGTAACGACGTAAAAACACAAATTTGTGAGCATTTTCAACCTATTTTTTCGCGGCATGAAAATGCATTACAGAATCACGAAGCAGCCATAAAAGAACTGCAAATTATTGTTCATGAAAATCATGAGACCTTGCAAGCTAAAATTGACTCAGTTGCATCTACCGATTCGGTTACGCAACTTGCAAAAACTCAGGAAAACTTAAAGGACACAGTAGAAAGACACATGGAGGAAATTAGTACATTATCAGAGAAAGTAGTTGAACTTTCGGATCAGGTCACTAACTTATCTACAAAGGTAGATGATGATCTGAATGACACAAGACCTGTAGCCTTCACTGACACAGAAGAGTATGAACAAATTAGAAAATTCAAACAAAATCAGAATCAAATTAATACGCAACACCAAAGAGAAATCCGGGAAGTACAAGATCAGCTGACACAGGTAATACAAGAATTACGTATTTCAGAGAACACTCGCGCCCCAATACAGGAAGAGGGACATAGAAATACGGAACAGCCACAAAATAATAACACAGCGCATTTCGGAAATTATGAAAGAAATTGGCAAGGTGCACCGAATTTTGAAATGGAACCGCCGAAACGACGTAATAATGACCGATATGCGACTCGCCGACATGATGACTTTGACTATAAGCTGTTCATTACTACACGTAAATTCAAAACATTTAAGAATTCTGGCAATGACATTCATCCACAAGCGTGGCTCCATCAATTCTCTCATTGTTTTCCTCCCAACTGGTCATTAGAGCACAGATTAGAATTTATGTGTGGCTACTTAGAGAATGAACCAGCTGTAAGAATGCGATCGGTCATTCACGATTTCCACAGTGAAGGAGAGTTTTACCATGCCTTCCTCTCAGCATATTGGTCTCAAGCCACACAAGACCGAGTAAAACATGGCATCATAATGATGAAACATTTCGAACAATCTGAATTTTCCAGTCTTGTGAAATATTTTGAAGACATGTTGCACAAGAATCAGTACCTGTCAAACCCATACAGCCCCTCAGAACTCATCCGCATTTGCTTAATCAAATTACCTGAACATTTACGGCATATTATTTTAGCAGGACGTTGCAAAGAAGACATTGAGGCTTTTCAGGGACTGTTACAAGAACTGGAAATTGACACTGACAATCGGGGAACGCGGAAACAGGAGCACAACAATTACAGGTCACATCTGTCACAATTCCGCGATGAAAGAAATAATAACTGGACACGACAAGGCTATTCTCACAACACATATCGTGACCAAAACAGACACCACCCGTATGACAACCATTGGCAGAGTAGTAATAATTACAGGGAAAGATCACCTCTCCGCGGTAGTGACTATCACAGAGACAATCAGAGAAACAGACAATTTGGGAACCAAAATAATTATTATCAAGGGAGACAGAATAACTTTAGATGCAACAGTCCAGCGCGCAGTTACGATTCAGGGAGAAATTCTCCACCACTTAACCGACAAGAAAGAAACTACAGGGACTACCGACATGACGACAGACGATGTGATCGTAACGACAGACCTGAATTGCATCAGAACTGGCGGGATTTAAACAGGGCAGGGCCCTCTCGTCACGGTGAATTTGTAGAAGTTAGGTCTCCAAATCCCAATAACGACGCGCGCCAACAAAGAGACAATAGGCAATGACTCACACCGCTGGCAGCCACAAAACGTACTTATGAAACTGACGACGCAGCTGCCGTAGCTAGTAATTACGTAAAAATGGAAGACATTAGGGACATCTTACTCCAGGAACACGACGTAAAACATAACAACATTGCATATCCTGTGATTTACATTACTGTAAATGACGTAAAATTTACTGCAGTACTTGACTCTGGCAGTCCCATTTCAGTAATTAGTGATACAGCTTTTAGCAAATGCAACAAATCGAACGATTGTCCCACACTTCCGTTACATAAGATTAAATTACAAGGTGCAATCTTTGGAAAAAGTGTAGATGTACGCCAACAAACCAACTTAGAATTCTTTTGTCATTTCTTCTCTATGAACTTTCTTATTGTTCCATTATTGTCGACGGAAATTATATTGGGAGTAGACTTTTTGAATGAATACAAAGCATTCTTAAACTTTCACGATGCTGAAATAAGTTTAGAGAAGGAAGGTAAGTCAATATCTTTGAAATTTGAAGATTGGCTCTCAAACCATGACGAAGAAATTAATCGGCTTTACCTTCTGTTGGACAACAGTTCGGAATTTTCTACAGAACTAGACACTAACAATCACTCTGCAAGTACTGACAGGGATGATATCGACGGCATATTTGAAATTAATGAGTTAATTCAGAATAAAATTCAAACAATTGAGAATTGTAATGACACTGATAGGCAGGACCTTTTTGAGATTTTACAAGAACATTCCACAGCTTTTACTCACAAAACAGGAACAATCAAGGGATTTCAATACCAATTTCGTGTTCGTGAGCATACTAAATTTTGTGTTAGACCATACGTAATTCCAGCACTTTATAGGGACCGTGTTAGAACAGAAATACAATCTATGCTTGACGAGGGCATTATTGAGCCTGCAGTAAGCTCATACAACAATCCATTACATGTTGTTGAGAAGAAAAATGGATCGATCAGGCTTGTCTTAGATTCGAGACAAATCAATACTATCATTATTCCTGAAACAGACAGGCCGCAAACGTTGGAAGAACTTCTTCAAAATTTTAATGGTGTAAAAGTGTTGTCTTCCATTGATCTCAGATGCAGCTTTTATCAGATCGAACTTCATCCAGAATGTAGAAAATACACAGCTTTCCTTTGTTTCGGCGTTTGTTATCAGTTTCGGAAACTTCCTTTTGGTTTGAACATTTCTTCGGCAGCATTCATTCGCGGGCTAAATTCCATATTACCTGAGTTCTTAAAACGTCACATCACCTTATATGTGGACGATATTCTAATAGCAGAAGCTTCATGGGAACAACATAATCGCATCCTCAACAGTTTGTTACGTATTTTTGCAGAATCTGGAATTACAGTTAACTTGGAAAAGCCTGAATTCGGTAGGTCAAAGGTGAGGTTTTTGGGACATATTATTTCTTCTGAAGGTATTCAGCCGGATCCTGAAAAGTTAGAAGCAATCAGAGCCATTCCAGTTCCATCCACAAAAAGACAAGTCCACAGTTTTCTAGGTCTCGTAAATTTTTACCGTCGTTTTCTGAATATGCAAATTCTTGTTACACCGAAACTTTGTTCTCTCACTGGAAAAATACTATTTGGAACTGGGACGAACAAGCACAGTTGGAATTCAATTCTTTGAAAGAAGCGTTACTTCATGCGCCAATATTAGCTCATCCAGATCTGTCACAAGATTTCTGCCTTAGCACGGATTCTTCTAAAGTCGGTCTTGGTGCCCATTTATTTCAAGAAGCCATAGAAAATGACATTACTGTTCAGAAAACCATTGCTTTTGCTAGCCGAGTGCTAACAAAACCTGAAAAAAATTATTCCGTTACTGAATTAGAAGCTTTAGCTATCGTTTGGGCATTTAACAAATTCCGTTTCTTTCTTTCTGGCAAGCACGTAAAAGTATACAGTGATCATCGTGTATTACAATTTCTTATGTCTTCAAAATTAAATCATGACAGGTTTCTGCAAGAATTCCGCTTCACAATAGTCTACATTCCCGGCAAGGAGAACATTGTTGCGGACGCGCTGTCACGCGCACCGGCTGGGCTTGAGAAAAGTAACACAGAAGGCAACATTGAGAAAAATTTCAGTATTCTTTACATTCAGAAAGTCGCCTTTGAAAACTTCATCACCACATCTTTAAAGGACATCGCTCATGAACAAGATAAAGATCCGATTTGGAAAGACATCAAAAGTAAATGGCATGAAAAGACACACACTCAGATTCGGCATTATTACCTGGTTAGAAACAACATACTCTTCAAACGCTTCACTGTTGATGACAAGCTACGGGTACTTTGCATTCCAGACGATTTTGTTAATAAGCTCATTTGGTACATTCATTTCAGCTACGCACATTTTGGCCCACGAAAATGTTATCATATTCTTCGAACGACTTGTTATTTTAACAATATGGAAAAGCGAATTCAAGAGTCTTGTCTATTTGTAAACTTTGTCAAAAGGCGAAACCATCTACTATCTCACATCGTGCTCCGCTGTTTCCTATCATTCCTTCTAAATTAAAAGAATTTGCTGCTGTTGATCTCTTGGGACCGCTTGTCAGAACATCTAATGGATTTTCGTACGTTCTAGTAGCTGTTGAACTTACTTCAAAATTTGTTTCTTTCACACCGTTACGTAAAGCCACTGGACGGTCTGTATCCAACGCCTTTGTTAAAAATTTCTTACGTGAAGTTGGACACGTTAGCAAAGTCATTTCAGATAACGGACCTCAATTCAGATCTGCTGTTTGGTCACTCATGCTTCAGAACCATAAAATCAAACCTGTTTTTATTTCATTGTACTCACCACATTGTAACCCGTCTGAACGGATTATGAAAGAAATCAATAAGCTTTGCAGACTTTATTGTCACAGAAAGCATCAGCATTGGGACAGATATTCACACTTATTTCAAAACGTGCTGAATGAAATGCCTCATGACTCCACTGCTTTACCACCTACTCTTGTACTGAAGAATAAAGAACCACCGAACAGAATCAGAGAGCTTGTACCTTTCCCGAATACACGTAAACTTCGACACAAAGACATAATTGATTTGGCTCTTAAAAATATAAAATCTGCAGCAAACAAATGGAGAAAACTACACGGTAAAGCAAATGCAAAGAAACTGTATATTGGTCAGAAAGTTCTCATTAAAGCTCATTCATTGTCACATAAGAAGAAACACTTGAGTCACAAATTCTTTCTAGTTTACAATGGACCTTACAGAATCCGACGTATACCACATGATAATTGCGTTGAAGTTGAAACTCTGCGTACTAGGAAGAATAAAGGTTTACACCACATTTCACATGTAAAACCGTTTATTGAAAGATAATCTGCTTTTTAACTTTGTCTTTGCCATAAAACGTTTCACTTCACGTTACTAGTATGCTTTAGAAACTGTTACCATGCAACAATCTTTGAAGTTAAATATCCAGTCAAGAACCAAGAGAACTTATTTAAACAGAAATTACGAATGCATTGTTATTGCGAACAAACGACACAGTGTTATTGTGTGTGTACATTCTTGCTTGTTAGTTGCACGATTACGTAACGACTATAAGGCTCACATACTTAGAACATTTACCAGTACTGCTAATGAGATTTTAATGCAACGTTTTGGTTTACTTGAAAATACATTCTGGATTTAAAGTACTTTCAGTGAGATACCAGATGACACAGTGGTTAGTTTATGTGACAGCTACACGATTTTATCACGACGCTACTAATGAGTGACAATTTACAATGTTGCTTTTGCGGTGTTTCTGTTTTATATCTGCACAGTTTTTCTGCATTATTCTGGAAAGTAAAACATGTTTTAGTAGTAACTTTTGTGGTATAGCTACAATGAGACTGCCTTTTCCGTAGCACAACAATACATTACAGCACAGAACTTTCTTCATCATGGCAATAAGCGTAATAACTAAGATATCTATACGCAAAGCATTTCACTTTTGTTTATCATGAGGTAAGTACATTGACTTCTGCAGAACTTAGCTTTCGGAGGACGATAACTACGACACTTCCACAGGGATTATCTTACAACAAGACGCACAGTTTAGCGCTACAGTACATGTATTTGAGTGATTAATTTTATACTTAAAACATTTATTTTTAAAGATTTTTGAATTACAAAAAAAGTTTTCCGTGATACATTTCATTCCATTGTTGTAATCTGTAACACCTGAGGGTATAATTACATTAATCCTCAGGGGGGTACACGCCTACTTTGTGTACCATGTGTTTGGCAAGCACAAGGAGCCCTAGCTAATATGGTATTTGCTTATACAACTTTACACATTGGTACCATATTTCTCTAACACAGAACTACACAGCTATCTGATTATTTGACAGAGAAACAAGCATTCTTTTTACTACGTCAGTGACAGATGTTTATGCAATTACACAGTTGGTTAACTTCACACTTACGAAACTGTATTTTGTCTGTACTTTGTCAACTGTTCATATTTTTTCGGAACCATTGTGATACTATAACAGCTTTGAATGAGGTATTTGGTATGGGATCATGATTTTTAAAGTGTGTTTGAGGCAGATGACACTTTTGACATGAGCAGAGAATTTTTTAGGTTTTGAAATTATTGGAGGAAGCTACGACGATTTTGAGATTGGACTGAGGTGTTATGATGTTATTTTTACGACGACGATGTGTATTATGCTGTTGAAGTATGTTTATGATCAATAAGCTGATGCTATATGAGGAATTTGATTATGCTATGTATTTATTATGATGAAATATTGAAGTGTCGTCGCAAGATTGACGTGTCGACGAATATATATATGTGTAATAAGCTAAGGAGTAATGAATAGTGGTTAGGGACTCTGACTTGTAAAAAAAGGATGTTGGAAACCAAGAATCGTACTTTAAGAGTTATGAAATGTGTGTAAATGCGTGAATGTATAACAATGCCGGCGAAAATGTTTTGGACACTGTTATATTGATAAGATTTTGTTTCTACAGATTTGTAACCCAAATTCTTGACCTGTGAAATATTTTTATGTGAGACTGTCGCTGTAGCGGAAACTGCTGTAGTAAATATTTCAGTAAGAAAGGTAAGTGACCGTGACGTAATTCGTTGTGAGCGGCCAGGTGTGCCAGCCGCCTTGAAAAAAAGCCATTAGGTGGTAGAAAAAAAAAGGGGGAGGCCATTATCCTCGCTATCGACATTCCTTTGTAGAAAGCATCGTAAATACGACACCCTCAAACTTGAAAACATGATTACACTGTGGAGCTCTTAATTTATGATATTTACTAAAATGCCTAATGAAACGATGAGAAACATTTCACGGCTATTGTCTTGCTAATTGAGAGAAATGCCATATGGCTTGCCTTTATGTATTTATTTACTCATTTTGTTTAATATCTAGTTTCTAGCTGCACTGCAGCATTGGTTAAAATAAAATTTTATAGATGTTATAAATATTTTCTGTCTACAGATGGAGTAAATAATAATTTTTTTTTAAAAAAATGAGGGAGCACAGAAAGACATTTATCTTCACAGGAACTGCATACATAATTTACTTTTCAAGTACTTGGTATTTTTTTGTAGAATTAGTTTTTGTGGTGCACCACTTTAATTACTTAGACATTAAGATGTGATTATACATTTCCCTTATCTGCATTGTTATCTTTAGTGTACTATTTTTTCTGCTTGAGCTATGTCATGTTTAGGTATTTCATTTTCTGCAGCTGTTTGCCAGGCATAGTGCTACTGAATTTTAATTTGTGTTACTCTGCTAAGCCAGTTTACTAATGATTTATTTTTCTTGTTTGCTGCTCATTGCCTCATATTAGTTGTAATTTATGCTGCTTGCTTTGCCTTTTGGATTTTTTATCATTGCTGTTTGTGTTAATTGTTTTGTGCTGCTGCATTGCCTCGTTCCTTAGTTTAGTATCTGAGCTCAGTAGATTTAAGTTAGCTTAAGAGGGGGTAGACTATATAAGAGAATGAGTTGCGATGAAATGCATTGAGAAGTCATACGAAAAAAGTACAGAAAGCAGGTATAGATAGGACTTTTTGGGAATAATGAAGAACAAAGGGAGTTCTCCAAGAAGTAAAGAAAGTTTTGTTTGCAAAATACTGCAGTAAAAGAAACCCTGTCCTTTCCTTTTGTGTAATCCCACTATGTGTTTGTATACCCTTGTGTATTTGTTTTCTTCCTGTCTCTGTGTACTGTTTCATAGAATTTTTTCTCTTCTAATACTAAGCTACATTCACTATGATGAGGAATACTGTTATCCTCAAATATAATTGACATTAATAATATGTTATTTACCTTGTAAATATGCTTAGACATTATTAATTCTGCTCTGTTTTAATGCTCATGTGTGAAGTCGATGTTTCAATAATTATTCTGATCTTTTATGTATGTACTCATGTCATAATTCCTGTAACACTGACGTATATGTTATTTCGATTCTTTTGTAAAGCTTGTACTACAAATGTTCTCTGTATTGTTATGTTCCTTAATGATGTATTTTGCACCTTTGTTATTGTATTTTTATGTTATCAAATTGTAATTATTACCAGTTCTTCAAATTAAGTATCATTTCACTGCACACGTTTCTGTTGGTCATAGTATATGGACAATATGTGAGAAGTAGGGACTGTTAGTGTTTGCACGTGTGTTAATAATTCAGCAAGGGACTGGATAACAGCATTGCTGGTTCTAAGGACAATTCCAAAAACTTTGTGAGTGCACAAGTGGTGGTTATGGACTTGCTATATTATCCGCAAGACTCTTCAATGGTGATTGTGCACCTGCACAGTCACAACAGATGGCTGCTGGCCATCTCTACAAGAACTACAGTGGGTCTACATCTTTGATGATCCATCAATACCATTATTTCTACAAGGACTATTGTGGGTCTGCATCTTTGATGACCCACCAGTACCATTATCTCTACAAGGACTGCAGTGGCTCTGCACCTATGGTGGCACACCAATACCGTAATCTCTACCAGGACTACAGTGGGTCTGCTCTGTGATGACCTACCCACCAATACTCTTCAAAACTTCGACTGACTCCACTGTGGGTTTGCTCTGTTGTGGCCCATGACCTGTCTGCATGTCGAGAGTCAGCACTGTCTTTCCGTTGGAAGGACAACGCTACTTCTTCAAGACTGCATGGAAATCCACTACTTCCGTGTGCATTTTCTTTTACTGTTCAGACTTTGAAAAAAAAAGAAAAACACTGTAATTTTACTGTGATGAATCAGGACTGTCTTTATAGACTGTGAGAAAATTTTAGCTTTCGACCAACATTGTATCAATAAGTGTGTGCATTTAATATCTTTGTTATTGTAATTATGAAAAATTTTATCAAATCATTATTGGCCACTGCCCAAAACAATTTGTAAAATTTTTTGTGGGGAGCATGGGGGCTATGTAAGTAGGCTGTTTATGTTTTCTTATTGGCAACGTTACGTAGCGCTCTGTGCTGTGTGCAGTCTGTGGCTAGTTTGCATTGTTGTCTGCCATTGTAGTGTTGGGCAGCGGCAGCTGGATGTTAACAGCGCGTAGCGTTACGCTGTTGGAGGTGAGCCGCCAGCAGTGGTGGATGTGGGGAGAGAGATGGCGGAGTTTTGTAATTTGTCATGAAATGATATATATACTATGACTATTAAGGTAAATACATTGTTTGTTCTCTACTAATATCTTTCATTTGCTAACTATCCCTATCAGTAGTTAGTGCCTTCCGTAGTTTGAATCTTTTATTTAGCTGGCAGTAGTGGCGTTCGCTGTATTGCAGTAGTTCGAGTAACCAAGATTTTTGTGAGGTAAGTGATTTGTGAAATGCATAGGTTAATGTTAGTCAGGGCCATTCTTTTGTAGGGATTTCTGAAAGTCAGATTGCGTTGAGCTAAAAATATTGTGTGTCAGTTAAAGGACAGTCTGGTATAATTGTTCAAAAGGGGACGTTCACATGCTTGTATACACAAATATTTAGCATTTCAGCCCAACTGCGGAAAGTTGGTAGCAGTAACGCAAGCTATACGATACTGGATAAACACTACGGGCCATTAAAACTGCTACACCAAGAAGAAATGCAGATGATAAACGGGTATTCATTGGACAAATATATTATACTAGAACTGACATGTGATCACATTTTCACGCAATTTGGGTGCATAGATCCTGAGAGATCAGTACCCAGAACAACCCTCTGGCCGTAATAACCGCCTTGTTACGCCTGGGCATTGAGTGAGAGCTTGGATGGCGTGTACAGGTACAGCTGCCCATACAACTTTAACACGATACCACAGTTCATCAAGAGTAGTGACTGGTGTATTGTGACGAGACATTTTCTCGCCCACCATTGGCCAGACCTTTTCAATTGGTGAGAGATCTGGAGAATGTTCTGGTCAGGGCAGCAGTCGAACATTTTCTGTATCCAGAAAGGCCCGAACATGACCTGCAACATGCAGTCGTGTATTATCCTGCTGAAATGTATGGTTTCGCAGGGATCGAATGAAGGGTAGAGCCACAGGTCGTAACACATCTGAAATGTAACGTCCACTGTTCAAAGTGCCGTCATTGCGAACAAGAGGTGACCGAGACGTGTAACCAATGGCACCCCATACCATCACGCCAGGTGATACGCCAGTATGGCGATGACTAATACACGCTTCCAATGTGCATTCACCGCGATGTCGCCAAACACGGATGCGACCATCATGATGCTGTAAACAGAACTTGGATTCAACCGAAAAAATGACGTTTCGCCATTCGTGCACCCAGGTTCATCGTTGAGTACACCATCGCAGGCGCTCCTGTCTGTGATGCAGCGTCAAGAGTAACCGCAGCCATGGTCTCCGAGCTGATAGTCCATGCTGCTGCAAACGTCGTAGAACTGTTCGTGCAGATGGTAGTTGCCTTGCAAACGTCCCAATCTGTTGACTCAGGGATCGAGATGTGGATGCACGATCCGTTACAGCCATGTGGATAAGATGGCTGTCATCTCGACTGCTAATGATACAAGGCAGTTGGGATCCAGCACGGCGTTCCGTATTACCCTCCTGAATCCACCAATTCCATATTCTGCTAACAGTCATTGGATCTCGACCAACGCGAGCAGCAATGTCGCGATACCATAAACCGCAATCGCAGTAGTCTACAATCCGACCTTTATCAAAGCCGGAAACGTGATGGTACACATTTCTTCTCCTTACACGATGCATGACAACAACGTTTCACCAGGCAACGCCGGTCAACTGCTGTTTGTGTATGAGAAATCGGCTGGTAGCTTTCTTCATGTCAGCACGTTGTAGGTGTCGCCACCGGCGCCAATCTTGTGTGAATGCTCTGAAAAGCTAATCATTTGCATATCACAGCATCTTCTTCCTGTCGGTTAAATTTCGGGCCATCTTCGTGGTGTAGTGGCCAGTAGTGTATAAGGAAAGATAACGCAACGGATTTCTCATTCATAAATTGCATTTGGAGGTGGTTGTTTGTGAGACAGCTGTTTCATTCCTCGCGTAAGAAGGAGAAACGTCCATCTCGTGTGGAAATTCGACAGCGGCGGGACAGTGGCCTACCGAGACTCTCGTTTGTCGTTCGTCAACGCTGC
The DNA here is from genome assembly GCF_023864345.2 of Schistocerca serialis cubense. Taxonomy (NCBI): domain Eukaryota; kingdom Metazoa; phylum Arthropoda; class Insecta; order Orthoptera; family Acrididae; genus Schistocerca; species Schistocerca serialis. Next base: position 855,523,689 of record NC_064639.1, on the reverse strand, counting down.
TGCTCACGGGGATCGAGGTGCTATGACCATTAGGAAAATATCGAATAGATGCTTCAGGAGAGGCACAGTCAAAGTTATCAAGAATCTAAATGCCCCCACACACCTAGCGCATGAGAAGACTGACACGCACATCTGACGAAATTTATCGTGATACGTATTAGTGGGAAATAATATGGAGTGTGTCCACCCTACGTCTTTATGAAAGCTAGACCTCTGGTGAGGACACTTACAGCGCGATGGCTGAATGTCTGCGGAGGAACAGCAGCCCGTTCTTGCTCAAGACCCCAAACCAGAGAGGATAGTGACGATGGACGCTTGCGTCTGGAGCGAAGTGGACATTCTAACTCACCACAGAGGTGTTCCATTGAGTCCAGATTAGGACTATGAGCAAGAGAGGTTACTTGGGGGATGTTCTGACCAGAAAGAATTGCCTCACAGTTGCTGCTTCATGACAAGGTGCACTGTCATGCAGATACGATCATCGTCTTTGAACTCTTCTACTGCATGCAGCACCCATTACTGTAAAACGTATTCATAACCCTCCGCATTCAAGATTTTCTTAAGCGCAATGATGCCACCGCACCCTAACCACGAAAAACAGCCCTTCCTGTGACAACACCTCCTGCGTACTTCACTGTTCGCAGTACACGGGATGGCTTGTTACGCTTACCAGGCATTTGTTAAGCCCAAGCCCACCTATCTCATTGCTACAGAGTATTGCCTGATTTATCACTCTAAATCACTCAATTCCACTCATCCGCTGCACGGTGGCGTCTTTCTTTACACTACTTCAATCGTCACTTAGGATTCAGTACAGAAATGTGTGGCTGACGGTGAGCTGCTGGACCATTATAACTCATTCTTTTTAACTCTCTATGTATATTCATTGTGCCAGCTGGACTGCTGGTTAACACGCTGGAACAGTGGGGAAGCCAGTGGGAATTCTAGAGGGGTCCTCTCCTGGGAATGCAGAATCTGCAGTAGAAATAAGTTGATAGAGGAGCAGGAGCGTAAGATCTGTGCCTTTCAGCTGCACTTACAACACGCAAAGGAGGAACTAGGTAGGTTGAGGAGGGTGAAAGGTGCTGGGGAATGAAAACTGGCAGTTGGCAAGATGGCAGCTAGGAGCAGGAGCTATTCACACAGTTCTACTTTGCGTATACGTAATAGATTTTACCAACTGTCTGAGATGAGTGGAGAGGAGCCTCTTGTAGGTGTAGGTGTAGGAAACACGCAGCAGTCTTCAGCAGTTAGCAGCCCTAAGTCAGATGCAAAGTCTAACAAAAAGAAGAAGGTTCTGCTGCTAGGTAGTTGGCACAGTAGAGGTGTGGGCCAGCAGTTGCAGGAAGTGTTGGGGAGTGAGTACCAGGTCACCAGCGTTGTGAAGCCTAGTGCAGGGTTGGCTCAGGTGACTGAGAGCATAGGGGAGCTACGTAGGAATTTTACGAAGGAGGATCAGGTAGTGATAATGCGTGGAGCAGGGAACAGTCTTGATAGGGACGGGGAATATGGCGTAGGTGGTGACCTGGTAAAGATAGCTACTCAAACTGGTGGCAGTAATGTGCATTTCGTGCAATGATCGGCCTCCTCTTAATGTGGCTGTTAGGCGCGTTAACATGGGGCTGGGGAGGGTGCTGTTGGCAGTGGTGCCAGTTGGATCTATCAGTAGATCGTGTTTCACTAGGCATGGTCTGCGCCTCAACCGGTGTGTGTAGGGAAGGCTGGCAAAGCTTATAGGTGACTGTGCATTGGTTGGTGGTGGGATCACTCATGGGAAAATTCCTTTATTAGTTGGTGTTAGAGCTTCACCTTCTTTAGATTGAAGTCAGCTGATAGGTGCACTTGCTTAAAGGAAGTTCCTCTAACTAAGGAATCACCTTCAGAGGACATTATGTTTCCAAGTAGAGAAGGATTTAGCAAATTTCATCAAAATATAAGAGATATTAGAGATAGAGGTAGTGAATTGCTTATAGGTGTTGACTCTGAAATTATTGGTATAGTGGGGCACCACTTACATAATTCGACAATTCAAAGGTTTCATTTACCAGGATACAGATTAGCTGGCTGCTTTTCAAGGAGTTCCTTGTGGAGTGGGGGAGTGGCTATTTACGTAAAAAAACAGTTTTCCATTTGAGTCCGTAGACGTGTCACGCACTGCACTGAACAGGTATTTGAATGTTGTGCAGGGGTAGCTGAATTAAGTGAAACTAAACTTCTCATTTTTGTTGTTTATAGGCCCTCGAACTCTGACTTCAGAGCATTTCTGCTAGAGCTGGATAGGGTTCTTGATTTAGTTTATAAGAAGTACCAGAGATTGGTTATATGTGGTGACTTCAATAGTAATTTTGTGTACGATTGTGCAAGAAAAAGGATATTGGTAGATCTCCTAAATTCATATGATCTTATGCAGAACTAGAGTGCAGGAGAACAGTAGCACAGCCATAGACAATATTTTTATTCTTTCTTCATTAGGTGATGGGCATTCTGTTAATAGAAGGGTGAGCGGCCTCTCAGACCATGATACAAAAATTTTAACACTAAAAGGCTTTTGTACTCAATCAAATGTCACATATAATTACAAACTATGTAGGAAAGTTAATCCAATGGCAATAGACAGTTTTTTAAACCTCGTCAAGGAACAAGAGTGACAGGATGTTTATTGTGCCGATAACACAGATGACAAATATAATACTTTCCTTAACACATTTATCATGCTCTTTGAGAGTTGCTTTCGATTAGAACGTTCTAAACGGGGTACTAGCAGTAAAAGGCAGCTGGGTGGGATAAGGATATCATGTAGAACAAAGAGGGAATTATATCAAAATGTTAGAAGTAGTCACAATCAAGATACAGCAATGCATTAGAAACATTACTGTAAGCTGCTTCAAAATGTTATCAGGAAGGCAAAGAATATGTGGTATGCAAATAGAATAGCTAATTCAGAGAATAAAATTAAAACCATATGGTCAGTTGTGAAAGAAGTGTCTGTTCAGCCGCACAAGATCGACGATATAAAGTCAGTCCGTAGTACAAATATTTTTGTTACTGATAAATCAGATATATGTACAGTATTTAACGATAATTTTCTGTGCATTGTTGGTGAATTAAATAAAAATTTAGTTTCTACAGGGATCCATATAACTCTCTTGGCAAATGCTTTCCCGAAATTGATGTCTGAAACAATCCTCCGTCATACAGACAAGGGGAAGACTGAGTCAATAATTAAGTCACTGAAGACTAAGGACTCCCATTGACATGATGGAGTGCCTAGCAGAATATTAATGTGCTGTGCTGCACATGTTATCCCTGTATTTAGCAATATTTGTAATTTTTCCTTTAAGAATGGTCACTTTACTGAACGATTAAAGTACTCAGTAGTAAAGTCGTTTTATAAAAAGGGAGAAAGGGATAATGTAGACAATTTTAGACCTATTTCTATGCCAATACTGTTTGCTAGAGTTATTGAAAAGGCTGTGTATGTAAGGATAATTGCTGATTTCAAACCACATAATTTGCTGTCAAATATACTGTTCGGCTTTAGAAGCCGTTCAACAACTGAAAACGCTATATTCTCTTTTCTCTGTGAGGTTACTGGATGGGTTAAACAAAAGGTTTCTAACGCTAGGCTTTTTAACTAAGTTGTTTGATTGTATTGATCACAAAATATTGCTGCAGATGATTGTATTGATCACAAAATATTGCTGCAGAAGTAGGACCATTACAGAATACGGGGAGTAGCTCACAATTCGTTCACCTCTTATTTTAGTAACAGACAGCAAAGGGTCATTCACAGTGTTGAGAATGACTGTGATGTGGGGTCTGAGTGGGGTACAGTCAAGTGGGGGGTGCCCCAGGAATCAATGTTGGAGCCACTCCTGTTCCTTATTTATATAAATGATATGCCCTCTAGTATTCCAGGTAACTGTAAAATATTTCTGTTTGCTGATGACATTAGCTAGGTAGTAAAGGATGTTGTGTGCAACATTGACTCGGTTTAAAATATTGCAGTTCATGTCATAAGTCCATGGCTTGTAGAAAATAAACTAAGCTAAATCACAGTAAGACTCAGTTTTTACAATTCCTAACATACAATTGAACAAAACGCGACGTTTAAATTTCACAGAATGGGCATATGATTAGTGAAACTGAACAGTTCAAATTCCTAGGTCTTCTGATATATAGTAAACTGTTGTGGAAAGCCCACGTTAAGGATCTTGTTCAAAGCCTTAATGCTGCCATTTTCACTATCCGAACGGTATCTGAAGTAAGTGATCCTTCGACACGAAAATTAGTTCAAAATGGTTCAAATGGCTCTGAGCACTATGGGACTTAACAGCTATGGTCATCAGTCCCCTACAACTTAGAACTACTTAAACCTAACTAACCTAAGGACATCACACACATCGATGCCCGAGGCAGGATTCGAACCTGCGACCGTAGCAGTCCCGTGGTTCCGGACTGCAGTGCCTAGAACCGCATGACCACCGCGGCCGGCAGCGAAAATTAGTCTACTTTGCTTATTTTCATCACTTATGTAGTATGCTATTATATTTTGGGGCAACTCTTCCCATTCTAGAAGGATATTTTTGTCTCAGAAACGGGTGGTTTGTGCAATAAGTGGTGTAAGTTCGCGAACCTCTTGTCGACCCCTGTTCACTAGTCTGGGTATTTTGACATTGGCCTCTCAATATATATATTCTTTACTGTCATTTCTTGTTAACAATATCAGCTTGGCAGAAATCAAACCTGCATTTGGATCGGACTTCCTTAGTTCTTGTGCACAAAGTTGTGCAGTATACTGCTGCATCCATTCTCTATAAGCTACCACAAGAATTCAAAAATCTTAGCATTAATCCACGCACTTTCAAATCGAAACTGAAAAGATTCCCCATGCGTCTCTCCTTCTATCTATCGAATAGTTCCTTGAAAAATTAAGCGTATTCTTATGTTGTATTGTTGATTGCGTTTACTTAAACTTACGGATGGACTTCTGGGTTCATAAACATTTTATTTTTATCTGTTATTACTTTTAAGTTGTAATTTCATGTACTGACATATTCCATGACCTTTGAGATTTGCTCCTCAGTTTGGTCCTACGGAACTTGACATGTAAATAAATAAATAAATAAAAAACTCCCGAGTGACCTTCCGTCAGTCTCATGCGAGTTTTACAACCATTCTCTGCAATACTCAACTATCCGTGTCCGCCAGTATATGATGTCTGCCTGTCCTTGGTGTAGCCGTGATCCTTCCTTCGCGTTTCCACTTCACAGTCACATCACCAACAGCACACTTGGGCAGCATTAAAAGGGTCGAAATTAGGTGATGGAATTGTTACTCAGGTGACATCCGATGACCAGTCCACGTTGGAGGTCACTGGGCGGATTCCTGACTGGGAATGGAGAAAAAAAGTTCCTTTGAAAATGTGTCCGGAAATGTATGGTTGCCACAGCAGATGGCGCTGACGGACGACAGTTCCTCTGACCACGCGGCGTGTGTTGCCTGTTTGTTGCAGATTGTGTGATCGACGCAGCGTAGTGTAAGCAGGAGAATGGTCCGATATTCACGTCGGGAACAAGCCGAGAAGTGTTTGTGTACGGCCAAGCAGGTGAAAACAGTCGAGATGCAGCAGGCTTTATCAAAAGAAGTACCCTCACAGACACCAAAAATATCACCAACTTTTCAAGCCCTTTTTGGGTCTTTGTGTGATTATGGCTCCTTTCAGACAGATGAACGTGCAGTAGGCGGCGGACTGTGCGTACACCAGATTTGGATGACCGGGTTCTGCAGGATATTGAGACTAATCCTAGTATACGCTCCAGGCAAGTGGCCTGCGATCGTGGTGTAGGACGAAGTACAAGTATGTGCGTCCTGCATGACAACCGCCACTATCCCTATCACCTGAAATTCCATGACGTCCACTTTGAATATTTGTCGTGACGTGGATGCGATGGAGTTCTGTACCGTGTTACAGGACGATTTGTTGTCATTGCACGCACACCGTCCATTTCCGGATACATGTTCATAGGATACTTTTTCCTCTATTTCCAGTCAGGAATCCGTCCCTTCAGTTTGTAGGTTTTATTAATGTGCACCCCGTACTCTGGTGTTCATACACATGTGATCAGATAGTATATTGTTCGCCGAGCCATTCAGTATCATACAACCATATCACGTACGTTGAGTTGGGATATGGGCTAGTTTGCAGCAACACAAATATTTGAAAGGAAAGTGCAAGAAAGCCAGGGCACCACGGGCTGTCATCACGACGGACATTATCGCGACATTCCTTGACGCGGAAGGAAGGAGAAGCTCGCCGAGATTGGTTCAGCCAACGACGACACTGGAAATAAGAGATACGTTACGTCGTCCTTTCAGGGGGAAGCCCAGGTTTGCATACATCATGATGGACGCATCCGTATCCATCATCGTTATACAGGTCCAGCACCTGGCTAACGGTATGTAGTGCCACTGGATACACAACACGATGACTTCTTGTTCGCCCTGCCTGTAATTCCGACAGCAGCCGCTACATTTTTGACGGATTAAGATCAGTGGCTGTGCCCTATCTTCGATATCTTCATGATATAGATGTTGCAAGTGCTGCCCTAACATATCCCCAAAAGAGGATGTTGAACTGCCGCTATCGCTAGTACTTTTTTCAATTCTTTCAGCTATTTGGCAGATCTGGACACGGGTTATCGAGAAGCTGAGACGCCACCGCTCACTAGCCACTACAACTGACGACCGTATAATGACATACCCAGACCTGTCATCCAAGCTCAGCATTCCCGAATGCCCACTCAGCTTACACCCGTAGTTGCTGCCTGGTTTGGCAGTTCTGTGCGTAAAAGTTCGCGCCGTCTATACATCCAAATATTCTCGAGAGTTAGCATGTTTTCTTCGTACAATGCTGTATACACACGACAAGTAAAATTTCGTTTTTTGCTACCCTTCTTGGTGTTGCAATGTCAACGATCAGAAGTGTAGTTAGATTATTCAGTGTAACAATATGTCAAGGGTTCACTCAAAAAACAAGAACACAGCCCAGACAAACGCAGTACGCAGCACCTCCATGTCTGAACACCTACAACAGTCCTGTTAGCTATTCAGTTCCATTACAGAAGACCACAGGTGTTCTAAAGAAGTAAAAAGGAGGGTTGTTTCTGTCCAGAAACAATTCTATAAATTCAGGAACAGAAAAGTCTGATCGTTGAACTGCTTATCTGGAGCACATTACGCCTATTAAACAACATTAGCGTTTAACGACGGGAAAGCTCAGGTTGGAAGAAATGGAAATGTTGTGAGATACAACAGCCATAAATAATTATTGTCTCCGACTTTCACTTGTAATTAAATCTCAGATTATGAAATTGTGTTCCATTAATAGGATAAAGTTTTGACTCTCAGTGGCAAAATCTTTAATAATCTTATATGAATTAGTCAGAATAAGGGGACAGTGGTCTTTTTTTTAAATAAAAATATGTTTCAAACAATGCAGAAAATATGTTTCAACCACTTTACTGACCGTTTTATCCAAGCGTCTACGGTTCTAGAGCTCTCTGAAGCAATTGTGGCAAAGTGTGTGAAAAAACTGTACGCTGGTAAATCATTTTTTTGGAACACGTCACCCCATCGAGGGGGCGCTCTTCTGGACTACGTGCCGCTGCGAACCAACGGTCTCTGTACCAGTGATGACTTGTGTGTTGTCGTGTATGTTTTAAAAAGACTGGCTTTCTTCCATAAATCCCCAGTGGTAGGACATCTTTCGATCTGCCTGCAAAAAGTCTCATTCTGTCCAATGACTCTGTTACTCTTGTAACGATAGTAATTTGAAATTTCAGATGTGAGACACACTGGTGCGTATTTATCGGCCAACACTGAAACTTTTTCCTGTAAGCATTTGTTTGTACCAGAATGATCGGAGATACTCTGAGTCTGCAGTCGGTATGTGTGCTTCACCACAAGAGTCGTTTTTAAGCTCTGATGACACCTCGCGGCGCTCAGTGACAGAGAGGATCTCTGCTGGAATCTCGAATACGTATAATTGTGCGACGCGTGGAGATCGATGTTGTTTCCATCGTATTGTCAGAAGTGTTGCTATGATGGGGCCTCTGTACCACCAATCGGTGACCGAATTGAGGACGCACCACGACGATGAGTATTCTGCTATAAAACCCAGTAAGCGACAGTCTGTTGTCGTTATTCTTTTTAGGCAGTAAGCACTGCAACTGTCGAATGAATAAAGAATATTGAGATTATCAGAGGTTGAGGAATTGATCATGGGCTTCGATTCAGGGTCTTTCAAAAAGATTCATCCTTTCTCATGAGACTATCTTGTACGCAAACGAAGACAGCAGATCAGTATAAATTTTGACTTTCACGTAGAACTACAAACATCTTTTTTTTATTTTCAAAATAACCATCCGATTTTAAAAGTTTACTCCCATACACACACACACACACACATACACACACACACATACAAACACGCCCCCCCATATATATATATATATATATATATATATATATATATATATATATATATATATATATTGAAAGGTGGCTACACTGAGCCACTGCGCCAGAGATTGCGCCAAAGAGTATTATTAAGCCGCCTCCACGGTGCTTGTCGAGAGCTCGTACTATTCAGTGCCTGTTAAGAACTCGTAGAAGAGTGCTTGTCGAGAGCTCGTAGAAGTCAGTGCGTCGGCAGAGCTCGTAGTAGACAGTTCGTGTTGAGATGTGCGAGTTGGCAAGGCTTGTCGAGATGTTGTAGTAAGGAGTGTTTGTTCCATGTTTTATGCAGTTATTTGATGGGAGAGATAGCAGATGATATTCTAATGAAGATATTGTAATGATCAGAGTGCATTTCGTCAATATACACTCCTGGAAATGGAAAAAAGAACACATTGACACCGGTGTGTCAGACCCACCATACTTGCTCCGGACACTGCGAGAGGGCTGTACAAGCAATGATCACACGCACGGCACAGCGGACACACCAGGAACCACGGTGTTGGCCGTCGAATGGCGCTAGCTGCGCAGCATTTGTGCACCGCCGCCGTCAGTGTCAGCCAGTTTGCCGTGGCATACGGAGCTCCATCGCAGTCTTTAACACTGGTAGCATGCCGCGACAGCGTGGACGTGAACCGTATGTGCAGTTGACAGACTTTGAGCGAGGGCGTATAGTGGGCATGCGGGAGGCCGGGTGGACGTACCGCCGAATTGCTCAACACGTGGGGCGTGAGGTCTCCACAGTACATCGATGTTGTCGATAGTGGTCGGCGGAAGGTGCACGTGCCCGTCGACCTGGGACCGGACCGCAGCGACGCACGGATGCACGCCAAGACCGTAGGATCCTACGCAGTGCCGTAGGGGACCGCACCGCCACTTCCCAGCAAATTAGGGACACTGTTGCTCCTGGGGTATCGGCGAGGACCATTCGCAACCGTCTCCATGAAGCTGGGCTACGGTCCCGCACACCGTTAGGCCGTCTTCCGCTCACGCCCCAACATCGTGCAGCCCGTCTCCAGTGGTGTCGCGACAGGCGTGAATGGAGGGACGAATGGAGACGTGTCGTCTTCAGCGATGAGAGTCGCTTCTGCCTTGGTGCCAATGATGGTCGTATGCGTGTTTGGCGCCGTGCAGGTGAGCGCCACAATCAGGACTGCGTACGACCGAGGCACACAGGGCCAACACCCGGCATCATGGTGTGGGGAGCCATCTCCTACACTGGCCGTACACCACTGGTGATCGTCGAGGGGACACTGAATAGTGCACGGTACATCCAAACCGTCATCGAACCCATCGTTCTACCATTCCTAGACCGGCAAGGGAACTTGCTGTTCCAACAGGACAATGCACGTCCGCATGTATCCCGTGCTACCCAACGTACTCTAGAAGGTGTACGTCAACTACCCTGGCCAGCAAGATCTCCGGATCTGTCCCCCATTGAGCATGTTTGGGACTGGATGAAGCGTCGTCTCACGCGGTCTGCACGTCCAGCACGAACGCTGGTCAAACTGAGGCGCCAGGTGGAAATGGCATGGCAAGCCGTTCCACAGGACTACATCCAGCATCTCTACGATCGTCTCTATGGGAGAATAGCAGCCTGCATTGCTGCGAAAGGTGGATATACACTGTACTAGTGCCGACATTGTGCATGCTCTGTTGCCTGTGTCTATGTGCCTGTGGTTCTGTCAGTGTGATCATGTGATGTATCTGACCCCAGGAATGTGTCAATAAAGTTTCCCCTTCCTGGGACAATGAATTCACGGTGTTCTTATTTCAATTTCCAGGAGTGTATATGAAGGTAAAATATTGCGTGTTTTTTTTTTTTCATTATTTCCATGTTTTAAATAATGCGTCATTACAGGTTCAGTCAACAAGCATCTGGCATGTGTTCTTGTATTAGAGTTTAATTCTGCTTTCCTTACGCAATTATAGTATTTGTAATTTTCTTTTATCACGTCAGTATTATTGGTATTTAAAAATTCTTGTCTTGTTGGAGAAGAACCGTGCCAGATGTGTACGTTGAGTCACACTCCCACATAGAGAACAGTTATACTTGTGCTTTGGTTTAGTAGGTTTTATAGTTGCTGGGGACTTAATTAATTAACTGTGTTTACAAAAATTTTCTTTCATTGTTTGTTGCAGTCAGATTGCGTAATAATTCTAGTCAGGGCCAACCGTTTACGAGAATAGCGTAATCGGACAGACAGCTACTAAAAACTAAAAAATATTTTCAATTATATTTAATTAAGCCCCCATGCAATATATATATATATATATATATATATATATATATATATATTACAACCTTGGAGTTGCCTTAGGATCAAAGTTTTCATATACCTTTCCCTAATGTTTAACGTGTTCTTCACCAGACTCGCAATAAACATCCAGACGATAGCCCAAATGTTCAAATGTGTGTGAATGCCTAAGGAAGCAAACTGCTGAGGTCATCGGTCCCTAGATTTAAACTAACTTATGCTAAGGACAACACACCCACCCATGCCCAAGGGAGGACTCCAACCTCCGGCGGGAGGGGCCGCGCAATTCGGGACATGGCGCCTCAAACGATAGTCCAATTTGTCCCATATTTATGGGAGCACGTATTGCGTTACTGCATTCACTGCTGTTGTTATGCGGCGTCAACGTTCATCCAGAGTTTTCAAATGAGAAACACACGCGAACTTTCACAAACCACCACAAGAAAGATTCACAAGTCGTGAAATTCGGCGACCTTGGAGACCAATGCTCAAATGCGAGATACAGTGTTTCGACAAAGATTTGGAAACACTGAGAGAAAAGCGTGCTTGAACATATGTGTAGATGATAGTCAAGCCTGCAGGTGGCGCTGTTTTATTTGGCCACTAACGGCTCCTGTACAATGTCCTCAATAAGTTGCAAGTGTCAGCCGTTCGCAGAACAGTGTTGTCTGTACTTGTGAACTCTTTGTGTCGAAGACAAGTGAATTCGAACTAGGTGCTCGTATGGTGGACTCTTCCGCGACCAAGGTAGCCCAAATGTTTGGTGTTTCCAAGAGCCATTTATACTGCAAAAGCGGAAATATGTCGTCCGCTAAGCCACAAGGCGAACGGAAGTGTGTCTCGAGTGATTGTGACAGACGGTCATTGAAGAGGAATGTGACGAAACATATGAGGTCGACAGCTGCAAAAGTCACTGAAGAACTGAATATCGCACTTTCGAGCCCCGTCAGCACCAAAACAACACGAAGGGAGCTCCATTAGCAGGGAACTGTGGTTCGATGAACCCTCTGCCAAGCACTTAAGTGTGAATTGCAGAGTAATGTTGATGTAGATGAATTGCAGAGCGAGCTGGAATTCCAAAACCACTCATCAGCGGTGGACCTGCCCCTAAAAGGAAAACGTGGTGCCGAAGTCATAAAACCTGGACTGTGGAGCAATGGAAGAATGTCATTTGGACGGATGAGTCTTGTTTCATACTGTGTCCAACTTTTGGCCGAGTTTACGTCCTAAGAGTGAAACATGGCAGGGATTCGGTGATGACAAGGACAGCCATGTCGTGGTATTCCACGGGCTTCATGGCTACTCTGCAAGGTCGCATTACCGGGAAGTATTATGTGACCATTTCCGCTGATCGAGTCCAAAAAAATGGCTCTGAGCACTATGGGACTTAACTTCTGAGGTTATCAGTCCCCTAGAACTTAGAACTATTTAAACCTAACTAACCTAAGGACATCACACACATCCATGCCCGAGGAAGGATTCGAACCTGCGACCGTAGCGGTCGCGTGGTTCCAGACTGTAGCGGCTAGAACCGCTCGGCCACACCGGCCGGCGATCAAGTCCATCCCGCTGCACAATGTTTGCTCCCCAGTGGTGATGCTGTGTTGGAAGGTGGAAGGGCCCCGTTCATACAGCTCACATCGTCGAGGACTGGTTTTGTGAGTAAGAGGATGAACTGTCGCATCTCCCCTAAGCATCGCAGTCTCCATATCTCAGTATTATTAAGCCTTTATGGTCTACCTTAGACAGAACGGTGTCTGATCGCTGCCCACTTCCATCACCGTTGCCTGAAGTTGCCACTATTATGCAAGAGGAATGACATAAAATTCCCATCCAGACAATGCAGGACCTGTATTAGCACTTCTCGAGGAGACTGAAAGCTGTTTTGAGTGCCAAAGGTTTCCCTACAACGTATCAGGCATGGTAATGTGTCGTGTTTCTGGTGTTTCTATCTTCTGTCCGCCACCTATACGTAAGTATCTTACGACCGAAATATCTTTGAGGCAGCTCGCTGTTAAGAGGTCCTAGATGTAGGTACCAGAACTGTGCTGCTCCACCCTGTCGAAAAATCGGATTTTCTCCATTTTCTCGCAGTTGCGGATAAAACTGATGATCACTAGATCCAAGTATGTGATTCCTGTAACCGTCTTTTCGACATAAAAGAACTGGCCGTAAATCTTGGGAAACGGCTCTAAACACATGAAGCTTTGGAGAGTGTCGTAGTTCTATGCTTTGAGCTGTAGGAAGTGCAGTACCATACTCTAGATCAAAATCACAGTGCACAGCTGTAATCCAGTTGCACTTGTTGATATGGAAAACACTAAACGTCGTTTGCTGCTGCGTTATAGCCATTTGGACTTAATGGACGAATTTAATGAGCGAGCGAATGAGCTAGCTGCAGCACAGCGGCCCCTATTGGCAACCACCTTAATCAACAACTTACAGTTACCACCAAGGTGAACTTTTAATTTCGGTGCGTAATTTACAATTCACTTCAAGTTAACATCTTCATTCATGTAGAATTTAGAATCTTATGAAATTAGAAGAATAATTTTAAAAAACTTTCATGTTGTAATTCGGATGATGTAATTTGGAGTGACAATTGATATCAAAATCAGTATCACTGTACGAGGCCTTCAACCTTATTTTTACAAAAACCAAGTGCAGTGTAAGTTTATTTTCTCTGGACTAAAACTTTGTGTCCTTCAACATTTCCTCTTCACAGTACGACTGAACGCGGACTACCTACTGGCTGGATAGTCCTTCTCTACAAGCAGTAAAAGGATGAAGGGAAAACTTCCCCTGCCTTGCTTAAGGACGATGCTGATAGCAATGACATTTTCTCCATTGTGTTGGTACATGTTGTGCAATAGCGAAACTGAAGCGTCAGTCTGTGCAAAAATCATCTTTATGTGGTTTTTTTTTAAGTTGTCATGTTATGAATATTTCATTCAACCACATAAACTCTCATGCTATGCTGTCTGCACGTTCAGTCTGTAAAAATCTACACAATGTCGGAACGGAGAAGTGAGTGAATGACGCTATTTTACAGCATTTGTTAGTTTGACAAAATCACTTAACTATTTACTCACTATGGATGGCTTTTACATTTATAAGACTTATCAGCGGAAAAATGCTACTATCGGAACATAAAAGATGCAGATATGTTCCTGTTTGTTTAAAAGGCTCTGACAGAAAAGTGAGATACCAGTAACCTCATTCTACTTTCCTCACCACCTTTTAAAAATTTCCCAAAAACTGTGGCACGCTAACAAATCCCCTTTTTTTTACCTTCCAACCCATCTCAGACTCCCATAAGCTCCTCTAACTGTAACTCACTTCCACCTTCCTAACATTGTTCTGTCACTGTCAACTATGTTTTTCTTCCCCACTGCCAGTGAGTCCTTCGCTCTCTCTAAAACACAAGCACTGTCTACTATCTTCCAGCATTTGTTACTTTATTGTCTCTTTGCCACTGCCACTCTCCTCTTGTCTCTCACCATGAAAAAGTGCAAATATCTACGTATGTCAAACTTTTTTGGAAAATTTTTAGAGATTCTGAGGAAGGTAGAATGAGGCAACTGGTACTCCATTTTTCAGTCAAAGGCTTTTAAACAAACAGGAACACATTCGCATATTTTATGCTGTAACCTCCCCACCGTAATTTTAAAAGAAAGAAATATGACAATATTTAATTATGAGTGCCAATGGACATTGCTCTATGCGTAACCTGCCCACAATGAAATGTACTGACAATGGCAACAAAAATGTGAAATTCGCAATCTGACTCAAATATAAATTCCTCACAAAAAATTAAAGTCTATTCAGTGATAAGAAAATTCAATTAAACCGAAACATCGGTCTTTGGCCCTGTGTAAATCAATCAGAATTAAAGTCTTACCTCAGAATAACTGGATGTCAAATTTCTGCTCTTATCTTTGCGCACGGCTTGGAGGAACTGCATTGCAAATAATAATATTCCTCTTTTTTATAATTTTACTGAAAATTTTCTTTAAAAGAAGTGGAATGAAATGGGAAGTGCAACGAAATCTTTAGTTCAATAAAATAAAATTTTTGAAAAAATTGCTTTTGAAATTAAAAATTATTATTGGGGCACTTGTTGGAGAATAATTACAATAAATAAATAAATTTTTACATTATCTAATGATTATATTAATTAACAGTATACCTCATTCAGCATCTTGACCAGTGTTGCCGACCGCCTACATCACACAACCGCACTGGGCTGCTACTACTGACCGACCGCTCTGCATGACGACTATTAGCGTACTGCTCTGCAACTAAACAGAGCTACAGACTCGCAACGACTACACGACAGACTCGCAACGACTGACTAACAGACTGAGAACCGCTCGCAACACTCGCGCGGTCAAGCGCATACTCTCTGGTCACAGATGCTACAATGCCTCGCCATCGCTGCTATGTTACATACGTGTTTCATAACCCTCCACTGGGGGGGCAAAAATTTGGCAGCGATGGTGAGTCATTTGGACTTGCCAAGCGCGGCAAAATTTTTCTTTAATTAACAAAATCCTACAACTTACAGAATATTTAAATGTTGTGCACACGCACTAAGTACAAAATATATCAGACAAAGACAAAATGTGAATACAAAACATAGTAGCAAATCAGAAAAATGTATATACAAATTTTTTGACAGATAACAAAGTGCACAGGCACTGAAAATATTCTTTAGCATATTCAGAACAAATAAACAGACTGGCAAAAAATAGTATGTTGACAAGTGACATAAGTGTACTCGCACTGGAGTTCAGCGAATCGAAAAAAAAGTATAACCTACGAACAGAAATGATGTTACCAAAAAAAATGATTTTCATTATGTGACAAGAATTAGGATAGGAAAGGGAAGGATTGCATCATGGTTGTAGCACTTTAGATTGCACACAGCTGTTCTGAAAGTCCATATCTTTCCACAGAAGTACAACACCAAGTGACACAACTTGAAGATCTTTTCCCATCAGAATTTATCAGTGTAGCCAAGACACTGAACTGTCGTAGTAATGTTCCATGTTTTCATTTTGGCAGTACATTAGGTACACCAAACAGTGGGACCATAATAACGTCTTCATTGCTCACGGTGGTGGACAGCATGTCGTGTCAACACCACGCTCTTACAAGGCACACCAACGTAGAATTAGTGCAAAAACCAAATATAGTGCTCCATGATCACTAGGATAAACAGGACAAATGGACATTGCAGTAATTTAGGGTAGTCAGCTTATGAGGTGAAGGACATCAAGTCACATAATATTGACAATTACAGACTTAATTAGCAGTTTGTGGCATTCATAGCCCAGTTATTGAACATTTCTGTACCAAGTATGTAGTATTACAGAAAAATGTTCATTAATTGTTTTACATAGGATCAGTAGCCTTCTTTTCCTGGTTACAAAATATTATGAAATAATCGCATTCTTTTCAGTTACAGAGTATAATTAAGAATCATTAACCTTCTCCTAATTACAAAGCATTATTAAACAGTCACATTCATTTCCAATTACAAAGTATGAACATTGAAAACAAGAGTTAATTAATGGCATAATTAATAACAATTCATCGAGTGACATTAATTATTGGCACTCAGTGGCCACCAAGTATTGAATAGAATAAAACATAGTTCATCATTCAGTATTATTCAGATCATTACGAAGTCATTATTAAAAATCAGTTAATTACAGTCATAGCATTAATAATCACAGGCATTATAAGTAGTCTCATTACCATAAACAGTGTTCCTCCTTCAGTAGTATTCAGATCATTACAAAGTCATTATTAAAATCAGTTAATTACAGTCAAATCATTAATAATCATGGGCATTATAAGTAGTCTCATTACAATAAACAGTGTTCCTCATTCAGTAATATTCCGATCATTACAAAGTCATTATTAAAAATCAGCTAGTTACAATCAAAGCATTAATAATCATGGGCATTATAAGTAGTCTCATTACAATAAACAGTGGCAGTTATTAGCTAGTGACAAAGCATTATTTTATATATATATATATTTTTTTTTTGTCTCATTAGGAAGTCATTACTCAAGTGACATACTATTCAGAGTTGATCAGTATTATTCAGAATTATCATAAACTAGTGACATTATGTGGGACTGGTAATACCTCTTTTAGCAATGCATTGCATTGGGATCGATAATTAATTGCTGAGGCATAACACTATTTGCTTTTGACCTATTGCAGCAAATGAGGATAGGTAACGTCATTCGTCATGAGTCAGCTGTAGCAAGATTTTGTAACAAGGCAGTATGTGTGATCACATTTATAAATGATAAACACAAATGGGTAAAATACAAAAAAAATGCAAGTACTAGAACAGGTATAATAAGTAACAGGTTTAGTAAGTATCATGAAAAACTTCTCCTGGAAAAATTACAAAATGGATTATTAACCTGAAAGAAGAAACGCACACTATGCTGAAAAGTAGTGAACTTCGAATTAACAGGTAGTGAAATGTGTATAAAATGTGTTCCATAGCTGTCCTTTCCAAAACTTTCTGTCATCCTACTATGCAATATAACACCTGCTGTCAAAACAAACTGCAACAAATACTTAAATAATTACGTAGCATAAATACATACTTTCAACATTATCCTCATCTGTAAAGAAAAAACTTCATTATCCATATCATCATAACTTCACTATTATCATCATCTGTAAAGAAAAACTTCATTATTCATAACATCATATCCTTTATCATTATTCATCAGTATTCATTATCATCTGCAAAAAAATCACTTCATTACTCATTACATAACTATTCCTTATCTCTAGCATATTTCATCACTAAAACTAAGATGTGTAGTTCCGTCTGACAGCCTGCATCAATCACCTTGTATTCTGAAAGAAAAAATTAGTTAAGACTGCTATTCTGTGATGAGTATAGTATAGTCTTGTTAATGCTTGTTAATCCTGATCCATTTACTCTTCCTCATAAAGTTATTGCATCTCCTTTCGTTTATCCCGTAGGTGAAATTCCCATTTCTGTTGAATTTATTTCTTACATGCATCATTTCTTTCTGAAATTGATGACAGAGATTAATGTCCTGCATTTAAATCATATACCCACTAAATAATGACTGGTTTATGGTAACATACTTAAGCATACAGCATAACATGACAGAAAACGTAATATGTCAAAGACATTGACAGTGTTCAGATGCAAAAATGTACACAGAATATCACAGTGCAGCAGCAAAAGGAAAAATGTAAAACAGTCACGATGTTGAGATATCATAGGGCAAAAAAAAAAAAAAGTCAAAGTCGACTGGTGTGTGTTATATCTTAACTATTTCACAGTGCATATAAACAAAACTGGAATACAATCATACATAAAAAGACAAAATGTGACGTTCGTTGTGTTCAGCTTGTATGTAGTGTAGTTAATAGAGGCGAGAATTAAAGCCTTTAATGAGGAAAAAAGTGTAATGAAATTAACATGTCATTAGCTAACATTGCATAATTAGTCGTAAAATACGTAAGTTCATCTGGAAAAATATGCACGGTCTGATGTGTAACGACAAGAAAAGCGACCTGCTAACCTTACCTTGCCGGGCACTTGCCAAGAAAAAATACGATAATCATCAGTAATTAGTCACGTGAAATAATTGCGTTAGTAAATGGCATCATAGTGTGTTGAATCATACAGTGGTTTCACTCAATAAACGGTTTAATGTTTGAGATATGGTGATTGCCTTTCGATTTTCTGGTTCTCAAAGTTTCGACGTGTACAACATTGGGGTGAGGGATGCTGCGAATCCGATACGGACCTGCGTATAGAAGTTCAAATTTACTGCACTTACCTTTTAATTTGCTGGATAAATAGTATGTACGTACTAATATCTTCTGTCCAACGTGAAAGTCTCGGCGTCTACAAACCTGTTTTTGCTGTCTTCTCCGGCGCTCTGCGGCACGTTTGATGTTGTTCAGCGCAATGTCAATTATTTCATGGTGTCGTAGGCGACGACTTTTGGGGAATTTTACAAATTCTTTAATTTTGTTTGGTGGTTCAACGTTTTTCAGTATAACAGACGGAGATAGCATAGTGGATTCATTTGGTATGGAATTAATTACATCTTGGAATGAGAGTATGTGTGTATCCCAATCAATATGTCTTTTGTGGCAGTATATTCGGCACAGCTTACCAATTTCTTTCATTAATCTTTCACAGGGGTTCGAAGAAGCATGGTACTTGGATATATAGATCGGAGAAATGTTTCTGGCTCGTAACATGCGTGTCCATACGCTACTACGAAATTGTGATCCATTGTCAGAAATTACTTTCATCACATGCCCTACATGAGATAGAAAATGTTTTACAAATGCTTTCGAAACAGTTTTAGCAGTAGCTTTGCGTAACGGAGTGAAAGTAACAAATTTTGAAGTGAGCTCAACAGCGACAAAAATGTAGCAAAAACCTCTGTTAGTTCTCGGAATCGGACCAAAAATATCTACTGCGGCCATATGTCTTAATTTAACAGGTATAATGGGATATAAAGGAGGAATATGTGAAGTGGTGTCTGATTTAGCTTTCTGGCAAATTTTACAAGACGCTAAAACTCGTCGTATACGTTTCTCCATGTTGGCAAAATAACAGTTCTGTCTCAGTATAAGAAAACATTTTCGTGCTCCGTAATGTGCGTAACGTAAATGAGTGTACCAGATTAATTTGTTGACCAGTTCGTCAGGAATGCATAATAACCAATTGTTGCTGTCAGGATGAGAGCGGCGAAACAGAATGTCATTGCGTACAGTGTAATGGTTCCTAATCGTAACATTATTCTTATCTTCCCAAAGGTGTTTAATTTCTTTCCACACATTGTCTTTATTTTGCTCCTCTGCTATGTCCTGTAATGACGATGAAATAAAGTTTTCAAATGCAACTTGCTGAATGTACATGACACTGAAATTTGTTTTGCAGAAGTTGGTTGCTACGTCTTGCTGATTGTTGCCGAGAGAACGCGATAGTGCGTCTGCTATAACATTTTGTGTGCCGGGAATGTGAACAATTGTAAAATTAAATTCCTGTAAATAAAGTTTCCATCTACTTAACCTGTCGTGAGTAAATTTAGCCGAGAGTAAAAATTGTATCGCTCTATGGTCTGTGTAAACGGTGGTATGTCTGCCATAAAGAAAGTGCCGAAATCTCGTAAAAGCCCATACAACACATAATGTTTCAAGTTCTGTAACGGAGTAATTTCGCTCAGCAGGTGACAGAATGCGGCTTGCAAATGCGATGTTTTTGATTACTATTGAACCATCTTCTTCAATTTCCTGGAAAATATGTACGCCTAAGGCGGTGTTGGAACTGTCGGTGGCAATGGAAAAATTTCTAGTAAGATCTGGGTGCGATAATAGTGGTGCATTCAACAAAGCATGTTTCAGGTTCATGAATTCAGAGTGTGCTTGCTTATCCCAAGACCAAATAGTGTTTTTACCTGTTAATTGACATAATCTGGGTGTGTCTAAAGCAGAGTGATGAATAAATTTACGAAAAAAGTTAATTAAACCCAAAAAACTGCGTAGTTGTTTCTTCGTCGTGGGAATAGTAATGTCACGTAGAGCTTGAAGTTTTTCCGGATCAGGTGCAATGCCTTCTGCTGAAATTACGTGTCCAAGAAATTTTATAGAAGTTTTGCCAAAGTGCGATTTACTAAGATTAACTGTGAGTCCTTGTGCACGAAAAGTTTGTAACAGTTGTTCAAGAATCAGATTGTGTTCAGACCAGTTAGCTTCTGCAATAAGAATATCGTCTACATACGTCGTAATTCTGTCCTTAATGCAAACGTGTGTCGGATGGCGTCAAAATTAATAACATTTTCGTGAAGAAGATTCTGCGTGTCAAAATTATTGCTTACGTTACTGGAATATGAAACCTGTACTGTGTCTGGTCAAATTCTGTCGTACGTGCTATTATTTACGGGAGGATGCTGTGGTATTTCGACTATATGAACTGTTCTGTTATTTCTTACTGACGTGTTACGCTATGGATGACACCTATTGTCTGTTTCATTCATGATTATTTGTTGTTGCTGATGTTGTTGCTGCTAATAAGATCGACTGTTATTAAATGTACGCTGAAAATTGTGCTCGTTATTTTTACGTCTGTCATGATAGTAATTTCTATACGGCGCATTGCGATAGCAATTGAAATGGTGTGTTGCCTGTACGTAGTTATTTCTTTGCTGCCATGCGTTACTATTTGTTGGGGCTGGCACTATACGTGCACGCGGCGAAACATTAAAGTTTGGTTGACCTTGTAGACTGCATTATTGGTTAGGTATGCTAAGCGGTTGACTTTCATGCTATTGTGGTGAAAAACATCTATTGTTACTAAAATGTGGTTTGCTATTGCTGATAATTTTACACATACTGATGATTGCGATTTTATCCGTTATTAAAATTACGCTGGTTCTGGAGTGCCTACTGAAAATTGTCACATTCGGTAAAAGATTTGTCGTATCCGGTTTTCATTACATACGTTTCTTAATTCTACAAAGAGCAATAGTTAAAGAGCAGTTTTGATAGATATAAAGGATAGTAGAAGAGAAGGCAGCAGTGCAGAAAACTAAAGATGAAACAGCACTACTACAGCTCGGGGCCCTATGCTCGCTACGGCACATATTCATTAAAGCGTAATGAATCCCCTGAGGTCAATTACGCACTGCAAATAAATTTTAGCTTTTGCGTTGCAAGCAATAGCGGTAAAATTCCAAAGGCAAATTGTTGTATCCGTGCTAATTCCAGTTTCTGCATTATAGGCAATGCTGTTGTAAATACAAAAATAAATTGTCGCATCTGGTTCAAAGCTAGCTTCTGCATTACAGGCAATAGCGGTGAAAGCATAAAAACAAATTGTCGTATACAGCTCAAAGCGTGTACCTGTGTTCTGTCATTATTAAATTCTTTACATTTTCTTGCGGATAAAAATTGCTCATAATCTATGTTCTCGTCACCGAATTTGAGAACACGTTCAGGTTTGTATGTGAATCTGTTCGTCTGTGTCATTTCGTACTTCAAGTTACGTAGCTTTTCAGATTTTAAGTCGCGTGGCTTTTCGGATTTTACGTCTCGTAGTCTCTGTAAATTGCTCAAATTATACGCACTGCGTGAGTCTGACACATGTTCATAAAGTGGCGTCTGTTGTGGCATGTTATTAACTGAAATGTTTTTCATCTCTGTTACTTCTTGTTGTAAATTTGATAACTTCCTACGTAACGTGTTGTTAGATGAATCGATCTCATTAATAGTCTGCTGTAAATTTTGAAATTCAGGCGTTTGGTTAAATGAAACCGGTGCAGTATCGTCTGATTTATTGTCATTAGTATTTCCGATAACATCAATACGACTTGCCAATTCATCATATTTTTCAGTCAGTATTTTAACCTGATCATCGGTTTTAGAATCAGACGCATTAATCTGTTTTTGCAACTTGCGCGTAGTTTCGCTCAGTTTTTTAACATCAGCTTTGATAACATCACAATCCTGTGTTAGATCTAATTGTTCGAATCTATCTGTCACTGTTTGAAT
The DNA here is from genome assembly GCF_023864345.2 of Schistocerca serialis cubense. Lineage (NCBI taxonomy): Eukaryota > Metazoa > Arthropoda > Insecta > Orthoptera > Acrididae > Schistocerca > Schistocerca serialis. The sequence continues at coordinate 855,501,330 of NC_064639.1, read as the reverse complement.
ATTTACTGTGTGTGTATCTGTTTTTGATTTAAGGTCAGAAATTTCATCCCGTAATTCCGCGTTCAATTGTTCTATGGTATTAATTTTGTCGGACACTGTAGTAATATTATTGTCTACATACGTCTTCGCTTTCGCGAATATTTTACGTTTGTCCTCTTGTCTTTGTGCAGTGATTGTTTCCATGACTTGTCGTTTTACTTTGTTTTGATCCTGAATAAATCTGCGGAAACGCGTATCACTGTTCTGTATGTGCTGATTAAAGCGCTCGTTAATCTGAGTGTTCTGCTGTTCGAATTTCGCGTCTATCTTTGCGTCCATAGTGCGCGAAAGTTCTACCGTCATTGCTCTAAACTCGTCCCGTAATTGTGCAGCTTTTTCAGAGCATTGTTTAGCGACTCCGCTAATTTCGTCTCTGAGTGTTTCTGTTGCGGCTGTTTGCATTTCCCTTAATTCTTGCGCAACAGACTTAATTTCTTCGCTGTTTTTTTGTGAACAAGCCTCAATTTCCGTGCGCAACTGTTCCTTAGTGTCATGACACTGCGCGGCAACGGCTCTAATTTGTTCACTAAGCTGTCTGGAATTGTCGTCTAATCTATCATTTAACTGTCTGGAATTGTCGTCTAATTTTTCATTTAAGTGTTGTTTGAGATTTTCATTATCTTGCTTGACCTGTTCACTAAGTTTGTCTTGTTTTTTGTCATTATTGTCAAGTTTTTCATTTAAGTGTTCGTTATCTTCCCTAATTTCATTAAGTTGTTTACTCATTTGTCGCAACAATGCCATAATTGGATTCGACTCAAAGTCAGCATTTCTATTCTCTGTGCTAGTTAATGGTGGATCTGGAATTGTTTCACTTTCTGTAACCATTTGGTCATTTTGAGAATTACAAAAAGGTTTGTCAGTCGAATGTATACTGTCGGTCATTATTTCTGAATTAAATGGATCCGTCGTACTTTCACTACACTGACCATTTTCATTCGAAAAATTTGTATGTATGTTACTTGAATTTTCCAAACCGGTTGTGTTAAGCTGGGTAGCGCTCATTACAATAGAGCGTCCAGCGTCATCAATTGTCGTCAAATTAACAGAAGAGACAATTGAGTTCGTTTGTTCATCATTAAGATAAAAGTCATCATTATTGGTTGGAATGCACTGATTGTCAGTGAACGCAGGATTGTCACAATTACTATCGGTCACGCTGTTTAAGTCGGTAATTTCGTTCATAATACCTCGCGATACACTATTCACAGTCTTTCGCGGCATTTTTGCAATAGTCACAATTATTCACAAAACAAATGAGCACAATGCAAAAGCAACACACAAATACAACAGAGCAACGAATTGTCGTTGACCTGTAGAAAGAAAGTCACAAGATTAATAAAAGCGTAGCGCCAAATCCTAATTATACTTAAGCAAATAAGAGCAGATATCTGACTGTTGTTCAAAAGACTCTCAACGAAATAAGATCCTGGACTGGGTGTCGCCAAGTGTAACCTCCCCACAAAAAAAATTTTAAAAGAAATGACGATACTAATTAGAAATGCTAATGGACATTGCTCTATGCGTAACCTGCCCACAATGAAATGTACTGACAATGGCAACAAAAATGTGAAATTCGCAATCTGACTCAAATATAAATTCCTCACAAAAAATTAAAGTCTATTCAGTGATAAGAAAATTCAATTAAACCGAAACATCGGTCTTTGGCCCTGTGTAAATCAATCAGAATTAAAGTCTTACCTCCGAATAACTGGCTGTCAAATTTCTGCTCTTATCTTTGCGCACGGCTTGGAGGAACTGCATTGCAAATAATAATATTCCTCTTTTCTATAATTTTACTGAAAATTTTCTTTAAAAGAAGTGGAATGAAATGGGAAGTGCAACGAAATCTTTAGTTCAATAAAATAAAATTTTTGAAAAAATTGCTTTTGAAATTAAAAATTATTATTGGGGCACTTGTTGGAGAATAATTACAATAAATAAATAAATTTTTACATTATCTAATGATTATATTAATTAACAGTATACCTCATTCAGCATCTTGACCAGTGTTGCCGACCGCCTACATCACACAACCGCACTGGGCTGCTACTACTGACCGACCGCTCTGCATGACGACTATTAGCGTACTGCTCTGCAACTAAACAGAGCTACAGACTCTCAACGACTACACGACAGACTCGCAACGACTGACTAACAGACTGAGAACCGCTCGCAACACTCGCGCGGTCAAGCGCATACTCTCTGGTCACAGATGCTACAATGCCTCGCCATCGCTGCTATGTTACATACGTGTTTCAATGCTCCCATAGGAGCGTTTTTCCACTGGTTCCCATTTGCTACTGCAGCAAAGCATGTAACTTATATGAAAAGAAATGTATTGATCAGTAAAATTTAGAGAGTATACTAAAGTGAAACTGAAATAACGCCAAACTAATGTTACTCCTCAGACCGGATTTTACGCGCAAAAATTTTTGCGTATGCTTCAGAACTACAACATGGGGTACCCAGATGATAACGGAGACATCTTACAGTATATTAGCCGGTGCTACGTCACTTTATAAACTACTTTTTCGTCTCACACCGTATTTTACGCGGTTATGTTATTTGTAGAAGCAGAGTAACTTTGATCCACTGTATCTCGGAAACGGTTAAAGATATGCAGGAAATTTTCAAGATTGTTCGAGATCGGGATCTTAGAAACACATCGTAAAAATTACAGCCATTTTCTGTGCATAGCCGTCTCTAAATCTGCGACTGGACTTGGTACCCAAAAAAAAGTTTTTTGAGTGTTTCTCATTAACGGATAAAGATTTTTGAAAATGGAGATATGACTCTTCTAAATAAATGCCTAGTAAATACACCTTCAAAATTTGAGTAATTTGTGCAGTTATTTGTTATTTAGATTTCGCCCCATATTGGATGTCACCTATCGAAGTAGGATAACTTTGAACCTCTGAATCTTAGAAACGGATAAAGATATCAAGAGAATTCGCAAGGTGAAGGTTGTTCGAGATCGAGGTCTTAGGAACAATACTAAAAGTTTCAGCAATTAGCTGTGCATAGCCGCCTTGGACTCTTCCGCTGGGTTTTAGTACGATGATGATGGCGAAATAGTGTAAAATAACCCTTTTCGTGGGGTTTTCTGAGAAACTCCATAAATTCCCCCACCAGAAAGAAATACAGCAGTGATAGCAATTAATAGAAACAGGCGCCCCTACAAAATAAATGAAATAGATTTTATCAGTCGGATAGATGTTAAGAGATGTAACAGAGATACTTCGCCGACCGCTTTGGCTGAGCGGTTCTAGGCGCCTCAGCCGGAACCGTGCTGCTGCTACGGTCGCAGGTTCGAATCCTGCCTCGGGCATGGATGTGTGTGATGCCCTTAGGTTAGTTAGGTTTAAGTAGTTCTAAGTCTAGGGGACTGATGACCTCAGATGTTAAGTCTCATAATGCTTAGAGCCATTTGAACCATTTTGAAGAGATTCTTTCTACTGATCGCCTTCCGAAGAGTAAAACCATAATTGATGAATACTAGGCGAACCTTTGAACCAAATGGACGAAAAAAGTAGTTGAGAAGAAATGAGACACATTTTATCAGGAATATGAACTTGTTTGCACTGTGACATTTGCAGCATTGATGAGTTTGAAGCACGAGGTGTTGAAACATTCACGGTATTCAACTCATGTAGCAACCTGTGTCTTTCCCCAAATCTTACATTTAAGGAAATTTTCTATTGGAAAATGTTTTGACTCCAGTAGCGAAATGATGGTATGTCATTACTGACCGCGAAAACCAACTGGAGTTGTACAGACGCATGGTGCAAGTCTTTCGAGTTGACGCCAATTCAGCGACTTTCGTGTCGATGAAGATGAGATGACTGATTAGGACAACAGAAACACCCAGTACAAAACGAAGAAAACCTTCGACTCGGCTGGCAATCGAACCCAGTACCCTGCGATCTAAAGTCAGCGATACAGCCACTACATCACGTGCTGCAGATTTTGACTCAAGTGAAGAGGTCATGGCAGTCGTAATCGTCTGTTTTGCCGATCTTCTACGTGAAGAATACACTCATTTGTAGAACATAGTATCTAAATTGTACTTATTATTCAAATTAAATACGGAATTGTTCTACCAAGAAGTAACGGAAGAAACCGTAAACAAGATGCATTTATTAACCAAAACCCAGTCCTTCACTTCGACAATTTTACACCTTGCTTTCATCTTGTCCTTTAATACTTCATTATGGTAATACGGCTGAGTTGGAACGTTTGCAAGTGTTCGCAGTAAGAAATTTTTCATTGCGGGAATGGGCCCAATATACCATTTATGAGAATTCCATGGCTTGTCTAACAAGGTCAAAGATATTGAAACAACCTTAATCTAGGTGTAGTATCTAGTGATGGTCCAAATTTCAGAGGCAAGTGAATATTACACTATGTAATCACCCCCCAAAACATACGTTTTTCATATTAAGTGCATTGTGCTGCCACCTACTGCCAGGTTCTCCATGTCAGCTACCTCAGTAGTCATTAGACATCGTGAGAGAGCAGAATGGGTCGCTCCGCGGAACTCACGGACTTCGTACGTGGTCAGGCAATTGGGTGCCATTTGTGTCATACGTCTGTAGGCGAGATTTCCACACTCCTAAACATCCCCAGGTCCACTGTTTCCAGTGTTATAGTGAAGTGGAAACTAGAAGGGACCCGTACAGCACAAAAGCGTACAGGCCGACCTCGTTTGTTGACTGACAGAGACCGCCGACAGTTGAAGGGGGTCGTAATCTGTAATAGGCAGACATCTACCCAGACCATCACAAGGAATTCCAAACTACATCAGGATCCACTGCAAGTACTATGACAGTTAGGTGGGAGGTGAGAAAACTTGGATTTCATGGTCGAGCGGCTGCTCATAAGCCACACATCACGCCAGTAAATGCCAAACGACGCCTCGCTTGGTGTAAGGTGCGTAAACATGGGACTACTGAACAGTGGAAAAACGTTGTGTGGAGTGACGAATCACGGTACGCTATGTGGCGATCCGATAGCAGGGTGTGGGTATGGCGAATGTCCGGTGAACGTCATCTGCCAGCGTGTGTAGTTCCAACAGTAAAATTCGGAGGTTGTGGTGTTATTGTGTGGTCGTGTTTGTCATGGAGGGAGCTGGAACCCCATTGTTGTTTTGCGTGGCACCATCACAGAACAGGCCAACATTGATGTTTCAAGAACCTGTTTGCTTCCCATTGTTGAACGGCAATGCGGGGATGGCGACTGCATCTTTCAAGACGATCGAGCACCTGTTGATAATGCATGGTCTGTGGCGGTGTGGTTACACGACAATAACATTCCTGTAATGGACTGACCTTCACAGAATCCTGACCTGAATCCTACAGACGACCTTCGGGATGTTTTAGAACGTCGACTCGACTTCATGCCAGTCCTCACCGACCGACATCGATACCTGTCCTCGGTGCAGCACTCCGTGGAGAATGGGCTGCCATTCCCCAAGAAACCTTGCAGCACATGACTGAACGTATGCCTGCGAGAGAGGAAGCTGTCATCAAGGCTAAGGTTGGGCCAACACCATCATGAATGCCAGAATTACTGATGGAGGGCGCCACGAACTTTTAAGTCATTTTCAGCCAGGTGCCGGGATACTTTTGATCACATAATGTATATGAACTGCATAAAAAGTAAAGAGCCATCATACACACAAATAGTGAACTACAAGAGGCTTACATACAGAAAGGAATACATTAGTGAAGTCTTGTAAGTAGTTTTGTACACAATGGACTTCGGGAAAGACGGTGTAAAAATGGTAAAGTTTAAGTAAGAATTAATGAGATCTTGAAACAGAAGTATAACGTGAAAATTAGCACAAAAAATAGTCACAATTATGGTACTCAAGCGCCAACGTATCGCATTAATGATGTACTGGTCAGACAAGTAAATACCTGTGACTACTCTGTGTGAAAAAAAAAAAAAAAAAAAAAAAGGAGGGAGAGAGAGAGGGAGACGATCACACAGAAGACGTGGTCATATACCATTGAAACTTCTTACACTTACAGCCCATCCACGGCTATGTAAATGTTTAGAGACGCAGTTTTCTGCTTCAGATAGAACCGTCACCAGAGTACCTTAGTGTTGTTCATTTTGAGTATTGTTACCAGTCCTGGTAGAGTATATAAGGGGCGTGAAGTGCCTCATATGTTGAGTGATCACTATGAAAGACACGGAAATGCCGCATACCGGGTTTGACAGCGCTATCATCATGTGAATGTTTGAAAGGAGCCTCACTATTGTCTCCTTTTGGCCAGCTAGTCGAATCGTGCAGTATACAGATTTGTGAATCATTCGGGTGTGACGAGTTGCCCTTTCTTGGACCGCGTGGGGCGTCAGAGTGGACATATCCGTCGTCAAGGTTCCAGTCGATCGCCTTGACCTCTGCAAGGGAAGATCGCCATATTGTGCGCAAAGCACTGCATAGGTCCTTCACATCTGCGCCTGCCACCTGAGAACAAGTAAAGAACACTCTGCAACCTAATGTGTCATCACTCACCATTAGTCAGAGAATACCAGTAGCCAGGCTAGACAATTAACGTCCTCCCATGTGTAGGCTGCCGTTAATACCACAGCACAAACGGCTGCATTTGGAATGGTGCCATGACCAGCAAGCACAGAATGCTGATGGGGTGCATCGCACTGTGTTCAAGGATGAATCGCGGTTCTGTATGACCACTGATGTCCGTTCATTAGCGAGTGTGGTGCTAGGCTGGGGAGAGGTCCTATTCTTTTAGTGCTTTAGAGCGGCACAGCTGCGTTACTCTTGGCGTGAAAAGCCATCAGCTATGACTTCAAGTCACAGCCGTTTATGACTGAAAGAATGCTGACAGCAGAACCTTATGTCACAGACAGCCTGTGTTCTCAAGCGTTACCTCTCATACGACAGTACTTCAAATGGTTCAAATGGCTCTGAGCACTATGGGACTTAACATCTATGGTCATCAGTCCCCTAGAACTTAGAACTACTTAAACCTAACTCAACCTAAGGACATCACACAACACCCAGTCTACGACAGTACTGTGGCGCCGTTTATCAACAGGACAACACTCTTTCATACGTGGCTGGTGTCTCTGTGAACCATCTGTGTGATGATGAGGGACTCAGTGGCTTGCAAGATCCCCAGATCTATTCTCAAAGGAACAGTTGTGGTAACAGCTTCGACTTCAAATCCGTCCCAGTGTCAGTGTCTGGGATGTCAAGACTAGTTACTACATTCGTGGACCTGCTTGCCTCAGGGGAGAATTATGGCGCTCTTCCTAACCGAATCAAAGGATGTACCTAGGCCAGAGGGTGCTCAAAATCATAATTGCAAGTGCGCTTATGCTGCTAAATTTCTTGTAATTTTCACTCGATTTTGTGATCGTATGAAAAACATCACGTACCCTTTCAACATGCGAAGTTTCCGATAGTTTTTTCCCTTCTTTCTGGGTGCTTCACATTTTTTGTCAGGCAGTGCACTTAGAATTAAAATCACCTCAGATGTTAAACCCTCAGCGGACGTAAAGAGTAGACTTGAATAGCAAGTGGTAGCATATAACAGGAAAAAGGGACTCCTTTCAACAAAAAAATAAATTTAGAGAGCAAAGAAATATTTTTTTTCTAGTGCTTTGTCTGGAGCATGGCCTAGGATGGGTCGTGGACTATTGGTGCATGTGACATGAGACATCTGGAGGAATTTGAAATTTGGTTCTAGAGGAGGACAGAAAAGATGTTGTCTGCAGAAAGCACACAAATGAAGAATTTCTTTAAATAAGATGAGAGTTTCGCCATCACCAACAGTACGGAAAAGAAGAAATCGATTAATTGGCCATCTCTGCTGACACAGTAGGTCTCTATTTAACGTAATGCAAGGAATGATTCAAGGAGAGAGAGAAAAAGAAAGGCCTAGACTGCAAAATCTCGAAAGTAATGATGTCGGAGCTCATTAGAGGAAATGAAGAGACTAGCAGGGAACATGCAAGAGTGGACATGAATTGCTGCGAATCAGTCATCGGATAGAGAAGAGAAGAAGCCCAGTCAGTAATTAGGGCAGTAACTATAACTCAATGATCATGACATCCCTAGATATTTTGTACTGACATAGGGGCTATACCACAGCAATTGTACGTAAACAGCTTACAGATGTTCCCGAGGTGGCCACCAGCTGTGGTCTCGCTACGGTAGCCTAGTGGGCGGCGGACGACGGACGTGTGGTGCGTACATATGGCGGCATTGTCCCACATGACGCACTCTGGACTTCCAGACAGCTGGTCGCAGCGCCTTTCACTGTCAATTGAAGTCCTTATTCACGGCCAGTCCGTGAGCACATTGAGTCATCCTCTTAGGGTTCTTGAAAGTATCCACAATAAGTAGAAAGTTGCTTTACTGACTGCTTAGGAATCTTAGACTCGTTACGACAAGCACTGATGTAACGTGAGAGGTACATCGTAACTTTAAGTGTGTCCCAGTGGGAGGACATTTCGTCAGTGGGTCGAAATACGGAAACGATCTCCCGACAAGTGACTGCACCCAAAACAAGTATTTTGCTGTATGGTTCGTGTCTACGTATTGAGGTATTGAAGAAACTATTAACTTTCGTTAATTTCACACACTTCTTTCTTTGTGTTGATATTTGTTTTCAGACAGTGTACTAAGTGAAAAGTACGTTGTCTTAACCAATCTTTTTGTGTACAACTACAATTATAGACCTATCATAACATAAATTTAAATAATAAACCCCTCTGTTACAAAACTAACTACAGTGATCATTGTGTCTGTACATCAAAAATATCGATGTCACATGGTAACTTAGACGATTGGACGAAAAGTCAATTTGTCGATGCTTCAGAGAGAACTGAAATCTTTAGCGTAGACTTCACACTGAAGTCCCACTTCTCCAAATTTAGTCTGCAGCGTGTGAAGCAATGGCTTACACTGCTGAAATCCTGTCTAATCGCACGATCATAATTCTGACCGAGAGTGACATTCTTGTCCAATATTAGCCCATGATTAATGAGCAGAGCTCTGGTTTCCAACTCTTGAACTCTAGCCTGCTGCGGCGTTTCGGCAAGTATGTCCGTTGGTCGTATGAAGCTGTCCCTTCATCTGCGACGCTGCTGTGCTAGGTGGTATGCTAACGACGGAAGAGTCAGAAGTGTAAATTCCTTGTCCCTAGGCCACTACTCCCCAACAGAAGTCAAGTGGAGATATTCATTGCTGTTTCCCTAATTCTGACTGGTACAGATAGCCTGTGATAATACTGCATTTCCCTTAGGAGAGTCAAATTCACAGTTTTGGCCCGGCAGGATCAGGTTCGCGCTGGCCTTGTGGAGCGACAAGAGCGAGAGCTATATCTTCAGTGAAATTAACTGTGAGCCGCTGATTGTACAAGTCAGCTTTCATATAACTTCCCTTCCGCACCCAGTTTTTGCTTTGTGTTCCAACAGTGCATTTCGTACATCTGAGTGCTGTCTAAAGTAACATCTTGATCGTCTAACGTGATGAGGTGGTATTCTTGTTCAAGCAACTGCCTTACCCTCCGTCTCGAAGGAACTTGCTTTCAAAGAGACCCTTGAACGATATTTCTCTCGTTTTAACAGTAAACGTCGCATAAGAAGGATCGCACCTCCTAGAACTGCACTGAACCACCATCTTTATCTGTTACATTTCTCAACTACTTTCGAGAAAAATCCCCTTGTAAACAGTAATAATTGTTGTGTGAATGATTCTATTTCAAAAGAACTTTTTAACTTTCCTTAAATTACATCTATATCTACATATATACTCCGCTAGCCACCAAGCGGTGTGTGGCGGAGGGCACAATTCGCGCAAAAGTCATATATCCCCCCCCCCCCCCCCCCCCCCCCTCTGTTCCACTCGTGGATCGCGCGAGGGAAAAACGAACGCCTCATTACGAGCTCTAATTTCCCTTGTCTTTGAATGGTGATCATTGCGCGATTTGAAAGTTGGTGGTAATAAAATATGCTCTACATCCACGGTCAAGATCGGATTTCGGAATTTAGTGAGCAGCTCTTTCTGTTTAGCGAGCCGTCTATCTACAACTGTGTCCCACTTAAAACTTTCTATGAGATTTGTAACGCTCTCGTGATGGCTAATTGTAGCAGTCACGAATCTTCCCGCTCTTCTTTGGACTTACTCAATCTCTTGAATCAGACCCAACTGGTAAGGGTCCCATACAGACGGACAATACTCCAAGACTGGACGAACTAACGCATTGTGAGCTATTTCTTTTGTTGAAGGACTGCATCGCTTCAGGATTCTACCAATAAACCGCAATCTAGAGTTCGCCTTACCCGTTACTTGTGTAATCTGATCATTCCATTTGAGATCATTTCGAATAGTCACATCCAGATACTTGACGAACGTTACCGCTTCCAAAGACTGGGCATTTATTTTGTACTCGTACATAAGTGGGGATTTTCGCCTTGTTATACGCAGTTGGTTACACTTACTAATATTGAGAGATAACTGCCAGCCATTACACCACGCATTTATTTTCTGCAAATTCTCATTGATTTGTTCACAACTTTCGTGTGATACTACTTTCCTGTAGACTACAGCATCATCGGCAAACAGTGTAAGGCCTCTGTCAATACCACCAACCAGATCGTATATGTAAATCGTAAAATCCAGCGGACCTATTACGCTGCCCTGGGGCACACCTGAAGTTACACTTGTTTCTGTTGAAGTCATCCCATTCAGGACGACATACTGCTCGCTGTCTGTTAGAAAACTTTCTATCCAACCGCATATGTCATCGGATAGACCGTAAGCGCGCACTTTTTGGAGCAAGCGACAGTGCGGAAATGAGTCGAACGCCTTTCGAAAGTCGAGAAACACGACATCAACCTGGGAGCCGGTATCTAGAGCCTGTTGCATATCATGCACAAAGAGGGCCAGCTGTGTCTAGCATGACAGCTGTTTCCTAAAACCGTGCTGGTTTCTGCAGATGAGCTTCTCAGAGTTTAGAAAGGTCATAATGTCTGAACGCAAAATATGTTCCATGATTCTACAACAAAAAATTAGTACATCACTCTATTTAAAGATGGTGGCTACTTAGATTTCGCGCCAGTCGCACAAGGGTGGTCCTGGTAGCGCCAATATGAGGCTGGAAATCAGGTTTACTTTAAATACATGCTGTTACGGTCGTGAGCGTTAGTTACCTTTGAGATAGGGCGTGGTGAGTTGAACTTAGTGAAGAATGCCTTAAAGGCGACAAAGACACCATTATCAACACCTCGCTGGGTTCGAGCAAAGTCGTGTAATAGGGCTACAAGAAACTGGATGTTCTATCGGCGATACTGCAGAAAAATTTGGCAGGAATGTAGCCACTGAACATGATTGATGGCAGCGGTGGTCACGAGAATGTACGGTGGCAAGACGACCGGGCTCCGGATGGCCACGTGACACTGCCGAGAGGGAAAACTATCGTGTTTGGCGTGTAGCTCCAGCGCACCGTACTGCATCTGCAGCAGCATTTTGAGCAGTGTTTGACGCCACAGTGACACAACGAACTGTTACAAAACGGTTACATCAAAGACAGCTCCGAGCCAAACACCCTGTAACACGCGTTCCACTGACACCAAACCAATGCCATTTGCGACCTCAATGGTATCAACCGAAAGACCATTGGAGGGTTGTATGGAGGTCTGTAGTGTTTTCTGATGAAAACTGGTTCTGCCTTGGTGAAAATGATGGCCGTGTGTTGGTTAGGAGGAGGACGCTGCAGGGCCACCAACCAACCTGTCTGTGTGTTAGACACACTACACCTATACCCAGTGTTATGGTCTGGGGTGTGATTTCTTATGACAGCAGGAGCACTCTCACGAATATCCCACACATCCTTACTGCTAATCTGTACATCATTCTGGTGATTCCACCTGTTGTGCTGCCATTCATGCATTCTAAGGGGTGTTTTCTAACACGATAATGCTTGCCCACATACCGCTGTTGTAGCCCAACATGTTGCCTCGGCCTGTTAGAACACAAGATCTGCCTCCAATGGAGCGCATATCGGACAACAACTACATCGCCATCCACAAACAGCATTAACCGTCCCTGTATTCACCGACCAACACATGCAACACGCATGGAACTTCATCCCACAAAGCGAAATCCGGCACCTGTACGGCACAATGCATGCACGTCTGCATGCTTGCATTCAACATTCTGCCGGTTGCGTCGGTTATTAATGTACCAACATTGCACATTGCAGTGGCTTACCTTAATCTGTGGTCTTGCAATGTTAATCACTTAAATAAGTTACCTAGATAAATGTGTTCCAGAAATTTCATTACTCTACATTGATTATTTTTTTGGTGTTGAGATTTTTTCGTAAGAATATTTTCATTGAAAAATCTGAAGGAAATGAAGCGACCTTGGAGCTGGATAATTACATTAAAACGCTTTAAAAACAGATAACATAAAGAGAAAATAGCTCTCCTAAATTGGAAATAGTATTTTTAAGTCAGTAACATTAACATTTTTTTTTAAATCTTCTTAGCATAGTTTTCGATCTTGGCTAAAAGGAATGGTAGTCAAAAATAATGTCAATTCATCAACAAACAGTTATCAATTTGCAAAAAGCGCCAGTCTTAAAATAATTGGACGCGTGCAAATAAATCGTGAGATACTCTCTCTGAAAACGAGGAAATATCACTATTTTGCTTCTATAGAATGTCCATTTTGTTCTGTTGTGTCAATTAGAGCGGTATTAATTTCAAACACTCAATCTACTGGTAGAGGTAGAATGTATGTTACGACAATGGCAATGTTTCTTTTTACTGTGTAGCAGTTACTAGTATATTCTGAGATTAGCATTAGCATTAATAATTACGAATACCGCTCAATAATTTACACACATGTAAGTTGCGAAATTAAACACAGTTTTTAAGAAGAGCTTCTAAGATATATTTCAAATGGTCAGTTAAGTAATTTTATGTTTAGGTCTAAATGTTTTGGCTGATCTAATATTATACGATATGTTCCACAATCATTATAACAACTTTTTTTCACTTACTCTGTTTTCGTTTCTACTCCTGCAGTCATATGTCTACAAATCAAAATTATTTTGGGTTAAGTCACGCAAATATCTTCTTACAATAAAACTAATAAAATGCCGTGGTGGAAGAAACGTGAGTTAAAAAAAGTTTGAGTACACTTTGGCACGGCTAACCAGCGAATTTTTGCAATGCTCTATTGCTGTTGGATGAGCAGCTGAATTGGAATGGCACCTGTTGGTTGGATGGTCGGTATACTCAAAGAGGGGATGGTGTACTAGAACATATACTCCAAATTGTTAGTTTTAGAACTCGAATTTTTTAATACTGACTTCTGGGTTAATGGAGAAGCAGAATGAGTGTCACGTGAGGGCATATTGGCGGCCACTGGTTTTAAGATATCCCTCACACTTAATCTGGTTGCTGTTGGTTTGTGCATTGTATCAACCACTGTGTAAAATAGCAAGTGTAATTTGAAATTGTTGGGTGAAGTTCTCAGAATGTTGCTACTAATATTATACTTAGCCTGAGTTCTGCTGTTTTTAGTAAAAGTGCCTCTACGTATGACTTTTAGCAGCCATGCTTTTAGCTTACTAATTTAAACCACACTCAGTAAAATATTTGCGAGGGCTGCAAGTTTTTACATCAGCTGCTAGCCAGCAGTTCATACACTTCACACAATATGGGTTTGATTGGTCCAACCGAGCTGAACGGATGTAAATGGATGACTGGCTTGGACTAAGTTAGTTCGTTAGCAACTCAGTGGGTCCCGATAGATAGAGGATTCATTGACTAGGCGCTTCAAATACATCGGGTCTTAATGTTGTTCAGTGTTTACATAGCAGAATATGTGTGGTGTAGGAAGTGTAAGTGATATATCTAGTATGCCAAGTAGTCAATATAAATTCGTGACAAGTAGTTACGTACTTAAGGAATAGATGAACGACTCTACGCATATCAATGCGACTACTAAAGCTATTAAATGGATCTTTGTTTTGTCAAATTTATTTAATCCGATGTGGGGAAATCTGTAATTATTTACATCCAATAATAAGCAAGAGATTATGGAAAATAGAAAATAAATTGGAAATGCATCAATAAAGCCAATATAATATAGATGTGTAAAATATATGTATTATTTTACCAAAACATCCGTATTCCCGAAATACAGATTAATCACTGCCATTTAGTCCATGCTGCTCGAGTGCAGAGATAGATGGGCTGTACGTAATTTGGGTTTCGGCACATTTACGACTGAAGACCTTTTCACAGCAACAGAAGAGAAAATAAAAGAGGGAAAGTTTGGGTGAATAAAAATTTTAATTAAGCTAGGTCACTTGTGTTTTCCTAGATGGACTACTGCAAATATTTCATTGCACGATTTCATTCGCTTCAGACGCGGTAAATAAATAACACTGCTACCTAGAGAAGGCCTGATTGAGGGTATAACACTGCTACCTAGAGAAGGCCTGATTGAGGGCATATACCATGGCCTTCTTAAACGACCCTCGCAGGAATTCGCATTTTGTGGTAGAGTTAAATAATGGAAAACATAACTTTGGGCATTAATTAGAATCTGGCTAATTCCAGGGCGTATGCTACTTCTGCGCACAGGTGTTTATTTGGCGGTAAAGATACAATGCGTTTTGGCGTTCGCCTTACTATTTTCACTTAGAATCTGTACTTACGAAAACATATACTGCAAAAATTAACAAATATCTCATCATTGTACCCCGGTCTTCAAAATCTCACAAATGAAATGAAAGTTTAAGAAAGATTATTCTAACTTCATTGGTTGTTCAGCACCTAAGCAGTCATGGATATGAAATACATTGCGGAATACTCTCATTTTTGTTTGTTTCGATATTTTGAACCGTTTAAATTATGAAGTATTAGGGGTTCACACGTTATATATGGTGGTTGAAATATTATTGTCTAAAGAGACGATATGTTTCACGTTACCGGAGACTTGAAGATTCGTGACAGTCTGTCACGTCAGTAATTGAACCAAAGACTCTTGACAAAGCCAGTAGTTAAGGTGCTGAATGCATTCGGGATGATAGCGATGAATATCCCTGCCTGGTCATCTAAATTTGTGCCCGTGATTTACTTAAACCGGTTCCCTCTAAAAGTCACGGTCGGTTTCCTTTCGTGTTCTTCCGCAATCTCAGCTGTTACTCCATCTGCAATGGTCTTACCGGGCGAGGTGGCGGGCTCGTTAGCACACTGGACTTGCATAGCGTTAGGACGTTGATTCAAATCCGAGCCTGACCATTCCGATTTAGGTTTTCCGTGACTTTTCTAAATCGCTCCTAGTAAATGCAGTGGTGGTTCCTTTGAAAGGGCACGGACAACGTCCTTCCCCATACTCGACACAATCCGAGCTAGTGCTTCGTCTCTGATGACTTCGTTGTTGATGGAACTCAAACCCCAATGTTCCTTCCTTTCTTCTAATGGCCTCGTCAGAGACGGGTCAGAAGACCCTAATCTTTCTTCCTCCCCCCCCTCCCCCCGCCCCTGCTAAGACACTAGTTTTTCACAACCACAGTGCTCTTCCATCTGAGTCATCAGAATTCGCTTCAGAAAGTATTCGACACGTTTCCAAAGAGAAGTGAGTTTGACATCAATTACATCCCTATGGCTGTGGTGAAGCCTACTTCTCAAGTAAATAGCCTCCCAGTTCATGACCTCACAGCTCCAGTGCTGATCTAGGTAGCTGATGCGGGTTCAGCGTCGTTTTCGTGGCGAGTAGAAGTGAACGTTAAGATTAAAATCCTAAATTTACCAGTTGCGAAGCTTAAAAGAGAGAGACCTAGAGATCGTTCACGCTCTCTACCACACTACTAACATTAGCGTTTGCACGTTACCTCGTTATTAATGCCAAAGTCTGTAAAAGTAGACAATCTATTCACATCAGACGCTCTTTAAAGAGCGTTCCGTCTCACAGCGAAGCTGTTGTCCATCAGGCCGTTTCCTGCTCATGGGTAAAAACGAGCCCACTCCCCTTGTGAAAGTTGTAATTTATCGTCTCTTCTACCCTGAAGTAGAAGAAACGTTCTCCGGTACCACATCGGATGTGAGTATAGTCGTGGAATGATATTTAGACATCAAACCGAGACGCTGTCATCAACGGGGTATCATATCATGTTTGTTGACTGCAATTTCTACTTATAAGTGAACAGAACTGTAATTTTTTTGATGTACAAGATCACAGTCTCAATATCTCGTCAAATTGATAAAACCATTTTATCTTCCGTAAGCTGTCAGTTTTATTTGTTTAATGATCTATGCATATAAATTACATAACCGGGTAGTTTCGGCCCTAGACCCGTATCAGATGTTTGCTATATAATACCAACAGTACAGTAAATAGGTAAGACATATTGGTGAATAACATTACGTTTGTGTATTACAACGGATGTTCAAATTACTTACGTAATATTGGTCAGGTGTGTGTTACTTTCGACAGTTGTGTATGTGGGAACGTGTCTGTCCTCACATAACACGAAACAAAAAAAAAATTTAAACGTGACACACGCATCACTAATATCACGTAAACAATTTGAATAACAATTGTAATACGCATGCGCAATGTTATCCACCTGCTACCTGTTTACTGTACTTTTGGTAGCATATTGCGGACACTTGATAATGGCCTAAGTTCGAAACTAACCGGTAACGTAATTTATATGCTTGGTGCGTTAGAGGATTAAAACTGATAGCCTACGGTGGTTCCAGACAATTTCAAACATTCAGTAAGTCGAACTCATTCTATCCTGTCCTGTCATAAATTCCGCGAATGAATGTAAGAGCTTGTAAATCGGAATTGTTTGTGTCTCATCCGTGGCTGCATTACGAGGAAATGAATGCCCCTACTGTATTAGGTCTATCCACATAGTGGACAATGGAAGACGACAGAAAAAATGGTTTTTTTTAAAAAAAGAGAAGTCTCTGTAACTTATAAAAAGCTTCAGAAAAGTTCAAAGTACACGAGAAAATTCTTTTTCGTCGAGAGTCTGTTGCAGTTACTCAACAAAGTAAAAATAGCGCACGTGTGATCAGGTATCTCGAGATATTTATGCAGGCCGATCAGGAGAAAAGTAATTATTTGTTTACTCAGGTTACTGCCTCGAAGAGGAAACGCACTTAGATGTCATGAAACGATCATTGGAAACCTCATGACATTTCTCCATGAGAGAAACCACGATGTACCCGAATTGAAGGTCTCCTTGAAGTGCCTCGACAGTTGGTTGGCGCCAATGGTACAAAACGAAGTACTGGAAATTACTGCTCACACGAGACACTGTGCAGCGAATAAAACTGTTCTCCAATTTAAGGAATTACGGGTGATTCAACGACGGTCGCGGCTTGCCACGACTCGTTCACTATTTGTGAATGTTCCTTCGACTCTGAGACCCGCGAAGTAAAAAAAAAACTATTCTGGGTGTCAGTCCGCCGAACTTCGGAGCACAAACACTGTCAACAAATACATAATTCTATGACTCTCACTAAGAGGTGAGTACTTATGCGCCCATTGTTTCAACAGTTAATTCGTCAGGGAGGAACAAGGGTGTGATGCAAATCTTCCTTCAGCATTAGTTAAAGAGCTGTTACGCCAACTGCAGCAATCATTGTTTGGACCTTGTACCACACAAAAATTTCAAGAGGCTGTGATCCATTGTGTGATATCTTCATATCTGTGGAAGAAGTCTCAGGTATAATTTTTAAACCCACAAAAAGGAAAAACGTGTACCCAGATGTGCTACCATTTGCCGTCGACAAGACGAATCTAATTTCGGAAGTTCGACGGTTGATGCTAATGTACCCGACCCGATGGGCTGTAAGAGTAAAATCTTTTAAACATATCAAGGAAAATATGTCCAGGACACAGTGGCAGAAGTACTGGATCCACAGAGCTCAGTTAGAGATGAAAGACGACCAGTCCTACGGCTCTACGCTAAGCAACTCAAAAACTTTGAAACTCTTTGTTGTATGACAGTCGCTATTGAAGTGTTTGGACAATGCGAAGAGCTGGACAGATCTCTACAAATCCAAATTTTAATTCAGCTAAGGTTAATTCTTGTGTACGCTTCCTGAAAGCAGCTCTTTCGAATTTTAATACTGCGGAAGATACGCTTTCAGAGAAAATCAAAGTTTATTCCAAGAACCTAAATCAAAAAGACCCACCCATCCAAGAGGAAATACCAGCGAGAGTGAAACAGTAGAAAAATCGTCAGTTCCTGAAGTATTGTCCCATGTACAAATATTTAAGACAGATGTGTTTGAAATTTTTGATCTCTTTTTGAATGAGATTGATCTAAGGTTCAAGAATGGGCATCTAAAGCACCTATCCCACCTTCAGCACATACTTTTTACATCCTCACGAACAAAGCCTCCATCAACACAATGTTTGGAAGAACTGTCTGGAGTATACACTCAGCAGTCGTTAACATGTGCAAGTTTCATGCGCAGCTCGAACTGCTGCAAGCCATTATGACTGCCGTACAAGCATGTAACGTGTACTCTATTGGAAGACAACCTATTGCTGAACATTGGCACCGATATTTCGCTAGCAGAAAATTAATTAAAAGAATTCGGTGGTCGAAATGAAGACTGTTGTTGTTTAATACCAGTTAAAATCAGTTTCTACCTTACCCTTATTCGGACCAATAATTTTATCAAATAATCGTATCTCAATACATTCTTTAGAACTCATTCCCATTAGGGGGAAGCAGGAGTGATCATTTGCGTCTCATTGCACATTTTATGTGCATCTGTAAGGCTGTGTTCTGCCACTGCGAATTCCTCTGTCTGGAGCAAACGACTGTGACGATGGTGTTCTACACATGGGTCCTGACTAATACAGATAGTTTGGCCAGTATAATCCTTCCTCCAATGACAAATATTATTGTATACTCCGGGTTTCCTCAGTCCGAAGTCATCCTTTATTGATACAAGGAGGGCTCTAATCTTAGCCAATCGTATGAACACACTTTTGTGACAGTTCTTAAAACTCTCGAAATTTTCGAATATATAGTCCCAGCAGACTGTATAAACATCGTCTGGTGGTTTCACCGGCAGTCCTAACTGAAGAGCACAACATATTTGATGGTCAATATAACAATCCTGCTCAAAAACAACTTTAAGATCGTCTAATTCCTGTATCAAATTTTCTGCATTGGAAATGGCATATCCTCTCTCCACCAAAATCCGTAAACCCCATGCGTTAGTGTGGTGGATGATAGTCTGTCACATGAAGATAACGATCAGTATACGTAGGTTTACGGCATACAATGTGCCCCAAGTCCCATCGTCATCTCCGTGAGTCAAAACGAAGCCCTGAGCACCGTGCGTTTCTTAAACCTGCCTGTTTTTGGAGATGATACTTTTATGGTTTGACCAAGTGCGACTGATGCTTTGAATCGTTATTTAGATCAATTTCATTATATTCATCCTAGTATCAGATTTACTATGGAAGTTGAGAAGGATGACAAAATTCATTTTCTTGATGTTTTGGTTCATTGAAATGACGATGGGACTTTGGGGCATAGTGTAAATCGTAACCGGACGCTTGAAGTCAGGCTATCATCCACGGCACCAACGCTCAGGAATCTTACGGACTTTGCTGAAGATACCTTAAGCCATTTCCAATGCAGAAAATTTAATACCGGAATTGGACCATCTTAAAGTTGATTTTAAGCCAAATGGAGTATATCGTCGAAAATTTCAAGAATTTTAAGGAGATATGACATCAAAAGTGTATTGATACCACCACCTAAGATTCAAGCATTTTTGGAAAGGATGACTTATGACTGAGAAACCCCGGAGTATACAAAATTCCTTGTCATTGGGGGAAGGATTATACTGGCCAAACCATCCGTACTGTTCGGTACCGATATATAGAAAATCATCGTCAAACTCGTTTGCTCTAGACAGATAAGTTCACCGTGGTAGAACACTGCCGCACCGAGGGACATAAAATGTGTAATGAGACGCAAATGATCGCTCCTGCTTCTCGCTACTGGCAAGGTGTTCTAAAGGAATCTGTTGAGATTCTATTATGTGATAAAATTATTAATTGTATTAAATAACAAAAGTCTTCATTTCTATCAGCGGATTCTTTTAATTAGTGTTCTGCTAGCGATATATCGTTTCTATTTCTTCCACCAGTGGGCTATTAGTTCACAGCGATGGGCCCGCGGTTTATAATGGAGCCGCCTATCCAGCTGGAAAACTCAGTTCCGGCGAGACGGTGCATCTGCATACTCACTTGAAGAAGGCGGCCCGTGAGTCCGTTGAAATATTGTGTGAAGATGCCTACATAATCTGGTTGCCTACCCAAAAAGAGTGTCATCAGTCATGACGCCGGAAAGTCTACGTAAATTGAATGGGATCACTGCTGTCAGCTGCAGCGGGACATTAAGCGTTATCAGCGACCACGAGCGAAATTATGTACCTGACTGGGATTCGAACCCGAGATCTCCTGCTTATTTCTTCAAGATCATAAAGTTTATTTGTGTGATACGTAGCATCGGTAACGTCCTTGGAAATTACGTGCCATTTCATTTCAGTTTCATTTATGGTACATTCAGTGCTTAAGCGATGTCACTGCAGATTTCAATTACAGTACAATGACCACAAGATACCGCAAATTAGTTTCAGTTTCTGACACCTGTTTGTACCGTACCTTGAACTAAAATTAGTATTTACAATCTGGGACATTGAGATGTTGTTTTGTTCAAAGATTTTTAGAAATCGCCGTAGCCAGACGCGCCCCCCCCCCCCCCCCCCCCCCCGGCAATGCCACATTACTTTGATTTCACATTTCAGAATTAGTAGTTTCGAGGCGCCCTGCGACCCATCAGCAGATGGTACACAGTTCTTAGTGTTTGATTGTAGGATTTTTGGGATAGTAGTGTAATTTAAATCCGTGGGATTAACCTTGGTGCATAAGTCAATTTGGAAAACATTATTTATTCTTTGCAGTGACGCTTATTATAAAGCACATAGAGCCCTTTAATACTATAACTATCAGTATAACCGTGTAGCATACGATGCAGAGCCGCCAGATGCCTGAAAACCAATCGCGGTAAAATAAAAATTATATCATCACAATAGACGACTAATAGCAGTCATTTCTGAAACCGTTTGTTCACCACAGTCGTAGTGTTCTACATGTGTAATGGATAAAACTTGGGGATTTCTCTCGTTTATCTTCGTATTTCAAGCAAGCAAACTGCGGTCTAGCAGACGAAATATTTAACATAAAATTTTCGCCCGAACTGGGACTTGAACCCTGGACCCTTAGGTTAAAAGCGTAATGCTCTACCGAATGTCTTTTTCTGCTTACTTTTTTATGCTTTGACCATGTTTTTACTTATTTTTATGGCCCTTTTTTGTGAAAAAATAAGACCATGTTCTGCGTAAAAATTTTTTACATAATGGTGTAAGAATAAAAAACATAAAGTGCTTCTATCAGTACAAAACCATATCGGACCATATCCCTCTTCTTGGGCGCGTTCCTCGCAAATCCCGTTGTAACTCGCGCTGGTACCGAGAACGTCTTCGCGTATGGTGGTGAATCCTCTCCACTGCCCTGGTAATTTCTGGATCTGAATACTTATAGGCAATAATTGCGTACTCCTACCTGGTACACCCCAACTGGGTGGGGGATCAAGCAAGGCACTCCCTACAAAATTAGGGTAATATGTTCGATATCTCGGATTTCTCATAATCTGTGAGTGATGTTCCTGTAGTAAGGCACAAAAGTCGAGTACATTATTACTCACTAGGCAGGTGTGTTAACCAGTGCGCCATCCGGGGACACAGCCTTATCGCAGCTGCCTGGCCTATCCCGGCCCGCCTCAAGGCCGATCCACACCGCCACCGAGCGCCACCTATCCCTAGTCCGTGTCCATTGTACTCCCATTCGCTATTCAGAGATTCCCACAGGAGGTCGGACGTATTTGTGCACCCGCACTGAAGAAGGTGGAGCCACTGTCCAGTTGGGAGTATCACTTACATGAATGTGTGCTGTCTGAGCTTTCTACGTAGTCACAACAGAGTGTTTGGTTGAGCGACATGTGGCTGGAAGTTGCCGTGTGGTGGTTGTGCACGCACTGAGCAGTGTTTCGTGTCGATGCAGTGAACTGTGTAAGGAGATGGGGTCGCTATTTCGTTGGCCGCAGTGCACTCGCTGCTTGGAAAGCCCCTGTCAGCTAGAGTAAACTGTGCCGCCGCGTGGTTGCGGACACAAAGCAGAATGGCCAGGTTCTGACAGAGCGGTAACTGAAACTTCTGATACTCACTAGGAAAACCGAGCGAGGAGGCGCAGTGGTTAGCACACTGGACTCGCATTCGGGAGGACGACGGTTCAATCCCGTCTCCAGCCATCCTGATTTAGGTTTTCCGTGATTTCCCTAAATCGTTTCAGGCAAATGCCGGGATGGTTCCTTTGAAAAGGCACGGCCGATTTCCTTCCCAATCCTTCCCTAACCCGAGCTTGCGCTCCGTCTCTAATGACCTCGTTGTCGACGGGACGTTAAACACTAACCACCACCACCACCACCACCACTCACTAGGAAGAGCAAAGGGCACTTACAGACACGTTATAGAAAATCCAAAGAAATCGTTGAAATAGCAACAAAGAGACGAACTCACTAAAATTACTCTCATTTACATAAAGTAATTAATAACGAAGTTATTAACATTTACACCAAAAATTGTTTATAATACTAATAACAGACGGTATAGATACGTAACCTATGCTAATGACACAGAGCTGGATAGTGCTTGATGTCAGCTGAAGACTGATCTTGTTTTTATTACTGTTGAACAAATACACAAATTGTTATAAATTATTTATTGACAATTCCTGAAATTGTGACGAATACAAAATTGCTCCACATGTACACTGATGATGACCAGCATCATGAGTGATTTGTCACAGTATCCCAATTTGATTATATTTATTTAATGATAATTTAGTAATTTGATGTTGGTAAGATGACTGTATATGTAACGTAGTATGGGAGCAGCAACCTGAACTTGACTATGTTTTCCGTTCATGGTGTATAAAATTTAAATAGAACTTGATTCAGCAATGTTTTGCATTTAATAATGGAATGTCAGCTGCAAATTAACTAAAGGTATCTGTAATGTATGTCTTGGAAATGGAAATGTCGTGTAGCTAGGGCCTCCCGTCGGGTAGACCGTTCGCCTGGTGCAGGTCTTTCGATTTGACGCCACTTCGGCGACCTGCGTGTCGATGGGGATGAAATGATGATGATTAGGACAACACAGCACACAGTGCCTGAGCGGAGAAAATTTCCGAGCCAGCCGGGAATCGAACCCGAGCCCTTAGGATTGACAGTCTGTCACGCTGACCACTCAGCTACCGGGGCGGACTAATGTATGTCTTAAATATGTAAGAGACGTAATACTTACAATCATAGGAACATTGCTCTAGTAGTACGTTGCTCCATTGTGTATAGTAGAGGGTCTCATGACTAAATTTTCAAGTAGGCAGACAGTGATGGGTGCGAGGTATTTTGATGCTCATGTCTTAACTGGCAGAATCGTGTGGTCGGAGAGTGGCATGGGCTTAAGAGTTGGTTGGGAGTTAGAATTACTTTGATGTGGACATATTCGGGAGTTAGGAATATTTTGGTGTGTACCAGTTCTGAATTTAGAACTATTTTGAATTATGAGTGATAGTATAATTGTAAGTGACTGGACTTTTGCAAGGTGAATTCGTTGTTTTATAAACTGATGAGTGAAGTACACACCGTAGAAGTTTAATTTAGTTTTAGTGTGGTGATACACGGCCAAATGTGTTTGGTTTGCATTAAGTTACTGTCTGCGAACGCTGTGCTTGCCCTGCTAAGTTCGGTTTCTAGTCTCTTTGCTATGTTCAAATTAGAACCTGTGTGAGGCCAATATTCGGAATAGTTCTGTGTTTGTTTTTAATAAATTGGTAGTCAACATAATTTTGAGATGCTTCCTTTTATTAACCCATTCATTCACTGGTTGTTGTTGTTGTTGTGGTCTTCAGTCCTGAGACTGGTTTGATGCAGCTCTCCATGCTACTCTATCCTGTGCAAGCTTCTTCATCTCCAAGTACCTACTGCAACCTACATCCCTCTGAATCTGCTTAGTGTATTCATCTCTTGGTCTCCCTCTATGATTTTGACCCTCCACGCTGCCCTCCAATACTAAATTGGTGATCCCTTGATGCCTCAGAACATGTCCTACCAACCGATCCCTTCTTCTGGTCAAGTTGTGCCACAAACTTCTCTTCTCCCCAATCCTATACAATACTTCCTCATTAGTTATGTGATCTACCCATCTAATCTTCAGCATTCTTCTGTAGCACCACATTTCTAAAGCTTCTATTCTCTCCTTGTCCAAACTATTTATCGTCCATGTTTCACTTCCATACATGGCTACACTCCATACAAATACTTTCAGAAATGACTTCCTGACACTTAAATCTATACTCGATGTTAACAAATTTCTCTTCTTCAGAAACACTTTCCTTGCCATTGGCAGTCTACATTTTATACCATCTCTACTTCGACCATCATCAGTTATTTTGCTCCCCAAATAGCAAAACTCCTTTACTACTTTAAGTGCCTCATTTCCTAATCTAATTCCCTCAGCATCACCCGACTTAATTAGACTACATTCCATTATTCTCGTTTTGCTTTTGTTGATGTTGATCTTATATCCTCCTTTCAAGACACTGTCCATTCCATTCAACTGCTCTTCCAAGTCCTTTGCTATCTCTGACAGAATTACAATGTCATCGGCGAACATCAAAGTTTTTATTTCTTCTCCATGGATTTTAATACCTACTCAGAATTTTTCTTTTGTTTCCTTTACTGCTTGCTCAATATACAGATTGAATAACATCGGGGAGAGGCTACAACTCTGTCTTACTCCCTTCCCAACCACTGCTTCCCTTTCGTGTCCTTCGACTCTTATAACTGCCATCTGGTTTCTGTACAAATTGTAAATAGCCTTTCGCTCCCTGTATTTTACCCCTGCCACCTTTAGAATTTGAAAGAGAGTATTCCAGTCAACATTGTCAAAAGCTTTCTCTAAGTCTACAAATGCTAGAAACGTAGGTTTGCCTTTCCTTAATCTTTCTTCTAAGATATGTCGTAAGGTCAGTATTGCCTCACGTGTTCCAGTGTTTCTACGGAATCCAAACTGATCTCCCCGAGGTCGGCTTCTCCTAGTTTTTCCATTCGTCTGTAAAGAATTCGTGTAAGTATTTTGCAGCTGTGGCTTATTAAACTGATTGATCGGTAATTTTCACATCTGTCAACACCTGCTTTCTTTGGAATTGGAATTATTATACTCTTCTTGAAGTCTGAGGGTATTTCGCCTGTTTCATACACCATGCTCACCAGATGGTAGAGTTTTGTCAGGACTGGCTCTCCCAAGGCCGTCAGTAGTTCTAATGGAATGTTGTCTACTCCCGGGGTCTTGTTTCGACTCAGGTCTTTCAGTGCTCTGTCAAACTCTTCACGCAGTATCGTATCTCCCATTTCATCTTAATCTACATCCTCTTCCATTTCCATAATATTATCCTCAAGTACATCGCCCTTGTATAGACCCTCTATATACTCCTCCCACCTTTCTGCTTTCCCTTCTTTGCTAAGAACTGGGTTTCCATCTGAGCGCTTGATATTCATACAAGTGGTTCTCTTATCTCCAAAGGTCTCTTTAATTTTCCTGTAGGCAGTATCTATCTTACCCCTAGTGAGATAAGCCTCTACATCCTTACATTTGTCCTCTAGCCATACCTACTTAGCCATTTTGCACTTCCTGTCGATATCATTTTTGAGACGTTTGTATTCCTTTTTGCTTGCTTCATTTACTGCATTTTTATATTTTCTCCTTTCATGAATTAAATTCAATATTTCTTCTGTTACCCAAGGATTTCTACTAGCCCTCGTCTTTTTACCTACTTGATCCTCTGCTGCCTTCACTACTTCATCCCTCAAAGCCACCCATTCTTCTGCTACTGTATTTCTTTCCCCCATTCCTGTCAATTGTTCCCTTATGCTCTCCCTGAAACTCTGTACAACCTCTGGTTCTTTCAGTTTATCCAGGTCCCATCTCCTTAAATTCCCACCTTTTTGCAGTTTGTTCAGTTTAAATCTACAGGTCATAACCAATAGATTGTGGTCAGAGTCCACATCTGCCCCTGGAAATGTCTTACAATTTAAAACCTGGTTCCTAAATCTCTGTATTACCATTATATAATCTATCTGATATCTTTTAATATCTCCAGGGTTCTTCCATGTATACAACCTTCTTTCATGATTCTTAAACCAAGTGTTAGCTATGATTATGTTGTGTTCTGTGCAAAATTCTACCAGGCGGCTTCCTCTTTCTTTTCTGTCCCCCAATCCATATTCACCCACTACGCTTCCTTCTCTCCCTTTTCCTACATTCGAATTCTAGTCACCTATGACTATTAAATTTTCGTCTCCCTTCACTATCTGAATAATTTCTTTTATTTCATCATACATTTCTTCAATTTCTTCGTCATCTGCAGAGCTAGTTGGCATATAAACTTGTACTACTGTAGTAGGTGTGGGCTTCGTATCTATCTTGGCCACAATAATGCGTTCACTATGCTGTTTGTAGTAGCTTACCCGCATTCCTATTTTCCTATTCATTATTAAACCTACTCCTGCATTACCCCTGTTTGATTTGGTGTTTATATCCCTGTAGTCACCTGACCAGAAGTCTTGTTCCTCCTGCCACCGAACTTCACTAATTCCCACTATATCTAACTTTAACCTCTCCATTTCCCTTTTTAAGTTTTCTAACCTACCTGCCCGATTAAGGGATCTGACATTCCACGCTCCGATCCGTAGAACGCCAGTTTTCTTTCTCCTGATAACGACATCATCTTGAGTAGTCCCCGCCCGGAGATCCGAATGGGGGACTATTTTACCTCCGGAATATTTTACCCAAGAGGACGCCATCACCATTTAATCATACAGTAAAGCTGCATGCCCTCGGGAAACATTACGGCTATAGTTTCCCCTTGCTTTCAGCCGTTCGCAGTACCAGCACAGCAAGGCTGTTTTGGTTACTGTTACAAGGCCAGATCAGTCAATCATCCAGACTGTTGCACTTGCAACTACTGAAAAGGCTGCTGCCCCTCTTCAGGTACCACACGTTTGTCTGGCCTCTCAACAGATACCCCTCCGTTGTGGTTGCACCTACGGTACGGCTATCTGTATCGCTGAGGCATGCAAGCCTCCCCACCAACGGCAAGGTCCATGGTTCATGGTGGGTATTCACTGGTATTGATAAAAAATTTTCACTAATTTGTCTCTGCCAAATTAATGTGCCACAAAATAGATCGTCGCTTCTACAAGGGCTTAAAGCAACTGTTCATGACCGAACCTCTACTGTAGAGATTAACCATGTACAAATTTAACAGTTGCGTACCAATGGTGAGAGGGAGAGGAGGAGGGAGGGGGGGGGGGGTTAGTAACTGACCCTAACGTAGTTTTTGGGCTACAACTCCCATTGCGTTCAGTATTTTATTTAATACATACATACATACATGACGTTTATCGTAATGTTTATTGAATAATTGAGAATAAGAAGAGCTTTTGGTTGAGTCATAGCGATTGTTGCAACTGAAGGTGTAGCATCTCAATAATCAGCACCCGCAGTCAACCGGTAAACAGTGTGGTGAGTGTAAGCTAATATCTCTGTGGCATATTGACAGAATGTACAAAAAGATGAAACTGACAGATGGCGAAATAAGAAAGTTGCTTGATAATTCAGACAATGAATTTACTGGGGAACTATCCGAAAGTTCAATCAATGAAATTGAAGACGTAGTCGTGGTAATTCCAGATCAAATAGTTCCTGACAGCAGCGAGTTGAATGAAAATGAAAAGGGTAAGTATTGATTTTTATTATTTTTTGCAGATGTTTTGGAGTATATTGGGATGTCTGTCTCGGTAGATGAGTGTTTTGTGTGCTAGTGTTCGATTCTGCTTTCACATTTTTATAGATATTCAAGCAACAAGAAGGCGATTCAGGCCAAAGGCACGAATTGATCACCTTGAAAAACACATGGTGGCCCCATCGGGTATGATATGGAAGAGAAAGCCTTACCTAAATCAAAGAAGGAGGTCTGCCGCTAACCTAATGAAGACCCCAAAAGGAACTAAGCCAGGGATAAAACCTGATACACCAGGTAATGCTTTCTCATGTACCTTGATGATGACATCTTGGATAACATTTTGATGTATACCAACCAAAAACTAAGCAATCTCAGGGAATCATCTGAAGATATTTTCGTGAAAAATTCGAAAGCATTTGAATGAGAAGAAGTAGTGTCAGCAACCGGAATTCTTTTGAACTGTGGAGTCCATAGACAGAATAAGGGCGGTTTATGTGATATATTTAGTACAGAAAACTTTCCGATGCATCGAGCTTCATTTTCGGAGCATAGACTGAGGCTCTTACTAAAGTGCCTGAGCTTTGATGATGGTCTAACTCGAGCAGTCAAAAAACAGAGAGACAAATTTGCTTCTGTCAGGGATATATGGAACATGATATTAAATTTCCTGAGTTTTATAATCCTAGTGAGTCAGTTACGGTGGATAAAAAACTTGTGACCTCCCATGGGCCATGCTATATATTGCAACAAAACCAGGAAAATATGGAATAGAAGTGAACCTGTTATGTGACCCAAGTACGAATTACTGCTTCGCTGCGAATCCCTATGCTGAAAAGCGCGACAGTGAGAACAACCATAACAGTGGCCCTGAAATAGTTAGGTTGATTGAAATGTCTAACTTGGAGCAATCAGAAGAAAATGTTACCATGGACAGAATGCTCACTACAGTGCCACCAGCATCCGATCTTTTGAAAGACAAAAAAACTACAGTTGGTATTATTTGAAGTGACAAACGCCATGTTCCTATAATACGGAAGAGAGAGCCTTACTTAAATCAAAGAAGGAGGTCTTCTGCCGCTAACGTAATGAGGACCCCAAAAGGAATTAAGCCAGGGATAAAACCTAATACACCAGATAATGCTTTTCTCATGTCCCTTGATGATAACACCTTGGATAACATTTTGATGTATACCAACCAAAAGATAGGCAATCTTAGGCAATCATCTCTAAAAAAAGTCACACCGGGAAGAGTCTGGTTCGCCTTTAGTGAATATGCCACTTTAGGCAGTTATTTGCCTAAGAAAGGAAAGGTTGTTACAGTACTGTCAATTCAACATCACTACATGAAGGTGAAGGAATAGAAGCCAGACATCATCCTATTCTACAACTGTGGGAAGTCTGGAATGGATACATTCGATAAGTGTGTAAGAATGTAATATGGCCAGTGGCGTTTTTCAACTTGATTGACATTGTAGCACATAATTCGCATGTTGTAGTTCAAGATACACGCAAGGAATGGGCAAAGGATCTGGAAGAAAACAGTACCTGAAAGATCTTGCTTGGGAACTTTGCAATCTCAACATGAAAAGACGCCTTCAAAATGCTGTAGGACTACACTCAGAATATACTAAAGCGTTATGAACTTTTGGGTATGAGTGTAATCAACATCAAGGTGCTGTAAGCTGAGGAAATTCATTACAGAGCCGCCCGGGGTAGCCGCGCGGTCTCGGGCGCATAGCCACGGTTCGCTCGCCTCCCGCTGTTGGATTAAGTAGCGCGTAAGCCTATTGACCGATGACCTCAACGGTTTGGTCCTATAGGAACTTGCCACAAATTTCCAATTTCCATCATTACAGAGCCGCGACGGTAAGTAAGACGTGCCGCTGCGGATAATCTGCCAAAGAAAGGACGCTGTTACTTATGCTCCAGAAGCAAAGACAGTACGTACATGAAGGCTTGCACTTCTTGCAAGAAGTATATCTGTCGTGTACCCACCAAGAAAGAAGTCGTTCGTATTGTTAAGTGTCCTGAGTGTGAATCTTGTAGTTGTGAAATTAATTTAAATAAATGTAAAAACATTTTTTATAATTTATTTAAACTCTTTTCTAAGGAACGCTTTTCTAAAAGCAAGTCCCAGAAACCCTTTCCCAGTAATTATAATCAACATTTTAACTTCTAGTCTACCAAAAATATGGACATACTTAAGTCACATGGTTTATCCAAGATAGAGGAACTTTAATGGTAGTGGGATCAGTCGGTGACTCCTCCCATTGGCCTTGGCCAGTGCAGTATAGATCATTGGCATGCAACTGATAAGGTCGTGTAATCTCCCTCTGTAAGTTAGGTAGCAGAAACTAGCGATTAATTTTTTAATGTTACCGCGCCCCCCGAGCAGTGTTTCAAAATGGCTTACAAAATACTTGTTCGACTGGTTCTTAAGTATTGTTCATCAGTGTGGAAACATTTTAGGGTCAACAGAAGAAATACAGATTATTCAACGCAGAGCACCACGTTTCCTCAACGGATCGTTTAGTCTGTGCGAAAACGTTACGGAGATACTCAACAAACTACTATTATGTAAAATGAAGATGGAGGGGAGGGGGAAAGAAAGGGAAGGGATGGAATTATTGATGTCAGCCGCATCGGGCCTATGTACAGAATCAGCTGCGATGAGTGAAAATACGTGCCGCATCTAGATCCACACCCGAAATCTCCTGCTTACTGGGCAATTGCCTAGTCCTATATTGTTTCGG
Source organism: Schistocerca serialis cubense (assembly GCF_023864345.2). Classification (NCBI taxonomy): domain Eukaryota; kingdom Metazoa; phylum Arthropoda; class Insecta; order Orthoptera; family Acrididae; genus Schistocerca; species Schistocerca serialis. The sequence continues at coordinate 855,470,562 of NC_064639.1, read as the reverse complement.
TGAAACAATTGTACCAGTTAATAGCACTCTGTCTCTGAGGTGGTGGCTTGCGATATTTAGTCCTGAATTGTCTCTGAACTGTAGTGTGGATTCGTGAAACCACTAACGACACGGCGCCCACTCTGCAGCGTTATACAACCCCATGATGACCGTTGGAGTAACTCATTTGCGCATGGCACCTAGCGGGAACCTTGGGAAATCATAGTGTTACACGGAAATAAAACTTGAAGTTAAAGTGCATTCAGTGCTATATTGAACATATCTGTAAGTTATTTATCTTTTTCACAATTAAAGGGTACTTTTGTACAACTAATTTATAAATACCCTGTGTTTGTCTTCCGTAGCCGTACTGATGTAATGTCTCTATGTAAACGGTGTTCCTTTTCTGAGATAAATGCATCACCTCTACCGTTTGAAAAAGCCCAACATTAAGCTTCTGCCCTTTCATGCAGTGGCAATACTACTAGTCGATTTACGTGTGTCTGCTCCAGTTTTCTGCAGAACTTGGTACCGATCTGTTCAAAGATTGGATTTCGGTTTCAGATATGCATTTGATTTATTATTCGCTGGTTATTTAGATAGAGGAATGTTGAGTCTGTGAAACGTCGAATGTTACTTGCCACAATGATTTCTTTTTCTTAATGACATCTAGTAAGTGTGCCTTGTGGAGGTGTAAGAAGTTGTCTTATTATTGCTTACATCAAGTTTCTAATATGATCGAGATATTATTTTGGTATGGAGACGTATTCTCTGGATGTATGCTAAGAAATTCCAACTTCTCGTACCAATGACAGTAGATATGACTACGCACTATCGACGAGCCGCCCACGTTGCTTTCATTAACTAGATGTACCAATCTTCTCCTCCCAGACCTTCTAGCAATCAGACAGAAATATTAAAAGCACTAGAAGGTCTAGCAACGTAGCTGAACAAAGCATTTGGTGAATGGTATTGATATTACGTGTTGTGGCGTACTGAACACTTGAAGGGCGCAAACGTTATCAGTCCTATTAACATACAATACAGAGTTGCTTTCCTATCCCTATTACATGATGATCGATGGCTCTCAGACCGCAGTTAGTTGATTCGAATCCTGATGATGGAGAAAACGTTCCGCCAATTATACAAGTAAAAGTGACCCTGTCACTATACTCTGCACCAACATCTCGGCTAAAATGTCAAACGCCGCGCGGAGTGGCCGTGTGGTTTGAGACGCCATGTCACGGATTACACGACCCTCCCGCTGGAGGTTCGAGTCCTCCCTAGGGCATTGGTGTGTGTGTGTGTCGTTCTTACTTTAATTTAGTTTAAAGTAGTATGTAAGTCTAGGGACCGATGACCTCAGCAGTTTGGTCCCTTAGGAATTCACACACATTTGAACATTTGAAAATGTCAAACGCCTCTGTGTCAAATGGAGTCCGTCCCTACCTAATCGGCAAAGTTAATCATCATCCGAGTAATCGATGCTTTATTTTAGACACAACCCGCATCATTACGGAAATATGTTCAATGCGTGGGAAAGAGAAATAAATCCTCTCAAATAGCCGGTTGAAGGACTATTCACAGTGAACAGTGTCGTACGATCGGCAGTGTAACTGTACTACGTCTTTTTTATTCTTTTCAAATTTTTTACTCTACTGTTGCCTTTGATAATACACTCCTGGAAATGGAAAAAAGAACACATTGACACCGGTGTGTCAGACCCACCATACTTGCTCCGGACACTGCGAGAGGGCTGTACAAGCAATGATCACACGCAAGGCACAGCGGACACACCAGGAACCGCGGTGTTGGCCGTCGAATGGCGCTAGCTGCGCAGCATTTGTGCACCGCCGCCGTCAGTGTCAGCCAGTTTGCCGTGGCATACGGAGCTCCACCGCAGTCTTTAACACTGGTAGCATGCCGCGACAGCGTGGACGTGAACCGTATGTGCAGTTGACGGACTTTGAGCGAGGGCGTATAGTGGGCATGCGGGAGGCCGGGTGGACGTACCGCCGAATTGCTCAACTCGTGGGGCGTGAGGTCTCCACAGTACATCGATGTTGTCGCCAGTGGTCGGCGGAAGGTGCACGTGCCCGTCGACCTGGGACCGGACCGCAGCGACGCACGGATGCACGCCAAGACCGTAGGATCCTACGCAGTGCCGTAGGGGACCGCACCGCCACTTCCCAGCAAATTAGGGACACTGTTGCTCCTGGGTTATCGGCGAGGACCATTCGCAACCGTCTCCATGAAGCTGGGCTACGGTCCCGCACACCGTTAGGCCGTCTTCCGCTCACGCCCCAACATCGTGCAGCCCGCCTCCAGTGGTGTCGCGACAGGCGTGAATGGAGGGACGAATGGAGACGTGTCGTCTTCAGCGATGAGAGTCGCTTCTGCCTTGGTGCCAATGATGGTCGTATGCGTGTTTGGCGCCGTGCAGGTGAGCGCCACAATCAGGACTGCATACGACCGAGGCACACAGGGCCAACACCCGGCATCATGGTGTGGGGAGCGATCTCCTACACTGGCCGTACACCACTGGTGATCGTCGAGGGGACACTGAATAGTGCACGGTACATCCAAACCGTCATCGAACCCATCGTTCTACCATTCCTAGACCGGCAAGGGAACTTGCTGTTCCAACAGGACAATGCACGTCCGCATGTATCCCGTGCCACCCAACGTGCTCTAGAAGGTGTAAGTCAACTACCCTGGCCAGCAAGATCTCCGGATCTGTCCCCCATTGAGCATGTTTGGGACTGGATGAAGCGTCGTCTCACGCGGTCTGCACGTCCAGCACGAACGCCGGTCCAACTGAGGCGCCAGGTGGAAATGGCATGGCAAGCCGTTCCACAGGACTACATCCAGCATCTCTACGATCGTCTCCATGGGAGAATAGCAGCCTGCATTGTTGCGAAAGGTGGATATACACTGTACTAGTGCCGACATTGTGCATGCTCTGTTGCCTGTGTCTATGTGCCTGTGGTTCTGTCAGTGTGATCATGTGATGTATCTGACCCCAGGAATGTGTCAATAAAGTTTCCCCTTCCTGGGACAATGAATTCAAGGTGTTCTTATTTCAATTTCCAGGAGTGTATTTCAGCCCATGAACGCGCCACTCAAAACACGTATGACCACTTTAAACGTCCCCTATCTAGGGACATCAGCATCGCGAGGAACACAGATGCAGTGTTTCTTTAGAGTAATTCACAGTAAGCGACTTTTGAGATTCTAGGACAGCGCTGTTATTTAGGGCGAGAATGTGCGGTGTTCCAGTGTCAGGTTAGGCCGCCGTCTGACAAGGCAATCACACGCCAACGTGCTTGTTGCGAAGCATTGGTGAACCTGAAAGGTTTTTGCGTAGTGGTCCATCCACGAAACATACAACTAACTCATTTCGGTCGGGTTCTCTACAAGTATCTCATGAAGACTCTCCTTGCATGTGTATCGTTCGCTGGAGGGGATGAGGCGGAAGTGCGTCATGGCCGACTGCAGAGAGTGCAGAACAGAGTGCTCAAGTACTCCGCAATTGTTCAAGCACTGTCCGAAACACGAACTGCTCGCCTACGCTGAGGCGGCAGGTGCTACAAGAGAAGTTACAGTACTTGGCGCACACTTTGGAAATTAAGGATTTACGTGACGGCTGGCACACGCAGTTATGCTGGACTTTGCGTTAAAGTTGAGTTAGCATAATTGTATGGAACATTAGCTTGTCTAGCCAAGGGCAAGTATTTGATTTTAGCAAGCAGCAGCAAACACACGAAACTCGTGTGTCGGGACACGAACGCTAAGTACCTCTTGGACAGCACAGCAAATCAACAACAGATGTACAGCACCTGGAATGCTGCGGATGTATCAGTTTTCAAGAACCTCATGCACTTGCTCGCTAGCCGTAGATGCAGCAGCGGAAAAGAGGAAGACTATTGAAATAACTGAACGCTTCGACAGCATAAACACGGACAATGGCTAAAGTTGCCAAAGGCCTTCCAACCAGCTGCTCCACAAGACCTGTTTTAAAACTACAAACAAGCAGCCACAAGAGCATTGCTGTGATGCGTCGACGTCTTTCTTCAGCAAACCGTTGCTACTGGCTACAAGCTGCTGATCCGCTGTTGCCTGCCAATCATTTGCAACAGCAGCACAAGCATAAACCACCGTACAGACACCCGTCCACAGGCATCTTGACTTCGAAACGTCCAATGGCATACTAGAATGTGACGTCCCTTGTCATGTTACGTATAGCGAAGACCGTCTACAGACCGAGTAATTTATCTGCCCTGAAGAGGACCGTTGAAAAGATGATTGAAACGTCTGCTTTATAATAGTATTAGTGTTTCGTAATGGTGCGGGCTAACACTCAACAGGATTTTATTAAAACTGACACTGGGCGTCGTAGCCTGCACATTTACATGGTCCCGGCCGTTGTGACCGAGCGTTTCTCGGCACTTCAGTCCGAAACCGCGCTGCTGCTACGGTCGCAGGTTCGACTCCTGCCTCGGGCATGGATGTGTGAGATGTCCTTAGGTTAGTTAGGTTTAAGTAGTTCTAAGTCTAGGGGACTGATGACCTCAGATGTTAAGTCCCATAGTGCTCAGGACCATTTGAACCATTTACATGGTACCCGTATTCGAAAGAAGCAGCAGTCAAATTCTCGTCTGGGCCTCCAGATTTAGCTTGTAAACACTTTTCTAAAATACGAAAAGCAAAAGCCAAGATGATGCTTTAAAGAGCCCTCAGTCTTTCGTCCATCTTCCTACGACTTAGCTGCTTCTCCCTCTGTGATGAGCTCGACGGTGAAGAGGTTATAAACGCTAACCTTCCTGCGTCCTTTCCTGGCATGAGGCTTCCCCATTGTAAAAGAAAAAAGACTCGTTAAAGAGATAAAAGTATTCAGCGATTTTCTTCATTGCTTTCTACTGCTGTCCCTACAGAAGACGCCGATGGCAATGATTAGTTAATGAAAGAACAATGAAAGGTCTTCAAAATGGCATTGCTTGATGGCCATGTAATTCAAGGCCATGTAATTCTGTACAAGTGCGTTGACTCAAATGAGTCCGTTAGTTCCTTGACAAGATGTCAGAAGGAATAAGACAAAGACTATTCGCAAAACACCTGCGTCAAAATGTGTGATTAGAACAATATTATGAACCAAAGATACACTTTCTAACAAACAGTAAAAGGTAACCAAACTGAAAAATGTCTTCCACAACAAATAAATAATTGGTATTGACAATGGTTATCTCCGGTGTGGCACACATTTTTTGCGGTTGTCCAGCAGCTCTATATGCAGTTCGTACCATTCTTGATGAACTTTGCGAAGGTCTAGAAGAATTCTTGATGGTGACTGATGGGCTACAGTTCGTCTTCATCCCGGACACTGTTCTACAGAATTCAGATCCGAAGACTTAGCCATTGTAAGATAACACAGTTGAGAAACCGACGGAAAAAACTGATACGTCACGTATTGCACGTTCTTCAGGAGAGGGGACTGAAACTTTGAAGATTACAAAAACTGCATTAAACGCTCCGATCGCTTGTAACTATTATAATTATGATGCCAAATTAAATGATTGTACGTAATGTACATAAGAAAAATTAAAAATTGAAATTATATGATAAAAAAGATGAAATATGTTAAGAAAGTAGGTCTTTACCGCGAAAAAAATGTGCTAAGACCGTCAATTTTGGTAAGCTTTCGTCCCTTCTTTATGTTTTTTGGCTTTGAAAGTTTATTTTTGTTGGTCTTTGATTTTGGTTCGTTATGTGGTACATTGGAATAGAAATTTCTTGCTTCTTGACCAGAAAACTGTTTAAGTTCTTGATGTTCAGCATATTTTTCATAAGATATCGGGGAGAGGTCTGAAAATGTACGCCAATAATTGTTTATTTCGAAACAATCTCGATATACCTTACAAAAACTTTCATATTGCAGAACACTTACCATTACATGCTCGACGGGGCCATAAGAATTCATCAGGTCTCTGCCGTTGATACTCAGATTCGACGTATACTTGTAGACTACCAGAACGTTCCAAATATACTGGTGTCCAGGCTCCATTGCAAGTAATCGTCTATTTCAACACCTTATCTTCCTTTACAAACAGGGCTTCTCTGAGCGGTCGTGTCTTGAAAGAACACCTCGGTTTGTAACATGCTTTTAAAAAGGTCTTCCAATCTTGATTAATTTGTAGTCAACAGGAACGAATTTGTAAAGCCTTGGATTCCCTCTCGTGATTTTAAAAGTTTTAACCCTAGTCTTTTGGTAACTCTACAAGAGTTCTCCGTTTTATCAAACCGAAGTTTTTATCACGGTCCTTGTAAGAGTGTCCTCTTATTGGAAATACTATTTTGACACTATCTGATCTCTTGATGGTATGAACGGCATTTTATTTATTTGCTCTCGAATCGAAAATATACATATTATACAGAGTGATTTTTTTCCACCATGGACAAACTCTAGGGACTGATCGATGAGAGGATACGGAACAAAAAATGTGTAATGAACTTATGTCGGAAAGTGCATGGTTTCCATGTTAGAGATCATTTATTCAACCGTAAATTGTCATGGAGACTGCGATCTAACACGCGCAGTACCATGCAGCCACAGTTGCACTATGCGTTGAAAAAGGTTTCCATGTGCCTCAATGCATTCTTGTACGCACCGTAGCATGATCTGTCTCACTCGTTCACATCGGCCAGGCTGCATCCGAACAGCGTCAAAGGCAGCATGATACGCTGCTCCAGTGTCTCCACATCTGGAATGGGCTCTGTATACACGATACTTTTAAGATGGCCCCTTAACCGGAAATCGCACGGGTGAGCGAGCGGGTCATGCAACTGGACTCCTCGTCCGATTCGTCGACCGAGGACTACACGATTGAGATGCATCCGGACGTTAAAGGCGAAGTGGGCTGTAGCGCCATCATTTAGCAGCCACATAACCCTTTAAATCACCAGTGACACTTCTTCCAACGGGGGAGGCAAAGTCACCCGCAAAGTGGCACTTCTTCCAACGGGTGAGGCAAAGTCACACGCAAGAAACGCCGATAGTTCTGGTCTGTTAGGCGAGGTGAAAGGAAGACTGGTCCCAAAATACGGTCACCAATTACCCCGGCCCCCACATTCCGGCTGCACCGATGCTGATGATTCGCTGTCACAATACCATGGGGGTTCCGCCTACTGTCCCACAGATGACTGTTATGAAAGTTGAAGATACCACTCCGCGTAAACGTGGTCTCACCTGTGAATATGGTGGATGATACAGATCCTGGAATCGTGGTCGCCTGGTGAAGAAACCAGTGGCAAAACTGCTCTCAATGTAGAACGTCTGTCGCTAGTAAGCCCTGCACACACCATAAGTGATAAAGGTAGTAACAACTGTCATGGAGAATGTTCCATACGGTGGTCTGGCTTACCATGTGTTGGCGGGCCAGCTGCCTTGAACTGATACGGCGGTCGCCTTCCTCAGTGTTAATCACATTTTCCTCCAAGTCTAGTGTAAGAATTTTTCGCGTACGTCCACCATGATTTCCTACTTCCTGAAACGACCCTGGCTCAGACAAATGGCGAAACACTATTGCAAACACTGAATTCTGTGGTTGTTGTCAGCGGGGATAGGTCTCCTGATACAAACTCTCTACCCGCCGCCCGTTGTCATTTGCCTTTCCGTAAGTAAATTCTATGTCGGCAAGCTTTCGATTCCAATATGGAACCATTGTGTACAACGTTGTATCACATCCACTACAAAGTGAATCAGCAAGAGAAGTGAATCGGGCGCATTACCAATTACTATGGTAAGAGTGGGCGCTAGGACATGACGTTTGAGGCACAGAACCACCCTCTAAGACGAAACCATGCATACTGTAACTGTGGCTGCTAGGTATAGCACGTATTACACAGCAGTCTCTGTAACAAAGGATGATTCAATAAATGGTCTATAGCATGGAAACCATGCATTTCCAGACATAAGTTCATTAGACCTTTTTTGTTCCGTATCCTCTCATCGATCGATCCCCAGAGCTTGTACACAATGGAAAAAATGACTCTGTATACACAGTTAAGATTATATTACTTTTTCCCAAAACTTGGCTTTTACTATGCATTTTTAGCTCATTTATCAAGTTCATCCTCTGTGCAGGAGGGTGGACACAGTCAGCATTGAAGCATATAATGAACAGTCTGGTCTTCTCCACAGTCACACTGAATATAATCGTAATCAGTGTAGAAATATATTGCCAAATTTTCCTTTTATCTGCCAACACCAGATCTCAGTCTGTTCAGGAACTTCAAAGTCGTCCATTTCTCATCACAGCCAGAAGGTAGGGTTTCTGAAACTCTGTTCCAGCCAGGGGGAATATAGGTAGTATCTCTCCATAGTTTTAGACCTAGCTTTTTCAACAGTGCTTACAAGGGCCGTAGAAGCTCTAAGGAAACTTCTCCTTGACTTCGATCGTTGCGGAGGTTCGAGTCCTCCCTCGGGTATGGGTGTGTGTGTTTGTCCTTAGGATAATTTAGGTTAGGTAGTGCGAAAGCTTAGGACTGATGACCTTCGCAGTTAAGTCCCGTCAGATTTCACACACATTTGAACATTTTTTTCGATCGTTACGGGTGCGGTTCGTGCACATACAGAGGATGCGTTCTCTTCTGATTCACTTTTTTCTTTACTCATTCGCCCCTACTCTCTTCGAACAGGAGGCGTTGCTATTCCTACGAGATGGTAAAGCCATTCGACTGGAGTGGATGTCAAGCAACCTGTTATGATTCAGTAGGTATCATTGAGAGCTATGTCTACCTGTTTGGCATCCGCTGAATTATACCAAACAGGACATGCATAATCTGCCGCAAAATAGCATAGTGCCATTGTAGAGGTTCGTGGACTATCCCGCTGTCATCCGACCATTTTCCGCAGAAGATTGCTCCTGGTGGAAACTTTTCACCTGCAGGTCATGCAGTGCTTCTCGAAAGAAAGATATCTATCACGTCACACACCCAGATATTTTGGGGTCTCACAGTGCTCCAGTTAATCCTATAAACTATGTGATCAAAAGCATCCGGACACCCCAAAAACATATGTTTTTCATATTAGGTGCAATGTGCTGCCACCTGCTGCAAGATACTCAATATCAGTGACCTCAGTAGTCATTAGACATCGTGAGAGAGCGGAATGGGTTGCTCCGCGGAACTCACGGACTTCGAACGTGGTCAGGCGATTGGGTGTCACTTGTGTCATACGTCTGTACGCGAGATTTCCACACTCCTAAACATCCCTAGATCCACTGTTTCCGATGTGATAGTGAAGTGGGAATGTGAAGGAACACGTACAGCATAAAAGCGTACAGGCCGACCTCGTCTGTTGACTGACAGAGACCGCCGACAGTTGAAGAGGATCGTACTGTGTAACGGGCAGACATCTATCCAGACCATCACACAGGAATTCCAAACTGCATCAGAATCCACTGCAAGTACTATGGCAGTTAGGCGGGGGGTGAGAAAACCTGGATTTCATGGGCGAGCGGTTGCTCATAAGCCACACATCACGCTGGTAAATGCCAAAAGACGCCTCGCTTGGTGTAAGGAGTGTAAACAATGGACGATTGAACTGTGGAAAAACGTTGTGTGGAGTGACGAATCGCGGTACACAATGTGGCGATCCTATAGCAGGGTGTGGGTATGGCGAATGCTCGATGAACGTCATCTGCCAGCGTGTGTAATGCCAACAGAAAAATTCGGAGGCGGTGATGTTATGGTGTGGTCGTATTTTTCATGGAGGGGGCTTGAACCCACTGTTGTTTTGCGTGGCACTACCACAGCACAGGCCTACATTGATGTTTTAAGAACCATCTTGCTTCCCACTGTTGAAGAGCAATTCGGGGATAGCGATTGCATCTTTCAACCTAATCGAGCACGTGTTCATAATGCACGGCCTATGGCTGAGTGGTTACACGACAATATTCTTGTAATGGACTGGCCTGCACAGGGTACTGACCTGAAACCTACAGAACACCTTCGGGATGTTTTGGAACGCCGACTGTGTGACAGGCCTCATCGATCGACATCGATACCTTTCCTCAGTGCAGCACTCTGTGAAGAATAGGCTGCCATTGCCCAAGAAACCTTCCAGCACCTGACTGAACGTATGCCTGCGAGATGCGAGACTGGAAACTGTCATCAAGGCTAAGGATGGGCGAACACCATGTTGAATTCTGGCATTACCAATGGAGGGCGCCAAGAGCTTCTAAGTCATTTTCAGTCAGGTGTCCGGATACTTTTGATCACATAGTGTAGAAGGCATAACTGCAGCCTTAGTTCGCTCCATTATTTCCTACGTGTTCAGTGTAAGTATAAAGTATTGCATCACTGTTCACATTTGATGGATGTTGAAACTAACACTTTTAATAAACCTCATTAGTGCTGATGTTTGGCAATGGTTGGTTTTTTGGTTAGTCCATGCGTATTGCTTCATTTCCCGCTGTCTTTTTACTTTCTTGTTTTCCTTTCGCTTTAATGAATAAAATTCAATAGCCCTTAGCTCGCATCAATTTTATTTCTAATTTATAACTTTTCTTGCAGAGATATTTTGGGGAAACATTGCCTTCAAACCTATTAATCATGCTTGAAATTTATCACATGTTGAGCAGGTATTAGTACGTGGTTACCCAAATGATAAGGTGAATTTGCTGTTAAATTTTTTCCGATATGTTCCATATGCAACGGGAAGTCCAGGATAATTTTCTTTATATAGATTATGGTATTTTTATTGATATTTCATCTGGAAGGTTAATTCTGTCAGCGTTACCCTTGCCGTACTGGCTCTTTCTTCCCTTAAAAGGAGTTGTATGGTTTATAAAAGCTGTCTCTTTTTCTTTGTATGCTTTCCAAGCCTGGTTATCACGCATGCCTCTTTTGCCTTTCGAAGATGTTCCAGTATCCTTCATAATCGATTGTATAGTATGCAGTCTGTGCGCTTCACTATGCCATGCAAAGTAATGAAGGAATTTCGCTCGTGGTACAATTTCGTTTGATTCTTATAACGTATCGGAAAGAGCAGTTTCTGGCATTCGAATTGTCATGCATAAGCCCTCTACAGGAGCAATTAATGTCACAGAAATTAAGCTGGAACTGTCAATGAATTGATGTTTCGGTCTCTTCTTAATGAGTCGACATTAGCAACAACAAATCCCACGATGAATATATGTACCGGGACGGCCGAGTTAGAATTCTAAATCACCTGAACGACGGCTTACACGAAGTTCACGAACTGACACCGCATATCAGCCTGACATCATCTTCTAAGTATTACTGAGTTTTCCCAAAATATAACACCGTAGAACACAATACAGAGACAGTAAGGAAAGTAAACAACCTCTTGTGATTCAGTGTCAGAGACAGTAAGGATCATTCTTATAATGCAGATATCAGCATTCGTTTCTGCACAAGATCTCGAATATGAACTTCAAAGAAAGTTTATCCTCTACCCTCAACCTTAAGAAATGTGAATGATCGACTTCACTCACTGACTGACCAGCTTGGGACAATACAATATCGTTTTAACAGGAGTTCCGTGTCATAAACTGCATGCGTTGCGTTTTGTTGCTGTTAAGCATTAATCTTTTCTCTGGGAGCTACGTGCTGATGTAGCCAATTACCTTATTAATTACATCATTTATATTACGTTCCATTTATTTCTCAAAAACACGTGTGCCATATATAAAGATAAATATTTTTAGGTTTCCTGCCATACTTACTAGCAGGATATATATATACGCAGCACGAAGAAATTATCCGAAAGGAACGGAATGCAATAGATGTGATGCTCATGTATAGATAAACAAATGATCTCAGTTCTAGAGAAATTAGATGATGTATTCAACAGAACTAGCTTCACGAATTGACCAAGTCAGTAGCGCGTTGGTCCACATATGACCCTTATGCAATCAGTTATTCGGTTTGACATTGATTGATAGAATTGTTGGATGTCCTCCTGAAGGATTACGTGCCAAATTCTGTCCAACTGGCGCGTTATCGTCAAAGTCCCGAGCTAGTTGGAGTTGGCCTGTCTATAATGCTCCAAACGTTCTCAACTACGGTGAGATCCGGCGACATTGCTTGTCAAGGTAGTGTTTGACAAGCACGAAGACAAGTAATAGAAACTCCAGCTGTGTGCAGGCGGGCATTATCTTGCTTGCCGGCTATTGATAAAAAGTGATTGTTAAATACTTTGCACAACTCGGATTGATCACTAAATTTCATTCTCATACAAGACAGGTATAATATGTTGAGGAATCACTTATGCCCTAGTATTTCTTATACAATTACCACATAATTTTAAATTTGTTCTCAGAGCTTTTTATTCCCTATGTGTAACGCATCGTTTTAGTATGTCTAATGACTTTCCTCGGCACTTTGCAGCACTGTCTGTAGTGAAATTTTGTTACTCGGCTCCGTTACAGTAAAACTGATTTCAGGGTGTGACGTAGCTAGTCATCATTCTCTGTACATTAAAATATAGTGGAGGAAGTGGTCAGTAGATCTGCAAGAACTGTAATTTTTGTTCAGGCAGTGACGGTTAAACATCCTTTCACAGTTCCGGGAGAGGCTTTGCCAGTTTGGTATTTCTTGTGAAAACAATGCAGGCACACGATTTCCTATAAACCAATTATTTGTGGATGCCTTGTAGTGCATAACACTGGAGATGCAGCTAATTTGAATCTGAATGTCCAGCGCAAACTGATCTCTCGTAAAACACGCACCATATTATGCTCATTTCAGGTTTGAACTCCACAATGGGAAAGACACTTTGTATTTTGTACACAGGTCTACTCGCCGCTGGTATTCTGGTGAACACATTGTTTATTTTAATTACATTGTTATGCAGAATAGTACGTCGTTCGCTTAGTGGACGAAGTCTAATTGTGCATGCGTATCCTTGCTGGCCTCCGTAACAGCGCACATTCTACTGCAGAGTGTAAATTCTGGATGTGGCTGAAGTTTACACTGCATGACAAAAAGAAGATCAACCGAAGAGGAGTAGAAAACGAAATGAAACTTCACAAGCTGAGAAGGTCCGTGATAGAGTCAAATTTACGGATAACTTGGTAGTAAGAGCCTTCGTATCAGTGTGACATAGCACCGTCTCTGTCCTGGATGCATGAACTGATTCGGTTAGCAAGATTGTCATAAAGCCGTTGTATCCTCTCCTGAAGCAAATTAGCCCACAACTGCTGTAGATCTTGGTTCAAATGGCTCTGAGCACTATGGGACTCAACTACTAAGGTCATTAGTCCCCTAGAAGTTAGAACTAGTTAAACCTAACTAACCTAAGGACATCACAAACATCCATGCCCGAGGCAGGATTCGAACCTGCGACCGTAGCGGTCTTGCGGTTCCAGACTGCAGCGCCTGTAACCGCACGGCCACTTCGGCCGGCTGCTGTAGATCTTCCTTCATTTTCTGGATACTGGTTCCGCGACGGAGTTGACGCTCGAGCATCTGTTCTATAGGGGATAGATTTTGGGATGATAATGGGCACAGGAATACCCCAAAATCGCGCAGGCGATGCATAGACGTATGTTCCATGCGTAGACGAGCATTGTCCTGCTGAAAAATGGCACTGCATTAGGAGTAACACATTAGGATGTCCGCGATCTAACGTTATGCCGTTGGAGTTCCCTCAGTCTATCAGTCATGACCTGAAGGCTTGCCTGATAGCTTCCCACACCATGACGCAACAACGGGACCACTCCCCTGCTCCCCGCCATGCTCGCCGAGGGGTTAACGCAGAACCGCGATTCGTCACTGAACACATTGCGCCGTCTTTCATCAGCAGCCCATGTCTTGAGCTCAAACTACCACTCCAAACGCAGCTGCTGGTGTTGTGATGTTAGCGGCAGCCTATGCAGCGGTTGGTAATTGCCTAGTTCGACTGCTGTTAGTCTGCGAGCAATAGTGCATGATGCCACAGGATTTTGCAACAAGTCGATTACTTTTTCTCGGATGGCAGGAGCAGATGTGGAGGGATTACGATATGCGTGGTGCACAATGCGGCAATCCTCCTCTGTAGGTGTCATACGTGGTCGACTGGAACCTTGACGGACATCTGGCCTCTGCCAAATCCGAGTGCCCCATAAATCTGGATATTGCACGATTTGACCAGACTGTGCAATCTTTCGTGTCGACGGTATTTTTTATCTCTCTTCGTGAACGAGTAGGACTGCAAAGGCGCATCTGCTCGAAATTTAAACACATTGCCGTCATTCTGATTCGCCAGCTGCATTACGAGAAATTATAAGAAGCTATTACATCAGTTTTAAGTGTCTTTTCCTCCCTGTTTTTTCCAGTGGCTGAAGATAATCAGATAGGTACATGTATTAAGAGTAATAATTGATTATTTAAGTGAAATTCATAAATCTTTGTCCATCATTCAGTACTATAAAACCATCAGTGTGAATATTGATAATACCCTGTTTCGTTATGCTTCCTACCTAGTGCCCACATAGAATAGCTCAGAGTTCAGCCTGATAGTTGCAGGCTAATCTTATGTATGCTGTAGTTGCTCATTTTTTGTATTTAGAGGGTCTGCACGCTGTAATAAAAACAGCGATCGGCGCCGCTAAATTGAATTGTTTGTAAGCTTGTTACGAAGTAGCCATCATTGGTACCAGTCACTGGATGTGTTAATAAGTACCGCTATTACTTACTATAATAGTGTGGAAAGTTTCATTTCTGAGGTTTTGACTAAATTAATGTTATGGTCAAAATAGCTAAACAGATTAACAGGGATCGCGGTGGGACTACCAAAGCTGAACTGAGCCCTGAATGGAATAATCTACTGCTCAGGGAATCCAATCGAGTGATCCACTGACTGACATTTTACAAAAAAAAAAAAAAAAATTAAAACCAATGTCTAAGACAATGTTCCATGGTTCTGCAACGCATAGACGAGATTATGTGAGCGCAAGTGAATGTGACTACCGAGATTTGCGAGGTCTCATAAAAGCCGGCCGGAGTGGCCGAGCAGTTCTAGGCGCTACGGTCGCAGGTTCGAATCCTGCCTCGGGCATGGATGTGTGTGATGTCCGTAGGTTAGTTAGGTTTAAGTAGTTCTAAGTTATAGGGGACTGATGACCTCAGCAGTTCAGTCCCATAGTGCTCAGAGCCATTTGAACCATTTTTCTTTTTAAGATTTCATAAAAGCCAGGTTTCAGTTGCGTCAGAAATTTCGGAGAACCAGGACGCAATGAAATTTCAGCATTAAAGTCAGCACAGACGAGTTTACCAGATGCCGTGCAGATGTTTACAGATGAAGTTTCCGAAATTAAAGAGGAGCAGTCTAGGCTCTCTCAAAATGTTCTATAGCTCTCAGAAATGGTAAACAACATTGCTGCCAACCGGGAGAAATCAATGAGTGAACTATTCGAATTACAATGGAATTAGTTTCCAGATAACTTACCTTCTTGGTTGTGCAAAAACGCAAATTACTCAAATAATAACCACGAAATTCCAAGAAGCAATCAATAAAATTACAAATGAGGTTACAGTGGAACAGGATCGTTCCACCAATTAATCACAAACTGAATTGTGAAACACAACAAAAACATTGGACCAAGATTTTTCACTGTGGTATAACACTCAGTGAGCAAATAGAAAAATGTGAAAATGCATTTAGCACAGATATAACAAGATATAGTGCACGATAACCAGTCTATTGCATAGGGTTCAGAAGAGAATCACGTTTCTGAACCAATGTTGAGGAAGACCGCAGCAAGAATAATCTGGGCAACTGACACAATTTTTTTCATGATTCGCCTTGTAATACAGGGGCTGCACCGCTTGTTACCTACTTGCTATCTGAGGAAAATCTGGTCCTACATAGTAGTTCCAATAGTTTCTGCCAGCAAAAACAATTGTGTTTAATCGAGCATCTCATGAAGCATTGCCATTATCATGGTCAGACGCCCAGAAAACAGGCTTTGTGAGTGGGTTTATCCAGAGAGACTGCTGCTCTCTGGGGCACAGACGCATCTGAGTATTATGGAACCTATGATGCTTTGGAATAATCTATTCTCGCCAGGTATTGGTCTGCCGGGCTTCAGGAATGACTCTGTAACGGGATCTTTAATAAGGAGACATTCCAGGTCTGTCAGAACAGTTTAAGGAAACATTTTAAGAAATAAATCAAAATGCAAGCTACTAGGATAGTACAGTGTCTTACCGTGATATATTAAGTATACTGATGGCGAAATTACCTATATGTATTATGGAAATACCAATAAACGTATCAGAATCGAATCTTGAGGAGCTCATCTCTGTTCTGGATCCATACACCTGATTCATGAGGACGCGAAAGGTGTGACAAAAGATGTGAAGTTTAATAACAACAGTACTAATAATCGCCATCCTGAACAAATCATCATGCAAATCGCACTGGACAACATAGCGTTCCGGGGAGCCATGTAATGTCAACAATAACCCTGAATAGTATCATTATAATCAGTTGAATTGATCCAAGCAAAAACTTCATGACAACCGGTAAAGGCCTGGCTATGAAAATCAAAACGGCCGTAGTCTGTGGTTCATCCAACACCAAGATCAACAGACTAATTACAATTAGCACAGTCAGGTTCCTGACAGGTATGTAATGGTCTATGGTAATCTCCCGCCCATGTCTGCCCAGAGAAACTTGCTATGACAGCATTATCCCCCAAAATGACGATCAAGTAAGGGGCTTGGGGCAGTAATCAGCCCATTAACTTGACAAGACGTGCCAATGGCATGACAGTCGGGAGGAACTGTATCCTAATGAAAACTGTTGTAATAGTTACATAAAAAGTTCTCGGTTTACCTGCCGCGTCAAATTTGGATAAAATCCCAAGCTTTCGATGACTACCTCCGTCACCTTCGTTAGGGGTAAAACTGACTGTCGTGGACCGGTGAGGCTTCCGCTCTTATAAGCAGTGGACGGCTTCTCATCGGCTGGATGACGTCACGGTGAAACCGATGCGTACTGAGGTGGCGGCCTCTATATCCATAGATTTTGTTTGCGCGCTTTATCCAGCGTTGCTTGCAGCGCCATCCATCGCAACAGGCGGAGAACTGCGAGGAATGTAAGAAGTCTCCCTCTGCGCTCTTTCTATATCAATTGCGCGCTTCCATGCATTGCTGAGTGCGTAACCGGAATCTCTGTTGAAATTATTTTCACAGAGTCTAATTTCAACTGCTTCCCTGATGACAGAGACCCAATAGTTTGAAGCGTGAGCAAGTAGTCTTGTTTCATCGAATAAAATCTTATGTTTATTTAACAAACTGTGCTCAGCCACCGCTGATTTTTCTAGATACCTGTATTTCAGGTGACGCTGATGTTCCACACAGCGATCGGCGACAGTTCTTATAGACTGGCCCACATAACTTTTGCCACACTCGCAAGGAATGCTGTAAATTCCCGGTACTCTCAGGCCAAGATTATCTTTCACGGGTCGCAGCATTTCCTTAATCTTCCTGGGTGGCCGGAAGGCTGGTCTGATTCCTTGCCGGCTCAGGACTCTGCCAATCTTGCTGGTCGTTGCACCGCAGAATGGTAGCCGCGCGATGTGTTGGTCCTCTTGATCTGTTCGAACAGCGTCCTTTCTTGGTTTCTTCGCCAGAGTAGATCTGATATCACGAACAGAATAACCATTTTTTGTGAATACCGTCGTCAGATGGTTAATCTCGGAGCCGAGATGATCCTTGTCCGAAATAGTCCTTGCTCTGTGTACCAAGGTGTTCAGCATAGCTCTCTTCTGAGCTGGGTGGTGAAAACTACGCGCGTTTAGATATAAATCTGTATGCGTCGGTTTTCTGTGCACAGAATGTCCGAGACGTCCATCTGATTTTCGCTCCACCAGTACATCTAAGAAGGGTAACTTTCCATCCTTCTCCACCTCCACTGTAAATCTTATGTTCTGATGTATACCATTCAAATGTTCAACAAACTGCTGCAGTGCCTCATTGCCATGTGGCCAGATTAAAAATGTATCGTCAACAAACCTGAAGAAGCAGGATGGACGTAAGGGAGCACTGTTCAACGCTCGTTCTTCGAAATCCTCCATGAAGAAGTTAGCTATGGCTGGTGACAGTGGCGAACCCATGGCTGTTCCGTCAATCATTTCATAATATTTTCCACCATACAAAAAATAGGTGGTCGTCAAAGTGTGTCGAAATAACTTCAGTATTTCAGGAGAGAACTGAGCAGCCAACATTTTTAACGTATCTTCCACTGGAACCTTTGTAAACAAAGAGACCACATCTAGGCTGATCATGATGTCATTCGGACCTATCCTCATCTGCTTTATAATGTCAACAAACATTTTTGAGTTAGTAATATGATGGCTACAGTGCTAATAATTTGGTTAAGTATTTTGCCAACCGATATGTAGGAGACCCAATAGCACTAACAATAGGTCTCAACGGAACCCCATCCTTATGGACTTTGGGTAGACCATATAACCTGGGTGGCCTTGGTGCTCTTGGTCGTAGATTCTTGACTAGTTCTTCTGGGAGGCCAGAGTTCTTCAGTAGCTCCCCTGTCTTCCTACTAAGTGCTGCTGTGGGATCCCGTTTAAGAATACGGTACGTGGCATCTTCCAATAATATGGCCACTTTCTTATGATAATCGGTAGCACTGAGGATAACTGTGGCATTCCCTTTGTCGGCTGGTAGTACAACTAACTCTTCATCCTTCCCCAACGATTTCAATGTCAGTTTCTCCACTCTGCTCACATTGGGCTTAGGAGGCTTGGCTGTTGCTAAAATCCGACTAGTTGCAAGCCTTACCTCATCTGCTGCCTCTTCAGGAAGGTGCCGAACCGCTTGTTCTACTCCACTGATAATCTCGGGCACTGGTAGCTTTTGTGGAACTGGAGAGTGTGGCAAAAGTTATGTGGGCCAGTCTATAAGAACTGTCGCCGATCGCTGTGTGGAACATCAGCGTCACCTGAAATACAGGTATCTAGAAAAATCAGCGGTGGCTGAGCACAGTTTGTTAAATAAACATAAGATTTTATTCGATGAAACAAGACTACTTGCTCACGCTTCAAACTATTGGGTCTCTGTCATCAGGGAAGCAGTTGAAATTAGACTCTGTGAAAATAATTTCAACAGAGATTCCGGTTACGCACTCAGCAATGCATGGAAGCGCGCAATTGATATAGAAAGAGCGCAGAGGGAGACTTCTTACATTCCTCGCAGTTCTCCGCCTGTTGCGATGGATGGCGCTGCAAGCAACGCTGGATAAAGCGCGCAAACAAAATCTATGGATATAGAGGCCGCCACCTCAGTACGCATCGGTTTCACCGTGACGTCATCCAGCCAATGAGAAGCCGTCCACTGCTTATAAAAGCGGAAGCCTTACCAGTCCACGACAGTCAGTTTTACCCCTGACGAAGATGACGGAGGTAGTCATCGAAAGCTTGGGATTTTATCCAAATTTGACGCGGCAAGTAAACCGAGAACTTTTTATGCAAGGACTCCGTCGCGAAAGACTTCGTAGTCATGTTGTAATAGTTGACACAATATTGCCTCAGAGTCAGTACTAAATGCCTTTGTGGGCAACTGCCAGACTACTATAATACAAGACACAGGTGCTGCAGTCAGTGTAGTCTAGAGTGACTTATCCAGAAGAATATGTGAGGGTATGGACGTACCGCCCATCAGCAGTTGTAAAATACTAGGAGTGACAGGCAGCAGGTCTCGCAACGTAAAATGGCACGCCTACATACTAGTTAGACTAGTAAATGCAGAGTTTTCATGCATATTCCTAGTAGTTCATTCTTTGGACTAAATTTTAGGTAAGGACTTTCTTCCAGGAAAGGAATACTAAAATCGGCCATTGTTGTAGGAAATACCAATTTATAGTTGACGGTGTTAAGGGACTGAAAATAAAGTTAATAAGCAGTAAGGGTCCCTGTAGAGATAGGCTGCAATCAGAGACAAGTGCTGTTGCCTACTTTAAGGAACAAGTAGTTATCAAAACATGGAAGTCATCATATTTAGGAAATAATCAGCACTGGGACTTAGCAAGTATTTATTTACGGTAATCAAAAGTCTTTGAAGAGACGCCCTGAGTAATCTCGAGATATCAGTGTCATGTCACTGTCAACCCTCATGAAACATTCTGCCACATGTCCTCCTCCATTCCATGGGCTAAAAGACCTGCTATACGAAATATAATGGAGTGTGATAAAACGCACACATCTATTAACTACACGCCGAATGATTTGTTGCTCTTCAAGCTGGAGAGGAATGCATGGGATCATACTGTGTCAAAAATTCCTATAAAAGACATTCACTGCGATGAAAAGGTAAGGCCATCTATAGTAACTTTCATGGATAAAGCTTACCAATGAGAATGATGTTCTCTTTTAAAAAAAGTCATTAATAGTGCAGAGATTTAGTATGGGAGACAGAGTCCTTGTTCGGAACCATACTAAGTCCTCGCTTCTTAATAACCAAAATTAAAAAATGGCAGATACTGGTCCTTTTTATATTTTTAATGTTTTGCACACTTGCGCTTATTTACTAACATAATATAATTAAGAAATGAGAACTAATTTAATACCTTCAGCTGCTGATGGGCGTTGAAATACCCACACCAGGACTTAAAGAAGTGATTATAGCAGGTTTTTACAGGTGGGTGTGTATATAGTTCTGTATGAAGTGTAGTTGTATAGGTTGCAGAGAATGTCTGCACAACTGGACATTTTACTTGTAGTGAATGGAACCATTTAGATATGTAATTACCAGACATAAACTGCTTCACACTAACATGTATGTGCGTTGAACGAAATGTGTATATATGTAGAATATACCATGTTCATAAGTGGTGTAGGTTACTTCTGTTACTGCAGAAGTTAGCTGAAATGAATTGTAAATAGCTATCTTTAGTAAGTCAGTTGTGCTCCTGCATCACTTAGTGATCTGTGTTTTACGTTCATGTTCATGGCACTATAAAGCATAGAAAACATTTTCGTTCTGAAAGACAATAGATTTTAGGGCACAGTGTACGTACAGGAACTAAAACAAATTCGGTTACTGGCCCAAAAGGCAGTCATTGCCATATATAAGGGGCGATCAAAAGTTTGCGAACGTTATCGTGAAGCAGCAGCACCCCTTGACGCACATGGCCGTGCGGTTCTAGGCGCTACAGTCTGGAACCGCGTGACCGCTACGGTCGCAGGTTCGAATCCTGCCTCGGGCATGGATGTGTGTGATGTCCTTAGGGTAGTTAGGTTTAAGTAGTTCTAAGTTCTAGGGGACTGATGGCCACAGCAGTTAAGTCCCATAGTGCTCAGAGCCATTTGAACCATTTTTGAACCTTGACGCACAATTCCACAACGGTGGTTGTCGACGGACATGCCGTCCCACACATATTCTTCGTTCACCGATGAATGGCTACTGGTGTTTGTGCTACAGCAGCCAAGAAAAAAATAACAGCACGTTGGAGCAACTAGGACGCATCTGACTATAACGACATCAACTTCACGTTTCCACATTTACTGCACACAAATGGGAAAGACACGAATGCCACACTAATCCCTGGCCTACATGTCGATGCTAATATACTAGCATAGGAGTCGCGCTACGTTGCGTATATGCTACAGCAACGCCGTCAAACGGAAACTTTTTGATCGCTCTTTATACTGGCGGAGAAGGAGTTATCTATTTCGCATGCCATATGATTTTAACTCATACAATGTCATAAATTATATTTTTATACCACCAGTATATGGGTTACTTATGTGTTTGAGTATATGAGGAGAATCGTTAGCCGGCCGCTGTGGCCGAGCGATTGTAGGCGCTTCAGTCCGGAACCGTGCTGCTGCTTCGGTCGCATGTTCGAATCCTGCCGCGGGCATGGATGTGTGTGAAGTCCTTAGGTTAGTTACGTTTAAGTAGTTCTAAGTCTAGGGGACTGATGATCTCAGATATTAAGTCCCATAGTGCTTAGAGCTATTTGAACCACTTGAATTTGAGAATCGTTACGATAATCATCTGCTACTAAAGCAATTAAGAAAAACTCATGGAACATGTTATTATTCATCAAATAAGTTAGTAATATGTTAAGAACTTGCTGGATTTTGGGCGATTCTAAGTTAACCCGGTTAAACCTGGGTAGTATGAGTTAGGCAAAGAGTTGATCTGTTGTCTAGAATTTTAGTGCGTCACGTAGCCTTGCTATCAGTTGACTGTTTCACTGAGTTTGGTGCAGATGCACCCAGTACAGGAAAGAAGAAGCACCCTGTACTGTTTATGTTTGTAGGCACAAACCATGTTTGCATATAAGGAACAAGCAAGGGCGTAAATAAGTCAGTTGAGGAAAAGAGGCGCGAAATTTTTTTTCATATTTGTAGATCATACGACTAGTCTGTTTTGGTATGTTAATTTCAATTGAGCGTAGTATAGTTTGGAATCGCTTGAGGTTTGGGATGACAGTCTTGAATGTTATCTTGTCAGGATGTGATATGACTCTATCAGATTTACATCTACAGATTGACAATATGAACTTTCAAACATTATCTGTTTAGGACAGTTGTGTGTGAACTGATGTTACTGTGTGGGTAGAGAATTACAACCTGCAGCTGCGCCTACCAGAAAACTACGAATAACACTTATCTTCAAGAAGTAACTTCTCTAAAAGGATTATAACTTCTGCTGGGTGTGAAGTAACCACGGCCATTCATGAACACGAATGAATTCCAGTGTGTTGTGAAGAGAACGTTTAGCATTGTACACGTGAATGCGAATACAGATGTGTCACTACTAAGCAACCGTTACAGAGGTAACAATTAGGTTTGTCAACCGTCATTCTCAGGCACCTTCAAAATGTATGATGTAGCTTATTAAGAGTGCAATAAACTAACAACAAAGATGCTACGTTTTAGTGTATTTGTAGCTGTTGTGGACAGCACTAAATCACCTGTACTATGGTCATAAACTGCATTGTGTAACATGAAATAAAAACCAGCGAACCGGTTTAACCAGAAAGAGATTCTTCTTACTGATGTCAAATGAACTTTATCGTAGACTGCTTCTAACTAAACCACATGGTCACTATTGTTGGGTTAGGATGGTTTTATGGTAGAGCATATCTCTGCCTCCCAGTTAACTAATCATTGTTACTTTGTTTTCCCTACAGGAAGCTACTACTGTCACATATTTTTGATACTTGTGAGCAGCTGTTCCATGTGTTCCTGCCATCTGATACAGGATGGCGATTCTGCAAGCTGTTTCATTTATCATCTGAGGTCCCTAAGATGTATCAAACTGCTACACCCTTGGCCGGAGCAACAAGATGCTAGTCCAACAACTATCTCAAGACTCTATATAAAAATATCACTGTTATTAATGATGAAATGAAATGTCGTGTGACTAGGACCTCCCGTCGGGTTGACCGTTCGCCGGGCGCAAGTCTTTCGATTTGACGCCACTTCGGTGACTTGGCGTCGATGGGGATGAAATTATGATGATTAGATCAACACAACACCCAGTAGCTGAACGGAGAAAAACTCCGAGCCAGCCGGGAATCGAACCCGGGCCCTTAGGATTGACATTCTGTCGCGCTGACCACTCAGCTACCGGAGGCGGACTATTAGTGTTTTTTAAAATAGTTTGTTTCAGTATGAGAAAGAGTTTAGTTCTAAAGAAATATTATAATGTGTGATGTATTGAAATACCTGTCTATCGTGGTCAGTAACTGAGAGGTATACTTTCACTGTTCTTGTGTGGAAAATAAGAACGTGCAACTTCATGACTGATTTAAGATATTTTTACCTTATTTCGTTTACAATAAAATTAATTTGTCTTTACGTTGTAACTCACCAGATAGAAAAACAGACATAACAATGTACGTAAGTTGAAGGTGGAGGGGGCGGGGGAAGAAAGGAAAGGGAAGGAACTATTGATGTCAACTGCATCAAGACTTTCAGTTTCAGTTTACATAATATGTATCACAGCTGCGGAGTCCACGTGAAGTCTGTTCTTTCTGAAATATACGAAAGAACAGACGTCATTCATTCATATAATTGATTCGCTTCGATGGGCAAGGAATCCACAAACCTGAGTGCGGATGCACGGTATCGTCCGACCTCCAGTGGGAATCTAAAAGTACAACTACTCGATAACTCGATTTAGTCCTGTCGACTGACGAAAGAAACGAACGACTATCGTGCGGGCTGACTGGCGGGGGTGGCGCGGGTGGCAATGGGGGCGGTAGCGCAAGGGGGGCGGGAAGGGGGGGAGGGGCGCCCCCATTTGTATCCGCCACTGACTAGAGGTGACAATATCATTATGGTTTCTAGAGACCAAAATGACTTCGTGCAGAGAAATCAAATGAGATCAACAAGCAAACGAGTGACGATGGATATAAAGAAAATTAATGCCATGGACTTCAATTTGAAGACAGATAATGACACTGTTAAAATAAGTAAAGATGGTACCTTAAACAACACTAAATTTACAGGAATGAATATTTATTCTTAGTCTAAGTGGGGTGAACACGAAAATATACTTGCAAACGGAATGTCATCACCATGCTACACCCTTGGAGTTCTGTCATCAGTGTGTAACTTCCAATGTCTTTTAATTGCATACTGTTCATATGTAAAATCAGTTCTTAGCTATGGAATTCTTTTCTTCCGGACAAATGCATAAAAACTGAACAGTTTTGAAATTGCAGGAAAGCACCATAACCATAATAACTAAAAACAATAAATGAGCTTATTGTAAAGATCTTTTCAAAACACTGGGAACTTTAACTACACCCTGTGAGTACATTTACCAGTCATTTATGCATATCAAGAACAACACCGATAATTACTATGCAAACAGCTCTGACCGTGATCATGAAGTAAGATCTACACTAAACTTAAATTTACAAAGAAAGAATAAACATGAAACTCAAAACAGAATTTTTTACCACGTAATAAAATTATACGGAATGTGCTCAAGGAGATTACAGAGCTTATCACAACAAACACGTTTAAAAAGACATTTAAAATTTTTTTGTTAAGGGATATATTCTACAGAATGAGATTTTCACTCTGCAGCGGAGTGTGCGCTGATATGAATATATTCTATGTAGTGATATATGGATATATTCTATGTAGTGAAGAGTTACATAGATGACAGTGAGTATGGGATTGGCATAAAATGTGACACCAGTTATTAATAATTGTAGTAATAATAAAACCTCTATCGTTTCACATAAAATTTTCACATTACATGCCTTTCTTCTTTATGTTTTCTTTCTTTTTTTTCCTTGCACGAAAAACCTTATTCTCACCTTTCTGCAAATATAATACGAGTTCAAAATCTCATTCATTCCACAGGGACACTGTCTCATTTTTTTTCAGGCTAGCAGATGAGAAAATGTGGTACATAAAATGGAAATCAGACATCGTCATCATGGCCCTGATGATAGTTCATAGCGCATCTAATGTTATTTTTGAAGTAGAGCCTGTGTGTGCGCGCGCTTGTGTGTGTGTGTGTGTGTGTGTGTGTGTGTCTGTGGTGTAACGTGCGTAGTATGAGCAGTGACTGGCAGAGAGAAATGGGTGATGGAATGTTCAATCTGTATCCGGCCATCCTGACATAGGTTTACTACTTCTGCATCTATCTTTACATGATTACTCTGCAGCTTACAAGTAAGTGCCTGGCTGAGGCTTCATCGAACCACCTGCAAGCTGTTCCTTTAGCGTTCCATTCTCGAACAGTGCGCGGGAAAACCGAACACTTAAATCTTTCCGTGGGAGCTCTGGTTTCTCTTATTTTATTAAGATTATCATTCCTTCCTATGTAGGTGGGCGCCAACAAAATATTTTCACACTCTGAGGACAAAGATGGTGATGGAAATTTCATGAGACGATCCTGCCACAGCAAAGATCGCCTTTGCTTTCGTGATTACCACCCCAGTTCGCGTACCATTTCCGTGGCGCTCTCTCCCCTATTTCGCGATAATACAAAACGAGTTGTCCTTCTTTGAACTTTTTCGATGTTCTCCGTCAATCCTTTGTGATGTCGGCCCCACACCGGACAGCAATACTCCAGAAGAACCTCAAGTATTTAGCTGAATTAGCGGCCTTAACGTTTGTGTGTTTTATCCTGTAACCCAAATTTAGCAAATTCCTTTCAGTACTCGTGTGAATGACTTCACACTTTTCAGTATTCAGAGCCATTTGTCACTTTTCGCACCATACGGATTTCTTGTTTAAATCATTTTGCAATTAGTTTTGACCATCTGATGACTTTATTAGACGCTAAATGAAAGCATCATCTGCAAGCAATCTAAGAGGCTGCTTAGATTGTCTCCTAAATCTCTTGTGTAGATTACGAACAGCAGAGGGCCTATAACACAACCTTGGTGAACGCCATATATTAATTCTGATGACTTTCTATCAATTACTATGAAGTGTGACCTTTCTGACGTGTAATCACGATTCCAGTCGCACCACTGAGATGATACTCCATAGGCACATAATTTGATTGGAAGTCGCTTGTGAGGGACGGTGTCAAAAGCCTTCTGGAAATCTAAAAATACGGAACAATTTGATATCCCCTATCGATGTCACTCATTAAACGATATTTCTGCATTTATATTGGCTGTTTGTCAATAAATCGTTCTCCTCGAGGTAACCCATAATGTTCGAACACAGTGTATGTTTCAAAATCCTACTGAGTATCAACAATACCGATTGATCTATAATTCAGCAAATTACTTTTATTTCCTTTCTTCGACGTTGGTGTGACTTGTGCAGCTTTCCAGTCTTCAGGTACGGATCTTTCGACCTGCAAGCGGTGGTACATGATTACATGGGGCTATTGCATCAGCATACTCCGAAAGGAACCTGGCCGGTGTATACAGCCTGGACCGGAGACCTTCCCATTATTAAGCAATCTAAGCTGCTTCGGTGAATCGAGGATATCTACTTCTGAGTCACTCGTGTTGGTTACTGTTCCTGACTCGAAATCAAAATTATTCATTTCATCTTCCTTGGTGAAGGAATTTCGGAAAACTATTTAGTAACTCCGCTTTAGTTGCACTGCCATCCGTAACATCACCATTGTCATCGCACAGTGAGGGTACTGATTTTGTCTCTCCATTGGTACACCTGACATGCGAGCAGATCCTCTCTAGCTCGTCTGCCAGATCTAGAGACAGAACTGTGTTGTGAAAAACATCAAAAGCTTCTCGCACTGAAGCTCGCACCAAATTTCGAATTTGTATAAAACGTAACCACTCTTGGAAGTTTCGCGCTCTTCG
This sequence comes from Schistocerca serialis cubense, assembly GCF_023864345.2. Classification (NCBI taxonomy): domain Eukaryota; kingdom Metazoa; phylum Arthropoda; class Insecta; order Orthoptera; family Acrididae; genus Schistocerca; species Schistocerca serialis. The sequence goes on along the minus strand of NC_064639.1, from coordinate 855,443,291 downwards.
AAACCTGACGTGCTCTCCTTGTTGCTTCTGCAACAGTGTTGCGGCCTACCTTGTACATCATCGGGGATCATCACTATCTCTTGATGGAAATGGTACGACCAACTACCTGTCTAATAATTGTCTAGATCTGTAAGAACGCTATCTGTTCTAACAATGACGGATAAAGAAAAACCTCAAGGAGGGTGCGCTAAAGATATCTTCAGCTACCTTTACTTTTACCATACTAAAAGACAATCAAATCACACGCAAAGTTTAAGGAAGTTTTATTTAAACTGATTATACACATGTACAAGACAATGCCATCTTATGATATAAACGAGTTAGGTACGGGAAACTGTTGTTACGTTATTAGTAAAAATATTGTCACAAGTCTGTTACGAGACTCGTTACAATATATAGTTACGAATATTTTTACTGAGAAATTACTATGAATTACTATTATTAATACTTCACAATCAACTGATCACTCTCACTCTTGACTTATCTTGCACTTGCTACATCTAGGACTTTTTACTTATTCATTCTTCATTCTGCTTCTGATTGTAAATTAGCTTCTTATTCGGCGAATAGTCCGTACTTATAACGCAAGGTATCGAAGGTTCTCTGTGCAAGAAAACACTAGAATATTCGTGACTTTTCTTGATCAAATGCCAGACATAATAACGTAAGGAGTTCACTAGTATGGCCGCGACTGTTTTCGTAGGTATATGTTAGCTATCTATGTGCTAGACAGAGACATATAAAATACGATGACGCGGACGATCGTGCTACATAGGAAAGTACAACTACTCGATTCAGATGAGTCGACTGACGAAAGAAACGAACGAATAGAGCGAGAGCTGATTGGCGGGGCGGCAATGCTTGCGGCCCCGCAAAGCGAGGAGTGGAGTGGGGGTGGGGGAAGGTGGTGGGCGGGGGGGAGGGGGGCGCCCCCCGTATGTATCCGCCACTATGTTCAAAACTATCAGAACATCTAACAGTGCACATTAATATGGGGTATGTCCACCTTTCTCATTCTGCACTTTGTTCAATCAGATGTTTGAATGACTGTGCTGGACTAGTAGTGTATTCTTCCTCGAGAGCCGAAACTAGAGAAGGTAGTGAAGTGGGAGGCTGAGGGTCTGGAGCGAAGGCACCATTCTAACTCATCACAAAGGCGTTCCATTGGATTCACACTGTGACCCTGCGCAGGCCAAACTATTTTAGGAATTTACTGATTCACAGATGCCACTTCATGACAGGGTGGATTATGCTGCTACAAACAATCAGCGTCTCCGAACTATATAGCTGATGAACGAGGTATATATGATGTAAAACGTGAAATTTGCTTGCAGTTGGTATATGAGAAATGTGTAGAATTTTGTTGTTGTTGTAGAAATATGTATATCTCAGTTCAGGGCAACAGAACTACGTGAAAACGGAAATGTGTGGAGCTCACGCTACACGATGCGAAATCCAGACTAGCCGCTACATCAGACAATTCGTTTGTGAGAAAACAATTCGTTTTTAATGAAATTTACGTGTGCCACCTAATTGCACAACAAAATGATTCAGATTAAAATGTTGGCCCCGAATATTGTTAATCTTTATATTTCAACTTGCAAGCAATCACTGCATGTGAACTGTTATTGTAATTACATAGCATATGAACACAAAAATTAACGCATCTGACTTTCAAATAAAATTGTTTGAAGACTCAAAAGTCAACACTTTAGTGAAATCTGATGTGTTGGCAAATGTGACAACACCTTGTAGATAGAGGAGGCCGAAATGCACGCTATCTAACGCAGACGGGCGTGAATTCTGGAACAGGATAAGTAGTGAATGCTAATAAGAAAAGTATGCAGCTCCTCGAATACTTAACTTTTAATCCTTCATTTGTTTACAACGTTATTGATGAGACATTTCATACGATAACTATCAAACTAGGTAAGGCTAATGGCGCCTTGCTAGGTCGTAGCCATTGACTTAGCTGAAGGCTATTCTAACTGTCTGCTCGGCTAATGAGCGATGCTTCGTCCGTGTAGTCGCTAGCAAAGTCGTCCGTACAACTGGGGCGAGTGCTATTCCGTATCTCGAGACCTGCCTTGTGGTGGCGCTCGGTCTGCGATCACACAGTGGCGACACGCGGGTCCGACATGTACTAAGGAAAAGCGGCCGATTTAAGCTACCACCTAGCAAGTGTGGTGTCTGGCGCTGACACCACATTCCTCCTCCGCAAATCGGCGAACGGTCGTGATATAAGGCTTCCGCCCGCCGTGGGGAGGACCCCATGTTGACGTATGCGATGAGGTGGGGAGCCTAACAACAGGCGAGGCTGTGCCACCCGCACCCGGCCTTTCGGTCCGAGGGGAGCTAGGAAACGCCTGAAAACCTAGTCCAGGGTGCACGTCAACATGCGGTGTATGTGCCCGTAAAGAGACAGGAGGGGCCGAAGGGTCGACCTCCATTGCGTCGGGGCATCCGATGCGCGAAGACGTCATGTGGTCCGGAGCGGGCAAGAGTTCCATGGCGGAGGACAGCTGGTCACGGGAAGCGATCGGCGGCGCGTGACCCAGGGAGGCGCATGGCGGCTGCAGCGAAGCGTCGAATGCGGGCGGCGCTGGCGGGAGAACAGGCGGCGGCGGCGGCGGCGGCGGCTGCGGCGGCGCGTCGCCATGGGCCAAAATGGAAGGCATCGTCGGTAACACCTGGGGATGAGGCGAGTCAGTAGATGGGTCCCCAGGGCGCTGACCGAACGGCACCATCGCTGAAAGCAGACGGGGAGCGGCAGAACCCGTGCGACGACAGAGGCGCAGCTGATTGAGACGCCGACGCACCTCACCAGAGGCCCCCAAAACCAAATACATCGCGCGGCCGAGGCAGCGAAGAATGCGCCCTGCGAGCCAACGCCGTGAACCTCGATAGTTGCGGTAGAATACAACGTCGCCCGGAGCAAAAGCAGGAGTCTGCCGCTGCACAGGAACCTGATGCGGCGGATGCACCAAAGACATCAAGGTTCGATGAGGACGACCGTGGAGCAACTCAGCCAGCGAGCGACCATCGCGGGGCTGAGAGCGATACGATGACAAAAAGAGCAACAACACGTCCTCCCGAGAATGCGACTCTTTCAACTTCAACATCTGTGGCTTGAAAGTCCAGACCAATCGTTCAGCGGCACCGTTTGACTGAGGCGAAAACGGCGCGGATGTCAGATGTTGAATACCATTGGCCTGGCAGAATGACTGAAATTCTGCGGACATGAATTGTGGGCCATTGTCGGAAACAATAGTCTGCGGAAGACCTTCAATGCAAAAGATAGCAGACAATGCTTGGATGGTGGCAGAGGACGTCGTGGAAGACATCCGGACAACAAAAGGAAAACTACTGAAGCCATCTACCAGAACCAACCATCGAGCATTCCAGAATGGACCAGCAAAATCGATGTACAAGTGTTGCCAAGGGGAAGTGGCTTTTGGCCATGCAAAGACTTTCTGCGGCGGTGCGGATTGTTGTTCGGCACACGCCATGCAAGAAGAACACATATTCGTAATCGCAGCATCGATTCCGAACCAAGTACAGTGCTGACGAGCAAGTTGTTTCGTTCGCACTATACCCCAATGTCCTTGGTGAAGAAGCCGTAAAACAGAGGACTGTAACGAATGTGGGATCACGACTCTGGACTGATCATTATCAGAACGCAACAACAAAACACCACGTCGTACAAAAAGTCTCTCCTTGTGAGCAAAAAATCGGCGAACCAACGGATCCTCGATCCGAGACTTTGACAAAGGCCATTGCGTAGCAACAAAACGCAAAACGTTAGCAAGGACCGGGTCAGCAGCTGTGGCTGTAGCTACACGACGAAAATCAATCGGAAATGATTCGACCGCTTCATCGGTTTCCGAATCAAAGAACATGCAAGCAAGTTCGGAAGAATCGAATGCTCTATCCGCAACAACAGGCAAACGGGACAACGCATCGGCATTTCCGTGCTTAGCAGTGGACCGATACAAGATATCGTAGCGGTACTGCGAGAGGAAAATAGACCAGCGAATGAATTTCTGCGCTGTACACGGAGGTACAGGCTTGTTCGGATGAAAAAGCGACGTCAAAGGTGTGTGGTCTGTGATGATAGTAAAGTGACGACCATACAAGAAATCATGAAACTTAGTAACACCAAATATGAGAGCCAAAGCTTCTTTCGCTATCTGTGAATAATTTCTTTGCACAGACGTGAGCAATTTGGACGCAAAGGCAATAGGGCGATCATGCGACCCATCTTTGTGTGCAAGCACAGCACCGATCCCAAAATCCGATGCATCTACCATCAACAAATGGGGTTTCTGGGGATCGATTGGCGTAAGGCAAGTATTTGAAAGCAACGCCGATTTCAACTGGCGAAAGGCGCATTCGCATTCCGTCGTCCAGACGAACGGAACACCCTTACGGCGTAATCAATGAAGCGGAGCTGAAATGGAAGAGGCATTGCGCACATTCACTCACACCTTGCGATTCTAAATCGTGTAATGTTCTTGCGACCTCATCACGCAATGCGTGGGGAACATTGTGCGCTCTGAAAAATTTCGGTTCCGCGTTGACTTTCAGTTCCAAATGTGCTTCATAGTTCTTAGCGCAACCAAGGCCCGGTGCAAAAATGTCTGCAAATTCTTCACATAGACGAGAAACACTGTCTGAAGGCACAGTCTGATTCACTGATAGGACCTGATTTACTATAGACATGTTAAACAACTGAAATAAATCTAAACCAAACAAGTTCACTGCAGTAGAAGAACAAAGAACGTAATATGACACAAGTTTCGTTTGTCCCTTGTATGTTGCAAGAAGGCTGCACTGTCCCAACACAGGAATTTTCTGTCCTGAATATGTAGTTAGCTTAACATTTGCGGAACGCAACGGAGGTTTGCCCAGTTGTTAGTACGTGTCGTGATTGAGCAATGAAACTGCAGCTCCGGTATCGAGCTGGAATGGTATGACCTTGCCATTAAAGTCCAAATCTACAAAAAGTTTATTGTCCTGCTGACGACAAGAGCGACTGTTTTGTGCAATTTGAACAGACACTGGTACAGAATCACTTGTTAATTGACGTGATTTCCGGCGACGTCGACGCACACTTTTTGTGGGACGAACACAGTCACTGTTAGAGACAGTGGCACTGGACGAAGTGGAATTAACGACATGAATGGCCATGGGCTAAGGTTCACGAGCCTGAGTGTTCTTGGTTCGATTCCGGCGCGAAGCAAAGGGCCTGGAATGATTAAGAGTGTCTGATCTGAGCTTTTTCTGGCGAACACTTTGAACATGTCCTTTCTTATTACAGAAAAAGCAAATAGCTTGGCGTGACGGGCAATTGTCATGCGAATGTCTAGTAGCACACTGCGGGCATGATTTCACTGCATATGTGTGCTGGCGTGGCACACCTGGTTTAGAGCGTGGCGGCAGCTGCGTGGACGTGCACGAGGGTAGTTTACCGGGCCGCGCAGCGCGCCCGGCGGGCCGGTTAATGTTACACACGGCTGGCGAAGTATCAAAAGATTCCTGAGCGCAGTCAAGCGTGTCTTGTCTATCCAATATGTCTCTCACTTGTTGAAGGGAGGGATTAACTAGTTTCAAAATTTGCTCCCGTATACGAACATCAGAAACGTTTTGTGCAATTGCATCACGTACCATTGTATCTGAATAAGGGAGTCCACATTCACACTCAAAAGCACAATCCCTTGTAAGGCCTTGCAATGTTGCAACCCACTCCCTATTAGTTTGACCGGCTGTACGTTTTGTACGAAAGAAAGTATACCTTTTTGCAACCACATTAACAGTTTCTTTGAAATAGGCGTCCAATGCCGACAAAATTTCTTCTTAGGACAGAGTTGCTACATCGCATCGGGGAAATAATTTCACTATCACACGGTACGTTTGCACCCCTACACACGCCAATAAATGAGGCTGCCGCTCGTTACCTTGAATTCTGTAGGCGGCGAGATGAAATCCAAACTGGCGTGACCATTCCGTCCAGGATTCTACATCTGCTTGAAAATTACGGAATGGCGGTGCAACTGCATGTTGTGGCTGCGGTAGCGGTGAAGCGGCGGCGGCCGCATCAGTTTGCAGCGCACGTTGACCCTGGACAAGCTGTCCAAGGGCATCCAATAACGCCTGCGTCTGCTGATTCTGCAAGCGATAAAATTCGGACAGTACATCTGGCGAAGCCATGATACAAGTAAATGTAAGCAATTAGAAAGAACAAGACCCTTTTCGGTGACTCGCCGCCAATGATGTGTTGGCAAATGTGCCAACACCTTGTAGATAGAGGAGGCCGAAATTCACGCTATCTAACGCAGACGGGCGTGAATTCTGGAACAGGATAAGTAGTGAATGCTAATAAGAAAAGTATGCAGCTCCTCGAATACTTAACTTTTAATCCTTCATTTGTTTACAACGTTATTGATGAGACATTTCATACGATAACTATCAAACTAGGTAAGGCTAATGGCGCCTTGCTAGGTCGTAACCATTGACTTAGCTGAAGGCTATTCTAACTGTCTGCTCGGCTAATGAGCGATGCTTCGTCCGTGTAGTCGCTAGCAAAGTCGTCCGTACAACTGGGGCGAGTGCTATTCCGTATCTCGAGACCTGCCTTGTGGTGGCGCTCGGTCTGCGATCACACAGTGGCGACACGCGGGTCCGACATGTACTAAGGGACCGCGGCCGATTTAAGCTACCACCTAGCAAGTGTGGTGTCTGGCGGTGACACCACAAAATCTTCTACCGGTATTAAGCCTCTGAATACAGATGATATTCTTTAGCGTGATGATATTGTTTTTGAATAGGAGTTGGGTTGCTTTAGACCAGTATGCCGACAAGAATGCATGATGGAATTCACCTTCCGTTAGGCATTCTTCTGCGATTGCTCTCATTCTTGTGGCTGGTACGGATTTTAAATGGTCACACATACATTCATGTTTATGACCAATTGGCCATGAAGGTGGGAGACGTCATTAGAATTAATGTAGTCATTCTCTGGGTTGAATGTCATTGGGAGAACTTCGAAAAACCTTAAACTTCCGAACAGGGAGGAAATGTTTGTAATAAAATGAATCATTCTGGTGGGAGGGCAAATTTCTTTTTGCGCTGTGTGACGCATCCGCGTTATCTTGTCTGCGTAACGCACCGCGTTCATGCATCAGTTCATCTTCATGGGTGAAAGTTCGTCAGGGGTATGGCTATGGGCATCATCATTCCCCTGACTGGTTTTCCGTCCAGTGCACGATAATCAATCATCAGTTTCCTTACATCAGGCTTGTGCTGCTGATTAATAATCATCTGACCCTCTTTAAAACAATGAAGATAAAGATAATCTTCCGACTCTGCAAAGGTAATGTGCTGCGTAACATCAGAAGTTTTGTCTGCATTGCTAGTCAGTTGGGTCACGGTTATTGAAAGTTCGTCTGCCTTTTTGTTAAGTGTATTTAACTGTTCTTGGGTAGAAAATTCTATCTCTTTGGCCTTAAGTAATGCACATTGCTCTTCAAGATTTTATATCTGGGTTTCAAACTGGTTATCCTACAGTTTTAACTGTGAAATTTCGGCTGTTTCATTGTGTACGACTCTTGACTTTAGATTATTCGTTACAGGATTGAACTCCTCACGTTCATCTTGCTTAACCCGTTTAGTTTTATCATTGAACTAGGCCAAAAGAACCTTCCTAAATATTTTTATTATTCTGTTCTATACATCCGGCAATATCCCCTTGTTTTTTGTCCAGTCTTCTGTCACGTTCTTCAAATTTTCTGTCACATTCTTCAAATTTTCTATCTTGTTCTTTATTGTGCTCTGATAATACCTTCAGAACACTTTGATAAAGATCATTGTTCTCATCTTTTGCTTTACTACAGGAAGGGGTAGATACTGGCACCGTCTGATCAACAGCTGTGGTTAGAAAGCGTGAATCTTCAACAACAGAACCTGACTGTTGTGAAAAATTACATCCTATAGTCTCAGTTTCCAAAGCAAAATCCTCTATTGCACTCTCTTGTTCCATGTTTGATACTGAAAAATCACTGTGAACATTCCTGTGAGGGATTGCCTTATTTGTCGTAGTTAAATCAGTATTATGAAAGTATCCCAGTTCATTTGCCCCTTCTCTGTCCACAGAATCATCTTACGTTGCATCAGCAACAGCTCTAACATTTGCCCTAGCTCTGGTAGCTCTTGGCATTTTAATGCAAGTATAGTAAAGCATCAAACAAAAAATAAATCTCTCACACACAGAGGATCTAGACTACGTGTATAAGTACTAAAATCATTTCCCATAAATGTTTATGAATACAGAAAGATATTTAAATTACCACTGACACAATTCACTGAATAAATGCAAATCAAAGCTTCTGATAATATCAGTGTCCCATGAAATACCTATTCCTCAGTAAAGGACGCAAAGTCTAACCATAAAAAGCCAATAAACAAAAATACTTTTAAATGGGAGTACATCATTAGCAAGAGCAAAGGTCAGTAGCAAAATCATTTATTCTAAGCACAATATAACACTACAAATGCATCAAATGAAAGAATTTCACTTGCAGTACTCTTTATACGTCTGCAGTATTTCAGAAGGTCACACTTGAGAATAAAATAATTTTCACAAAATAGATGTTGAACGTTGCTCGAACTTTATCTGTTCTCCAGAAATATTATCTATAGTGTTGGCTGATAGTAAATCCGCAAAACAAAGTGTGTTGCCGTAATGGCATACAGTATACAATTACTTGATTGTTGCGCCACAAATCTTGAAAGTAATTGTTAAGTCAAAGACTATAATTGAAATTGTAATATGTATATGGTTGCAAAACAAAACTTTACTTGACTGCAAAAATCAGCAGACTGCCATGTAATTGCGAATCCTGGCAGAAAATGTCCTCAGGTGAAAGTTCGTTATTATTTTTACACTCTTGTTTGTGTCAAGCTGGTGTCTGAGATTTGTGTGAAACTTATTTTGATATTGAACTATGTAGATCTCAGTGAAGAGCAGCAGAACTACGTTAAAATTAATTTTCAGACGGAAATATTAGGGGCTCACACTAAACGATGCGAAATCCAGACTAGCTGGAACATAAAATGATTTGTCTGCGAGTAAACAATCTGTTTTCAATGATATTTACGTATGCCATCTGACTGCACAACAAAATTATTCAGAATGAGATTTTCACTCTGCAGCGGAGTGTGCGCTGATATGAAACTTCCTGGCAGATTAAAACTGTGTGCCCGACCGAGACTCGAACCTTTGCCTTTCGCGGGCAAGTGCTCTACCATCTGAGCTACCGAAGCACGACTCACGCCCGGCCTCACAGCTTTACTTCTGCCAGTATCTCGTCTCCTTCCTTCCAAACTTTACAGAAGCTCTCCTGCGAACCTTGCGGAACTAGCACTCCTGAAAGAAAGGATATTGCGGAGACATGGCTTGGCCACAGCCTGGGGGATGTTTCCAGAATGAGATTTTCACTCTGCAGCGGAGTGTGCGCTGATATGAAACTTCCTGGCAGATTAAAACTGTGTGCCCGACCGAGACTCGAACTCGGGACCTTTGCCTTTCGCGGGCAAGTGCTCTACCATCTGAGCTACCGAAGCACGGCTCACGCCCGGCCACACAGCTTTACTTCTGCCAGTATCTCGTCTCCTACCTTCCAAACTTTACAGAAGCTCTCCTGCGTACCTTGCAGAACTAGCACTCCTGAAAGAAAGGATATTGCGGAGCCATGGCTTAGCCACAGCCTGGAGGATGTTTCCAGAATGAGATTTTCACTCTGCAGCGGAGTGTACGCTGATATGAAACTTCCTGGCAGATTAAAACTGTGTGGCCGGCCGGAGTGGCCGAGCGGTTAATGGCGCTACAGTCTGGAACCGCACGACCGCTGCGGTCGCAGGTTCGAATCCTGCCTCGGGCATGGATGTGTGTGATGTCCTTAGGTTAGTTAGGTTTAAGTAGTTCTAAGTTCTAGGGGACTTATGACCACAGCAGTTGAGTCCCATAGTGCTCAGAGCCATTTGAACCATTTAAAACTGTGTGCCCGACCGAGACTCGAACTCGGGACCTTTGCCTTTCGCGGGCAAGTGCTCTACCATCTGAGCTACCGAAGCACGACTCACGCCCGGCCTCACAGCTTTACTTCTGCCAGTTTCTCGTCTTCTATCTTCGAAACTTTACAGATTGTTTTCACAAATACACTCTTGCTTTAAAGTGGATATGAACTTTGGTGGTAATTAAATTTATTGGCCTACAAGTGCGCTGCAACCTGTTGGTATTAGGAATAATGATGCGACTGTCAAAAATCAAATTACGGTTGCCGTACTTCTGATGAGCAGTACAAGATGTTATCTTACCAATTTTCGTAAATGCTTTCAGTACACAAAACGCGATGTTCTGTGGGAGTGTACAAACCGAACGATGAAAGTAAAATTAAAATGGGGAACTAATCTTAGCGACTGATAAATGAGTACAAACACTCTTTAAGTTTAACCGTCCGCTGTGGCCGAGCGGTTCTAGGCGCTTCAGTCTGGAACCGCGCTGCTATTACGGTCGCAGGTTCGAATCCTGCCTCGGGCATGGATGTGTGTGATGTCCTTAGGTTAGTTAGTTTTAAGTAGTTATGAGTCTAGGGGTCTCATGACATCAGATGCTAAGTCTCATAGCGCTTAGAGCCATTTGAACCATCTTAAGTTTAACTAGGTACTTGAAAAGGCCGTGATAACAATCCATCCTTTCATGAAGTTGTCATCCCTAGACAAGTTATCAAAAATATTTCTTAGTAACTCTCTTTAATACAGTTGCCTTCCCTTGACACTGTTTCAGTCATGACACAAAACCATATGTCGCATTATAAAATTTCTACAGCAGAAGTCAGCCATATGCAATGTTCTAACAACAAGAACCTAAACAGTTACAAATATAAAAAAGTATTACTTTATAAGTTGGCTTTTGTCATTCTTCCATTAATCTAATCTCGTTTGCTCAATATCTTTCTTAAAAACATATTATTTCAAAATCTTTTTTAAAATAATGCTGCCTCCACTACACGCAACACAAGTACATTGGCAAACTGCCGACTCTCTGACTTGCTGTGACAAACATCTCTGGTCTCAAACACAGTCTTACATAGAACACGATTATATCCATATTACAGAGGTTGAGTACATTTATGGAATTCACAACTTCATTCGCATATATGGCCAGAGCTTCCCGAAAATCGTCATGGTAAATAGGAAAACCCCTTTTCAAACGTGTTGATATCCTTCCGCACTTCGCGTTTCCTTATGTGGATTGCGGAATAAGGGGAGGACGGACTTAACTAAGGAAAACATTGGCGTACCGAAGACCCCCCCCCCCCCCCCCCAATTTCCCTTCCCGTATTCTTCGCCGCTGGCACAACCAAACCGTTCTAGCGTGAGTCATCACTCCGAATCACTGGTTCCCACTTAACCACTGTCCGGTAGCGTCGCTCTTCAGATAACTTGAAGCGTGTCGTAGCGTTGACTACAAAAATGTATGGCCTATAAAGAGTTGCTCGACCATCGTACCCCATTCTTCTTAAATTCGATGCACAATCATTGCGCTATCTGGACCGCTGGTAGCTCTTTGGGACTCACGGCTGGTTCCTATGGTTGATTACATGTGAGTTTTTACAACCATCCTCCGCGATGCCCGACGATCCCTGTCCGTCAATACATTATGTCTGCCTGGCTTTAGTTCAGCTGAGGTCGTTGCTTTGCGTTTCCACTTCGTAATCACATCAGCAATAACAGACTTGGGCAGATTTAGAAATGTTGAAATATCCCTGATTGATTTGTTACTCAGGCGACATGCAATGACTAGTCCACATTCGAAGACAGTGAGGTCTCTTGACCGTCCCATTCTGCCATCACGTCTTCTCTACTGACAACACAATAGCCGGCGTGAGTGGCCGTGCGGTTCTAGGCGCTACAGTCTGGAGCCGAACGACCGCTGCGGTCGCAGGTTGGAATCCTGCTCGGGCATGGTTGTGTGTGATGTCCTTAGATTAGTTAGGTTTAATTAGTTCTAAGTTCTAGGCGACTGATGACCTCAGAAGTTAAGTCGCATAGTGCTCAGAGCCATTTGACAACACAATACTACATAACCACCTATAGTATCAGGTCCACCTCTCGTTGTATCTAATGGCAATTTTAGCATTACATAGGGGTATCCAGATACTTTTGATAACATAATGTGCGTAAATACCTGTAGGTAGGAATTACGTTCTTTGTTGTTCTTAAATTGTAAATCCATGACATGTCCAGTATCCTTGTAAAAATGATACAGGGATAAATATAGCTAATCCTACTATTATTACAGCACGGGTTGGCTTTGACACCTTCAAGCTCCTTTTATGCAGAGCATCTTATTCGTAATCTCGCAAATTCTTGGCTTAGAACTTCGGCGTGCCATCTGAACTCTATTTACATAGCGGCTTTTGTTTTCTCCAAAGGTCCGTTTTGATTTTCCTGTACGCGGCAGTCTCTTTTCCCATAGAGCAGGGCTGTTGATAAAATATCAATATAGCGATACCTTTTCGCCATACATGTCGACTATATATTTTTCGCCGATATATGGATCTCGAAATGGTAAAATCGAGTGCTAATAATTTTATTTTATATTATACATTTTTCGAAATTTGCGGTAATTGTTGTTCTTTTCAAAATTGTAGGAGAACATAATTTTACTTTCACGAGTCATAATTTTTGAGATTTCATCACGTCCAGTCTTGCCCTTTGACTGCGTGAAGCAAGTATGGCTCGCACGAAGAAGAAGTCCGATTGCATTGGGGTATGGTGATGTGAATGAAATAACAAGACTTCCGCTGTGAAGAGTTAGCACACCAATAGCAAAAATTAGTTTTTAATGCAACTAGTGTCCTATGTCTTCACGGTGGCATTCTTCAAAAACAGTTGCTGAAAATGATGAACAAAAATCTAGAGGACAATATTGGTCTTTGCCGTGGGCGGAGAAGATGGGGTGGTTGGTTAAATTGAGGGAGGGGACCAAACAGCGAGATCATCAGTCCCATCGGATTAGGGAAGGATGGGGAAGGGAGTTGGCCGTGCCCTTTCAAAGGAACCATCCCAGCATTTGCCTGAAGCGATTAAGGGAAATCACGGGAAACATAAATCAGGGGCTGCCATGCGCGGGTTTAAACCGTCGTCCTCCCGAATGCGAGTCCTGTGGGCTAACCACTGCGCCACATCGTTCGGTGGCAAAGACATGTGAAGGGAAATGCTGACGTAATCGGCGCTCGCCGCTACCATCAGAAACTGCAACGTTTAACTTAACCGCACAATTTCGACACTACAGCTGCTAGGTCGCTGGCGTTTGCAGAAACGAAAAAACAGGAAAGTCGACATGAAATGTTCCGAACAAATCAGAAATGTTGCGAAACTGAATCATAGATCTATTAGACATCTTTTATTGTGTTACTTACATGCAGTTACTATTGTTGGCAAAATGGTTATCGCCAGACGCCAATAATGAAGTGCATCGTTTCCCTTCCAGTTCTTGCTCTGAAGGGGGACTTGCTGATGTACAGAACATCTAATAATAAATCAGTACTTAAATATGCAGCTCTAAAACCGGTCAGTATATTTACAATGTGCAACCGATATTTTTATAGGCCAATACGTCGATAATTTTCCCGTTGCTGTATCGATACATTGATACTTTTTCTCAATACATCGAGAACCGATAATGACAGTTTTTTAAATATCAACGTATATAATTCCCGATATTTTTAATTATATCAACAGTCCTACCACAGACGTTCATACTTCAACACCTTTACATTTCCCCTCTGGCGGCTTATGTGTTATTTGTTCCCTGCTTCGTTTCCTGTGTTTTTGTGTATTCGTCTTTCATCAATTAGTTTCAATATATCAAGTGTTTCGGAAGGATATCTGCAGCGCCTTCTCATTATACTTAGTTCAAAAGCTGGGTGTTGAGGAAGAAAGACGAGAAATATTTGTAGTCTTCGATGTCTGGCTGTGTAGAAGAACGAATGAAATGAGTAAACAGAGTAAGGAACGATAAAATGTTCCCATGACCGAAAGAAACAAGAAGTCTCCTGAAAATCATGAGCAAGAGGAAGGCGACTAGAGTCGAATATGTAATTAACAGACATTTCGTCGAGGGCATTTTCTGACTGTAGCTTCTAAAGGAAGAACATTTTTCTGACAATATACCATCTCCAGTCACTATATTTTATTTCTCTGTTTAAGTTCAACGAATTGAGGAGCTTCAACTCCATTATAAAGGACAACACTTATGCTTTTTGGTGCTGCGCCAGTTTACGTTTACAACCTTCATTCGGACACAAAATTTGCATCTTCTGCATCGGTGAAGAATCTCCACATTTTTACTTACGTATAAAATAGTTTGATATATTTATGGCTGGACTAGAAGGGAAGCAAGGCATAGTTAGAACAAGAGATCGAATGATGACGAATTTTAAGATGTAACGCCTTATTAAGTACTAAATGAATTAGTTAGCAGTAGGAGATCGTAGGGGCAAAAATCAGCTGAAATTTATAAATACGCTTTTGTATCAGGAAACAAAAATTGAAAGTAAAAGCTTTTACAACTTGAATAAAAGTCTATGATCAGTATTTCTAATACACTCCTGGAAATTGAAATAAGAACACCGTGAATTCATTGTCCCAGGAAGGGGAAACTTTATTGACACATTCCTGGGGTCAGATACATCACATGATCACACTGACAGAACCACAGGCACATAGACACAGGCAACAGAGCATGCACAATGTCGGCACTAGTACAGTGTATATCCACCTTTCGCAGCAATGCAGGCTGCTATTCTCCCATAGAGACGATCGTAGAGATGCTGGATGTAGTCCTGTGGAACGGCTTGCCATGCCATTTCCACCTGGCGCCTCAGTTTGACCAGCGTTCGTGCTGGACGTGCAGACCGCGTGAGACGACGCTTCATCCAGTCCCAAACATGCTCAATGGGGGACAGATCCGGAGATCTTGCTGGCCAGGGTAGTTGACGTACACCTTCTAGAGTACGTTGGGTAGCACGGGATACATGCGGACGTGCATTGTCCTGTTGGAACAGCAAGTTCCCTTGCCGGTCTAGGAATGGTAGAACGATGGGTTCGATGACGGTTTGGATGTACCGTGCACTATTCAGTGTCCCCTCGACGATCACCAGTGGTTACGGCCAGTGTAGGAGATCGCTCCCCACACCATGATGCCGGGTGTTGGCCCTGTGTGCCTCGGTCGTATGCAGTCCTGATTGTGGCGCTCACCTGCACGGCGCCAAACACGCATACGACCATCATTGGCACCAAGGCAGAAGCGACTCTCATCGCTGAAGACGACACGTCTCCATTCGTCCCTCCATTCACGCCTGTCGCGACACCACTGGAGGCGGGCTGCACGATGTTGGGGCCTGAGCGGAAGACGGCCTAACGGTGTGCGGGACCGTAGCCCAGCTTCATGGAGACGGTTGCGAATGGTCCTCGCCGATACCCCAGGAGCAACAGTGTCCCTAATTTGCTGGGAAGTGGCGGTGCGGTCCCCTACGGCACTGCGTAGGATCCTACGGTCTTGGCGTGCATCCGTGCGTCGCTGCGGTCCGGTCCCAGGTCGACGGGCACGTGCACTTTCCGCCGACCACTGGCGACAACATCGATGTACTGTGGAGACCTCACGCCCCACGTGTTGAGCAATTCGGCGGTACGTCCACCCGGCCTCCCGCATGCCCACTATACGCCCTCGCTCAAAGTCCGTCAACTGCACATACGGTTCACGTCCACGCTGTCGCGGCATGCTACCAGTGTTAAAGACTGCGATGGAGCTCCGTATGCCACGGCAAACTGGCTGACACTGACGGCGGCGGTGCACAAATGCTGCGCAGCTAGCGCCATTCGACGGCCAACACCGCGGTTCCTGGTGTGTCCGCTGTGCCGTGCGTGTGATCATTGCTTGTACAGCCCTCTCGCAGTGTCCGGAGCAAGTATGGTGGGTCTGACACACCGGTGTCAATGTGTTCTTTTTTCCATTTCCAGGAGTGTATATAGCGACAATGTGTCTAACGTAAAAAATTGCAAATTATAAATAGATCTGCGTATATAGTCGGCTATTTTTTAACTTCCTCGGTTTTATTTCATCTACATAAAACTCCATTCTTTTTGTAGTTGTTACTGCTTTTGTACATAAACAACCTCATAATTTTTCCTTTATTTAATTTCGGCACTCATTGTGCATTAATTCTGTTTTATGATTTTACTTTTCTGTCAACCTGATAATATATATACTGATGACACTAATCTCGCAATTACCATAATTAAGATCGTCATTATTCCCTATATCTTTTCCTTACTAACCAGGTTATTTGTGTATATGCTTTCTCTTAAATATAAGTAACTAATGTTTACATTTTCTAGAGCAGTTCAAAATGGTTCAAATGGCTCTGAGCACTATGGGACTCAACTGCTGAGGTCATTAGTCCCCTAGAACTTAGAACTAGTTAAACCTAACTAACCTAAGGACATGACAAACATCCATGCCCGAGGCAGGATTCGAACCTGCGACCGCAGCGGTCTTGCGGTTCCAGACTGCAGCGCCTTTAACCGCACGGCCACTTCGGCCGGCAATTCTAGAGCAGTAATATGATTTATAGAACATAACAAGGCGATACAAAATTTGTGAGAAAATACATTCAGGAAAACACAAACTGGATGAACAACAACTCTACATGTCTCCTTCCGGAAGGTACAGCAGTGTTTCGAAAAAGAAAGAAAAGGTAGTTATGTTACGGGAGTACTGCGTTAAATCTTCTACAGCCCAAAAAAGATTTACCTCCTGTCTTAGCTTTTCGGTTGAAATAGTGCTCATACACATGTATGTGGAGACGTAACAAATCAGACATGTTGCTTGAAGCTAACTTCGTTGTTTTTACCTGCAAATTTATACATGCATTGTTACGTAACGACTGTTGACATTAGATGCGCCACCTTGTACCCTGTCTGGTAACCACAACGTGTCCAGTTTGTTGTCCGCGTCTCTCCTGGGACGTCCTTGACATCTACGGTCCCCTTCATTTTTTTTGTTTCTACGCCCTGACTGGGTGACGCAACATTCCTGTTAAGCATATCCCTTACATGACTTCTGGAGACAACTCTCTTTAAACACAGGTTTAAGAGAGCCGCCAGTGATTCCTGCCTGTGCCTATCCTCACCAAGTCGTTTTTTATTTGTTTCCTTGTGAAGAGTGACGTGGAATATTTACTGCTTGTCCCCGAGTTCGTCCTCCACTTAGTGCAGACGCAGCTGATTTATTTGTCGTGCGTGACCTCTACTTATTTACGTATCCACAAACTGTCTAGTATCATGTGCTGCATTCTGTTGACATTTTGTAGTAGGAACTTTCACATCGGACGGAAGGACCATTCTGACAAATACAGCAAAATACAGGCTGCTTGAATTACTCCTGAAAAGTGGTAAACTACCCTTTTCGCAAATGCTGAAGTATACACAATGTCGCTGCCACTACGTGACACAAGTACCGAGAGATTTGTCCTCTGTCACCGTCCATCGGCCTCTGTATCTGTTTCTAAATGGTTAACTGCTCCCTGTTCATTCCCACGAGTATACGTTGCATATTGTCCTGTAGTATGTTAAGTGTGACCGCGAAGAAAAACAGCTCACGCGTAGGATGATTTGCGCTACCGGCAATACACTTATTACTGGTAATGAAACGCAAGGTTCAAATGGTTCAAATGGCGCTGAGCACTATGGGACTTAACATCTGAGGTCATCAGTCCCCTAGAACTTAGAACTAATTAAACCTAACTAACCTAAGGACGTCACACACATCCGTGCCCGAGGCAGCATTCGAACCTGCGACCGTAGCGGTCGCGCGGTTCCAGACTGAAGCGCCTAGAACCGCTCGGCCACTCCGGCCGGCAAACGCAAGGGAATTCTGAAATTTAAAATTCTGATTCGACCATCTTGGGCGGGCTTCTCCGTGGTTTCGCTGAATAGTTTCTGATGAACGCACTGTAAACATTTTCAACGAGAACACAATTTCTTTCTGTTCAAAACTGAAATCACTCTATTCCTTAAGATGACCTTCTTTTATATGTTTTTCGCTAGCCATCTCTGCACATTAGAGCATATAACGCATAGAACACAATACTGAGTACAAACGAAACATATTAATTAATTTCCTTTAACGTTAAATATAATCTTTGTTGTTAAAAGATGTAGATGATTGCCCAAGTTTATGCTTACTGTAAAGATTGTATACAATGCGTATATTGTCTGAACCATTATTTTATGGATCATACATGCATGCATTACACCATGTAAGTAGGCTGTTTAGGTTTTTATGCTGGTAACGCCATTGACTGTGCCGTGTGCAGTCTGTGGCCGGTTGGACTCATTGTTAGAATATTCGCTTGTGTAGCGTTGGGCAGTTGGATGTGAATAACGCGTAGCGTTGTGCAGTTGGAGGTGAGCCGCCAGCAGTGGTGGATGTGGGGAGAGAGATGGTAGAGTTTTGAGAGCGGACGATCTGGACGTGTGTCCGTCAGAAAAAGGAAATTTGTAAGACTGGATGTCATGAACTGATATATATATTATGACTTTTGAACACTATTAAGGTAAATACATTGTTTGTTCTCCATCAAAATCTTTCATTTGCTAATTATGCCTATCAGTAGTTAGTGCGTTCAGTAGTTAGAATCTTTTATTTACCTGGTAGTATTGGCGCTCGCTGTATTGCAGTAGTTGGAGTAACGAAGATTATTGTGAGGTAAGTGATTCATGAAAGGTATAGGTTATTGTTAGTCAGGGCCATTCTTTTGTAGGGATTATTGAAAGATTGCGTTGCGCTAAAAAAATAATGTGTGGGGCCATTCTTTTGTAGGGATTATTGAAAGATTGCGTTGCTCTAAAAAATATTGTGTGTCAGTTTAGTGTTGATCAGAATAAGTAAAGAGAGAAATGTTTGAGTACGTTCAGTTTTGCTCAACTGTTTGAAAATCAAATAACGTAGAGGTTTTCCAGCACTGTCATTCATAAATTTTTCTAAGGGGATGTTTCAACCAAAGTGACAAATGTCATGGGATGCCTCCTAACATTGTGTCAGACTTTCTTTTTTCAGGAATAATGCAGCATTTCGACGTGGCATGGACTCAACGAGTCGTTGGGAAGTCCGTGCGGAAATGTTCAGCCATGCTGCATTTATAGCCGCCCGTAATTGCGAAAGTGTTGCCGGTGCAGGATGCTGTGCGCGAACTGACCTCTCGATTACTTCCCAGATTATGTTATATGGGAATCATGTTGGGCGATCCGGATGACTAAATCAGTCGCTCTAATGGTCCAGAATGTTCTTCAAACCAGTCGCGAACTGCTGTGCCCTGGTTACATGATGCATTATTATCCGTGGCTTCATGTTGTCCATGGTTCAATGGCGTCGTAGAGTCTGCGCCATACTCGAAACTTACCATAAACTCTTACCAACTGAAATCAGGACTCATCTGACCAAGTCACAGGTTCCCAGACGTCTAGGGTCCAACCTATATGGTCAAGAGCCCAGGAGAGGCGCTGCAGGCGATGTCGTGCTGTTACCAAAGCCACTAGCGTCGGTTATCTGCTGCCATAGTCCATTAACGACATATTTCGCCGCACTGTCCTGACGGACGCGTTCGTCATACGTCCCGTATTGATTTCTGCGGTTGTTTCACGCAGTGTTGCTTGTCTTTTAGCATTGACAATGCTAAGTAAACGCAGCTGCTCTCGGTCGTTAAGTGAAGGCCGTCAGCCACTACGTTGTCCGTGGTGAAAGTTAATGCCTGAATTTTGGTATTCTCGGCACATTGTTGACATTGTAGATCTTGGAATACTGAATTCCCTTACGATTTCCTAAATGGAATTTGGCTTGCTTCTAGCTCCAACTTCAATCCCGCATTCGAAGTCTTTTATTTCTCGTCGTGCTGCCATAATCACGTCGGCAACATTTTCACATGAATCACCTAAGTAGAAATGACGGCTCCGGCAATGCACTGGCCTTTTATACCTCGTGTACACAGTACCGCCGCCATCTGTACATGTGCGTATCGCTATCCCATGACTTTTATCACCTCGGTATATATTTCAATGGTTCCTAAAGATATTAGGTATTTATCGGTACATCTACATCTACATCTACGTTTATACTCCGCAAGCCACCCAACGGTGTGTGGCGGAGGGCACTTTACGTGCCACTGTCATTACCTCCCTTTCCTGTTCCAGTTGCGTATGGTTCGCGGGAAGAACGACTGCCGGAAAGCCTCCGTGCGCGCTCGAATCTCTCTTATTTTACATTCGTGATCTCCTCGGGAGGTATAAGTAGGGGGAAGCAATATATTCGATACCTCATCCAGAAACGCACCCTCTCGAAACCTGGACAGCAAGCTACACCGCGATGCAGAGCGCCTCTCTTCCAGAGTCTGCCACTTGAGTTTGCTAAACATCTCCGCAACGCTATCACGCTTACCAAATAACCCCGTGACGAAACGCGCCGCTCTTCTTTGGATCTTCTCTATCTCCTCTTTCAACCCGACCTGGTACGGATCCCACACTGATGAGCAATACTCAAGTATAGGTCGAACGAGTGTTTTGTAAGCCACCTCCTTTGTTGATGGACTACATTTTCTAAGGACTCTTCCAAAGAATCTCAACCCTGCACCCGCCTTATCAACAATTAACTTTATATGATCAATCATCTTCAAAACATTCCGTACGCATACTCCCAGATATTTTACAGAAGTAACTGCTACCAGTGTTTGTTCCGCTATCATATAATCATACAATAAAGGATCCTTCTTTCTATGTATTCGCAATACATTACATTTGTCTATGTTAAGGGTCAGTTGCCTATCCGCTGCAGATCTTCCTGCATTTCGCTACAATTTTCTAATGCTGCAACTTCTCTGCATACTACAGCATCATCCACGAAAAGCCGCATGGAACTTCCGACACCATCTACTAGTAAACATATAGAGTAACGAGGAAAAGATAATGTGAGACTGAAGTATGATAGCTGGGTGAAGCAGAGCGATCGAACCAATGAAGACGCAAAGGGGGTGACCTTAAATGTTGCAGGAGTGTGCGTATCCACTTATGCTTTCTGCTTGACGTGCACAGCGTCACTGTCAGGAAAAAGGTGGCATTACTATTCTTTCACTAGGAATTATGAGCCGATCCGAGCCATGTATGAGCCAATACCAGCGCTAGCTCACGACCTGCTGCAGATTATCACCATCTTAAACAACGCATAAGCTTTGATTACTACTCTAACAGGACACCTTCCAATGAAATTATGAAGTTGCGTCAATGTAATTACTGAATATATTTTCACTGCGAGACACATTTTCTTTACACCGCCGCATATGTCCTGCAATATGCTCCTGTGCCTGATCTAAAAATGAACCGACTTTTATGTTGGAGGTAGTTCAGTTGCTAAGAATATTAAAATTATGACAGTGAGCATTGTAGCAATTTTAAAAATGCTGTGTGTTTAATAAAAGTGTCATATTGTCCTATAGGAGGCAGTATTGGGTAAATGTAGGAGAGGAGTGCCTGTAACGATATGCTCTGAAACCAGTACTTATTGAGATATGGTCAATCCCCCAGCTTACTCCTAGTTGTTCGTTATGTGAAAGGATACACAACGGGCAGTGCTGTATGTGGTTACTCAGCACTCTGACACATTCTTCAGTCCTCCCCCACGGTGAATCGACAACTTTTTCAAAATACACCTGGCCCCATGCGGATTGCGTCACATGTTTTGGTCAATAGTTTAGAAATGAACCAGTGCCTTTAAACGTCCCCATAGCCAAATAACCACCCAATTCAGGTGCTGTGAGCGGGGAGGGCATGCTAGCGAACTCCCTCGACCAACCCACAGCCCATGAAACGCTGTGGTGAGCTGCTGTCGCCCGTTCCATAGAATATGGGGTGGTGTCTCGCCGGGGAGACATCACAGTAGTTGCCTTTCTGGAAGGATAACGTTCTCCAATAGCGCTGGTAACTCATCGTGCAGAAATTGTAGCAGTAAGGCGGTAAGGCGGCCTATACCATCGATTACTACACATTACTCGTCACAAGTGAAACAGCCCGTATCTCAGCAGTTATTCGTTTTCGGACGTTTAATTAAGGAAATTACAGGAACTTTTCTTATATTTGGTATCACCACTACCTTGTGTGGGAATATGTGACAGTTCTTATGAACATCGTATCTGGTACTGAGATCTAGTGCGATTTTCTACATTACTTGAATCTGAAATCAAAAGTTTATTGCCAGATTTGTTGCTTTACTGTTAGTATTTTTATGCGAAAGGTGAATTCGTTGCTTCGTGTTCTGACTGATGGGAAAGGAACAGCGCTACTTTGTCTGTGTCTAAGCGTTACTAGAGAGCAATGAAATGCTAGTACGTGAAGTTCTGCAAAAGGTTTGTTCTGTACTCAATAGCAAGCGTGAAGTAAATATAGAAATATATGTTGATGTGTGGCAATAGTGTCTGTATCACAAAAGAAGTTAACTGATGATTAATTTCTCTTTAATGAAAATCAATGGTTCCTTAAAGTTGAAAATTGATAAGTTCAGTTTTGTTCAAGTATAAGTGGGTCTCCGTGCACATCTCGCGGGTAGACCGAACCTTGCATTTATCGTCAACCATGCGTCTACAACGTGTATTGACATATCCAAAAAATGTTCAAATGTGTGTTAAATCTTATGGTACTTAACTGCTAAGGTCATCAGTCCCTAAGGTTATACACTACTTAACATAAATTATCCTAAGGACAAACACACACACCCATTCCCGAGGGAGGACTCGAACCTCCGCCGGGACCAGCCGCACAGTCCAGGACTGCAGCGCCCAGACGGCTTTTTTTTTTTTTTTTTCTTTATATTCGATGTTGATCGTTGTGTTTGGTCGTTGCGGACGTCACAAGACATCCTGTTCAAGTTTGGTGGTTGATCCTTCCACTCAGTTTTTTATTACAGAGGCCAATCGGCTCTCTGGCCGAACACGCTGAGCTACCGTGCCGGCGAAACAGTAACGCTACTCTCATTATGCCAAGCTACCAACACAGTGTTAACCGCTCGTCTAATCCCGCGCGGCATATTAGCACATCCATTATGTATGTTCCCGCACAGGTGAGTCATTTTGCTTGAAAGTTGCTAACCCGGTGTCGGCGGACAGATACGATATTGCAAAGGAACTTTGCATCGTAATTGACAATAACACAGCCACTGAAATATCGTATTTCGTGTTATAATCAGATTGATGTCACAAAATCCAACAAAGTCACTCCCGAGAGAGAGTGGTTCAAATGGCTCTGAGCACTATGGGACTTAACGTCTATGGTCATCAGTCCCCTAGAACTTAGAACTACTTAAACCTAACTAACCTAAGGACATCACAAATACCCATGCCCAAGGCAGTATTCGAACCTGCGACCGCAGCAGTCGCGCGGTTCCAGACTGAAGCGCCTAGAACCGCTCGGCCACACCGGCCGGCCGTAAATAACAACCAGTACTTCAGAACACACTTTTATTAAACTAGCACGAAAATCCGAGAGTCTTTTACAAACGCAAATGTGGAAAAATAATTGGAACATAGCTGGACGCGATCCTATTTCCTTCTGCTTCTGAAATGCCTGATTCTTTCGCACTACAATGTGCCTCAATTAAACGAAATTAGTCTTCAACTTTTGTCTTAGCAATGATGTGAAGCTTTCTGACATTGGTATGTCGTAAAAAAAGAGATGTGCGTTTGTGATAAATCTTCAACGCGCGTCTCCCTAGTTAAATGGCAGAAATGGGCATCCTGGACACGCAAAGGATCATGGTAGCGTGACCACAGAGCCATCTATCCGCCTGCTCGGTAGTTGAGTGTCCCTTTGTGTTAGCCCTAGGCGCCTATGCCGCGACCTCCGGCGTTGGCTGAGGCTGCAGTCACCGCGTCTGCTGAGTACCGCCGACAGCACATCCAAGGCCACACCACCGACAGACAACCCAGGCCGTCGCGCCGATGCCTGGCCCCAGGCGACGCGAACGGCATCGTCGGCCGTTTCCACAGCGGCTAAGGCGCCGACCTCCAGATGCTGGTAGTATTTCTCTGAACAGCAGATGCCCTTCCGCTCGGTCGCACTGACGCTCGTAGCCTCGAAGTTGCGCTGCTGCAGACACTCGGCCAAACATGCCCTCTGGTACGAGAACAGCGACTCGATCGCGCTGGGCTCTTCGGAAGAGGCGGACAGCAGGAAGTTGTAATTTCACTGTACGACGTACAGAGCGTCCATCATTTAAGTTCCAGTTTCAAAGCACTGCAGAAAGAGAGCTACTTTTTGACCACCTTTCTGGCAATTTGTGGACACCACGCCAACAGAAATGTTCGTCTTTTGAAGCAAACTAGTCAGACACCCAATTTTCGACTTCTTCGTAGGAGTCGAAGTGTTTCTCAGCCAATGCGCGTCCCATTGATGAAAACAAATGGTAGTCGGAAGGGGCCAAGTCTGGTGAATACGGCGGGTGGAGCAGCAGCTCCCAGCCAAGTGTTTTGATTGTATCCTGAACCAGTTTAGCTTTGTGTGCAGGTGCACTGTCGTGTAAAAAAATTGCTTTGCCATGTCTTCTGGCCCATTCTGGTCTTTTTTCGATCAATACAGAGTTCAAACTGATTATCTTTTTTCGATCAATACATAGTTCAAATTGATCATTTGTTGTCTGTAGCGATTAGTATTCATAGTTTCACCGGGTTTTAGAAGCGCATGATACACCACACCTTTCTGATCCCACCAAACACAGAGCGTTGTCTTCTTGCCGAATCGATCTGGTTTTGCAGTCGATGTTGATGGTTGTCCCGGATTAACCCATGATTTTTCCCGTTTAGGGTTCTTAAAATAAATCCATTTTTCATTGCCAGTAACAATTCGACGCAAAATTGGTTTTCTTTCATGTCTTTGAAGCAAAATATGACAAATGGTTTTTCGGTTTTCCATCTGTCTTTCATTCAATTCATGTGGCACCCGTTTTCCACACTTTTGGATCTTTCCCATGGTTTTCAAACGGTCATAAATTGTTTGTTGCGCGACATTTAGCATTGCTACCATTTGCTTCTGACTCAAAGTATCATCTTCATCCAATATTGCTTGCAATTCGGCGTCTTCGAACTTTTTTGGTGGTCTTCCACGTTCTTCATTTCTTACATCAAAATCATTATTTCTGAACCGTTGAAACCATCTTTTGTATGTTGCTTCTGATAGAGCATGATCACCACATGCCTCGACAAGCATTCGATGCGACTCTGCAGCACTTTTTTTCAAATGAAAACAAAAAATTCATGCTTTCCGCAAATCATCACTTTCTGGTACATAATTCGACATTGTTAACACGTTGAAAACACATGATGTTGTTTGTTGCATGACTTGATGTATACTAAATATCTTTGACAGATGTCATACCAACCAAACAAACAAAATTAACGCTCGTTCACAACAAATGTTCCCTATCGACACATTTGTATCTTAACGCTCATTTCATACCGGTACACCTGGTAATTGAAGCAGGGGGAAACGTCTTGGGAACAAAACGAAAATTTGACCAGTAGATGGCACTGTAACCCTCAGAATATGCTCACCAGCAGACGCGTTGCGTCCGAGACGCCCAACATAACTGCCTCCATGAAGCATCGAGCGCTGCTGATCTGGCTCCTTCACAAGAACGATGGCTGTGCACTAGTAGCCCTGCGTAAGTTCCGGACACACAAGGGTTTGTAAAAAGAAATTGTCCGATGTCTATTAATGGCCTTGAGAAAATGATTACAAAATTCGAATAGATAGGTTCTCTTGAAGTGGAATGTAGCAGAGGGAGGAAAGCAGTTGGTCCGCCGTCTGTCGAAGACGTGGCCACAGCGTTGCAGGAGGGGTTGAGCGGTGGCGCGCAAGTATGCAGTGCACGAGAAATTGCCCGAACGTTGGACATACCTGCGAGCATGGTGCATAAAATCCTATGAAACATCCTGCGTTACTATCCGTACAAAACCACCCACGTTCAGGAGTTGCTTCCTGCTGACCTATGAGCGGAACAGACGTTCGCTCTTTGAGTTGTCCTCCTACTTAGCTGCCGGCAAGGTAGCTCAGCGTGTTCGGTCAGAGGGTTAGCTGTTCTCTGTAATAAAAAACTGAGTTAATGGATGAACGATGAACCTGACCAGGTGTCATGGGACGTCCGCCACAGACAAATGCAACGAACAAAATGAGATTTAAAAAAAAGAAAAAAAAAGTTGTAACGTTTAGTCTACAATGCAGAGGGCTCTGGTTCGATTCCCCGCCGGGTTGAAGATTTTCTCCGCTCGTGGACTGGGTGTTGTGTTGTCCTCATCATAATCTCATCATCACCGACACGCAAGTCGGCCAATGTGGCGTCACCTGAAATAAGACTTGCAAGTCGGCGGCCGAGATTCCCCGGATGGGGCCTCCCGGCCATCAATGCCACACGACCATTCATTGCTCTGGAATTTCTTGCTCGCATGGAAGAGGATAATGAATGGCCATGGAACGTTCTTCGGACAGACGAAGCCCATTTCCATGTCCAAGGACATGACAATACGCAGAATTGCGAACATGGCCAACGCAGAATCCGCACACACATCAACCGTCACCACTTCATTCTGTAAACGTTGCTGTGTGGTGCGAGTTGGCAGCATCGTCTATCGTGTATTTTTCCGAGGAGATGAGAGTTGCCGGTCCTGTTACCTGTACCGTCACTGGTAAACGCTTATTCAACGGCGTGAGTGTGTGGGTAGAATCATTTTTAAGCAAGATGGCGCTCATCCGTACATTGCACAACCAGTGAAGCGGCTGCCGCAGAGGCGTTTCGGAAATGCTAGAGTTATCGGCTGTCATTTCCCTACAGCCTGGCCACCCAGATAACCTGATCATAATCCATGTGACTACCGGCTGTGGGATCATTTGAAACATGTTGCATTCAGTGCTCCAATAATGAACATAACTGAATTGAAGGCAAGCATTTCGCAATGCATTCTGAACGTAACCCCCGAGACACTACGATGTGTTTTGGAACATTCTGTTTCTCGATTTCAGCTTGTTGCAGAAAATGGTAGGCAACATATTGAACATGTCTTGTGCCTGGCTCACGACAGTTAGATTCCTATCACATTTTGTTTTTTATGCGTTTTTTGTTCTCAGGACAATTAAAAACCGATCTGATTGTTCCTTTTTAAGCGCTTTTTGGCTGCAGGACAATTGGAAACAGATTTAACCATTCGAAATGGTAAGAGCTTGCCGTGGTGGATGGGCTTACCTGACTAACAGTGCCCACAACTGTTGACTGCCGAACTTGTGCAGTCATGCACAGTGGACAGTACTGGTATTGTCATGTGCATCGCCAATCATAGCCATCGTACTGTGATTCATGTGTCATTTGTAGCCTACCCTGTTTACGCTAAGACGCTTAGAGAGCCATCTATTGGTAAAATTTTCGTTCTTTTTCGTGAGGTTTCCCCTGAGTCAATAACATGTTGTTCAAATTTGACGTCATTCTGAGCAGTGGTTCTCTTTCTACAGCTTTTCGAAAATGTAGCTTTAATTATGGATACCCTGTGTTACTGAGACATTCGGATTTGTGTAATAGTATGTTGACTGCTCTGAAATTCCAATATACGTGACATTCTAGAACAGAGTGCGATCATTTGTAGAACTGGGGACATGAACTGTGCAGTCGAGAGTTGCGTTATTGACGTCAGAATATAGACCAGTTCCTGCCACAGCTGTAGCAGTTCTTGTTAAAGTGAACAATCCGTCCTTCTACGAAGGGCTTGCTCCTGTATCTTGAACGCCTTTACCGAACGTACCAAACCGATAACGCAATATTTCCATGCGCTTGGAATAACTGATAGAAATTTCATTCACATGTGAGCTTATTTTCTGTACAGAAATAAAGTCTTTCCTACAGATGAAGAACGGTGTGAGCACATGATCACTACTGGGTGTGCCTAACGTCTGGAACTTTTCAGATGGAGATCGCAACACAGGATACTCAGAGGGCATGCGCTTAGGGCTCCTGCTTATTGCCATCTTTCACACTGTGAGAAAGATTTACTCATTGACATAAGGGACATGGAAGCACCATACCGACAGAGCTCACAGACAGATGGTTGCAGTGCAATGACTGTAGAACACGTGCTAACCAGGTGCACTCAGGACAAAATTGAAGCAAGAAGAGCAGACGTGGGTCCTTCCAGAAGGATTGCGCCACGAGAATATTATAGGGTTGTTGGGCTGGTTGTGAGGAATAGACAGTTTAGAACGGATCAGATTCGGGCAGAGTTTCGCCGCGAACTGTCGAGAACAGATTACTGAGCCGAGGGCTGAAAACTTGAGATGCCATGCATCGTTTACCTCTGACACCATACCACAGACAACAGAGGCTTGCATGGTGTAGAGCCAGAGTCGAGTGGGACATTGAATGGCACTGCGTAATATTATCCGAGGAATCCCTCTTGTGTTTATGAGAGTCAGATCGACGCCCAAGTGTTCGTAGAAGACCTGTTCCTCCGAGGATCCCTCTTGTGTTTATGAGAGTCAGATCGACGCCCAAGTGTTCGTAAAAGACCTGTTCCTCCGAGGAATCCCTCTTGTGTTTACGAGAGTCAGATCGACGCCCAAGTGTCCGTAGAAGACCTGTTCCTCCGAGGAATCCCTCTTGTGTTTATGAGAGTCAGATCGACGCCCAAGTGTCCGTAGAAGACCTGTTCCTCCGAGGAATCCCTCTTGTGTTTATGAGAGTCAGATCGACGCCCAAGTGTCCGTAGAAGACCTGTTCCTCCGAGGAATCCCTCTTGTGTTTATGAGAGTCAGATCGACGCCCAAGTATCCGTAGAAGACCTGTTCCTCCGAGGAATCCCTCTTGTGTTTATGAGAGTCAGATCGACGCCCAAGTGTTCGTAGAAGACCTGTTCCTCCGAGGAATCCCTCTTGTGTTTATGAGAGTCAGATCGACGCCCATATGTCCGTAGAAGACCTGTTCAAAATGTTCAAATGTGTGTGAAATCTTGTGATACTTAACTGCTAAGGTCATCAATCCCTAAGCTTACACTCTACTTAACCTAAATTATACTAAGGACAAACACACACACCCATGCCCGAGGGAGGACTCGAACCTCCTCCGGGACCAGCCGCACAGTCCATGACTGCAGCTCCTTAGACCGCACGGCTAATCCCGCGCGGCTAGACGACCTGCTGCACCGTCAAGGAAGCAGCGATTCTCAAAAACACCAACTCCTGGAATGATGGTATCGGGGGCCACTGGACATGACAATAGGACTGATTTGATGATTGTTAAAAGGAGGCTGAATGCTCGCTGATACATGACAAGAATAGTAAACTTTGTTCTCATAATCTTCATTACCAGACTACCAAGTGGCGTATTCCATCACGATAATGCAGCACCCTACACTATAGTCCTCACAACTAACGCCTTGAGGAATGTAGAGATCCTTGACTGCCCTAACCAGCCCCCTGACTGGCCATTAATCATTTAATACCTGTTATGGTGTGAACATCTCTACAAATTTTGTAAATATTGGACGGCTTTTTCGTTGTGATGCAGTTTACATTTCCATCAGTGTAGCAATTCCAGCGCATCAGCAACAGTGGTGAGTGCAGTAGGAACAAACATCCAGGCGTAGCGCAAGTGAGAGGTTAAAGGGACCGCTCGCAGATCTCAGTTGTAGCCTGCTTGTAGTGTTGTGTGACTAATGTGTAAAAACAGTGATTTTAAAACAACAGGTCATGCCTCGTTTGAAGCGGCAAGTGCTTAGGCTTACTGATCTCACACATTTGCGCGGTGTTGTTATGGCATGTGAAGCGATATAGACTCCTTCGCCTGCTGGCAACGCTATTCTCGTTAGTTAATTTCCGACTGTTTGAATGAAGTATGTTATCCTCCAATGCCTGGTTTCAACCTCTACTTTCTTTCAGCATCAGCACGACAGTGCACTCTTCACTCACTTAACACAGTCATCCAAAACAAATCCTTAATCTGAAGGCACAACATACCCATTTCATGACACATAGCCATACCGACAAAACATCAGTCACCCCCGGATGATATCAGGATGATACCACTGACACAGCCTCTGTCCTTGATAATGGCGTCAAGTCGATGGGGGAAGAGAGTCCCCAAGTTTCATAGGTATATCATTACTGATCAACAGATCCCAAAAAGGTATCAAACAGTGCGGATGATGATTTTACCAGCTTCTCCAAATAGTTTCAGACATTTTGTGTGGGATCAAAGTTAAGAGATTTAGGAAGCCAATCGAGGTGCCATAGATACCTGAGTGTACGTCGAACCAGGAAGGTACGTTTGCTATTCTGTGAGCACTGCTGTCGTAATACTGAAGACCGGATGACCACAGCATATTCGTCGCCAAAATGTGCAATGTGCAGCTCCTGGATACCAATAATGGTGAAGGAAACATCCTAGTTGATATTCACGGTTACCGGAATCAGTAGGCCTGAGTCACGCTGAGAGAAAAACGTCAAAACGTCACACGTCCACCTCCAACATTCAACTTGAGCTTCTCATAGGGCCGTCAGTGCAAGCGACGCACTTCATCACTCGGAAAGGGGCATGCAACATGGCCACTTGTCGGATGACAGTATACGCCTGCAGCCAGCTGATCATCGTGCTAATCAGAAAGCTGACTAAAATTGTGCCCGGCGAACTTATCAATGCGTACAGACAAAGATTATGTGGCTAAATAAATCTATTCTCCCGTCCGATAATGCCACACTAGTTTACTGTATTTAAGAATACGTTCTTCGTATCAAGTTTAAAGCAGGTTATCATCTGCACTTCGCGAATTAGGCACCTCTGCTGCTTCGGATCCACACGCCTACTTCTGTCTTGGCTGGCTCAGGATTGTTTCTAAATCACTCGCTAAATCTACCTCCAGCGTACTACTCTAAAGGGTTTAACTGTCGCATGGTGCGTCACTGGCAAGCGACATAGCTCGATGAGACTTGGACAGTAGGAAGGAAGAAAAGTAACTGTATAGTACAGAAGGCAACTGATAGAAATACGCAGTTAAAAGAACAGAAATGACACTTTTATTCAAAGACAATCATTACACTGAAGGCACCATGATTCATAGTGGTTTCCTCGATATTACAAAATGAGAGCCATCGTTCAAAATATAAGAAGTGTTCAACAGAAAAGGTACGAAACGTAGTAGAAATTGGCATACGTCGTTTTGCCATAACACAGTGAGACATCTAGTGGCGCGAATGTAGCGTCAGAATCCCCCCCCCCCCTTAAAAAAATTCGAAGCTATGCCCTCAGCAGGCAAGGTGATAAGCACAGTCTTTTTCGATGTTCGAGGACGGATGCTCATCTAACTTCTCGAGCACAAACCAATAACAGTAACGTATACTATGATACACACCATAGCTTACGCAAGTCCATCAAGCGCAAACGTCCTGGGCTGCTCACGGAGAGAGTGATTTAGCTCTACGACAACGCGCATCCACACGTCTCCAAGGCCACACAAAGTGGGAGTAGCTTGAGCATCCGCCCTACAGCTCGGATATATCACTCTGCGACTTCGGCGTGTTAGGTCCGCTGAAAAGCATTCAAAAGGGAAGCGCTTCATCCCGGACGACGAACTGAAAGATGCAATAGAGGACTGGCTTCTGTCACAGCCACAGGAATTCTGAGAACAGGGAATCCTTCGTCTCGTGAAACAATGGGATAGTTGTGCTCAGGCCGCACGTGATTACTTTTGAATAAAGACTTTCGTACCTTTTCTTTTGAACACCTCTCATAGGTTGTGTGACAACAGCAGAGCATGCATCCCTACATGCTCCCTGCTGGCCACAATATTGGTTAGGAGATCTTGTGGCAAGGCGTTCAGTCCTCTGGCAGCCTGGTTGACAGCTGCTGTGTGGATGTTGGTGGACGTCTCCCTAACGCATCCCAAGAAACATGATCGATGGGATGTGATTCGGAGAAACGGGCAGTCTAGTCAATCTTCCGAATGTCCTCACGTTCCTCTCAACTAGCACTGTCGAATATGGTCATTTTGGTGGTCTAGGTGATGTAATACGACGAGGCGTAATGTTGTGTGGGCATACTGACCTCTAGATGTTTGATCACAGTACACTCAAAGGCCAACGTTACTGTGAAACAACACTCCTTCCCATGCGCGTTTTTTCACAGGTACATTCGGCCTTGACTTCATTTTTATGGATGAAAATCGGCGACTGCACCGAACAGCGCGAGTGTAGGAACTCTTGGAAGGAGATGATATTTGGCGAATGGGCCGGCCTGCCGTTTCCACGACTTCAACCCCAGCGAGCACGATCAGGGTATGTTGGGGAGACGTATTGTAGCACGACCGCATGCACCAACGACCATCTGGCAGTTGTCCAACCGTGCTGGTGGACGAATGCAGCGCTGTACCGCAACGACTCTTTACCAGTCCTGTGGACAGCACAGGAACGCATTGCAGAGCATGCATTGTCGTCCGCAGTGGTCACACAACCTATTAAGAACCATATCCTTCCTTTTGTAATGTGCAGGAGACCTACATACACTTATCAGTCAAAACATTATTATCACTGAGCACCGCGACGTTAGATCCCGCCTGGAGGTGTTGCGGGCCCGTAACGCGGTAATGACAGTGCATTCAAGTTCTAAGGCCTCCCATTTTTTTTTCTCCAGACTGGAAAGAAATAGAAACATGCGCATTGATTTAAAATGAGGCCGCGTTCATTGTCAATACGTCCCAGAGATGGCAGCGCCGTACGGCAGATGGAATTTTACCGCCAGCGGCGAGAATGAGAACTGTCTTAAATACTTAAAATGGCGACGTTTTCCTTACTTGAACAGCGTGCAATCATTCGTTTTCTGAATTTGCGTGGTGTGAAACCAATTTAAATTCATTGACAGTTGAAGGAGACATGTGGTGATGGAGTTATGCATGTGTCAAAAGTGCGTTTGTGGGTGCGACAGTTTAATGAAGGCAGAACATCGTGTGACAACAAACCGAAACAACCTCGGGCTCGCACAAGCCGGTCTGACGACATGATCGAGAAAATGGAGAGAATTGTTTTGGGGGATCGCCGAATGACTGTTGAACAGATTGCCTCCAGAGTTGGCATTTCTATGGGTTCTGTGCACACAGTCCTGCATGACGACCTGAAAATGCGAAAAGTGTCATCCAGGTTGGTGCCACGAATGCTGACAGACGACCACATGGCTGTCTGTGTGGCATGTTGCCAAGCAATGTTGATGCGCAACAACAGCATGAATGGGACTTTCTTTTCGTCGGTTGTGACAATGGATGAGATGTGGATGCCATTTTTCAATCCAGAAACAAAGCGCCAGTCAGCTCAATGGAAGCACACAGATTCACCGCCACCAAAAAAATTTCGGGTAACCGCCAGTGCTGAAAAAATGATGGTGTCCATGTTCTGGGACAGCGAGGGCGTAATCCTTACCCATTGCGTTCCAAAGGGCACTACGGTAACAGGTGCATCCTACGAAAATGTTTTGAAGAACAAATTCCTTCCTGCACTGCAACAAAAACGTCCGGGAAGGGCTGCGCGTGTGCTGTTTCACCAAGACAATGCACCCGCACATCGAGCTAACGTTACGCAACAGTTTCTTCGTGATAACAACTTTGAAGTGATTCCTCATGCTCCCTACTCACCTGACCTGGCTCCTAGTGACTTTTGGCTTTTTCCAACAATGAAAGACACTCTCCATGGCCACACATTCACCAGCCGTGCTGCTATTGCCTCAGCGATTTTCCAGTGGTCAAAACAGACTCCTAAAGAAGCCTTCGACGCTGCCATGGAATCATGGAGTCAGCGTTGTGAAAAATGTCTATGTCTGCAGGGCGATTACGTCGAGAAGTAACGCCAGTTTCATCGATTTCGGGTGAGTAGTTAATTGGAAAAAAAATTGGAGGCCTTAGAACTTGAATGCACCTCGTACGTAAGCGGAGCAGATATAGGTAGGGGATCACCCTAGATATGGGCTACAAATGGGGACAAAGTGCAAATTATCATTATGCAGAGTTTGTGAACGAGTAGGTGGAAAACGGCGAAGCTGCTCGAATGTTCACGTGCTACTGTCGTGAGCAACTGCAGAAAGACGTAGAAGGGCAGTGAAACTGCCACTAAGAGCTAAGTAGTTGGACGTCCACGACCCTTCACACGACGTGGGGTTGGGAGGTTTGTAGGCTCTATAAAGTAGGATAGATGGTGATCTGTGGTATCTCTGCCGAAAGAGTACAGTGCTGTTGCACGCATAAGTGTTTCGGAGCACACTGTTCATCGTACATTGTTTAACATGGAGCTCTGCAGCTCATGTTCACGTGTTGATCCAACGACATCGTCAGTTACGACTGCAGTGGGCATAGGACCATCGACATTCGACTGTCGGTCAATGGAAACGTGTCCTATTTTCGGGAGAATCATATTTTTGCTCCACTAGGTCGATGGTCGTTTCCACAAACGCCGTTATGGAGATGAACGGCGGCTCGAAACATGCAGCCTCTCGCGGGTAAAGGCTGGTCTTTCATCAGTATAACTGTCCATGTCTCGGAGCCAAACCTGTGCTACAATGGCTTGAAGAGCATTATATGGAACTCCCGTTGATGTCTCGGCGATCAAATTCGCCTCATGTAAGTCATATGGAACCTACCTCGGTCGTTAGCGGGCGGCATCAGCGCGTATGTAAATCAGCGACCCATTATTTTCGCGAATTACATGACGTGTACGTAGATGTCTAGTGCAACATATCTCCACAAACTTCCCAATAAATTATCAAATCCCTGATACGCAGAATCAGTGATGTGTTTCGCTTCTAAGACATACAAACAAGCTATTAAGCAGGTGGTCATAAAGTTTTGGCTGAGCAGTATAAATCGTGGTGACTTCAGTGTAGTTATTGTCTTTGAATAAGAGTGTCATTTCCGTTCGTCTCATTGAATATTTCTTCCCGTTACCTTCTGTACTGTACTGTACAACCTTCTAACGTTTCTTTCTGTGTATGTACAAGTTTCATCGAGCTATGTTATTCGTCCCTCAATTTCCCACACTATTGTATGATCCTTCATTCCTAAAATGCGTTGATCCTATCGCTTTCTTTTCTTTTTTTCTTTTTCTTACATTTTGCCGTTAATGACAAAAATCTTCATTGTTTATCAGGTTGTTTCGATTTTTATGCAGCCGTACATCATACATCCTTTGTCGTTGGAAATGATCTACTTCAATCCGCATTCATTTTTTCACCATTCGCATGTCCTTACTGCTATGATTATAGGCTACACTGATGCTTTTTGCGCTACTTGATAAAGTCTTTGGAAAGATAATTCGTTTGGAACATATGGAACACGTTTTATTCGTTTCGATAACCAGTAACCGTTTACTACCCTCGTCTTGTCTCTAAATGGTATCTGTAAGTGTGAGAGTACGAATTAGTGAGTTTTCAAATATGTCTGTGGTGGGGCGGAGAGTTTCTTTTCTATCGTGTAGAGTTATTAGCTTTTAAGAGTCCCTCCAGAGATGTTTGCCAAAGCAGTTAATTTTCGATTCTGAACTTTACCGCCCTTTTTGTCCGTAGAGTTGGCGAAAGGTCCGCCATCACCCTGCTGGATAAAACGGTTCCTCAGGGCAACAGACATTAGACGGCGCTTTTTTAAGTCATCCTGGGATTCGCCGCCAAGTTGGGTCTCCTTGTTCTCCGAAACGAAACGTGGCTTGATATGATTTCATTTGAGTGAGTCGGACTTGAGTTATTTTTGTTATGGAATTAGTCAGCTATTTCAATTACGCATTCGAGTATGTTTTTAATTTTATTTTGCGATGTAAATCCGATGTATTTACTGAGAAATAAGTGAACTTAACGTTGCCTTTTATTCGCCCAGGCACAGCCATATTGTCTCAGCACTTGTCCCTGTTTACTTGAATCTTTTTGTATGTCTCCAAGACTTAATATCTCTCTAACATGTGAACATCATATTCCGTTGGATCAAGTATTTTAAATTGAATTTTCAGGACGTAAGTAAGTTAGTGAGCTTGAGGGATTTATTTCGGTGTCATACCCATGTTGACTGGCCTGTGACTGTTTAGCTGCATAATGACCTTCAGCGATCCACCAAAGATTCTTATGCACGCTCTCGCTACTTTTATCGCGGATTTTGTAACCCGAGCATTGGTTTTTGAACCACTGTGTTGCGCGACCCCCGCGTGATACGAAAGTAACTATTTCATGGTCTTGGGCAGTGCCAATGAATAGGATAAAGCATTCTACACCGAACAATCTCTGTTTGTGTGGCAGAAATATGACTGAAACGAAGTTACTGAATTTACTGATATTTGTGGAAAAGCTCTGATGTCGAATCTTATTGTAAGTCATCCCCTTCGAACTTTTTCTGTATGGTTTCGTGGTACTGGGATATGGTCCTAAACTTTCTTAGAACATATATTTAGTTTGATTGTGAGAATGAAAAACCGTCTTTTTCTCTCTTTATGAAGTTTTCCTAGTTTCCATGTGCACTCCGCCGCAAGTCACTTGTGTTCAGGTTTTGGCAGAGTGGAATCATTACGTATTTTAAGGGACCATTCTCCTTGTAATACCGCTTTGTTAATGTTTGATGTGGTTTGTATAAATATTTAGATTATTGCAGTAAACTCCTATTTTGATCGAAAGTCACTTATATATGTCTAGTCCATCACACATTACCATAATCTAAGAAATACCTGGGATGGTCGGTGATGTAACTGCATTAGCAAGTAGAAGGGTTTTATTTAATAGTGCCTATACATACAATGAAGCGACGAAAAAAACTGGTATAGGAATGCGTTTTCAAATAGAGATATTTAAACAGGCAGAATACGGCGAGCGGCCAGCAACGACTATATTAGAAAAGTGTCTGGCGCAGTTGTTACATAGGTTACTTCTACAATGGCAGGTTATCAAGGTTTAAGTGAGTTTGAACGTGGTGTTATTGTCGGTGCATCTCCGAGGTAGCGATGGAGTGGGGATTTTCTCGTACGACCATTTCGCGAGTGTACCCTGTGTATCAGGAATCCGGTAAAACATCAAATCTCCGACATCACTGCGCCGGAAAAGGATCCTGCAAGAACGGGACCAGCGACCACTGAAGAGGATCATTCAGTGTGACAGAAGTGCAACCCTTCTCCAAACTGCTGCAGATTTCAATGCTGGGCCATCAACAAGTGTCAGCGTGCGAACGATTCAACGAAACATAATCGATATGGTCTTTCGGAGCCGAAGGTCCACTCGTGTACCATTGATGGCTGCACGACACAAGGCTCTACGCCTCGCCTGGGGCCGTCAACACCGACATTGGACCGTCGATGATTGGAAATATGTTGCCTGGTCGGACGAGTCTCATTTCAAATTGTATCTAGCGGATGGAAGTGTACGGTTATGGATACAACCTCATAAATTCATTGACCCTCCATATCAGCAGGAGACTGTTCAAGCTGATGGAGGATCTGTAATGGTGTGGGGCGTGTGTAGTTGGAGTGATATGGGATCCCTGATACGTCTAGGTACGACTCTGACAGGTGACACGTACGTAAGTATACTGTCTGATCTTCTGCATCCATTCATGTCCATTGCGCATTCCAATGGACCTCGACATTTCCAACAGGACAACGTGACACCCCACACGTCCACAATTGCTACAGAGTCGCTCCAGGAACACTCTACTGAGTTTAAACATTTCTACTCTCCACCAAATTCCCCAGACATGAATGTGATTGAGCTTACCTGGGATGGCTTGCAACGTGCTCTTTAGAAAAGATCTCCACCCCCTCGTACTCTTACGGCTTTAAGGACAGTACTTCAGGGTTCACGGTGTCAGTTTCCCCAGCATTACTTCAGACATTAGTCGAGTCCATGCCATATCGTCTTGTGGCATTTCTGCGTGCTCACTGGGGCCCTACATGATAGTAGGCAGGTGTACCAATTTCTTTGGATCTTCAGTGTATTCTTTGAAAAAGTAACGAGTAGGACTCCTCTGACATCTTTCACAAATCTTTTTTGAATCGCCAAAGTATTGTCCTTCGTTTATCTCATGCTAATTTCACTACCATGCAGGTTCACGTACAGCAGATTTGTATATATTTCTTTTAAACTGTGTCAACAGAGCAACGACAGCATACAAGGCTGATACCGCGAATTCATAGCCACATGTTGTGTGATGACTTGTGAAGAATGAATCTGGATTGATATACAATATATAAATACATAACGAAGAAGTAGAATCACCTAACTAATCTACGAATGTAGACCTTTGTGTATAACAAAATTAACTTTCTTTATCAGCGTACAGTAACCTGCACTTTTATGGAAACTTACTTTTCTTTATATCAAGAAGCGTTTCCACATATCAGCAGCTGCTTGTTCCCCACTTCCGACAGACCTCTTCTTTCCATGCATTAGCGATATAGTTTCCGTCCACGTTGCCCTCAGCCTCCTTCGCCTCCCTTGCTGAGATTAATTGAGCAGACACTGCGGCCATCGTTGCTCCTCCTTGTGTCGGACGTAACAATACCAATTCATTGATCCAGCATCTGTCTTGTGTGTGATCGGTTCCACCACATGTATCTCCTTTCTTATATAGTCGATGCCAACGGGTCGCTCTCATGCTCCTCCGTAACCCGTCCATTTCGACAACCTCAATTTTCCCCCTTTGTCTCTCGCCCAACGTCCAACACTCTGAGTCATGTGTCAGAATGTTTTCCACTACAGCACGTAGCATTGCTTTCTTTGTTCGTCTCGATATATGCCAACTCCGAAGGATACCACTTAATGAACTAATAGCTGCCCTGGCTCGACTTACCCTGTGGAATATGTCCAAATTTCACTGTCCAGGCTTATCGATTAGTGAACCCAGATACTTGAACACTTCCACATTTCTTATCCGGTTAAACCTAAAATCCAAATTCTCACTTGGCCTACTTCCAACAACGAAGTGTTCTGTTTTATCCATATTGACTGTAGGTCGGCATTGTTTATACGTATCCGTCAACTTTCTCATTTGATACGAGGCATCGCCCTCATCTAGTACCGTAAGTACTTGACGTTCGCAAACAGTAATGAAAAATCAAAGTAAGTATATTCTCTGTTTTTGTCATGCTACTAAGACCATAAGGAAAAATATTAGACAAGCGCCGGCCGTTGTGACCGAGAGGTTCTAGGCGCTTCAGTCCGGAACCACGCGGCTGCTACGGTCGCAGGTTTGAATACTGCCTCGGAAATGGATGTGTCTGATGTTAGGTTAGTTAGGTTTAAGTAGTTCTAAATCTAGCGGACTGATGACCTCAGATGTTAAGTCCCACAGTGCTTAGAGCCATTTGAAACATTAGACAAGCCCTTTTATACGCCCTCATCGTATGGTCAGTTGTTTATCAGTAAACAAGGAGTCTTTTAGGACAACTCTTCCAGCAAACTGGAAATATTTTCGTAGTCGTTGCGAAAACTACTTCACATTTACATCTGTGTAATTCGTTACGTCTGTTTCAGAGTATCAAGTAAGTCCTTTACCGCAAATTTTTTGCATCGTGCATACCATTTTTTATCTGTGGTAATTTAAATGCTCACAGTGCGTCACATCGCTATTGTATATGCTTTTCCGGTTTCCAGATCCCAGTTATAATTGGCAGTCTAGTGAAACGCAGTTACCGTACCTGGCACGAGCATAATTTACTTTCAGAACGAAGTTATTAACGGAGATTACACTATTCCAAATTAAAATTCTGTT
Organism: Schistocerca serialis cubense; assembly: GCF_023864345.2. Classification (NCBI taxonomy): domain Eukaryota; kingdom Metazoa; phylum Arthropoda; class Insecta; order Orthoptera; family Acrididae; genus Schistocerca; species Schistocerca serialis. The sequence continues at coordinate 855,403,386 of NC_064639.1, read as the reverse complement.
ACTCTCCAGAAAGTGAGTGAAATACGGAAGGACTACGCAGTCAATTAATAGAAATGCCGTTACTTGCAGTAAAAATTTTTCTCACACACAACTGATCAGATGGCAGGGCGACAATTGGTAGGAAACATCTTATAGCCTGGCCCGTAGTACACCATTTTATTGAAAAATTTCCGTAACTTCTTAGTATGCGTTAACTCCCTGAAACGGTTCTTTAGAAGAAGCCATTTATAACTACGCTGGTGCCATAAATTTACACAGAAATCATTGTACACCGAATTACCGTTGCTATAAGATATTTGTGAAATATACTGCAAATGGCGTCTATTCATTTCTGGTACGTTTATCTCTCTCTCTCTCTCTCTCCCTCTCTCTCTCTCTCTCTCTCTCTCTCTCTCTCTCTCTCTCTCTCTGTGTGTGTGTGTGTGTGTGTGTGTGTGTGTGTGATAGAGAGAGAGAGAGAGAGAGAGAGAGAATATATACGCCTGGATTACTTTTTTATTCTGAGGTGAGGTTATTGGTGGTTATTCAGCACAGTTTGCAGAATGTTGAATATGACTGTAATAGCTGTCAAGGAATGGGTGAAAGTTTTGGTGTTCAGCTCATTTGAGTTTTGGCTTAAATGTTGTGGAGAGGTTCATGGGCAAGTGAGTGGAAAGGGGTTGGGTGGCATAGTAATAATAATAATATTTATTATTATTATTATTGTCTCCTTTCCTTTCTCAGACCTTAGGTCTGGTTAAAAATGGACAGTGACGCGGACCTTGATGAAGCGTGACTTCCTTTTAACTGTACGGTATATATTACATTGCATTTAGGAACTTTTGGTTAATTGAACATGTATCAATAATTACAGATTTCTGTAGTTGTATATATAAGTTTGGATGTAGCTGTATTGCGTTGATGTACTGGTGGATATTGTGTGGTATGACTCCTGTAGTTGATAGTGTAATTGGTATAATGTCAACTTTATCCTGATGCCACACGTCCTTGTCTTCCTCAGCCAGTTGGATGTATTTTTCAATTTTTTCTCCTGTTTTCTTTTGTATATTTGTTGTATTGGGTATGGATATTTCGATTAGTTGTGTTGATTTCTTCTTTTTATTGGTGGGTATGATGTCAGGTTTGTTATGTGGTGTTGTTTTATCTGTTATAATGGTTCTGTTCCAGTATAATTTGTATTCATCAGTCTCCAGTACATTTTGTGGTGCATACTTGTATGTGGGAACATGTTGTTTTATTAGTTTATGTTGTATGGCAAGTTGTTGATGTATTATTTTTGCTACATTGTCATGTCTTCTGGGGTATTCTGTATTTGCTAGCATTGTACATCCGCTTGTTATGTGATCTACTGTTTCTATTTGTTGTTTGCAAAGTCTGCATTTATCTGTTGTGGTATTGGGATCTTTAATAATATGCTTGCTGTAATATCTGGTGTTTATTGTTTGATCCTGTATTGCAGTCATGAATCCTTCCGTCTCACTGTATATACTGCCCTTTTCTTAGCCATGTGTTGGATGTGTCTTGATCGATGTGTGGCTGTGTTAGATGATATGGGTGCTTGCCATGTAGTGTTTTCTTTTTCCAATTTACTTTCTTCGTATCTGTTGATGTTACGTGATCTAAAGGGTTGTAGAAGTGGTTATGAAATTGCAGAGGTGTAGCCGATATATTTATATGAGTGATTGCTTTGTGTATTTTGCTAGTTTCTGCTCGTTCTAGAAAGAATTTTCTTAAATTGTCTCCTGTCCATAATGTAGGTTTTTTATGTCGATAAATCCCCTTCCTCCTTCCTTTCTGCTTAATGTGAATCTTTCTGTTGGTCAATGTATGTGATGAATTCTATATTTGTGGCATTGCGATCGTGTAAGTGTATTGAGTGCTTCTAGGTCTGTGTTACTCCATTTCACTATTCCAAATGAGTAGGTCAATATTGGTATAGCATAAATATTTATAGCTTTTGTCTTGTTTCTTGCTGTCAATTCTGTTTTCAGTATTTTTGTTAGTCTTTGTCTATATTTTTCTTTTAGTTCTTCTCTAATATTTGTATTATCTATTTCTATTTTTTGTCAGTATCCTAGATATTTATAGGCATCTGTTTCTTCCAACGCTTCTATGCAGTCGCTATGGTTATCCAATATGTAATCTTCCTGTTTAGTGTGTTTTCCCTTCACTATGCTATTTTTCTTACATTTGTCTCTTCCAAAAGCCATATTTATATCATTGCTGAATACTTCTGTCATCTTTAGTAATTGGTTGAGTTGTTGATTTGTTGCTGCCAGTAGTTTTAGATCATCCATGTATAGCAAATGTGTGATTTTGTGTAGGTATGTTCCAGTAATATTGTATCCATAATTTGTATTGTTTAGCATGTTCGATAGTGGGTTCAGAGCAAGGCAGAACCAGAAAGGACTTAATGAGTCCCCTTGGTATATTCCATGCTTAATGTGTATTGGCTGTGATGTGATATTATTTGAATTTGTTTGGATATTAAGTGTGGTTTTACCCATTTTTCATTACTAGGTTTAGGAACTGTATCAATTTAGGATCTACTTTGTATATTTCCAATATTTGTAGTAACCATGAATGGGGTACACTATCAAAAGCTTTTTGGTAATCAATGTATGCATAGTGTAGCGACCTTTGTTTAGTTTTAGCTTGATATGTCACTTCTGCATCTATTATCAGTTGCTGTTTACATCCTCGTGCTCCTTTGCAACAGCCTTTCTGTTCTTCATTTATAATTTTGTTCTGTGTTGTATGTGTCATTAATTTCTGTGTAATGACTGAAGTTAATATTTTGCATATTGTTGGTAGGCATGTTATGGGGCGATATTTAGCTGGGTTTGCTGTGTCTGTTTGATCTTTAGGTTTCAGATAGGTTGTTCCATGTGTAAGTGTATCAGGGAATGTGTATGGGTCTGCAATGCAACTTTTAAATAATCTAGTTAGATGTGAATGTGTTGAGGTGAACTTCTTTAGCCAGAAATTTGCTATTTTATCTTTTCGAGGTCGTTTCCAATTATGTGTAGAATTAATTGCTCGGGTGACTTCATGTTGCAAAATTACCACTTCAGGCATTTGTGGTATCATCTAGTATGTGTCTGTTTCTGCTTGTATCCACTGTGCATGTCTGTTATGTTGTACCGGGTTTGACCATATGTTGCTCCAGAAGTGTTCCATGTCTGTTATGTTTGGTTGATTGTCTATTTTAATGTGTGTGTTATCTATTGTCTGGTAAAATCTCTTTTGGTTTGTGTTGAATGTTTGGTTTTGTTTCCTTCTATTTCCACTTTTTTTGTATCTTCTAAGTCGTTTGGCCAATGCTTGTAATTTTTGCTTCTTTTCATCTAACTGCTCTATCGCTTCTTGTTGTGAGATTTTACCTAACCTTTTTCGTTTTTTGTCTGATATTTAATTTCTTATAAATTCTGTTAGCTGTCCGATGTCTTTTCTAAGTTTTTCTGTTCTGATCTGTAGCCTGTGTTGCCATGCTGGTTTTGTGGGTTTCTTCTGTGTGTTGGTTGGTTCTGATCTCTGCCTAGTGTGTATATTTAGTGTAGTGAGTGCTCCTATATAAACCAGTAGTTGTAACTCTTCCATAGTTGTATTTTCATTTATTTTGTTGTGTACCGGTATGATTGTGTTGATAGTTGTTATTGTTGTTTCGACTTGTGGGTTATTTGGTGGTCTATGCAAGAATGGTCTAATGTCTGTGTTTGTGTCTTTGTATTCTATATATGCCAGCTGAAATTTTTCTTCTATATCTAACATGTGTGTCACTTCATGTTCTATTTGTGCTTGTTCTGGTGGCTGTCTTAAGATTTCGTTTTCCTCTGATTGTTTGATTGATGTGTGTTGTTCTAGGTTTCTTTGCTCTGCGATGTTTGAGTCCATCACTGTATTTTCTTCTTCTTCTGACTCTACATTATTTTGTTCCAGTACTTGTTGTACTTGTTGTTTGATGTTTTCTAATTCTGACTGGGGTATCCTGCTATTTTTGATTATTACACGGATCTGATCAGCTAATCGTTGTTCTGTTAAATATTTTAATTCTGGGTATCTGGTAATAAATGTTGTGTATACTCGTGATCTGTATCCAGTTGTGTTTGTTCCTAAGTTTGTTGCTTGGTAGTAACAGAACATGAGGTGTCGGTTAACTTCATCAGACCATCTCATCCTCTGTCTTTGTTTTCCTTCTAGGGTGGTTGCAGGAAGCATGTCCTGCAAAACACCTCTATTTGGATTTAAATCATTTTCTGTGTGGCTAGCAGTGTCGTTAACATTGTGGACGGGCATAGGGTTCAAGCGTCGTCCCTGACCATGACAGCGCTTGTCCGAGGCTTCATTAGTTCTGTCCTGAACCAACTAAGCACACTAAAAGGGGGGTTAGCCCTATTAATGGTTTGTTCTTTTCGTCGCCTTTTACGACTGGCAGAACATACCGGAGGCCTATTCTTTTCCCAGGCCTCCACGGGGTTTATTATTGTTATTATTATTATTATTATTATTATTATTACAATAGTCCCTTTTGTATGATATTCTATTGTTTTATCTATTAGTGCAAACAATTAGTTGTCTACTAGTCCATTTAACAGTGTTTTCTTTTCCCCTTTTGTTTCCTGAGCGTGGTAGTTTTCTTGTGGTGTTAGGTGTTTTTTATTGTTGTTTCTAATTATTTTCATGTCTTCTCCTCTAGTGGTTGGCTTGTGGTTGGGTTTGCTTAGGTGTCCTGCAAATGTGGAGTGGTTTCTGCCAAACTACCAGGCTCTCACATATTGTTTGTATCTGACATCTAATATTCTGCCTTTTTGTCCTATGTATCTGCCATCACAAATGTTGCACTGTAATTGATGTATATCTGCTTTCTGGTATATGTCTTCGTTTTTTGTTAGTTTTTGGGTGTACTTTTGGATAGAATTGTCTGTTGTGTGTGCTATGTTTAATCCCTGTCTTTGATTATTTTATGTGTGAGTCTGTGTTTGTATGTCATTGTGTACCACCTTGTGTTTTTTCCTTATATTTTCGTGATTATTCTGTGTATTTGTTATGGTAATGACAGATGCATTGGGATTAATCTGTGTCGGCTTTCTTTTATCTGTGTTGCCCAGTGTGATATCTATATTTTTCAGCATTTTTTTATACTTTTGTCTGGAATCTGTTTCTTAGGTCTGATTTTAATTTTGTAATGTTATTTTGTGAGATGAATTCTTGAGTTTTCTTCAATGTATTGTTGTTTGACTATCAGTAGTACTGTGTTCCCCTTGTTTGCTTTTGAACTGACATTTGCATTTTGAAGTTTTTTCCTAAGGTTTCTCAATGTTACAGATTCTGTGTTTGTGTTGCTTTTATGTTGTTGGGTTTTCATATTTGTTATTATATTATGGATTTCTCTTTATACTAGTTTTCTAATTAATTAAATTTTACACTGTTTTTTTCTGCTGTCTTCCCATGTCAAGATAGTTTCTCTTCTATAATTAGATTTTCTATGTAATATTCATCTGCTTCCGAATGTATTTTGTATTTCAATCCTTTTACCAACAGTTGTCATTTTTCACTGTTTCCTAGTGTGTCTCAAAGGTTCACTAATCTTGGGTAGAATTTGTGTATGTGTGTTTTTGTTAATTGTGTGTAGAGTTGTTGTGTTATGATTGGAGTTTTGTGAGTTGACAAATCTTTTTTCTATGAAGTGTTTGCATGCTTTGTACAGCAGTTTTTACGAGATTTTCGAAAATTGCCATATTATTAATGGTGTTTGCAAGTTGCAAATGTGTCTTAATTTAATGCGCGATTTAGCTCTTATTTAGTAGAGTACAGGGATTTGATGTCGAATTTCAACCACATTTTGTGAGCAGCATGCATTGCTTTTTAAGCGCTGCTGAACTGCTTTTAATATATTCATTGATTTACTTAATTAGCAGATCATTAAATTTGCATATGGTGTTGAATTTTATGTGTTGTATGGTTTTATGAACGTTGAGGTGAAGTCTTCTGAATTTCTGGTGTTGGCCCCATGAAAATGTCTGCCATGACGTGAATAACGAGTTTGTTTGCGTGGTCCTCCTCTGCAGCGAGTACAGAAGTATTTGTTTTGTAAATAAAAACTGCAGTTTCTTGCTGCACTGAATTTCATTTCTCCCAGACGAGTTTCACATTTTTCACTTTATGGGATCATCAGTGGGATATAGAATGATAGAGTTTTGTTTTGATATTTACTTAGAGTTCATTTCGTTTTTGGTTAGCATCTGCGTTTCCTCTCATGTGATCACATGTTGTAGGTCGCACAACAGCTCTATTTACGAAACATAAGCGTGCTTTTATGTTTGAGCTATTTTTCTTCACACTTATCATCTTGTTTGCCCTCATTGTTGGGATTCACTATCAACCTTCTGTCGCTAATTACAGGTATTTGATCGAAAACTATGATGTAGCTATTGTGAGTTCACTACATGTGTCATCCTGTTTCTTTCGTTTGTGTTCATGTTGCCAACCTAACGAAGCATGTGCCGAAAATAACATCTATTCATTTCTTTTATGTTAAGAGTATGTGTGTGTGAGAAGATATGCATGAAAAACGTTTTTGCGGGGTGGGAGTTTGTTGGTCGTTTTTCAGTGTGAGTCGTAGAATGCTGAATATGAATGTAATATCCGTCAGACAATGGTTGAAAGTTTCGGTGTTCAGCTGATTTGAGTTCTGGCTTAATGTTTTGTGCACAGGTTCGTGGAAAAGTGAAAGGAAAGGGGCTAAATGGTGTTATTGTTATTATTATAATGACAATAATTCTCTGTCATAGTGATACTGTATTATTTTATCTATTAGTGTAAACAATGAGTTGTTTGGCATGTCTGCTCGATCATTTAACAGGGTTTTCTTTTCCCCTTTGATTTTCTGAACGTGGTAATTTTCTTGCTCGGTTAGGTGTTTTTTACTGTTGATTCTAATTATCTTAATGTCTACTTCTCTAGTTGTTGGGTTGTGACTGTTCTCTTACGTGTTCTGAAGACGTGGAGTGGTTCTCCCATACTTCCAGGTTCCCGTGTGTTCTTTGTATCTGACATCAAATATTGTGCCTGTTTGTACCATGTATGTGCCATCGGTATGCTACACTGTAATTGATATATGTCTGCTTTCCGGTATATGTCTCTTTTTTGTCAGTTTTGAAGTGTATTTTTCAATGCAGTTGTCTGTTGTGTATCCCTTAATGTGAAAAAAGATGAAACGCATATGTAAAGCATAAAATGAAGTGCAGCACGAATAGGCGGTTTTTATTTACTAAACAATTATTTTTGTGTTTTTCGTGGAAGATGGCCACGCAAATGAACTCTTTATTCACGCCAAGCCAGGCCTAACCATGTGGTCTACGTCCGAAATTCAGAAGACTTCACCTGAGCGTTCAAAAAACCAAACAACACATAACATTCAGCATCAGATGCAAATGTATGATCTTCTACATAAATATATCGATGTAAGATTAAAAGCAGTTCACCAGCGCTTAAAAAGCAATGCATGCTGCTCAGAAAATGTGGTTGAAATACAAAATCAAATCCATATTTTTTACAAAACAAAAACTAAATTACGAGTTATATAAGATACGTTTGCAGCTTGCGAACACCATCAATAATATAGGAGTGGTAAACACAGTAGACAAAGAACAATACACTGAAAAAAAACAGGAATTCATCTCTCAAAATAACATTAGAAAATTAAAATCAGACCTAAGAAACAGATTCCAGACAAAAGCAAAAAACACTCAGAAAAATACAGACATCACATTGGATAACAAAGTTGAAAGAAAGCTGACACAGATTAATTCCAGTGCACCTGTCCTCTGAATCCAACCAAAGATCCATAAACCGAATCTTCCTGTGAGACCAATACTGGATTTCAGAAAATTCCCCACTTACAAGCTTGCAGGTTGCATGTTAAAATTACTGTCTGAAACTTTCATGTACAACAAGACAGAACCATTAAAACACTACACAGCTAATACAACAAATAAAAGGTATAAGAATCCCAGACACGGCAATACTCCTCTCATTTAATGTAGAAAGCATGTATTTCAAATTACCAGCTCCAGAAACAATAGGCATCATAGATAAAAATCTCGTAACACAGTCAGCTCTCTGATGAACAAATTAATGAAATACATTAATAAATCCCATAACATAACAAAATTACTTCTAATTCAATAATGAATACTATTTACGAAATGTATTAGCGATGGGGTCCCCAATATCAGGAGCCTTGGTAAATGTTTCTATAAACTGCAGCGAACATATCGTTTTCAGTAGGAAAAGAATACAACATACTATGCTAGTTTAGGTATGTGGATGACATCCTCTGCTTAACAGACGAACTAAAAACAAAAATTGGAAAATTACATACTGACACCAGCAACAGACATAAAAATATAAAATTCACAATGGGAAGAGAACAGAATAACCAAACTAACTTTCTGTATATAACAATCGAAAAACAAAACAATAAGCACATGTTTGAAATTTACCATAAACCTACAGCAACTGACATCTTTCCCCAGTCCTCAAATTACACACACTCACAAAAGCAAGCAGCACTTTGGCACATGCTCCATAGACTTAACATGGTGCCACTCAACAAAGAAAACTAGCAAACAGAGCTTGAAATATTACTACAGATACACCAAAACAATAGTTGCATTAGTAACATAGTCACAAAGCTAGAGAACAAAAAATAAGAAACAAATAAAAGCAGAACAACAAAACCATTCAAAACCTGACAACAGAACCAAACACAGCCACAAACACTCACTGCCATAAGAAATACACTGAATTATCACGGCAATATAAAACAGAAGACATACACAGTGACACACAAACACAAACGCACACATGAAATCACCAACATTTTCGAAAGACAGGGAATAATCATAGCATACACAACAGACAATTCTGTCCAAAAATAAACTCCAAAACTGACAAAAAACAGATACATATATCAGAAAGCACGTATACATCATTAAAGTGTAGCACTTGTGATGGTATATACACAGGACAAACAGGCGAAATATTATATGTCACATACAAAGAACGCATGAGAGCCTGGAAGTATGGAACAAACCGTTCCACATTTGCAGAACACCTAAGAGAACACAATCACAAGCCAACCACAAGAAGACACGAAAATAATTAGAAATAGCAATTAAAAAAAACACCTCCTAATCCTGCAAGAAAATTATCACGTTTAGAAAATCAAAGCAAAAAACGAAACGCTGTTGAACGATCAACTAGACACGCCAAACAACTCATTGTTTACACTATTAGATAAAATAATACAGTAACATTGCAACAGAGGACTATTATCATAATAATAATAATAATAATGATGATGATGATACCACCCAACCCCTTTCCACTCACTTGACCATCAATCTCTCCACATTACATTGAAAGCAAAGCTCAAATCAGTTGAACACCAAAACTTTCACCCATTTTCTGACAGCTATTACATTCATATTCAACATTCTACAACTTGTACTGGATAACCACCAATACGCCCACCCCACAAAAAAAAGTAATCCAAGCATATACTCTCTCTCTCTCTCTCTCTCTCTCTGCCTGTCTTGCTCTCACACACACACACACACACGCACGCGCGCACACACCCACACACACACCCACACACACACACATACACACACACACACACATATATATATATATATATATATATATATATATATATATATATATATATATATAGGGTGTTACAAAAAGGTACGGCCAAACTCTCAGGAAACATTCCTCACACACAAACAAAGAAAAGATGTTATGTGGACATGTGTCCGGAAACGCTTACTTTCCTTGTTAGAGCTCATTTTAGTTTCGTCAGTATGTACTGTACTTCCTCGATTCACCGCCATGATTTCATACGGAATACTCTACCTGTGCTGCTAGAACATGTGCCTTTACAAGTACGACACAACATGTGGTTCATGCACGATGGAGCTACTGCACATTTCAGTCGAAGTGTACGTACGCTTCTCAACAACAGATTCGGTGACCGATGGATTGGTAGAGGCCGACCAATTCCATGGCCTCCACGCTCTCCTGGCCTCAACCCTCTTGACTTTCATTTATGGGGGCATTTGAAAGCTCTTGTCTACGCAACCCCGGTACCAAATGTAGAGACTCTTCGTGCTCGTATTGTGGACGGCTGTGATACAACACGCCATTCTCCAGGGATGCATCAGCGCATCAGGGATTCCATGCGACGGAGGGTGGATGCACGTATCCTCGCTAACGGAGGACATTTTGAACATTTCCTGTAACAAAGTGTTTAAAGTAACGCTGGTACGTTCTGTTGCTGTGTGTTTCCATTCCATGATTAATGTGATATGAAGGGAAGTAATAAAATGAGCTCTAACATGGAAAGTAAGCGTTTCCGGACACATGTCCACATAACATATTTTCTTTCGTTGTGTGTGAGGAATGTTTCCTGAAAGTTTGGCCGTACCTTTTTGTAACACCCTATATAACAGAAATGGTGAATAGACGTTATTTTCATAATATACTTCATTAGGTTGCAACCATGAAGTAAACTGTACAAACAGGCTCAGATATTCACAGTAGTCTCGAAATTACAGTTTTCCAGTTTTCGTTCAGATATCATCAATTAATGACAGAGGAATGATAGTGCATTACATCAATAAGGGCAAACAAGATGAAAAGTGGGAAGAAAAATGCTCGAAAGATAAAAAGATGATTATGTTTCGTAAATAGACCTATAATGCGACCTACAGCATGTGACCACGTGAGAGAAACGCATATGCCAACCAAAAACGCAAAGAATTGTGAATAACCACTTATTTATATAAAAGACGAGACTTGAACCGTTTAATAATCAACAAAAAACGCATATCAAAACAAAACTGTATCAATCTAGATCCAGCTGATGATGCATTGAAGTGAAAAGGGTGAAACGCATCTGGGAGAAATAAAATACAATGCAGTAAGAAGAGGCTGTTTTTGTTTACACACAAAAAATTTCTGTGCTTGTTGCGGAGGAGGGCCGTGCAAACAAACTCGTTATTTGTGTAGTTTTTTTGTGACAGGAACAACTGGTGTAGCCCCGCAGGAGCATGCCCAGGAATAAAATCTGATCTGTTTGATGTACACTGATGGGAAAAAATTGAAACACCAAGAAGGAGCTGTGCAACAAGTTAATAGACCTGTTTCTACATCTGAAAGCTGATGTCTTTTCAAACTTCGCCCCAGTCTCGTAAGAGTGGCGCTAGCACTGCGGCCATTAACTTTAGTTACCTTTGAGACTGGATGTGGTGAGCTGATGTTAGCCAAGAACGCCTTTAAGGCGACGAAGATGCCATTATCAACATCTTAGTGAGTTTAAACGAGGTCGTGTAACAGGGCTACGAGAAGCTGGATGCTCCTTTCTTCAGAGATATTGCAAAAAGGCTTGGTAGGAATGCAGCCACTTTTCATGACTGTTGGCAGCGGTGATCACGAGAATGTACGGTCGCAAAAAGACCGGGCTCCGGACGACAACGTAGCGCTACAGAGAGGGAAGACCATCGTGTTCGACGTATGGCTCTGGCCCATGCTGTAGTAATTTGAGCAACAGTTGTCACCATAATGACACAACGAACTGTTACAAACCGGTTACATCAAGGACAGTATCGAATCAGGAGCCCTGAGCTTGCATTCCACTGACCCCATACCACTGCCATTTGCAACTTCAGTGGTGTCAAGCGAGAGCTCGTCGCAGGGTAGGGTGCAGGTCTGCTGTGTTTTCTGATGACAACTGGTTCTGTCTCGCTGCCAGTGATGGCCGTGTGTTGGTTGAGAGGGGGCCTGCAACCAACTAGTCTGCATGCTATACAGTGGGACCTGTACCTGGAGTTATGGTCTGGGGTGTGATTTCCTACGACAGCAGAAGCACTCTGGCGGTTATTCCACGCACCCTGACTGCAAATCTGTACGTCAGTCTGCTGATTCGATCTGTCGTGCTGCCATTCCTGAGCAGCATTCGAGGGAGAGTTTTCCAACTGGATAAATCCCGCCCACATACCGCTATTGTGCCCCAGCATGCTACATGTTGCCTTGGCCTGCTCAGTCACCGAATCTGCCAGCAATCGAGTTCATATGGGACATCATCGGACGACAATTCTAGCGCCATCCACAACCAGCATTAACTGTCCCTGTTCTGACCGACCAAGTGCAACAGGCATGGAACTCCATTACACAAACTGACATTCAGCTCCTGCACAACACAATGCACGCAGATTCACATGCTTGCATTCAACACTCTGATGGTTACACCGGTTATTAATGAACTAGCATTCCACACTTGCAATTGTTTACATAGCGCTTACATTAACCTGTTACATTCCAATGTTAATCACTTAAATATGTGTTATCTACACAAATGTATACCAGAATTTCAAGAGAATTTTTTCCGTCAGTGTGTATGTTTGTAGTATCGACAGCCATTTTACGGTTGACAAAAGGTGCTATTTACATACACACAGAAGAACTATGTATGTGCGAAATTGTTTCTGCTGAATTCGTCATCGGTGGAACGTTAAACCTTCATCTTCCCTATTCGAATAGGTTTTCAATTAGACTTATGCACTTTATGGTAAATGTAAGTCATCAAGTAATAAAAATAACACAAACAAAAATAACGATAACCTAGAAGTTGGCGTATTACTTCTTGGCTGCCGTCTCGGCATCATCGGCCGACGGTTGTTTAACGATTTTTCTCACGTTTCACCAGCACGAGTGTCTGGAATTGTCAAAGATTCACCCTCCACAGGCCGCCAATATCAATGCAGGGCGAATCTTTGACTATGCCAGCCACTCGTGCTGGCGAAACGTCAGGAAAATCGCTAAACAACCGTCGGCCGACACAATACGTCAAAATGTGGCCACGAGAATCTCAACAATTTTGAACTTCGAAGTTTATATCATTGTCGTTATGTGGACGGGTGTCACGGTACAAATAAAACATAAAAAATATAGTTACAGATAAATCATGTTCAGATTAGCAGATTTTTGGGTGGACAACAAAACGAATCTGTAAAATTACTGTACTGCAGTTACCCAGGACGTGTGTGAGCTGCTGTCTTCTTGTTGTTATGATTCTAAATTTTTTTCTGTGACTTATGCGCTCATGAACAACTGAATTAAACGCAACCACCAAGTAACATGTACCACCGACTTAAGACTAATTGTTATATTAAGATTATTTATCTGAAATTTTGTATGTGCGTAAATGCCGTGCATGTATGCGTATTGTTATTTAAGTAGTGTTCCCAGAGAAATTCGTATCGATCTAAATCAGAGGACGACAGTTGAAGTACAGTGAAGAGGATGAGCAATGACAGGTTGGTGACACGATGCTCGAGAAGCGCGAAAAATTACAAAATTACGAAGTTTATCACCTGTATAGAGGTCGTTTTAAAATGAGTCTGGACTGTCGGAGTTCGAAGAGTAACGTTTAAAAAGTACTGCTAAAGAATTTATGTATTAGGTGTAGTACTCTTAAAACAGGAAAGAACGTTATTTGAAAAACAACGTTGCGAGAAAAAAGAAGTGCAAGTGACTGAATTGCCAAAACACAGGCCGTCAAATCCAATGTATTACACAACCAATAAACGATCTCCCATTTTATTCCACTGAAAACTGAATGTGCACTCTATGCTACTGAAGCAAGTGTATATGTGAACTTCGTATCCAGGCCGAATAACATTCTGCTATAAACCGTTCTAGATATATCCGAATTTCCGAATTACAGCGATTCGTCACTCGTTAGCTAGCCATTAATAATTTTTACAGCGAATTTTTTGTAATGTTAAAAACAATAATCGCCGTGTCGGTTACAGCGATGGAAGCAGAGGTAGCGATGCCACAGATAGAAACACCACTCGCCAAATTCTTATGTCGTCAGGTAAGCGCAGCCAAGAGCGCAGCATCCTTACATTCAGCTTTGGTCACCGGAAAATACTGACAGTAGAAATGAACGAAATAAACCAACAGTGTACATTCAGAGTGTAGTTAGCATTAATTTTTTGGATCCACGTACAGTCTGAAGACTTCTTTCTCTCATTTAATGAAAAAACCTATCTATTTAGTAACCTTCTCGCACATGAAATTAAGGAACTCTTGTTATATTAACTGCTTCATATTAAGCTAAGTACCTTGTCGACAGAGTAAACCTACACCTATTTGCATGTTGTAATTGAAATTCGCTTCTACAGATCAACGATAATTCGCTAAGGGGATGGGACGGAGCATACAATTCGTGGTAAAAATTATTGAGACGAGTAGCTGTAATTTATCAGTTTCCGAAATTTGGATATATCTGGAACGGCCTGGATACAAAGTTCACATATTTACCTATTTCAGTATCACAGAGTGCACATTCACTTTTCAATGGAGTAAAATACGACATCGTCTGTGGGATGGCACAATAACTGATCGTACACTGGTAAGACAGGACAGTTTGAATATGCCCATTGTTTTGTAGGACAGGATTTAGTGTTTTAGTGTCACACGAGCCAGGGTGATAAGCATCGTAGAACCAAGGAAAACTGTAATTTTAAAGCGTCGAGAACTCTGTACAAATGCAGCAGTTTTATGGTTGTCACCGTACCACTGCAATCTGAACCCAATAGTGCTGATCTGGAGCCAAGTTAAGGTAATTGTCGCGAGAAAGAATAAAACATTTAATTTGCCAAAGGTAATGAATTAATGTACGAAGCTTTGTCACACGTCACTACCGAACGATGGCGAATTGCAGTACAGCTCATCATAAAAGAAGAGGAGGTAACGTGGATTGTTTGGTGACTTGGAATCTATTGCTGATCCCCTCGTTATCAACGTAACAGCACTGAAATGTATTCCTCGGAGTCTGGTAGGGAAGAAGTTCAGAGATTACCGGACGACTGACTGTAATACCATCATTGGCTTCAGTATTTAACTACATGGTGAAATCCCAGCAGTGCGCTTTTACGCCACACAAAGCTCATACAGAAAAATTACCCTTGTTAAAACTAGGAATTTTCATCATTCTTGTTTTTGGTTACAATACTATGTTACCTAAGATCGAGAGCATGTTATGTTTTCCGTCCGTTCACCTAAGAAGAATATAGCCTGAGTTTTTAAACATATTATTTCCTTTTGTATAAAAATTAAATGACACTCAAAGCTATAATTTCTCTGCTCGTACCTTTTTACGTTTTTGGTGCAACTCTTCACATTACTGCAGATTAGTTGGATCCTTGCGTGGTCAGTGCTGTCCAAGTAAAATGCGCCGGTAAAGCTGTTGCCCCATATCATCGCTGAGTGGGGTACGCGCAAAGCACAGGATAACACCTATTCTCGTTATCGCACTTGACTGTAGTCGGGACAGCTTGCCTTTCGCCCAACGTGAAACGAAATCCAAGGAGATTAAAGCAGTCGCAGAAAAATACATAATATAATGTTTACATGAGGTTTATTCTTATGGTGAACGGAGTATAGAGAGCATGCGGAATACCGTGGCCGCTAGATGCGCAATCGGCAGGGCACGCAAGGGGAGACTGGTAGTGACGGAGGTTGCGGGCAGGCGCTGTGCGGCAAATACCGAGCTCTGGAGGGGACAGCCCGCCGCTGTGGCCCAGCGGTTCTAGGCGCTACAGCCTGGAACCGCGCGACCGCTACGGTCGCAGGTTCGAATCCTGCCTCGGGCATGGATGTGTGTGATGTCCTTAGGTTAGTTAGGTTTAAGTAGTTCTAAGTTCTAGGGGACTGATGACCTCAGATGTTAAGTCCCAAAGTATTCAGAGCCATTTGAACCATTTGGAGGGGACGTGCCGTCTGAACTGAAGGCTACGCACAGATTTTTTATAAATGTTAAGTGGAGCCCCTCCACGCCCGCACTTGTATGGCGACCAATGAAAAAGATCTACTGTCACCTCTGCTTTGGTAACTACTAGAAAGAATTCTGCTGAAAATGCAACAAAAACAAAGATTTATTTTCACCTGGCTTGTTAACCATTTGTAGTTTCCAGAGAAGCGTCATGAGTGACGATTTTTTCGTAAAAGCTACATTTCTCTTGTTGCCGTGTAACTTTTGCTTCTTTTCGCAAAACATAGTGGAGTTTACACAGTGTCACCTCACTAACATTTTGTGCAGACGCAGTTGCGAGAGATTTCTGCAACTTTAGTTTCTTAAGTTTATAAAGTGAGGAACATTAAGGTAAATAGCGTATGAAAAAGCCCATCCTCGGTACAAAACTAAGCTTGGAATGTGTTTACTTATGCTGTTCCAAAAGCCGTAGCATTTCTCGTTTCACCAGCTATCGATGGGCCTTAAAATTACATCCTTCTATCGAAAAAGCCTGTAGTTAGAGGAGCAATACAGTAGACAATGAGACAAAACGCTCTTCTTTTTGTGTACTGTCATTTTCCAAAATTTCGTTTCGAGATCTCAAACCGTTTGTGAAATATGAGGAATGTTGTGGATATTTCATTCTGGCTTTATCGCTGGTGCGCGCGATCGCAAATGAGTGTGCTTCATCACATCAGTTCTCCCGAGATTGGTGACAGATAGAGAATTCCGCCTTAAATAGAACTTCAATATGTCAGCTAAAATTCCTACACAGCAACACAATGTGTAATATTCACCAAACTCAAAATCATGGCGATCCCTAGTTTTCATTGCATTTCTTTTTTCGATTTTCACCAAGTGTCTTACTTAAATGCAAATATCACAATAACTATGACCATTAACCAAACTATGGGCACGTCATCGCGAAGCTGACATATAAAGCTATAAATAACGCAAAAATGATTCTTTTTTTACGAAATAGTTTCTGTAGAATCGTTTTAAAAAGACTGCAGGGCGTGCGCATCGTTTCTGTCCGCGCAGCGCGTCGAAGACAGGCCGAAACTGGCGAACAATATCGGCCTCACGTTCCCAACAAACGAACGAACTCGTCCAACGCGTGAGACGAAAATTAGTTACTGCACGTCGGCCACCGTATCCTGCGTGGACTCTGCCAGCCTGAAGTACGTGAAAGGAAATAAGAAGGATGATAAAGAGTTTAACGTCCCGTCGACAGCATGGTCATTAGTGGTAGGACGTATTTGCACCACCGTGTAGCAACATCTATCGCAGTTCGTGCAGGTGTCCTTTTCCCATGTTCAAGTTTTCAATTGCTTATTCCTGATCTCATTCTAATTTATTGTTTCCTGGTATCTGTGGTAAGCAGAGGTTCCCTTGTGAAGTGGTGACTTCTGTAGGTTGTATGGAAGACGTAGTTTGGGTAGCGTGGCTGCTTACCAGTTGTTGTCATGCGGCATTTATTCGGCTAGTGATTTGCTACTGCATTCCTCATCCCCTATAGTCGAAGGCGATCCTGTCATCAACATGCTGATGTATAGTGACTCCAGAGAGTAAGTTACATATGTCGTCCAACGCTATGCTATGCTATAGTGCTGCAGTTCGAATATAATAAATTTCCTTGCGACTTAAAAGGTTCTAGCCACAAATCAGCACGAATTTAGAAAGCATTGCTCGTGCGAAACTCAGTTTCCCATTTTCTCTCACGATTTCCTGCGAATCATGTATAAAGGGCAACAGGCTGGTTCCAAATTCCCACATATCCAGGAAGCGTGAGAACGAAGTCTTTCGCGACGGCATTTATATGTGAAACATATAAGTTCGGGATAAAAACTCGAGCTTTCGACGATAGCCTCCATCGTCATCGTCAGGAGCAACTGACTGTCTTCAGTGCTGTTGTGGTGGCCTTTTATTGCCCGTGGACGGCTTCTGATTTGTCGTCTTGTGATTGGTCGGCGATTACGTACTGCTGTCGCAGATGGTGTCAATGTGTGTGCTGGTGGCGCCACCGCTTCCGTTGGAATGTAAACCTTGGAAAGAATGTGTCTGCTGCTTCTCTGCATCGAGCGCTCGTTTCCATGCACCGCAAGCCAACCAATCAGAAGCCGTCCACGGGCAACAAAAGGTCACCACAGCAGCAGTGAAGACAGTCAGTTGCTCCTGACGATGACGATGGAGGCTATTGTTGAAAGCTCGAGGTTTTATCCCGAATTGACGCGGCAAGAAAACCGAGAATGTTTTACATATTCGGCCAAATGCTTCCCGGATGGGAAGCATTTGACACGGCTCTCCATTACAGATTGTTAACGAAGGTCCGTGCATATGGATTATAATTTCTAGATACGTAATTGGCGCGAGGACTCTTAAGTAATAGAACTGCTTGCGTTTCCCTGGACGACCAAAATTCATCAGAGACAAGGGTATCGTCGGGAGTGACCAGGAAAGTGTGATAAGACCACTCTTGTTCTCTGCATACATGAATGATTTGACGGACAGGGTGAGCAACAATCTGAAGCTGTTTGCTGATGATGCTGTGGTGTACGGAAGAATGTCATTGTTCTGTGACTGTATGAGAATACAAGATAATTTAGACAAATTTTCTAATTGGTGTGATGAATGGCAGCTAGCTCTAAATGTAGAAAAATGTTGAAATTGAACTAAAACATTAGGAACTTTGTAGGGAATCAAAAGTTCGACTTTGGTATGCTGGGCTAGTTTCAAGAAACTGTGGTCTCTCTGTAAAGGAGACCACGCATAGACTCTTCCCGAGCACGGGGTCCCGAGTTCGATTCCCGGCCGGGTCAGGGATTTTCACCGGCCTCGAGATGACTGGGTGTTTGTGTTGTCCTCATCATTTCATCGTCATTCATGAAAGTGGCGAGATTGGACTGAGCAAAGGTTGGGAGTTTGTATGGGCGCTGATAACCGCGCAGTTGAGCGCCCCACAAACCAAAAATCATCATCATCATCACCATGTATAGGACAACTGTTCGACCCATCCTTGAGTACTGCTCGAGTACTTCCGATCAGATTAAAAGAAGACGTCAAAGCTATTCAGAGGCGAGCTGCTATATTTGTTACCGGGTAGCTTCGATCAATACGTGAGTGTTAAGGAGATGATTTGTGAACTCAAATGGGAATCCCTGGAGGGATCACGACGTTCTTTTCATGAAACACTAATGAGCAAATTTCGAGAACCAGATTTTGAAGATTACTGCAGGACCATTCTAGTGACGCCAACGTGCATTTCGCCTAAGGTCCAGGATGGTAAGATAAGAGAAATTAGGATTCGTACACAGGCATATAGATAGTCGATTTTCCCTCGCTCCATTTGCGAGTGGAAAAGGAAAGGAAATGACCATCAGTGGTACAAGATACCCTCCGCAGTGCAACATACGGTGGTGTGTGGAGTATGTACGTGTGTAGATGTATATTTTTGGCCTTCCGATCTGGCATTGCTATGTTGGTACTGCGAACGACTGAAAACAAGGGGAACTACAGCCGTTATTTTTCCCGAGGACATGCAGATCTGAATAGTGAAATGATGTTAGCAGCCTATTTGGTAAAGTATACTGGATGTGATATCGTCCCCCATATGATCTCCAAACAAGGACTGCTCTGGAGGATCAAAAACTAATCTGGCGTTCTACGAGCAGTGTGGCATGTTAGATACCTTAATAGGGCAAACGCGCTATCGGAGCCATGGTCGATACAAAACCAACACACACAGTTTTTCAAGTTTATATGACCACTAATGCACAGATGATAAAGAGAGTGAAAGAATGTACACTGCTGGCCATTAAAATTGCTGCACCAAGAAGAAATGCAGATGATAAACAGGTATGCATTGAACAAATATATAATGCTAGAACTGATATGTGATTACATTTTCACGCAATTTGGGTGTATAGATCCTGAGAAATCAGTATCCAGAACAACCACCTCTGGCCGTAATAACGCCTTGATACGCCTGGGCATTGAATCAAACAGAGCTTGATGGCGTGTACAGGTACAGCTGCCCATGCAGCTTCAACACATTACCACAGTTCATCAAGAGTAGTGACTGGCGTATTGTGACGAGCCAGTTGCTCGGCCACCATTGACCAGACGTTTTCAATTGGTGAGAGATCTGGAGAATGTGCTGGCCAGGGCAGCAGACGAACATTTTCTGTATCCAGAAAGGCCGTACAGGACCTGCAACATGCGGTCGTGCATTATCCTGCTGAAATGTAGGGTTTCGCAGGGATCGAATTAAGGGTAGAGCCACGGGTCGCAACACATCTGAAATGTAACGTCCACTGTTCAAAGTGCCGTCAATGCGAACAAGAGGTGACGGAGACGTGTAACCAATGGCACCCCATACCATCACGCCGGGTGATACGCCAGTATAAGGATGACGAATACACGCTTCCAATGTGCGTTCACCGCGATGTCGCCAAACACGGATGCGACCATCATGATGCTGTAAACAGAACCTGGATTCATCCGGAAAAATGACGTTTTGCCTTTCGTGCACCGAGGTTCGTCGTTAAGTACACCATCGCAGGCGCTCCTGTCTGTGTTACAGCGTCACGGGTAACCCCAGCCATGGTCTCCGAGGTGATAGTCCATACTGCTGCAAACGTCGTCGAATTGTTCGTGCAGATGGTTGTTATCTTGCAAACGTCCCCATCTGCTGACTCAGGGATCGAGACGTGGCTGCACGATCCGTTACAGCCATGCGGATAAGATGCCTGTCATCTCGACTGCTAGTGATATGAGGCCGTTGGGATCCAGCACGGCGTTCCGTATTACCCTCTTAAACCCACCGATTCCATACTCTGCTAACAGTCATTGGATCTCGAACAACGCGAGCAGCAATGTCGCGATACGATAAACCGCAATCGCGGTAGGCTACAGTCCGACCTTTATCAGAGTCGGAAACGTGATGGTACGCGTTTCTCCTTCTTACACGAGGCATCACAACAACGTTTCACCAGGTAACGCCGGTCAACTGCTGTTTGTATATGAGAAATCGGTTGGAAACTTTCCTCATGTCAGAACTTTGTAGGTGTCACCACCGGCGCCAACCTTATGTGAATGCTCTGAAAAGCTAATCATTTGCATATATCAGACTTCTTCTTCCTGTCGGTTAAATTTCGCGTCTGTAGCACGTTATCTTCGTGGATTTTAATCGCCAGTAGTGTATTATGAGACAAAATAAATTACTCATATCGTTTAGGGACACAGAAGTTTATTACGGGAGCTTGGAATTTGAAATCAGAGACAGGAAGAGAAGTACATGACGAATGGAACAGTTGAGCGTGTCACATGACTTGGATCCGATTGCACCCGACACACCACCTCGCAACTTCAGCGAGACAGTACACCACTCAATCACTACCCATCAAATTGTGTCGTAATGAACCGAAACCGAAAGACATGAGCGTGTTTATGTGGGCTTCTGGCCACCTGCCCGCAGACCTGTTGAGCATATCTGGGACGCCGTCGGGAGAGATGTACCCGCCATCTGCGGCGATGTGACCAACATCTGACGACGACTGAGTGGCCACGCATCAGCAAGGTTTTCCAGTTATTTGCTGTCTCGTCGAGTCCGTGCCAGGATGGGTCACTGCCGTAGTCTCGGCGAAAGCTGTACTACATACTGTGCGTGTCGCTCAGGAGCGTAATAACTGTCAATTATTCATAAAGTAGGCACAAGTTTACAAGTCAACAAAAAATGAAAATACTTCGTCAAGGCCTGTTTCGCTGTAAACGTCATAACTACGAAAAATAAAAAAATGTACAGCAGTCACTTTAGTGATAAAAGTATTCTTTATGGACAAGTAATTATTAAACAGCATATAATAAAAAAACGTCAGTGCATTATTCGTGTCGTAAAACTTCTTAATTCTGCCAAACCGGTATTATACGCTTCTATTACGAGAGCGGTTTTTCTTTCAGCGACAGTAAAATTATGAGACTTGCTTCCTTAAGGTAGCCATTACTTTATTCAAGGGAGCGTGTAGCTCGTTAAATAGTAAACTTGGAGACACATATTCATAAAGACATTTCTAGATAGCTCGTCAGAGGAAGTTAGTTCTTCATTAACCAACGTTAATATCGGTGTCTTCCAGGACAGTGCCATATAACCCCTCGACATTGAGCTTTAGTAACAAGGACAGATATAGCATTTGAAATATCTGTTCGCCGCAATATGCTAACGCTAAAAGGTAAATGTAAGATGAACGAGAATATTTTCGGTCTTTCAGTCGATCTGGATACATTCTCAATCTCTTTCTATCCTCTACGAGCACCCCCGTCCCCTAGAATGCACCCGAACAACCATCCGTAATGGCTTGTCAGATTTAACGTAATGTAAATTCGCAAACCGTCCCGGGATACACCACGAGGTTGCCGGCCTCTTATTGTTCTTACTGAGCCTAAATGTGAAGTCTGACGACAGCGTTGTGTTCGTTAAAATACTGTCCTCGATCGTTAATTTTAACTTTCGCATCTCTTCAGTACTTGAAGAAAGAAATTTCCGAGTTTTGGTGTACTAGAACACTGAAATAACACAATGGTGACACATGAACATTTTTGCCAGATCCCAACTCGAACCCGGATTTTCCTCTTTACACTGATCGCTTAGGCTATCGGAGTACGTCTCCAGTCCGAACCAAATCTCCAAATGCTTTACACTAAAGAGTAGTGTCCCCTGTCCGTTATCCTGCCCAAAAGACGTCAGGGCAGGAACGGCGAAGAACTTCAATTCACCACATTATCTGCGGACGACGACAAAGACCACGAACATTGGTGAACACTCTGGATCTCACGGACGGTTGCAGGGTGATAACCCAGGACAACACTGTACGTGCATTCGTCGACCTCTATCGCCAACTATATCACGAGGTGGATGATCCGGCCTTGACAGCAGTACCCCACACCCTTACTGGCACCTTTGAAATTACGACGTCGGCATCCCTTTTGGAAGAGATCACGAGCGATGATGTTCCCGAGGCACTTGCTAAGGGACAGATGGTTTTCTGTTGGAACTCTACCGGACCATTAAGGATCTTATGGCTCCGAAAGGGAAGGCGATTTGCCAAGAGTTACTGTAGCTAGTGCTTCTCATACCACCGACTTTCATCGAAGGTCTCATTATTCCGGCGGCCAAACCACGTAGAGTCACACAGACTGAATATTACTATGGATCACTCTTCTCAACTGTGATCCCAAGATCTTCACTGGAATCTTGATGATGCTTCTTAAGCGAGTATTGTGCCAAGTTATTTCACGTGAACAAATGTATTTGGGGAGAACAGGAATATCCAGACGGCCGTAAACGATATCGGGATGTGATCACCCTTGCGTCAGCCTCTCAGTTGCGTAGTGTCTTGGTCGCTGTCGACTTCGATCGCGCGTTTGATAAAGTGAGACATTTTTTCCTGGCTGCCGTGATGGATCGTATGGCCTTGCCTGCCGCCTCTACCCGCGTAATCATGTGCCGTCTCCGTGGCGTCTCGTCGAGGGTGATGGTAAATGGTGGGGCAGAAAGACACATCACAATCTTAAGTTCAGTCTGACAGGGCTCTCCCCTTTCAATGGTCCTCTACGCAGTAGCGACAAAGCTGCTTCTTTGTGGGCTGAAACAACATCTTTTGGGAATCACGTAGCTGGGGCACAATTTTGAATGCCGCACTTACATGGACGATCTGAAGAGGAGACCTGTATCACGCTATGACGGATCTAGCGGTATGGGAACGCTGCAGGCAGCAATATGAGCATAGTGAAGTCAAATACCTTGGAAACTGGTGGCTCCGGGAATTGGGCATCATATTTACGAGAGATGTAAGTACGACGGTGAAGAACTGTAAACGCCTTTTACAAGCTCTCCACACGGGCGTCTGAGACCACCTCCTCCAAGTGTAAGACATGGTCCAACGGATTGCCTTCACTAACACCCAGACAGTGTCCGGATACCTCATTTGGTGTAGATCCTACTGATGACACCAGCGATGGCACAGCGGATCCAGGCGGCGTTTGGATACTTCGTTGGTAATGGACTTATCTTCAAGATACAATACAATACAATAGCCTCATTCTCCCTCATTTCAGCGGAGGACTGGGATTTATCAACGTTCACGAGAATGCGGCGGCCCATTACATCAACACCATACCAAAGACGTGAACCCATCATCGATAAAACTTCACCGGTCTGCTCATTGACGAATTGGTGCCTCCGTCCTGCCTGCCCCATGTTGCATTCGCTCTCATCGCGCCTGTGCTCTCCCAAATCAAAACATACTTACTCGATTACAGTTACGTGCGAGTCAGAGCACCTACGGCTCGTGGTGTGTGTAACCTGTTGGTGATGAACCACCCTCGGAACGTGGTTGAGAGGCTCCACCCAGGAGTGATGTGGGCTGCACTGTGGGGAGCGATTCACCAAACATATTCTGCGACAGAGATCTGTACGACCTGATATCTCGCGGTTAAGAAAAAGTTTCCGACAAGACGCAGATTGTCTGACATGTCTCTGGCCGAATCCCCACTGTCCATGTGGTATCATTCGACCGGCACGGATTAATTTCGTCTGGAAAATGGACCTTGAACGAATGTGTGGCGACTAATTCGGAAGACGCCTGCATTCTATATCCGAGACCTGCATCACATGATACAGCCCGGAATGCGCCTTCGTCCGGTTGAGACTTACTGTCCCCAGTCAAAGATACACGCGATGAAGTGGACCAAAGGACTTCCTGTGTACTGTCCTTTTCTAGACGTTCTCAAAGCTGTGCTTGACTTTTGGACTTTCCTACAAGAAAAATATGCGTTTCAGTAGTCTTCCAGCTATGGTTTGACTTTTGCCAATTACTTAAGCAATGTATTCAAGAATGCCGCCCGCAGTTGTGTGTCCCAGGTAAGAGAAGTTGATACTAGTTGTCACTGATTTGCGTCTAGCAATGGGCCTTTGTTCAAGAATGTACCATTACGAGAGGATCCTGCTGTGGAGAACTAGGACCAGACATCTTTTATTTTGTGATGTTTCGAGTTGGTCATCGCTCTTATGTTGCAATACGGGAAGGGTATCCTCAGTTTGGTTATATTCTGTTTAATACTGCTTTCTACCCCCCCCCCCCCCCCCCCCCCCATGAACCATGGACCTTGCCGTTGGTGGGGAGGCTTGCGTGCCTCAGCGATACAGATAGCCGTACCGTAGGTGCAACCACAACGGAGGGGTATCTGTTGAGAGGCCAGACAAACGTGTGGTTCCTGAAGAGGGGCAGCAGCCTTTTCAGTAGTTGCAAGGGCAACAGTCTGGATGATTGACTGATCTGGCCTTGTAACAATAACCAAAACGGCCTTGCTGTGCTGGTACTGCGAACGGCTGAAAGCAAGGGGAAACTACAGCCGTAATTTTTCCCGAGGGCATGCAGCTTTACTGTATGATTACATGATGATGGCGTCCTCTTGGGTAAAATATTCCGGAGGTAAAATAGTCCCCCATTCGGATCTCCGGGCGGGGACTACTCAAGAGGATGTCGTTATCAGGAGAAAGAAAACGGGCGTTCTACGGATCGGAGCGTGGAATGTCAGATCCCTTAATCGGGCAGGTAGGTTAGAAAATTTAAAAAGGGAAATGGATAGGTTGAAGTTAGATATAGTGGGAATTAGTGAAGTTCGGTGGCAGGAGGAACAAGACTTCTGGTCAGGTGACTACAGGGTTATAAACACAAAATCAAATAGGGGTAATGCAGGAGTAGGTTTAATAACGAATAGGAAAATAGGAATGCGGGTAAGCTACTACAAACAGCATAGTGAACGCATTATTGTGGCCAAGATAGATACGAAGCCCACACCTACTACAGTAGTACAAGTTTATATGCCAACTAGCTCTGCAGATGACGAAGAAATTGAAGAAATGTATGATGAAATAAAAGAAATTATTCAGATTGTGAAGGGAGACGAAAATTTAATAGTCATGGGTGACTGGAATTCGAGTGTAGGAAAAGGGAGAGAAGGAAACATAGTAGGTGAATATGGATTGGGGGACAGAAATGAAAGAGGAAGCCGCCTGGTTGAATTTTGCACAGAGCACAACATAATCATAACTAACACTTGGTTTAAGAATCATGAAAGAAGGTTGTATACATGGAAGAACCCTGGAGATACTAAAAGGTATCAGATAGATTATATAATGGTAAGACAGAGATTTAGGAACCAGGTTTTAAATTGTAAGACTTTTCCAGGGGCAGATGTGGACTCTGACCACAATCTATTGGTTATGAACTGCAGATTAAAACTGAAGAAACTGCAAAAAGGTGGGAATTTAAGGAGATGGGACCTGGATAAACTAAAAGAACCAGAGGTTGTACAGAGATTCAGGGAGAGCATAAGGGAGCAATTGACAGGAATGGGGGAAATAAATACAGTAGAAGAAGAATGGGTAGCTTTGAGGGATGAAGTAGTGAAGGCAGCAGAGGATCAAGTAGGTAAAAAGACGAGGGCTAGTAGAAATCCTTGGGTAACAGAAGAAATATTGAATTTAATTGATGAAAGGAGAAAATATAAAAATGCAGTAAGTGAAACAGGCAAAAAGGAATACAAACGTCTCAAAAATGAGATCGACAGGAAGTGCAAAATGGCTAAGCAGGGATGGCTAGAGGACAAATGTAAGGATGTAGAGGCCTATCTCACTAGGGGTAAGATAGATACCGCCTACAGGAAAATTAAAAAGACCTTTGGAGATAAGAAAACGACTTGTATGAATATCAAGAGCTCAGATGGAAACCCAGTTCTAAGCAAAGAAGGGAAAGCAGAAAGGTGGAAGGAGTATATAGAGGGTCTATACAAGGGCGATGTACTTGAGGACAATATTATGGAAATGGAAGAGGATGTAGATGAAGATGAAATGGGAGATACGATACTGTGTGAAGAATTTGACAGAGCACTGAAAGACCTGAGTCGAAACAAGGCCCCCGGAGTAGACAATATTCCATTGGAACTACTGACGGCCGTGGGAGAGCCAGTCCTGACAAAACTCTACCATCTGGTGAGCAAGATGTATGAAACAGGCGAAATACCCTCAGACTTCAAGAAGAATATAATAATTCCAATCCCAAAGAAAGCAGGTGTTGACAGATGTGAAAATTACCGAACTATCAGCTTAATAAGTCACAGCTGCAAAATACTAACACGAATTCTTTACAGACGAATGGAAAAACTAGTAGAAGCCAACCTCGGGGAAGATCAGTTTGGATTCCGTAGAAACACTGGAACACGTGAGGCAATACTGACCTTACGACTTATCTTAGAAGAAAGATTAAGGAAAGGCAAACCTACGTTTCTAGCATTTGTAGACTTAGAGAAAGCTTTTGACAATGTTGACTGGAATACTCTCTTTCAAATTCTAAAGGTGGCAGGGGTAAAATACAGGGAGCGAAAGGCTATTTACAATTTGTACAGAAACCAGATGGCAGTTATAAGAGTCGAGGGACATGAAAGGGAAGCAGTGGTTGGGAAGGGAGTAAGACAGGGTTGTAGCCTCTCCCCGATGTTGTTCAATCTGTATATTGAGCAAGCAGTAAAGGAAACAAAAGAAAAATTCGGAGTAGGTATTAAAATCCATGGAGAAGAAATAAAAACTTTGAGGTTCGCCGATGACATTGTAATTCTGTCAGAGACAGCAAAGGACTTGGAAGAGCAGTTGAATGGAATGGACAGTGTCTTGAAAGGAGGATATAAGATGAACATCAACAAAAGCAAAACAAGGATAATGGAATGTAGTCGAATTAAGTCGGGTGATGCTGAGGGAATTAGATTAGAAAATGAGGCACTTAAAGTAGTAAAGGAGTTTTGCTATTTGGGGAGCAAAATAACTGATGATGGTCGAAGTAGAGAGGATATAAAATGTAGGCTGGCAGTGGCAAGGAAAGCGTTTCTGAAGAAGAGAAATTTGTTAACATCCAGTATTGATTTAGGTGTCAGGAAGTCATTTCTGAAAGTATTTGTATGGAGTGTAGCCATGTATGGAAGTGAAACATGGACGATAAATAGTTTGGACAAGAAGAGAATAGAAGCTTTCGAAATGTGGTGCTACAGAAGAATGCTGAAGATTAGATGGGTAGATCACATAACTAATGAGGAAGTATTGAATAGGATTGGGGAGAAGAGAAGTTTGTGGCACAACTTGACCAGACGAAGGGATCGGTTGGTAGGACATGTTCTGAGGCATCAAGGGATCACCAATTTAGTATTGGAGGGCAGCGTGGAGGGTAAAAATCGTAGAGGGAGACCAAGAGATGAATCCACTAAGCAGATTCAGAAGGATGTAGGTTGCAGTAGGTACTGGGAGGTGAAAAAGCTTGCACAGGATAGAGTAGCATGGAGAGCTGCATCAAACCAGTCTCAGGACTGAAGACCACAACAACAACAAACTGCTTTCTAATTAAATACAAAGCTGTGACGCATGTTCCATTTGGGATTGTAGTTTTGTTATGTTCACTATGGTTGGGATCCCAGTCCGACACAATTTTATTTTATTTGTCGCCACTGAGTTATTTCAATGCTCCAATGCAGCAATATTCGCTGCAGATCGACACATTTTCCATTGCTTTTTGTTCTTGTAGTGCTCCCTGAATTAAAACATTCACTATTTGTGAATATCCTAGCCAATTATTTCTTCTGCTGTTAAGCGTTTATCTATATTTCCTTATTTCCCTATTGTATCTGACACGTCTTCTCGTTGTTCTTTAGCTGTATATGGTGACAGCACTATATAAAATGTTCCCGTAGCACTACTGTTCATCTGTCGTCATTATGTTATTTCAGGATATGACTCCTACACATTATACTTTGTACCAACAGGTTGTCGACACTCATTGCAGGTGTCGACGGATGTCTTGATGAAGTGTTAAACACGTACAACGGATGGGGAGAACAGTGCATTGAAGTTAAAATCACAGCAGTAACTGAAACGTCGATGTCATATATGACCATAAAATCATCTGAGAAAAGTGAACCACTCAATTGTATTGTAATTACTTGTGTTAACAATTTCAGTAATCAACAACTTTTGCCGTGAAATTAATGGAATTTTTCACAAACCTTAAGTACTAAAGTAGCTGTCTCAGTAGTTGGTGGCAGTTTCGGCAGTTGCTAGCCGAGTGGTGGCAACGGAAGGTCATGGTTCCGTTTGACAGCTTCAGATGATACATTTTCGTTTCTGAGTAAAGATGTGATGCCAACACTGATGTTGGCTGTATTGAAGTGTAGCAGGTACACACCTTTATGTATGCTGATGGGCAAAGAAAGTAAAGAAAGAGTAGTTTTGTGTGTTATTTAAATCTTTAAGATAACCTCGTGGTGCCGCTAAAATTCACAGGATGTAATTGAAAAGATACTGATCTGAACTCTAATTATGTACCAAAAGAAGATATACGTAGATCCGGGGAGGGGGAGTGGGTGAACCAATGGAAAGGATCTTGACTAAGGCAAAATCCACAACCTGGAATAGCTCAAAGGACCAAATCTTACATACATTTTTCTAGAATCATTCTGGATGTGAAAATGGGATGGAATGCAACGGCAGATTCCCAAATAAAAATACCAGAGTTTCTTTTTTGGGCGTCCTATCGGGGGAGCAGCATGAATCATGAATGATAAGTTTCACCAGTGCTGTCGCTTTTCAAAGTGTTGGTCATGGATAGAAGCATCAACTAATTTACCATAAGAGTGCACAGAAGGAGCTGGAAGTTGCGATTACGATTATTTTCTGGTGTGGAATTGCCGTGGAGGATGGGTCTGGTTGTGTTCAGACTCATGTCGTGCATTTTTGTGAGACCTGTGCCAGATGATGTCGATGAATACCTACAGGAAACTGTGATCGGAAAATGAGATTGAATTAAAAAGAATGAAGTGTGTTGTTCCAGAGGAAAGCGTAGTGTTCCATTGGATATGACAGTTTGACTCTCACAAATTTTAATTATTATTCAGGCCCTGTAATCCCCGTCAC
This sequence comes from Schistocerca serialis cubense, assembly GCF_023864345.2. NCBI lineage: Eukaryota > Metazoa > Arthropoda > Insecta > Orthoptera > Acrididae > Schistocerca > Schistocerca serialis. The sequence continues at coordinate 855,373,507 of NC_064639.1, read as the reverse complement.
TTTAAGGTCATTCAGTGGGACATCAATAGGAGGTTAAGGCTAGATGACAAGAGGCCTTTATCATCCGGTCTAGGGGTCGGACCTGTAAAAGTTTACTAGGATCAGCGTGCTACAGGGCTCGTAATAACGGCTGTGACCATCAACCATGTCTCACGGGTCATAGCGAGGCTGGTGTCTTGGCGATTAATATTTTCTTCATAGACTGTGGCGCAGTTGGGTAGCATAGCGAACCAAGCCGAGCGCACGTGGATGCCGAGAGTAGATGCTGCTTCTTTGACAAAGAGTAGGAAAAGGCCATCATAAACTTCAATAAAAATCCGGAGGAGTAGAGATTTCTGAACTCTTATTGCAAAAGAAAACTTGTAGCTCCGTGCGAAGGAAAAATAAGGAAAATGTCAGGGAGTCTTGCGTCGTGTAAAAGCTTGGAACGCAATTTTTTACTATAATCGGTCTTTTATTTCCTTTACTTCCAATAATACCTGTGGCTTAATTTAAGCCGTGAAATGTCTATGAAATAACAGAATTCATACGAGATGTTTGCTCTTACCAAAGAGGTGAAATAAAGAAATTATCGAAAGATAGAATTATCTCAGTTGAATTTTTGCTAAAGTGATGTAATTTCTATTTTAAGCTGTGTATCTTTTTCACCATTTTAGACTGCAGTGAAAGGACAGAGGTTATGCACTAACAGTGGGCACAATTCGACATTTTACGCACTCTCGACGTAACTAAATTCATGTGAAACAGAAAAAAAGTAGTTTTAAGAAGCAGTCAGTGATTTCATTGAAACAACTGACGACAAATCACGAACTATAAGTCTCGATTCGGCATCGGTTAAACAGTATGGAAGAGAGTTTTTTGAACATTTTACTGTCTTAAACGACCTGAATGGAAGGCTGTTTCCCGGATATGCACTCATAAGTAGCCTTGGCGGTAGCCAGCGCGAGGCTCCTTAATGAAAGGTTATCGGGCCGTGCTAGAGGGCACTCCGCCAGCCAGGGTCGTGTAACCTTCAGCAGTTACGCCACTCTCACCTCTGCTGGACGTGGCTCACTGAACACACTGACCACTCCTTTCTTAATAATCCTGAAAAATCGACCGAGAAACAGGAGGATGTTCCGTATAGTACAATTGATACGCCCGCTAAATCCGCTGAGCAGAACAGGTTATTAGGATTGTGGAAAGGGCCAAATCAGGTTCGGGTCAGTTTCACCTTAAAATTGTAATTTACTGTAATTTAATAACACATTTACAAAAAAAGCGGCACATAGCCGAACCTTTACAACTACGAGTTTCAAAATGCAATTCTTTCACGGCTGAAGGCCTCCAAACAAGAAATCTTAAAAAAATCAACAAGATAAAAATGCAGTTAAAATAGTAAACAATATATATATATAGGCTGAAAGCCTCTAGGCAAAGGTGGATAGACAAACATAAACAAGATGCAATACAAACGGCCGAAGGCCCACAATAAAATTTTCAAAATTTGAAAAATAAATTACCATAACATTTCAAAGGCAGAAGGCAGCAATGTTTAAGCTTGAAAGGTAATTTTAAGAATAAGGTTCCAAGGCTGAAAGCCCACAATTAATTTTCCAAAATAAAAAAAAATATATAACCATAAGCCTTAAGTTTTAAGTAGCTGAAACCGCACTAAAAGAAAAAACAACACAACGGCAATAACCTTTCAGTAAATATCCAATTGCCAGAAATCAAACTTAATTACATAAAAAACAGTAAAACCAAGAATTTTTCTTTTATCATTGGCTTGATAGGTTATAAACAGACAATTAAACACCGATGAGAATGGCAGTAAAGACAACAGCACTCAGAAGCCTCCAGGGGGTCGGTCTGCCTTCGTTCACTTAGGTGAGACAGGTGGTGAACCAAACTACACTTGATCCGTCGGAACCCAACCAAGGGACAGTCACGGACCGACCAACAAAACGACCTGCTTGCCGCCAATCGGTACATAAGAGCTCAAATACAAAATGTTTTGGACGTAATTATCCACAATCAAATATGCATATGAATTAAGCTGTCAAAACTACACACCATGTTGGACAGCGACAACAGGTGAGGAAAGGACACTGCCTGAAATTACGTTAGTGGCCATGGCAGTTAACTGGAACACTAACGGCCACAAGGCAGAAAATTCCGCTGGTGCTCTTGAATTGTAGTCAACCAATATAGTTAATTGTACCACATGGCGGCTAAATTTCAGCAATACAAACACTCGGTGTTGCTGACAGGGAAACCTCGCCAACAGCGAACCACCAAAACGAACCACACAACGTGAATGGATGTGGCTTGGGTACTCGAAACCACTACTCAACTTTGGCGTACTGGGTCGGTGAACCACGAAGCTCGTAGTGATCGAACAGCTCCACACACGCTCCGACACTGTGCAGAGACCACCAGTGGACCCAGCCGACTGCTCCGCGCGGAGATAACTTCCCTGGTCCGCAGCAACCGACCGACTGCCCTCAGAATGCCGACAAGATCTAAAATAGTCGTCAGTGGAAATAACGCCAACTACGCATACGACCTGAAAAACACTTGCACGAAGACCTGAACGATACCCAACAGTAACTAAGCATGCACGAAGACAAATCGGGAGTCGATGAACACACCCACAGCCGACTCATGAACGATCGGCGAGCCAAAACGCGTCGTCCGGTAGGACGACCGACCGACGGTCCAGCAAGACCATGGCCCCGCTCAAGTGATGCGTGGCGGCAATGGTCTGGCGAGCCATGTCGACGCAGACCTCACTGCTGCTCCTACCCGACTGCAGTAGTGCTGCATTGCAACTCCCCGACTGGCAGGTCTGTACTGCACTCCAGACGCGTTCCAACTGACTGGCAGACCCGAACTCGGGACCCGAACTCCCTTACGACAAGACACCGACCGGGAAGTAATAGCAGCCGAGCAAAGATACTATGAGAGGGGATATATCGATACACGATGCTAACGCAGGTCATGGTCAGGTAAAGCAGCAACTCAGTGACAGTAGTAATTTAAATTAACGTAGTGAGGTGGAAGTACGTTATAAACAGGGTGTAAAATACATGATGGCAGTAGCGCAAGCCACGCACGGCTCAACAATATCGATAGTGGAAAAACTATACACATTAATCAATCAAGACGCGTTCTCTAACTCTTCCCTATGTAGTTAAACTATTGCCTCAGTTTAGACAATGAGAGTAGTGAACCAAAGAGGTTTCCGCGCAGTTTGCAACATTGCCAGATCTCCCGAAGGCCAAGGCTCAAAGTTACAGTGTAGCTAGATCACGTCCAAGAGCCCATGACTGTTGGGGCCAATGTAATCCACGCTGAGGCAGTTGTGTGACTTATCTACAATGGCACATTTAATGTCCTCCCTGAAACGAGGGGTCCACTGTTCTCTACAAGTCAGCCACTTGGCCTTATCACTTTTATTAATGGAGTGATATAATTTATTATCCACTTATGATTTATCACTCTTATGAACATTACTTAATACCCGCTTGTAATGATTTCTCACTCAAGAAAAGGATTTCCCCCACCAGTCCAAAAAAAAAAAAAAATCGCCACTTCCCTGGTCTTACTAACCACTAGACTAGCTCCTCACTTTTGTTCAGTAGACCACAGTGAGAGCATAAGGAAGCGTCATCAGAGATTAGCCATTGCCCCCAGGCGGAATAAAAACAAAAAGAAAGCTGACGCATTCGAATGAAACTATTAACCCACTCTCAGTATTCATTGTATGTGTGTGTGTAATTTCGCAAAAACTTTCGACGTTTCTTTTTCTTTTTACAAAAACACAACAGCCCTCTGATGTGTAGCCAGGTGCTATGTAGGAGCAGGACATACACCTGTTCGCTGCACTGTCACTCATAGAGAAACAGTGCATGGACGGACAACCTGATATTTCTGAACAAGGGACCACTATCTTCAGGCAGAATCTGAGAAAATTGACGTGTACATTTTATTAAACAATTTCTCACCCTGATTATTATTATTCTATGTGTTTTCGCTAATAATTGCGATGTTTTCAACAATGAAACAAGCGCCTTGATGCATCACTAGCTGAAAAGACATATCTACATAGATACTCCGCAAGCCACTGTACGCTGTATGGCGAAGGGTAGCTTGTACCACTACTAGTTATTGCCCTCCCCCCCCCCCCCCCCCCTGTTCCGCTTGCAAACAAAGCAAGGGAAAAATGACTGTCTATACGCCTCCGTATGAGTCCTAATTTGTCGTATCTTACCTTCTGATCCTTATGCGCAATGTATGTTGGTGGCAGTAGAATCGTTCGTCAGTCAGCTTCAAATCCCGGTTCTCAAAGTTTTCTCAGTAGTGTTTCTTGATAAGAACATCGCCTTCCCTCCTGGGATTCCCATTTGAGTTCCCGAAGCATCTCCATAAGAATTACATGTTGCTCGAACCTACGGGTAGCAAATCTAGCAGCCCACCTCTGAGTTACTTCGACATCTCCCTTCAGTCCGACCTGGTACGGATAACAAACACTCGAGCAGTATTCAAGAATAAGTCGCACCAGCGTCCTATATGCGGTTTCCTTTCCAGATGAACCACTCTTTCCTAAAGTTCTCCCAATAAACCGAAGTCGACCACTTCCCTTTCCTACCACTGTTCTCACATGCTCATTTCCACCTCATATAGCTCTGCATCGTTACGCTCAGATAGTTAAACGACTTGATTGTGTCTGTATCCTAACATCACAAGTTTGATCTTCCTATTCATCCGCATCTGTCCGTTGCCCTTTATCCACAGTTCACAGTATATCACGTGAGAAAAGGGTAAGCTGAGTTTCGCACGAGCGATGCTTTCTAAAACCATGATGATTATTAGACGTACGTTACTCAAACCATGATGATTATTAGACGTACGTTACTCAGTCTCAAGAAAGTTAGTTATATTCGAACTGAGAGTATGTTCGACGATTCTGCGGCACAGAAGTTAGAGATTTTGGTCCGTAATTTTGCGGATCTGTTCTTTTAACTTTCTTGTATACTGTTCTTGTATATTGAAGTCACCTGCGCTTTTTTCCAGTTACTTGGGACTTTGTGCTGGACAAAAGATTCACTATAAGTACAAGCTAGGGTAGGGGCCAGTACACAGAGTACTCTTTGTAAAATCGAACTGCGATTCCATCCGGACCTGGCGATTTACTTGCTTTCAAATCTTTCTGTTGTTTCTCTTCGCCAGGTGCGCTTATTACTATGTCGTCCATACCGGAGTCTGTGTGGCCCACGTCGGCACCAACGGCGCCTGTCGTATGGGTTCTCAGCCGATCCTCAGTTCGTACAGGCGGCTGGCGGAGGTGGTGAAGACTGCTGTCCACGTACGCAGGCTGCAAGCAGAGCTCGCAAGTTTCATCATCGTTCCAAGAGTTGATCGGAGTCCTGTGGTTTGAAGGTCTCAACCGAAGGCTTCGTCGACTCTGTGACGGTCTTGGATGCAGATTTATAGACCTGCGTTATCGTGTGGGGATTTGTAGGTCTCCCCTTGATAGGTCACGGGTGCACTACACAAAGGAAGCAGCTACTTGGGCACCAGAGTACTTGTGGAGTGCAAGCGACGGTTTTTTAGGCTAGGCGGTAGTTATAGGTGCTCTGATGAACCCTCGCCAGTCAACTCACAGCAAGAGAAGTCAAACGGCGTTCAGAATAAAGACACTTCGACTGTCACAATTTTATCAGTACACTGCCAAAGTATTCGTAAGAAAGTTACCGAATTTACTGCCATCCAGGAAGGTTCTCACGCTGATATTATTCTTGGAACTGAGAGCTGACTGAAACCCGAAGTGGGAAGCTCTGAGATATTTAGCGAGTCGTGGAACGTATATCGGAAAGGAAGATCAGAGATCATAGGAGAGGGAGTGTTTATTGCAGTTGACAAAAAAATTTTCTCTGCTGAGGTCGCAGCTGAGTGTGACAGTGAAGTCATCTGGTGGTGTATAACAAGTGTAGGTGGAACTGAGTTAATTGTTGGATGTTTTTACCGGCCGCCCGATTCTGCTGTGACAGTGCTAGAGTCATTCAGACGAAGTCTACGGTCAGTAGCGCGTAAATACCTAGATCATGCAGTAGTAGTTGGAGGCGACTCTAACCTGCCGAATATAGACTGGGATGTCTATTGATTCATTGGGGGTGGGAGTGAGGACTGGGGGAGGGAGGGGGACAGACAGTCATGTGAAATACTTTTGAACATGTCTTCTGAAAATTGTCTTGAGCAGCAATGGAAATATCTTAGACCTTGTAGCTACAAACAGGCCGGATCTTACCGACAACGTCAATATAGAAACGGCGTAACGTTCTTTTATAAAATTTTTGTGTTTATTAATGTATATGCAACGCGTAACGTTTGTCTTACGGAAATTTACTGTGTTATGTGTTGTTGAGCAGATGGTGTGCTTAATCAGTATCACTGTAATAAAAAATAAAAAAAAGAATAAAAAATCTCGAAAACCAGTATGCAATGCCTATAATGAAATAAGTCCCTCTGAAATTTACTCAGTCTTGTAAGCACCGAGTTCTATGGCCCAGTGCAATAAACTGATAAAATTCCCTACGCAAATAAACAATGAAATAAATTTTCTTTAGCTCTTCGAGTCGCAACGGATGTAATCTTGGTATTCTGTTGACTTCACAGCAGGCACAGAAAATAATCAATCTTGGCTCAGCGAAGTGCAATATCGGCCGTGAAATAGCTTCATACAAGCAATGTCAGTAGATTGGTAGATAAATGAATAACCTTGCAAATGTTCAGTGAAAAAACTGAATATTGGCTCAGTGCTGTGCAAAATACTTTTCTGATTTTTTTACTATGATTGAAAAATCATTTCTTTTTTTAAAAAAGATATTCATTGTACTTAAATAAACACGATGTGGAAGAGGATGAGGTACTGATAAGGGGATATGCTAAGACGAAATGCTTTAGTTTGAATATTACATTCAAAATAAAGTTTCTCCTTCACAAAATCTGACATGAAACATTTTACATTAACTTAAAAAAATCAGTGAACTTCTCAACTGTTCTACAGTTCTCACTTACTGTCGTAATTATAAACACTTGGATTGTTACATGAGAAAATGTCTGACATCGTTTGGCAACATAGGTTCCAAAATTTATCTTATCTGTATCAGGATTACAAAACACATAAAATATTACAAATCGGGTATACCTAATCAACATATGCATTAAATCTGATGGAAGATACCTAGTTCCTAAATTCAAGGGTCGGTAGTGTTAGAATTATCAAAATCTACATTGCGTTGCTGCAAACTTAAAACTAAATATACAGGGTGAGCACAAAGTCTTGCCATGATTATAACAATTTATTACAGAATAACCATTTGATACAATAATATACATTTGATGCCGTTACATAGGTTAGTGTTACTAGTTTTTTTTAAGACCACTTACGTTAGTAAACCTCAACGTATGCTCCCTTGGTAGCTCGGAGAATGTCGAGACGGTATTCCAGTTCCCGCCAGGTGTTTCGTAACATGTGTTCTGTCACAGTACCCACAGCAGCTTGTATCATAGCCTTCAGTTCGTCCACGTCAGCAACTGGTGTGACGAAGACTCTGTCCTTAATATAGCCCCAGAAAAAAAAGTCAAGGGGCGTTATATCTGGAGAGGGGAGTAATGTCCGGATCGGTGGACTGGAAGGAACGGTCCAACATCATGGCCACCTCGCTCTCCAGACATTCTGCCCCTTGACGTTTAGGAATTGTAGAGTTCCTTGTAAAATAAATCACATCGAAGCACCTCTTGTGATGATTTCCAAGTGTGGAAAAGTTTTTCAGTCGAGATTAGTACCACAGATAATTTCAGGTTGCGACATCACACACGGGATGACAACTGCCTACCACCCGCAGACAAATGTCCTCACAGAGCGCATTAATAAGATGCTAGCAGAAATACTTGTCAAGTACACTGATGTCCGACACAGAGACTGCGATACAGTACTGCCCATCATGACATTCGTATACAATATAGTGAAGCAAGACACTACAGGCCTCACGAAGCCGAGAAGACAATCAGTACGCTGTCCCCTTTTCAGCCGGGCGATATTCAAGATGCCTTCGTGAAACACCTCATCTCCTGGACATCCAGGATAAAGACTGAGAGCGCTATAATGCCAAACACTGGCCATTGAGATACAGCCCAGGAGACTTGATATGCACTTTTATGCCTGTCCAGAACTGTGTAGGGAGAGGCGCAGATGGACGATGGAAGCTTCAAGGAAACTGAAGACCTACTCGATATAGCAAAGCTTCGACAGGAGAGGTTACCTTCAACGTTCATATTGGTGAAGGGGATGTAACAATAAAACCTGAATGGAAGGACCTGCCAGCGGCGCTATAAAGAGGACCATTGGAAACTTTCAGATTCAGAGTGCTGTAGTCGCCTCCTATGAGTACATCTGAAACAGCGGATCGCTATTTTTCCAGGAGGAGGAGCAATAGTGCGGGCACTTGTGCGTGCTTTGTGGTGTAGTGGTTAGCCTCCCTGGCTGGCGTGCTTGGTGCTGGAAGAGAAGGAAGAAGGATAGAAGATTGGGTTTAAATTCGCGTCGACATCTAGGTCATTAGAGATAGAGACAACCTCGAAATGTGTGGCAGTTTCTTGAAATATCTTATGTTTGTATGATTTTTGTATATCTGGAATATTCGATGGCTGCATAAATATTCACATTCTGCATTATTCAATGACCGTCTAAACAGCAACAGTCTCCGTCCAGGAGATCAGTTCTGTTCTGGCTGCCCGTTTGTGTCAGTAGTAAACGAGCTTTCAGTACTAAGTGTTTTACTTCAACCGTGCCTTCGGATTGGGTCGTGTGGTTTCGACATGACAGTATGTCATGCACACAACTATAGTTATCCCCACTAGTATCATATATTATGCTATGAAGAAATATGAAATAGGATGTTCTAACAATGATTTTAGGTGCATAATTTATGTGTTGCTCAAATGGTTCAAATGGCTCTGAGCACTATGGGACTTAACATCTGAGGTCCCCTAGAACTTAGAACTACATAAACATAACTAACCTAAGGAGATGACACACGTCCATGCCCAAGGCAGGATTCGAACCTGCGACCGTAGCGGTCGCGCGGTTCCAGACTGAAGCGCCTAGAACAACTCGGCCACTGCGACCGGCTCATGTGTTGCATTAATGAATAAATATTCTTAACGACTTACCACTAATATATTTTACATGTTGAACCCAGGAAAATTTATTATGTAAAACTAAATTCAAGAAATTAATACAACTACGATCGTTGTATGAGAGCTTGTCTAGTAAAGGAAGAACCATCTGCTAAGGCTTTTTTGTTTTTCATTCGACGGAAGTCCATTTGTTGTAAGCCAATTAGATTTGAGCGACTGTATTTTCAACATAACTTTTGAGGCTGTTGAAATCATCACCTGTTTTTGGTTCATCAGCCTTGTGGTTACTTTCAAGTTATCTGCCACAACTTCCTCTCCTGTTTCGACCTCTTGCTCATAGACTAGATCTTACACCCAGATATTAATCCCACTCCTTAACCTGTCTTTTATTTCCGTCGTCGCTTCTTTGATGTACAGATTAATAGTAGCGGAGATAGACTGCAACCCTGTCTACCATCTTTTCTATTCCGTGAACTTCGTTTTTGGCCCTGAATTCTTATTAAGCCTTCTTTGTTTTTGTACATTTCGTATATTTCCCTCTTCCCTATAACTTACTCGCATTTTTCTGACTATTTCGAACATCTCGCACCATTTCACATCGTCTAACAATTTTTCTAGACCGCTGAATCCTACGAAGTTGTCTTATTTTTCTTCAGTCTTGCTTCGGTTACCAAGCGCAGTGTCAGAGCCGGCTCTCTGGTGCCTTCACCTTTCCGAAAGCCAAACAGATCTTCACCTAAGACAGCCTCAATTATCTTTTACACTCCTCTACGTGTTGTTCTTATCAACAGCTTGGACGCATTAGGTGTAAGCTGATTTTGAAATAGTTTTCGCACTTATCTGCCCTTACTATCTTCGGGATTGTACGGATGATATTTTTCCGGAAATCTTTTGGTGTGTTCGCAGTCTCATACATTCTCCAAACCAGCTTGAACAGTCGTTTGATTGCTCTTTCTCCCAACATTTTTTTGAAATTCGGAAAGAACATTATGTATGCATTCTGCCTTATTTGATCACGCGTCTTTCAAAGCTCTTCAAGCTCTCACTTTACTCCTGGATGCCCTATGTCTTCCATATCGATTCCCATTTCTTCTTCTGTCACGTCATCAGAAGTTCTCCCCTTCATAGAAGCCTTCAATCTATGTTTTTCACATATGTGTTCTCTCCTCTACGTTTAAACATCAGAATTACTGCTAGACTCTAACGCAGACACCTTTGCTTTTAGTTGCACCGAAGGTTGTTTTTGATATTCTATATGTAAATATGTCATGCAACGAGCGTTTCTTTTTGGACTCCACACTTTTCCTGCATCCATTTCCTATTTAATTCATTCCTAAGTGACTTACATTGATTCCTGTCTTTTCCTGAACATTTTTGTATTTCCTTCCATCATAACGTATAGGGCCTACACGGTGTAACAAAAAGGTGTGGACAACTTTCAGGAAATATTCCTCACACGTAGAGGAGAAAGTATATTATACTGACATGGGTCTGGAACGTTTATTTCCATGTTTGAGCTCATTTTCTACTTCTCTTCGTGATCACATTAATCATGTGAACCACACAGAAACAGAACGTATGAGTATTAAACGAAAAGGTTTTTTACAAGAAATGCCCAACATACCTTCTCGCCTACAAAATGAAACAGTTTCCTAAATGAAGTAAAACGCACCCCGTTAGCAAGGATTCATGCATCAACCAGCCGTCGCATTCAGTCCCTGATGAGCTGATGTGTCCATGGAGAATTGCGTATTGTTTCACAGCCTTTCAAAATACGAGCATGAAGACTCAATATAGCGCTGTTCCGCACACGAGCTTTCCAAATGCAACCACAAATAAAAGTCTAGTGGGTTTAGGTCCATAGAGCGTTGAGGCCACGGAATTGGTCCACCTCTAACTTTCCATCTGTCACGAAATCTATTATTTAGAAGCCTACGAACATTAAACTGAAATGAGGAGGAGCTCCATCGTGTATAACGTATATGTTTTGCCACACTGGTAAAGGTAAATGTTCTGGTAGAACAGGTAGAGAATTCTACTGGAAACCATGGTAAGTTTCTACACTAGTGATCAAAAGTATCCAGACACCTGGCTGAAAAGACTTAAAAGTTCGTGACGCCCTCCATCGGTATTGTTGGAATTCAATGTGGTGTTGGCCTACCCTTAGCCTCCACTCTCGCAGGCATACGTTCAATCGGGTGCTGGAAGGTTTCTTGGCGAATGGCAACCCATTCTTCACGGAGTGTTGTACTGAGGAGAGGTATCGATGACGGTCGGTGAGGCCTGGCGCGAAGTCGGCGTTCCAAAACATCCGAAAGGTGTTCTATAGGATGCAGGTCTGGACTCTGTGCAGGCCAGTCCGTTACAGGGATGTTATTGTCGTGTAACCACTCAGCCACAGGCCGTGCATTATGAACAGATGCTCGATCGTGTTGAAAGATGCCATCCGCGAATTGCTCTTCAATAGTGGGAAGCAAGAAGGTGCTTAAAACATCAATGTAGGCCTGTGCTGTGATAGTGCCGAACACTACAACAAGGAGTGCAAGCCCCCTCCATGAAAAACATGACCACACCACAACACCACCGGCTCCGAATTTTACTGTTGGGACTACACGCGCTGGTAGATGACGTCCACCGGGCATTCGCCATACACACACCATGCCATCGGATCGCCACATTGCGTTCCGTGATTCGTCACTCCACACAACGTTTTTCCACTGTTCAATCGTCCAACGTTTACGCTCCTTATGCAAGCGAGGCGTCGTTTGGCATTTACCAGCGTGATGTGTGGCTTATGAGCAGCCGCTCGACCATGAAATCCAAGTTTTCTCATCTCCTCGCTGACTGTCATAGTACTTTCAGTGGATCCTGATGCAGTTTGGCTTTCCTATGTGATGGTCTCGATAGAATCTGTCTATTACACATTACGACCCTCTTCAACTGTCGGCGATCTCTCAGTCAACAGACGAGGTTGGTCTGTACGCTTTTGTGCTGTACGTGTCCCTCCACGTTTCCACTTCACTATCACATCGGAAACAGTGGACCTATGGATGTTTAGGGGTGTGTAAATGTCGCGTACAGACGTATGACACAAGTGACACCATATCATCTGACCACGTTCGAAGTCCGCAAGTTCCGCAGAGCACCCCATTCTGCTCTTTCACGATGTCTAATGACTACTGAGGTCGTTGATATGGAATACCTGGTGGTAGGTGGCAACACAATGCACCTAATATGAATAACGTTTGTTTTTGGATGTGTCCGGATACATTTGATCACATAGTGTACATCGAGGTTGGGTGGAAGAATGTGAGGCCCTAACAAACAGCCATCAACAAGGATGGCCCAAACGTTGACACAAAATCTTGTTTTAATGACGCAGTTCTCTAAGTATGCAGCAGTTCTCTAAGTATGCAACAACGCATCAGGGATTCAGTGCGATGGCAGGTTGATAAATGTATCCTTACCAATGGTCGGCATTTTGGACATTTAATTTAGGAAAGTGTTTCACAGTATAACCAAGAGGTATTTTGAACAGTTCGTGTAAGAAAGCATCTCATGTAATGCTGGTACATTTTGATTTTGTGTATGTCCGATGACTAGTATGATTATAAAGAAAGTAGAAAATGAGCCACAACATGCAAGTAAAGCGTGTCGGGACTCAAGTCACATATTTTTTTCCTCTACGTGCGAGAAATATTTGTTGGGTAACAGTCTTTTCTTCCATCCTATATGAAGAAAGATTTTATCGTCTACATATAATACTGTGCTGGATCTAATGAATGAGGGCATGTCATTAATCATCGTCAGGAACAAGAAAGGGACCCAGCACACAATGAACTGAGCAAAGCCTTCGTCCTCCACCACTTGATTGTAGTGTCTGTGCTTCCTCCTGCCTGCATACATTTCCGGAAAAAAAATTAGTGTACTTGGAAAGACGACGTCCATTTTGATCCGATGATGGCATGTTACATCTGAGGAATAGTTGATATACTGATCATGATTTCAGCGTCATCCACCAACAGATAGCGTAGTGGCATAGCTTCTGGAGCGCCAACTGTGTCTACCCTTTAACAGAGAATCTCACAGCCAAAAGGCTCAATGTGGTGAAAACGTGTGAAGCAAGCAGTCAACCATGCCACAGAGGCGCACTCGTGCTTCCTACAGTCAAGTGAGCGAATTTGAACGGGCTTAAATTGTGGCTTCCCGAGTGGCGGGATGGTCCTTTCGGAGAACTGGCACACAAGTTGGACGTGTTGCGCCAGTTGTGCAAATGTGTTGGTATCAGTGGTCACGTGAACATTCTCACACTCGCAGACGAGGTTCTGGACGTCCACGCATCACAGACGCCCGCCAGAATCGTCGTGTTGTACAGGCAGCAGTGGCAGATCGTACAGCTACCACAGCATGCGAGGTAGATATGTTGACACGAACTGTCCGACCCGTTTACTAACAGTGTGACTATGAATACGTCACACCTCTAGTCCGTCTTCCAATCACGCGACTGCATCAACGTTTAAGGGTCGACTGATGCCATCAGAAGATCACTTGGGAGATGGAATGGCCCGCCGTTGTCTTCAGCGATGAAATCGCTTTCTTCCCGCACGCAAATGATGGTCGTTTCAGGGTACGACGGAGACCTGTTGAGCACTGTCTCATAGAGTGCATTCGTCCAAAACATAATGGCGCCACCCCAGGCCTTATGGTCTGGGGTGCGATAAGCTAGAACTCTCGTTCATCTTAGGTGTTTCTGGAGTGGATACTAACCAGAGCTCGGTACCTGCAGAATTTTGTTAGACCCGTTCTTGCGGCGTTCTTGCAACACGAAGGTGATGCCTTCTTCCAACAGGCTAATACTGGCCCACACACTGCACCTGAAACTCAGAGTGCTCTGCAAGACGTACAACGACTTCTCTGACCACATAGATCTCCGTACTTGTCTCGTCGAGTACGTGTGGGACATGATGAGATGAGAAGTGATTCGTGTGACTTGTCAACCACCAACTCTTACACAGCTACGTTATCTGATCGAACAGGTGTGGAATAACGTACCCCAGGACAGTATTAGCCATCTGCACGACAGACTGGATGCAAGAGTCAGAGCCTGCATTGCCACCTGTGGAGGCTACTACACATACTAATATGGATGTTACGGCATGGGTCGTGACCTGGTATCTCAGAACCGCTTGCGCTATTGATCTGTAAATGTAAGCATTTCATGTGCTCCGAATGCACTGTTGCAACAACAAATCTTGAGTGAACTGGAGACTTCTAAAAGGGTGTACAAATTTTTTTGCGGCAGTGTCTTTGTAAAAATTTTTTCCAATCTTGAGTGAACTGGAGACCTCTAAAAGGGTGTACAATATTTTTTCCGGCAGTGTCTTGTAAAATTGTTTTGCCAACGGCCAAAAGAGTATAAGTATGCCAAGTGACTCCCTGTTGGTTATATTGTACTCCGCGATTCCATGAAACAGTCAGCAGTGACCACCAGTCGTCAGGCGAACCTCACTGGCACGAGCAGCTTCTCAGGCTCCCGTCACGTACGGTACAACACGTTTCGCAAGTGGCACCCTGATGCGACACGGCCCTCGCGAAGTATCGTAAACCCAACAATGGGCGGCAGACCGCAGCTTGTGCAAGCCAAGCCCGGCTTTCCCAAACTGTACGGGCCCGTTACACAGATACAGCGGCGGAAAGGCTAGGTCGGCCTTGGTAGTGAGTTGGCGTAAGACGTTGCCACTTTTGAGGAGAGAGACAGAGAGGGGCGGGAGAACGTAAAAACCGGCTGCTGCCTGTGTAAACTTCCCAGTGCAGGTAGTGGATACATATCTCAAGTTCTTTATTACAGATTTTTTTTCTCAGTTTTTGCGGGACCCTTTGAACGAACGTAAGGGAACCACTCTACAGAGTTGTTCATAATTAACGGTGTAACCGCGTACAGTTGAAAGCACACGATACTAGAAGTAAACAAGTGAAGTAAACATGAGCTTTAAAATGCACGTCTTAAAAGCTATGAGCACTTCTTCATGTTCTATACTGTAAAACAAATCTCTTCCATTGCACGCTCTTTGCTTTCCACATTTTGGGAGGAGCTAGAACGAACCAACACAAGAAAAAAGGTCCAGTAAATGTGTGCTCCAAAGTGCATACCTCAAGAGCTATGAGTACTTGTTCATCTTTGCTTTCTGTGCATAAATCTTGTAGATTAATAGTCTTCCAAGGCAATAGTGAAAGAACTCTCATAGTTAGGAACTAGGATGATCGAAGCGAGGAAGATTTCAGAATTAGATTGGCTTAGTTGAAGAAAGCTTTCTTCAATAGAAGAGCTGTGCCGATACCACGCATTGACATGGAACTGAGAGAGAAGCTTCTAAAAAATGTACGTATGGAGCAGAGCATCGCATGGAAGTGAAACATGGACCAATGGAAATCAGGATGAAACTAGAAGTATTTATGAAGCTATAGAATAATGTATAAAAAAGTCGTGGACAGATGAAGTACGGCATGAAGGTATGCTAAAAGGAATAAACGAGCAAAAAAGTGTATGGATGTCCCTCACAAGAAGAAGGGACAGGTTAGAGGTAAATGTGCAGTAGCATTCAGGTATAATTAACTTGGCGGCGGAGAAAACAGTAGAGGCGAAAACAGTACGGGGAGATAAGGACTATAACATGAAAAATACATTGTATGGAAATTTCGGCGAGGTAGTAACATGGAGATGAAAATATTTGCGTAGTATATGAAATTTTGGAGAATAACGTCAAAACAGTCAAAAAACTGGTGTCTTAAAAATAATTACCCCTTCCGCGAAAGATCAGAGCTTGCAGATAATACTATCCCTTCCCTGGAGCACTTGAAATTACGTCTGAATGCCTCCCTTCGAGGGTAATGTACAAAGTTTCGTCTGTTGGAAAGTTCTGGTTCTGCCTTTAAACTTGGCTGGTATCCGAAATCGACGTACACTGACAAGTCATGGGAGAACGCCGAGTCACACTTCCTTCTAATGCAACATCTCGACGTGCATGGATCCAACAAGTCGTTGGAAGTCCTCTGCAGAAATATTGAGCCTTGCTGTCTCGGTAGCCGTCCATAGTTGCGAAAGTGTTACCGATGCAGGATTTTGTGCACCGTCTGACCTCTCGGCTACGTCCCATAAATGCTCGATGGGATTCATGTCGGGCGAACTGGGTGACCAAATCATTCGATGGACTGTCCAGAATGTTCTTGAAACCCATCTCGAACAACTGTGGTCCGGTGGCATTGTGCATTGTCATCCATAAAAATTCCATCGTTGTTTGGGAACACGAAATCCATGAAGGGGTGAAAATGGTCTCCAAGCAGCCAAACATGGGCATTTCCAGTCAGTAATCGCTTCAGCTGAAACAGAGGACCCGGCGCACACCATTATAGCGCCATCACCAGCTTGCACAGTGCTTTTTTGACAACCTGGGTTCATGTCTTCGTGAGGTCACCGCCGCACTCGAACCTTACTAGCAGCACACACCAACTGTAATCAGGACACATCTGACAAAGCCCTGATTTTCCATTCGTCCAGGGTCCAACCGATATGGTCACGAGCCGACAAGAGCCGCTGCAGATGATGCTGAGCTATTAGCAAAGGTACCCGCGTCGGTCGCCTGCTGCCACAACCCACTAACGCTAGATTTCGCGGCACTCTTCATACTGATACGTTCGTCGTACGTTCCTCAGTGATTTATGGGAATATATCACACAGTTCGCTTGTCTGTTAGCACTGGCAATTCTACGCAAACGTCGGTGCTCTCGAACGTAAGTGAAGGCGTCGGAAAGTGTTTTGTCCATGGTGAGAGGTAATGCCTGAAATTTGGTATTCTCGGCACACTCGTGACGCTGTGGATCGAGTTGTACTGAATTCCTAACGATTTCCTAAACGGAACGTCACTTACAAGTGGCGTTTGAAAAGTCCGTGCAAAGTCCGAGAGATGCACCACCGGCGCGTATCGAGGTCATGTTTAGTTAGTAGCATCTTTGGAAAGAATGCACACCAAGTTTCAGCCATATTGGTCTATTTCTCTGTGTTTGGCATTCGTGTGAATCAAGGAAGTCAAGTGATTGTCAAAAAATGGACGAAAAAGAATTTCGTGTGGGGATTAAACATGCCTTTATGAAAGGCAAAACGCCTCAGGAAACTAAAGAGAAACTTGATAAACATTACGGCGACTCTGCACCTCCGATTAGAACAGTTTATAAATGGTTTCAATATTTTCGGAGTGGTCATATGCGCACAAGTGATGCTGAACGTTCTGGACGCCCTGTGGAGGTTACGACGCCAGAAATCATTGCTAAAATCCATGATATGGTAACAGATGGCAGAAGAGTTAAGGTGCATGAGATTGCTAGTGCTGTGGGCGTCTCGAATGAACGGGTACATAATATATTGCATAAACATTTGGACATGAGAAAGCTATCCGCAAGATGGGTTCCGCGATTGCCCACACTCGACCAAAAACGGAAACGTGTGAAGTGTTGCAAGGATGGTTTTCAGCTGTTCAGGAAGAATCCGCAGGACTTTAAGCATCGTTTCGTCACCGCGTATGAAACATGGATACATTACTATAGTCCTGAGGCCAAACAGCAATCTAAACAATGGGTTACCAAGGGAGAATCTGCACCATAAAAGGAGAAGACCATTCTTTCGGCCGGAAAGGTTATGGCGACTGTCTTTTGGGATTCGCCACGGATAATTCTCATCGACTATCTGGAAAAGGGTAAAACTATTACAGGTGCATATTATTCATCGTTATTGGACCGTTTGAAAACCGAGTTGCAAGAAAAACGCCGGCGATTGGACCGCAAGAAAGTCCTTTTCCATCACGACAGTGCACCAGCACGGTGTCGTGTATTCTCCGCCCTGTGAATTGTCCACCCTGTGAAATTTCCGCCCAGAAAAGGTCGAGGAAGGGCCCACTAATCCCCTCAGCCCTGTGATTTTCCGCCCTGTGAAATTTCCGCCCAGAAAAGGTCGAGGAAGGGCCCACTAATCCCCTGGGGACGCGAGCTAGCATGCTCAAGCCGTAAGAAGCTAGCCATACTATATGTTGTATATTAACAATTTCAGTGTTGTTAGTTCTGATAATTATATGTTTTTACATAGAGAGTTCTGACTGATTAAAAGTAAAAAAAAAAATGATTCTATTCATTTATGCAGGAATTTGGTTTAGAACACATACACAGTGACGTTGCCCAAGTGGAGCACAAAATAAGTAAATAAATAAATAAACAAGTAAATTGCGGTCCGGTTTTTGAAGGGCCATTTGTTGGCTGGTTCATTGCTGAAATTCGTTAAACTTACGTCAGAGAAGCACTCGACCCAAAAGACGTGAAAGAAAGGGCAAAAATATTATAGTTCAAGAGTGAATTTGTAGATGATCAAAAAATTTACGAGATTAACAAAAAGTAAGAACCTATTAAGGAGGTAGTTCTTGATAAAACTGAAGGAATTAAAGAAAACGTAGAAAATCTTGCACATAACTGTCATGAAAAGAAGACAGTGTATTAGTTGAAGAAAGAGCAAATGAAGAAGAATCCAATGAAAGTAGTAGTAATATTTTCTTTTCTGACATCTGTCAGTGAGCTTTGACTGTCTTGGAAATCCAACAGTTGAATCATCAAAACAGTAAGTGAAAAAATATTTAAAAACAAGCATTAATAATTCGTTTTTGTTTAACAGACAATGAGATAAAAAAAGCGTTAACTGACAGTTAACGTCTGACTCCTATGTCTGCCACAGCGTGAGAATTTTTTAGAACTTGGATGGCACATTCAACTAAAAGTCACAGTTTGTACTATTCTTGTTGTAGTCTCTTTACCACAGGCACGAGTTTGAACAACGCATATAAATTTGTTATGAGTTTTCAAGCGTGGTTGAATTTTTAAACCTTAAAACCTTAGGAACAAGTCTGACTGTAAACAGAAATACCTTACCTAGAAAGCATCTCAAACGGAAGAATGGTCCTATCGCAATTACTAAATAAATAAATGATTTTGTGACTATGGTAACTGGTGAGGATGGCCAAAGTCCGCGTTAGGTACCAAAATACATAGCTAAACCACTGCGTAAACGTATGTCTGAAGAAGAACAAAATATTCGACGTGTAGATAACAAAATAGGAAATTAATACAGTTCTGTGTGATCTCGAAATCGATCACGGTAAATATCGCCAATTCATTCAATAACTTAATATTTAAATAGCTTAGGAGTCTCATCTTTGAATCATTAGTGCGCGTCTTTCTAAAGTGAATGGGAACTCACAAAAACAAGTCTACATTCCAAAGATATGCTTAATTTTAGCTCAGTATATGATCATTCATCACTATAACCTAAAGAAGACCAATTTTGCGTTTGGGGGGGGGGGGGCGGGGGTGCGGCGATGAAGGTACCATAACCTCTTTAAGGAACCTTCACAGCATTTGCTTAAACAAGGAAAACAAATCACGATTTACAAATATGGTCGGCCAGATGATTGAGCCCTGGTTAGCTACTGCGCAAACTTCGCTTGGTACGATAAACAACAAATAGACAGTAAGCAGAACGAATTAAGACTTCACAGAGACTTTAGAATATTTCAGTACATAAAGAAGATTCGGTTCTTTTACAGCACCAGATAGCAGTCATTGTCAATAGATATATTTTCATAAAAGTGCACTTATTAAGTACACGGAAATATTAAGTGGCATTATGTTCACACATGTGTAGTATAGCTTAATTTTAACTGTTAATTAGTAAACACTATTGAGGCATGGGACCAGTGGCGCTTTGGATTTAGATGCGTTAGAAATCACATACCTACTCTTTTAAAAATAATCTCCCATCGCAATTTATCCAAGCTTTGGACTAGCTAAATGGCAAAAGTAATTTTGTTGTCATTTAGGCGTGTTTAAAATCAGCTTATAAGCTTCGTCAAATCTTTTATCTTTTTTGTTTTTTGTTTTTTTTTTATTTTTTAAGATTGCTATTTAAGTTTCATATATTTTTTATTTATGTACATATTCTGATACATTATTTAGCCTTGTTTTTGAAGGTAGGAGATAGCCTTCAAGCAAGCCCTTATCTCACCATCCTCCTCGTACTTTTTCAATATTTTCTCCAGCCTTTCATGTACACTGTTTCCTTTCTTTTACCTTCCATACTCAGCTCTGCTCTCATTAACGTGCACGCTGAATTTTCTGCTTCTGTTTTCATGCAAGTAATTACATCACTAACTTTAGGATTTGGTTTGGAAAGCATATTATTAATTTTGTTATACCAGCCCTCTACGGAGTTAGTTTTTAGATGGAGCCGTTTGTAGCCCCTCCAAAGGCTGATAGGGTTTTCTTCATTTTCCAACCATCTCTCTACGAAATAGTCGAAAAAGCCTAGGAACATCCGGTGCCTGTGAATGTATCTCTAGCCAGCCATCATATACATTTTCAGGCCGTAGAAACGCCAACGCAGCACATATGCGAATTCGTTGTCTCACTTCTTCATTTTCTTTACATTCGCGAATTAGTTCAAGATCCTTTACTTTCCTCCAGAGATACTTTCTCATGTGGAAATAGCATCCATGCACTGAGGAAGTATGTAACACATGTGTAATTGCGGAAATCGCTGCTCACTCAAAATCAATAGTCACACTTGCAGGGTTCCATTCTGGAATATTTTCCAGTACATTTCTGAAAAGTCGGATGTATGTCTCTTTCCTTTTATTTGGTAATAAAGCAAATGCAACTGGGTAGATATTAGTCTCATTTTTATTACTTCCAACATCTGCATGAATTGTATATATCTGTGAAAACTGTTTGGTACAGCACTTGAACGTACCATCCATAAAAAAAGAGTCTCATTTACTTCTTAGGCCCTCTCTCCCTGCTCTTCCACAAAAAACTATTGTCCTCTCTCCTGATTTATCTTCGCTTAACAGGAAACTGCTGCCATCATTCATAGTTAATACCGCTGCTTTAAGTTCAATGTCTTCTCTTGTCTCTGGCTCCCTCTCACTTGCCTGTGACTTTGCCCTTTGTCCTCTTCGTTGTTCGCTGCTCTGGCATTTCTGTCACAAAGTCGTACCCTCGATTATGCAAGCTACCTAGCTCCTCTGAATAGATTTTGGAAATAGACGTATTTTCCTCTCGTCCCCTCTTATTTGCCTGGTTCAGAGTCCTCTGTACTTCCAGACTTGAGTCATCCGGAGCTCCATATTGATGTTCGTGCAAAAAAAGCACTGTAGAATCCTTGGTTTTAAGCTTTCCTCAGCAATGATTATCTTTCTGTTTTGAACAGCGCCAAATCACTGTCCCATCTTCCTTCGTTTTCTTCACTGTGAAAAGAATAACTTTCGTTGAAACTTCCATATCATAACTACTGAGACGGTAATATCCAAGTGGCACGATGTGAAGTCTACGAAAACTAGAGCAGACGGGACTGTGCGGGCGGAGTTCGGCCGAGTCCAGGGAACAGGTAGAGCAAGGTGATTAGGACGGTCCGGCTGCAGGTAGGACGCGACACAATAGACGCAGGTAGGAGGCGGAGAGTTCGCAGTTTTCTAGTGGGGCGGAAAGTTCGCAGGGTGGAGAGTTCATACATCTCACCAGCACACACCTCAGCTGTCAGCAGTTGTGGTCGCAAAATTATTGTAAATAGGATTCCAACTCGTTTCATATCTCCCCCTATTCTCCAGACTTGGCTCCCTCGGACTACTATTTGTTCCCCAATTTGAAGAAATGGCTGGTGGGACAAAGATTTTATTCAAATGAGGAGGTGATTGCAGCAACTAATAGCTATCTTACAGACTTGGACAATTCCTATTATTCGGAAGGGACCAGCAAATTAGAACAGCGTTGGACGAAGTGTATAAGTTTAAAAGGAGACTATGTCGAAAAATAAAAAAGGTTTTCCCCAAACATGTTAATGAGCAAAGTAAGAGCATATGGACTATCAGACCAATTGTGTGATTGGATTGAAGAGTTCCTACATAACAGAACGCAGCATGTCATTCTCAATGGAGAGAAGTCTTCCGAAGTAAGAGTGATTTCAGGTGTGTCACAGGGGAGTGTCGTAGTACCGTTGCTATTCACAATATACATAAATGACCTTGTGGATAACATCGGAAGTTCACTGAGGCTTTTTGCGGATGTTGTAACAATGGAAAATTGTACTGAAATGCAGGGGGATCTGCAACGAATTGACGCATGGTGCAGGGAATGGCAATTGAATCTCAATGTAGACAAGTGTAATGGGCTGTGAATACATAGAAAGAAAGATCTTTATCATTTAGCTACAATACAGCAGGTCAGCAACTGGAAGCAGTTAATTCCATAAATTATCTGGGAGTGGACATAAGAAGTGATTTAAAATGGAATGATCATATAAAGTTGATCGTCAGTAAAGCAGATGCCAGACTGAGATTCACTGGAAGAATCGTAAGGAAGTGCAATCCGAAAACAAAGGAAGTAGGTTACAGTACACTTATTCGCCCACTGCTTGAATATTGCTCAGCAGTGTGGGATCCGTACCAGATAGGGTTGATAGAAGAGATAGAAAAGATCCAACGGAGAGCAGCGCGCTTCGTTACAGGATCATTTAGTAATCGCGAAAGCGTTACGGAGATGATAGATAAACTCCAGTGGAAGACTTTGCACGAGAGACGCTCAGTAGCTCGGTACGGGCTTTTGTTGAAGTTTCGAGAACATACCTTCACCGAGGAGTCAAGCAGTATATTGCTTCCTCCTACGTATATCTCGCGAAGGGACCATGAGGATAAAATCAGAGAGATTGGAGCCCACACGGAGGCATACCGACAATCTTTCTTTCCACTAATAATACGAGACTGGAATAGAAGGGAGAACCGATAGAGGTACTAAAAGTACCCTCCGCCACGCACCGTCGGATGGCTTGCGGAGTATGGATCTACATGTATATGTAGATGTAAGTAGTTTTTATTTTTGCACGCACTTTTCAAACGCCCCTCGTACATCTACCCCAACTACTATTCCGCTTTCAAAATCTGTTAATTTCTGTTATGCGGTCACAACAACGTCAGTAATCTTTTCACATGAATCACTTGAGTACAAATGACAGCTTCGCCAATGCACTGCCCTTTCATACGTTGTGTATGCGGCACTACCGCCAATCGTATACGTGTATGTCGCTATCCCATGAGCTTGTCACCTCAGTGTAATGTCAGATGAAGCTCTCAGTTCAGTAGCAATTGTCACTGAAATGACAGCCAAGCAGTTAACTCCTCTGTCACAATAAACAGGAGTTCTTCCGACAGTAGCACTGCAGTAAACTGCCGAGTGAAAATGGAGGTTAGTGTTGAGGGACGATTTCTTGTGGAGCGGCTGGGGTCAGTGCGCTTGACCCTCGCTGCGGCGCGCCTACTTACCCGTAACAAGGTCACCGCGGAAGGACTGTTCACCGCAGACAGCTCTAACGACGGACAGCAACAGGCGTAATTACCCCGTGAAAGCCAGCAGGCGCGCGAGCTGATTATGAACAACGGTTCCCCGTTCCAGCCCCTTTCCGCTATTTCTGTCGGTTGCGCTCTGTTTCAAGAAACGTTCTTGACAACCGGAAACTTCTTATGAGACTTTCGTCGTGTCCGGACAAAACTTGGGGACTTCTTGTCAGGGATCATGAAAAATGATGCCCATTACAACTGCAGTCACTCAGAAATATCTAGTACGTAAGAAGTACTCGTGGCCGATACTGTCAGAAGTATCTGGGACGACAAGCCCATTCGTAGTTGATGTACACGCATTTTACATTTCTGTAACATCATCAGCTAGGTCGTTTGCGCTCTTCCGAGCAAGAAAGTGCCGAAGAAACTTGGCTCGTATTAGAGAGGAACGGTGCTCAATCGAGCAAAAGAACACTTCTATGAGCCACACGTTTTCTCTCTAGGGAAAAAAAGAAAAGAACATGTATCTACTAGCACAGTATGGAAAGTCACCATTAGAATCTCTTCTGAGGCGGTGGCGAGGTAAACCGCCAAGCGCGCTGGCACAGAGGTGACGTGAAAACTGACCGAATAGATAACTAGTGGTAAAGACGATTGAAAGATTAACTCACGTGTTCTCATCTTCTGCCTACGGGGAGAAGCCTTTCCCTCGGATCGCGACAGTAAAGGCACGCTGTTGTGACAGCATTTCTACGGAGTCATTTGAAAAAACCAGCATTGTAAAGGAACGATGGCTACAGAACACGCGTGTGTCACTAACACAGTTCAGTCCAGTGTGTATTTCATATTCTTACAGACTATAAATTGCATTTTGTAAATAGCTCTGAGCACTATGGGACTTAACTTCTGAGGTCATCAGTCGCCTAGAACTTAGAACTACTTAAATCTAACTAACCTAAGGACATCACACATACCCATGCCCGAGGCAGGATTCGAACCTGTGACCGTAGCGGTCGCGCGGTTCCAGACTGTAGAGCCTAGAACCACTCGGCCACTCCTGCCGGCTTGTAAATAGCAGGAATTGTTTCATCGCGTAACTATTGCGCCGCTTTCATGTAACCTAAGCAATTACTTTTGATGATGGTATCGTTAACGTACACAAACATAGAAAATGTATGTAATTATTGTTGTTATTTTGTAGTCAATAGAAAGTTCTTCATCATCATCAAAGAGCATCAGATAATAAAGAATGTTGTTTATGAATAACAGAAATACGTCTTATATAAGTTCGGTGAAGCATTGAATCGATGTTTGATATAATTTTGTTCTACACTTTTTTAATTTTACTTTTCTGTCGACGAAACTGCGTTTCCTAGCGCTATGTCATAAATCTGCATTATTTTGTTTACTCTTAATGCAACATGTACTATAACTGTGGCCTATGGTAGTCTGAGGAAATGAGTAAGCAGATATTTCGAAGACTCGCTATGCCTTTTGCCAGAGAAAAGTAGTGTATTAACTTACATGTTTTTGGGCACTCCATATGTTCTAAACATTGGTTTCCAGTTATAACTCCACTGAGCACATCTAAATTCACAATGGAAACGAAATCACTTAAAACAAATACATATCACAAGTTTATAGCCTATTTTAACATGGACAAATTTTGCCCTTGGTTAGGTCTCTCTATAATCTACTGGGGACTAGCTGTTTGTGTTGTCCTCATCATTTCATCATCATAATCATTCGTAACAGTGGCTAGACTGGACTGTGAAAAAATTGGGAATTTGTACGGGCGCTGATGGCCGCGCAGTTGAGCGCCCCACAAACCAAACATCATCGTCATCTGTAATCTAAAATAACTTGGTGCTCCTAAGGTTAAGCAACAGGAGGAGAACAAGCTTTTGATGCGGTACCATCTCGACTCAACATGACTCTAGGTAGTTGGGCCAATTTCCAAAGTGCCGTGCTCTTCACAGACAGCAGAAAATTACAGCAGCATAACGCTACGATGATCATAGTCACAGACAGTATGTATGCGTAATCGACAAGCGAGTAAAATCGGTGACACCGTTGTCGTCGTAAAACTGAGCAATGAATTTGGGAATACACGATGATAGCACATGAACATCGCCAAAAAGTAAGTAAAGTTGTCTGCCTCTACAGGTCAAGCAACTAACCTTTGAAATCGCATGAAAAATTAAACAACGCTCTCTTCCACGATGTGTACTGTTACTAACTACATATTCCAAAATCACATCACACTCCACGGCACGCATCAATTTGCTAGTACTTTTACACTACATAGGAGAGACCGGGATACGTTTACACACGGGACACGTTTACGCAGAGCATTTTTCTCGGTAACCTTTCTTGCAAGAGCGCTACCGACAATGCAGGATTATTACTGCCATATATTGAGGGCTCTCACGAACTTCGCAGTACCAGTTGAGTGAACGTTTTAGCGCGTAGAACGTATTTGCATTTATGTGCAAAGTGAGTATATTTTGTAAGTCAAATATCGAAGCTCCTAGGAAGCATAACTTTTAGAATTGAGAATAGATAAATATATGTTCGTTTACAGGATATTATTCTACTCTACAAGACACATTTGTTTAATTTAAAAGCGTGAAAGTTTCTACAAACACGACGATGGGGCTCTTTTACGCAGTTCTGTTGGCGCACGTTTAAGCACTATTTTGCATTGCCCTTTTAACTAATATCCCACTCAAGGAAACTTTAAAGCAGCAGCAGTTGGAAACGCAGCCAAAAAAAGTGGAGGTGCAGGAGAATAAAAGGTAGAAACTGCTAAAAACTCTGTTTGAATCTAACGAATCTTTAGCAGAAAGAATTAATTCTTTGAGAGCAAGGACTGATAAGAGCAATAAATTGCTGCAAGCAAGAACGAGGAAAAATGTGGGCAGGCCTACTTCTGATAACATCATTAGTGTACTGCCCAGAGGCAGATTTTCACATGGTAATTCCCCATGCTCTCCTGCCTTTGCCATCCTCTTCAGGGCCGCGTTATTTCCACTTCCCTTTGTGTAGTCTTATCATCCTGCACCTCTTCCTTCCTCTCAGTCTCCTCCCTCAAACAAGTCCTTCTAAAGCGTCTCTTAGCAAGCACTAACGTCCTGACGAATGTCTAATCCAGTTCCTCTTCCTTTCTCTTATAACCGGCAGCAGTGTGATGAAGACGATGAAACGTGGCTTTATATTTACTGCTTGAAACGATAGAACCAATCAAAAATAAATGAAGAGTCGGCCCAGTATTTTAGACGTTAAAGGTGGGCCCACGACGATAGTGCCACAGGAAACACATTACTTTATGCGTGTTATCGTGCATAAATTACAACTCGAACAGTGATGACAATGAACCTCTATAAAATTATTTTGCATTTTTAAACGTAATTTGAGTTAAAAGTATGTACACCAAGTTATACTTTAGTAACCATGCTAAGAGACCAAACAATTTTAAAAAGGATAGATCTAACCAAAGCACTTAAAAATGCCGAAAACAAATCCGCGTAAATGTGCCCCCGTCTGCGTTACACTGTCAAATAAAAACTTATGTGCTCGTCTAACTGCCGCAGATCTTAATGATAAATAAATGGATGACAGTCAAGTCAGTGGCTCTTACCTCTTTCTGGAATGATGTACTCGCCTCAGAAGTTGTGACTTTTCGCTTCGTTCAAAGCTTTTAAAGCTTCTCAAGAACTCTAGAATATTGCGTTGGTTGCAGTCGAAACACAGAATCCAGCACTACAATGCTCGAATCAAAAATGAAGCTTCTACTCAATAACACGACGAGCATGTTCGTATTGATACCTGGAAGTACTCGAGAGAATACGGAAGTAATTGCTAGGCAACGACACAGGACGCTTCAGACGACATAGCATTGTTGTCAGCATGTCCCGTCACCGTAATTAAAAGCACCAACGTTAATACCTATAGAGCATATCATTGGTTAATAACATCGACAGTGAGGATTAACCGATAACTGGAATAAATTTCAAATAATTTAGATGTACGTATGACGTAGTACACAAATTTTGCGACTGAAAGATACCAAGTGGTCTCTAAATGATGAAAACGCCTGAATAGCTAGTAAACACCCAATCAAATAAACAGCTAATGACGCTGCAATATATTTAATCAATTTCCTTGAGCAACAGGAGGAGGAAAAGCTTTTGGTAGGGCGCCAGCTGCACTTAATATGATTCTGCGCACTTGCCACCAGTTTCCAAACTGTCTTCGTCGTCACAGACGGCAGAAAATTACAGCATCGCGAACCCACAACGATCACAGCCCGTGTATATTCGTAATCGACAAGCGCGAAAGACTGGTGACGCCGTTCTCATTGTGGAAATAAGCAATGAATTTGAGAATACACGATGTAAGCACCTGCACATCACCAAACACGAAATAAAGTGGTCTCCCTCCACAAGTCAAGCACCTAACCTTTGAAACGGCATAAAAGATGAAAAAAATGCTTTCTTTCATGTGTTGTGCTGTTACTAACTACAGGTTTCGAATCACATCACACTCCAATGCACGCATCAAACTACCAGTACTTCCGTTCTACTTACACAGTCAAATAAAAGCCTGTAAAGTATCCTAACTGCAGCTAATGTTATGTTGTAAATAAAGAGATGACAGCAAAGTCAGTGACTCTTATCTCTTGCGAGGACGATATGCATAAACGCGCCTCATACCCGGGGCACGTTTACGCTTTCATCTTGAGCCTATACAAAATTATTTTGCACTTGCAAAGTGTCGATGTAACTCTGTGCTTTAGTTGTGGCAGTCTCCCCCAATGCGATTTCCATATTTTCGAAGCCCTGAAGAAATGTATTTCTGGCCGTCGATTTGCTTTTTATGAAGAGGTGTACGCCTGGGTACCTCAACCGTGATAGTACTGACCAAATATGGACGTGAAAATGAAATAAGTGTGTAACTAAGTGGAAAAACGGTCACCACAGCTTAACTATAAAATGATGCTTCAGCTTTATGTAAGTACAGATATATTTTCGACAAATGCTGCCTTGCCACTTACAATTGTCCCACTTGTATCTGTTTAGTTACCAGCAAACAATTTCTTTATATTTATACAGTGATTTCCAGCATATAAACATGTGCATCAATGTATAAACACCTGAAGATGGGCGCAAGCCCGAAACCGGTCGTGTAATAAATAAATAACCTTTTATTGTGACTGGTAGCGGAAATTTTTCTACATCCTACAGAGAATTTGGTATGGTTCGCTTTCTAACTTTCGTCCCGTGTTGAGTGTAGAGCTTGAAGATAGAAGTGTCACTTTTTCAGAACAGCAGATAGCATGAGCTGCTAGTTACATTTCAGAGACCTTTCTCTGAGCAGATCGCATTTACCTATTTCATTTGTGCAACTATAATGCGGAGTTCATTGTGTTATCTGTCTTATTAATTCGAAAATGTGAAAATGTGAGATGGCCAGATGAGCAGCTCTTATTATCTCTTCTTTCAGACTTAATAACGATTTCTATCAAGGTCCCACAAAATTAACTTCGGTTTTTCGTTACTTTTCTTTTTAAAGAGGAGCAGTGCAGTAAGGTTCCACATCTTATATTTTCAAACTGAATAGATGTTCGGTAATTGTGAAATCAACTTCCACTTGTAAATTCACTTTCCTACAACTTCTCCCACAGTTACGCGCACCTTTTCCCGTGCCTTTGTCCTGTATACTTTCAGGTTCGGCATGGTTATTGATGGATGTGACATGATTAATTAAAGGGGTGGACATATGCCCTTCATGTCGCCATCCCCATACGCCAGGGACGGAATGTGTGTGCCTCACATGGTTACGTCACAGTCTAATATACAGGGTGTCACAAAAAGGTACGGCCAAACTTTCAGGAAACATTCCTCACACACAGACAAAGAAAAGATGTTATGTGGACACGTGCCCGGAAACGCTTAATTTCCATGTTAGAGCTCATTTTAGTTTCGTCAGTATGTACTGTACTTCCTCGATTCACCGCCAGTTGGCCCAATTGAAGGAAGGTAATGTTGACATCGGTGCTTGTGTTGACATGCGACTCATTGCTCTACAGTACTAGCATCAAGCACATCAGTACGTCGCATCAACAGGTTAGTGTTCATCACGAACGTGGTTTTGCAGTCAGAGCAATGTTTACAAATGCGGAGTTGGCAGATGCCCATTTGATGTATGGATTAGCACGGGGCAATAGCCGTGGCGCGGTAGGTTTTATCGAGACAGATTTCCAGAAAGAAGGTGTCCCGACAGGAAGACGTTCGAAGCAATTGATCGGCGTCCTAGGGAGCACGGAACAATTCAGCATATGACTCGCGACTGGGGAAGACCTAGAACGACGAGGACACCTGCAATGGGCGAGTCAACTCTTCGTGCAGTTGACGATAACCCTAATGTCAGCGTCAGAGAAGTTGCTGCTCTACAAGGTAACGTTGACCACGTCACTATATGGAGAGTGCTACGGGAGAACCAGTTGTTTCCGTACCACGTACAACGTGTGAAGGCACCATCAGCAGCTGATTGGCCTCCATGGGTACACTTCTGCGAATGGTTCATCCAACAATGTGTCAATCCTCATTTCAGTGCAAATGTTCTCATTACGGATGAGGCTTCATTCCAACGTGATCAAATTGTAAATTTACACAATCAACATGTGTGGGCTGATGAGAATCCGCACGCAATAGTGCAATCACGTCATCAACACAGATTTTCTGTGAACGTTTGGGCAGGCATTGCTGGTGATGTCTTGATTGGGCCCCATGTTCTTCTACCTGCGCTCAATGGAGCACATTATGATGATTTCATACAGGATATTCTACCTGTGCTGCTAGAACATGTGCCTTTACAAGTACGGCACAACATGTGGTTCATGCACGATGGAGCTCCTGCACATTTCAGTCGAAGTGTTCGTACGCTTCTCAACAGCAGATTCGGTAACCGATGGATTGGTAGAGGCGGACCAATTCCATGGCCTCCACGCTCTCCTGACCTCAACACTCTTGACTTTCATTTATGGGGGCATTTGAGAGCTCTTGTCTACGCAACCCCGGTACCAAATGTAGAGACTCTTCGTGCTCGTATTGTGGATGGCTGTGATACAATACGCCATTCTCCAGGGCTGCATCAGCGCATCAGGGATTCCATGCGACGGAGGGTGGATGCATGTATCCTCGCTAACGGAGGACATTTTGAACATTTCCTGTAACAAAGTGTTTGAAGTCACGCTGGTACGTTCTGTTGCTGTGTGTTTCCACTCCATGATTAATGTGATTTGAAGAGAAGTAATAAAATGAGCTCTAACATGGAAAGTAAGCGTTTCCGGACACATGTCCACGTAACATATTTTCTTTATTTGTGTGTGAGGAATGTTTCCTGAAAGTTTGGCCGTACCTTTTTGTAACACCCTGTATACAGTCGCGACACTTTCGCTGATTTTTGTTATACACAGCGACGACAGCGCCCCAAGCGGTGGAGAAGCTACGCAGCTGAATACGGTATTCAGTAAATGTAAACAGTATCGTTTATATTCATTTTTAAGATGGTTTTTACGAAAGACAGCGTATGTAGCGCAATCAATTGCAGTAATAATAGGAATAAGACACCACATTTGTCATTCTTCAGGTTTCCTAAGGACCCTGAGAGGTATGAAACATCACATTAGGGCGCTCTTTATATACGATTCTTTCTAAGCTGTATTGAATTACTGAATTTGTTTTTCTTTTTTAGGAGCAAGAAATGGTTAATAAATAGTAGAAGACAGGACCTGCTGCAAAAAGATGTCCTTTATTTGCACAATAACGTCAAGTTTTGTGCGTTACATTTCGAGTTAAACCAGTTCATGAGCGTGGAAAAGAAGACATTGGTATGGAATGCAGTTCCTACGTTATTTGACGTGCCGAATAAGCCACAACTAGTGACGATGAAGAGAAAATTGCCATACAAACGTGAAAGTGTTGCTGTAAAAACAATAAAACTGTCTCCTGACACAGAAGAGCAGCTACCACAAGTGTTAGTACACAAGAGACGCATATAAAATCACTAACAATGGAATCTGCAACACAGACATCTTTTGAAGATGAAATGCTTAGATTACGTGAAATTATTCGCGTGTTGGAAAACCGTGTGAAATTTAAAAATGTACAAATCAGTAGACTTCGTACAAAATTACTACGTGACAAGGAAAGTGCCCATCGTAAGAACAAACTGCAACCACAACGTCACAGGACACAAGTAAAAAAGGACAAGCTCATTTTAAAAAGTATTGGTTCCAAGTAATTGAAAAAAGATGCTCTCGATTTACTGATGAGCCAAACCAGTATACCATTGAATGGAAAACGTGGTGCGAGATGGAAAGATGAAACTAAATTATTTGCACTTAATTTGTTGTATTATAGTACTCAGGCATACAGCTTTTTATCACACTGTTTTAGCCTTCCATCAGTACGTACCTTACAAAGGTATGTGGAAGATATACAATTAAATTGTGGGATAAATAATAACATATTTCATCTTTTAAAGCAGAAAGTGCAGCAGTTACCAGAAACTGATATAATTGTTAATTTGTATATGGATGAGATGTCACTAATGGAAAATTTGATATATGACAGCTCTAGAGATCGTGTTATTGGATTTGAAGACATTGGTTTCATACGTACATCTGTCGTTGCCAATACTGCATTAGTTATAATGATTAAAGGCATCTTCTCAAATTTTAAACAGCCATTAGTATATTATTTCTCAAAAGGACCAGTAGGAGCCACCCATCTGACGCGCATATTTTTTGAAGTTGTCAAAAAACTCACAGAGATTGATTTGGTTGTAAAAACATGTGTGACTGATCAAGGCTCGAATTTTGTGGAGTGGAGGAACAGACTGGGTATCACACCAGTTAATCCATGCTTAGTACACGAAGAGAGTAAGCTCTACTTTTTGTATGACACCCCACACTTGATGAAAAGTATACGTAATAATTTATTCAGGTATAACATTATCCACACAACAGATGAAGGAGGGATTGGCACTGCTTCATGGAAGGACATTTGTCAGTTGTACTCAAGTGATTGTGAAAGGAAGTACAAGTTGGCCGCCAATCTCACTAAAAGAGCTGTCCAGCTGCCAGCATTTTCAAAAATGAAGGTAAGCACTGCAGTTCGTGTAATCATACAGTAGCAGCAGGCATTGAGACAGTTGTTACTTGTGGCACCATATCATCATCTGCTACTTCTACTGCAGATTTTTGCCAAAAAGTAAACGATATTTTTGACATATTTAATGGATATAGTGTTAAAGGGCCTGTATCCTTAAGGAACTGCATTACAAGTGTCTCAAGACATTTAGAAATATGAAAGACACTGAAGCCATGGATACAGTCATGGAAATTTGTAGATGTTGATGGGAAAGATTTTTCATCTAGGATTAAGTGTGTTAAAGGACTTCTGGGTAACATAAGCTCTTTGAACATGTTTGTTGATGACGTTTTGGATGGAACGAAGTTGTATTTATTAACACGCAAAATTAATCAAGATCCACTGGAAACCTTTTTCTCCGCGATAAGGCATAAAGGTGGTTTTTGTAGCAACCCATCACCACGACAGTTTTGTGGTGCATTTAGTAATTGTGCTTTTAGCAAATTAATGAACACACATAGTGTAGCTACCTCCAATTGTGAGGGGATCAGCTGGGGTCAGACAATAGTGGATATGAAAGCAGCGCCCAAATTACTTGTTTCACCACTGATGGACGTCAGTGACACGAGTTCAGTGATCAGACTATCAAATGTGGAAGTCCAAACAGACCTCGGAGAGGCAAACAGCATGACATACGTGTTTAGTTATGTATTAAAGAAACTGCTTACAATTCATGTCTGTGGTAAATGTAGGACAGTACATGTAGATGGCAGCCAAGACTTAAACGCAAATGACAAAGCTTGCCTTTTTGAAAGCTATGAACGCAACTTTGGAAGCCTATTTATTTTTACAGAAGATGTCAAAGAATTTTTAACTCATTGTGAGACTAAGATGACTTCTACTTTTGATGAATATGCTCACATAAGTAATTGTGGTGCTTTCTTTGTGAACATGTTGATGGACATCCCCAGTTTTCCACCTGGGTGCTGTGCTGAAACCAAGCTGCTGTTAAGAAGACTGTTTGTGAAAGTGAGGCTCTTTTACATTATTAAATTCAGGCATCAAGACTTAGTCTGTAGAAGCAAGAGAAGAAATAAAAAACTGATGAAGCTGGCTCATTTGGGTTGCTAAAGTGTTAGTACTGACTCATTCATTTAATTTTATTTTCGTTAAATGTATCAATGGGATATAATAAAGTTTTAAAACAGTCATACTTTTTATTGAAACAACCTGATACCACAAAGAATAAGACGGAAATTGTATTTTTAGAAGCAGGCTTCCTGCAAAGCAGAACGTAATGAAAAGTGATGCGTCGCTTCATTTTTACACAAAGAAGATCATCTATATACTTCATATGTGGGATATACAGTGTTTATTCTCTTACTTTCAGTGGAATAAGTGCGATTGTATGCTACTTCTTAATTATTTCTTCAAGAATATGTTGCAGCTTATGTCACTTCATTCAATAGTTCGTGCTCTGTTTACTTATATTTCACGATCATTTATGTCTCTTGCTGTTCTCCTAACACTTGTAACGCAAAAATATATTAACTATTTTGTAAATTACGTACAAAACGAATTAAAAGCAAACATTATTTTTACGTCGCATCTGCCGTCAGAGGAAGGCGAGCTTTCTGGCCGCTAGGGGCGCTAGTGTCACTTGAACTGTCAAATGGTAACAACTTTCACAGCAGTAAGTGTCGCGACTGTATATATTAGACTGTGGTTACGTGAAGTGTTATTCATGTGATAGCGACGGAAAGTTTTCTAAATGTCTGTGATTCGTGTAACTCAGGCGGGATTTGGGTACCGGTCAGATATTCAGGTAGTCAGATGAGAGAAACGGCGAAAAGGAGAGGTGGAGGCAAAGTGGTCAGGGATTGCAAGCCGATATCTGGCCACCATGTCCTGTTCCTTCTCCCAAGGAACCAAGGAAAGTGTGGGGACCGTGGAACAGAGGTACAAAGAACATCACTGATCTCTTTACTTATTTATCTCTTTTTACTGTATTCAAATTATTTTTAATACCGTCGAGAATACCAGGAACAGGTTTCACGAGGGGGAGGGAGTGATAAGCCGCCAGACTCTGTGGGACTATTGATGCATAACTTTTTGGATAAGAACATTCCGATGACCAGAGAATAACCGGTTCTAAGAGTGGAAAAGGCGTGGATCAACTCCTCATTGCAGCATAGGGTAGATTAAGAAAGACACTACAAGTGGAAATTGGAGAAAAATTGTCTGTATTTAGGACTGCAGACAACTGCACAATGGCGTTCATTAAGGAAGTACCAAAAATCGAGGCTATTTTTCTCGCCGTCAGCAAACAAGTAGTGATCTGCGTATCCACAAATCCACTTCACGGAGTTCGTCTTCGTTTGTGGGAAATACCTCGAGGAGCAAGTAACAAGGTATCTGATGACGAATGGTACAGGTAATTAAGGCCAGCATCTGCCGCACCAAGAACCAGATACCTAACACCTATCCGCATACCAGGCGGTACTGTCCGTGCCCAAAACATCACAGGCGACACACAATGGGATGTCTGCAAGGTGAATGCCGTGAAGGCGTGACCAGCATGCTTGATTCACATTGACCGTGATGTGCCATGCAGACTGGACGTCAGTATCAAGATAAGCAGCGCGCACCGATCGCCAGATGGCACGCCAGTTGACGTGGGGATGCTTCCCCTCAACCACATTCGGTGGCCTGTGCTGCTGAAGAGAGCTATAGATCGCTTTTGTGGATGTCTAGCGCATCGGCAGTATCTCAGTGTGGACGTAGTTCAGTTCGAGGAAAAATTGTCGGAAGTAAAAGAAGGGCGACCGGACGTCCAAAAGCTGGATAAGTGGTGAGAGGGTGTGTTGCAAGGGCCCCCAGCAACAGGCTGGTAAGGCACGTGGGACAACGGCACCAAAAGAGCTGACGAAAAGGGCTATAGCTCTGTCAGGGGCATAATACAGATCTAAACCGCTCCATCGCCACGGGAGTGTGAGGGTCTCGTACCTTATATTGAACAGCAAGCTGTGGCAAACATATGGACCAGTTGCCGCTAGCATGCGGTGGGTCATGGACCGCGGAATAGGAAGTGTCTGTGCCACGTGGAAGATACGCGACGTCAAATTCTCCAGGCATTAGTCAAACCCAAACCCTCTCATCGTATCGCCATAGGGTATGGCGTGGTTCTTCACTCCAAATCGCTCGTTTCCAGTCATCCACTGTCCAGTGGCGTCACTTTTTATACGACCTTAAGCATCACTTAAGACTGATTACAAACGTTTATGGCTTATGAGGAGCTACTCTATCATTGTTCCCCATTCTCTTACACTCCCTACACACAGTCAGAGTGCTACATGGACTGCTTGTAGTACAGGGTGTATCAAAAAGAATCATCCGATTTGGCACGTCTATATTTCTGAAACTAATAAACATATACAATGAATTTTGTTTTTTGGTGAACGGGAAATTCAAAAAGTTTTTTTCATACTTTTTCATAGGTATTCAATATGCCTCCCTTGAGATGTACGGCATATGTCAATGCGATATTCAGATTGTTCCCCACTGCAGCTAGCATGTCTTGAGTTATAGCTTCCACAGCTTTTGTTATGAGATGTCTCAGTTCATTCACTGTCGTTAGTAACGGAGGCACGTAAGCAGATTCTTTTACAATGCTCCACAAGAAATAATCACATACAGTCAGGTCCGGTGACTTGGAAGCCAGTAATATAAGACTGAATCATTTGGTCCAGTGTCACCGATCCATCGTTGAGTAACCCTTCGATTTAAAAATTCCGCCGGCCGGAGTGGCCGAGCGGTTAAAGGCGCTACAGTCTGGAACCGCACGACCGCTACGGTCGCAGGTTCGAATCCTGCCTCGGGCATGGATGTGTGTGATGTCCTTAGGTTAGTTAGGTTTAAGTAGTTCTAAGTTCTAGGGGACTTATGACCACAGAAGTTGAGTCCCATAGTGCTCAGAGCCATTTTTTTTTTTAATTCCCGCACATCCAGATGCCAGTGTGGCGGTGCCCTATTCTGTCGGTAAATGAAGTCGTTCGAATCAGTCTCCAACCGTGGAAAATGAAAGTTCTCAAGCATATCGAAACATGTTCATCCTGTAACAGTGTTCTAGGCAAAAAAAAGGACCATACACCATTTCCCGTGAAACTGCACAAAAAAAAAAACATTACATTTTGTGCCTCGTGATGACTGGGTGTTATGTGATGTCCTTAGGTTAGTTAGGTTTAAGTAGTTCTAAGTTCTAGGGGACTGATGACCATAGATGTTAAGTCCCATAGTGCTCAGAGCCATTTGAACCATTACATTTTGTAGAGTCCCTCTCATGTTGTATCATGTAAAATTTGAGAGTTTGCTCTTCCCAACATTACGTTGTTCACGCACATATCTCATATAATATAATAGTTATGATTTTTTTAAAAAATTGGATGATTCATTTTACTTTGGATCACGAGTGATTCCTTCCGCTGATTTCTTACGATGTTTTACAGCCATCCTCCGCATTGCTCGGCGGTCCCTGTCCGCTCAAATGGCTCTGAGCACTATGGGATTTAACATCTGAGGTCATCAGTCCCCTAGAACTTAGAACTACTTAAACCTAACTAACGTAAGGACATCACACTCATCCATGCCCGAGGCAGGATTCGAACCCGCGACCGTAGCAGTCACGCGGTTCCGGACTGAAGTTCCTAGAACCGCTCGGCCACTGCGGCCGGCGCCCTGTCCGCCTGTGCATGAAATCTGCTTGACCTTGCTTAAGCTGTGGTTGTTCCTTTACTTTTCCACTTCACATTGACTTTACTAACAATCGACTTGGGAAACTAGAGGGTTTGAAATGTTCCTCATGGATTTGTTACTCAGGTAAAATCCGACGATTAGGCCGCGTTCGGAATCACTGAGCTCTCCTTTCCGACCAATTCTGCTGTTACTGCTTCTCTACTGACAACACAATACACTCCGCCCCCTTTTATAATGGTGGCTCCGCTTCTCAAGACATCTAGTGACCAATTCCGCATTATACAGGGGTGTCCGGATACTTTTGACCACATACTGCAGACTATTGTTTTCGCCGGTCGCCGTTAGGGCTTCGCAGTTAAATCTGGCAACAGCGCTGCCAGCTTTCAGAGACCTTTAGCCGACTCTGCTGTAAGTTTAAAGCAAGTGCCAGCACTTCACGATATGTGCCTTGCATGAAGTGAACAACGTGTTGCATCTCTCAGGCATACTCCCTCTTTTCATGTAGCACGTTTCACACCCATCTAGGTGCCCTTGTCAGACAGACTAGATGCGTCGTGTTTGTGTTTCTATAAGGAAGTCGCAAATTTCACAGCTATTTGGACCACCCAGACACACTGACTTTGAGATTACCAATGATTGTGCCTTCTGTTTTCCAGTCTTCTCTCCTCTCAGCAGTGGTTTTCGACGTCGGGCTGGGAGTCAAGGTCCATGCATGTAGGGAAGTTGGATCCACACGTGTCTCCCGATAACACCATACGAGCAACAGGAAGATCTATCCGGACGTCCTTGTACCTCCCGGCGCTTCCAGCCAAGTTACTCCGAGAGAAGGCAAGGCGCCCATGTTCCAGCATCTTCGGTGACCAGACTGAGCTAATCCTGCCCCAAGCGATGTGCGGCAGGGGATAAGACACGAGTCTCTCATCCGGGAGTCTCTTTGTCAAAGGGACATTAATATCTAACTTTCTTTCCTGCTATCATCCCACAGTTCAACACAACCCTCCGAATTTGATCGTTCATTGGATAAATGTTCGAAGAACCAAGCAGAAATTGCTGCTGGCATCGCCGAACCGATGCACAGATATACCGAGACATAGCTAGAGGCCAGCTTCTTGAGCGCTTCCCAAGCATCACTTCTGCGGCAGCGTATTTTCCTAATCCTGAACTCATACAGACAGTGAATGAAGTGACACACTAATTAGAGACATGTTTGGACTCGAGTAAAGGGTGTGTTGTCGTTTAGAATGCCAGTCTTAATGTTCGTTTCATGAGTCCTTCAGTCCTGTAGCTTAGCAGCTATGCTCTGCATTTCAGCGTAAGTGCATCGAAGATCTAAATTACATATTCATTCCTAGGCCTTGTAATGGTACATGAATTACGCAACCATTACGGCACTTCATCTGAACCTCTAGATACCAGTAATATTCTGCTATATTTCTGTTAACTACTTAACATATTTCTGAGACAACATTCAGATTTGATTTCATTTGTGATACATCGATACGTTTATATTGCAATGATATTATTCTTATGTGTATTCTTTCTTTTGTCACTATGATCTTTGACGTACTTGTAACTCTGATTTTTGGGTTCGTAAGCGATTGTTAGTTAGTTAGTTGTTAACTTGTTAGAGAGTCGGACCTTGAGAAAGTCAAGTGGTGGACGTTATTTTGGAAAGACGAATATTGTCGTCAGCTTATAAAATGTGAACTTTAACAGTGACTGTGAGGAATATGTTCTCAAGTATGTTTTGTATTGTGAAGCGATGTTTAGTGTGTTGCGTGATATTGGAATAAAAGCAGTTAAAAGGAAGTGTAACTTAATTTCGGAGTGCTGATTATTTTTTTACATCACCATTGTCCAGCAAAAGTGTAATCTTCAAGAATGGTTTGAGAAGCGCATCTACAAAACTTTTGAATATAACAGAATAAAACCTAGGCCTCTTTGCATCCGAGCTTGGAATCATAACCACCTAGATTTTCAATGATTGAGCCATGATTCACGACGAGACCAGCGTGGGAAACACAAAAAGCTGAGTGCCTAGTTTTTTCATTATTACATGAAATGACTTTATTAACTGTGCTCTAATGACACCTGCCACATAATATGACTGTTGTTGCCCGAAAATGCAGTATTTAGCAGCGTGAGCAACACCACAATCGTTATTAAATGCTGACCTTTGTTGTGGTAGGGTTGTTAGAGCCTCCCAGAGATTGTTTTCCCCGATTGCTTCCTAACTGGAGTTTTAATTAATTAATAATGTTGCAATATGTCTCAACCATTCTATCTTCTGGATTTATTGGGTTCCTTTTAGGCATTTTTTTTTCTAGTTAACTCGGTTGACCTACCTGATCTTCAACAGTGTCCTGCAACATCACAACACAAAGACTTTTAATGATTTCATTTATATTTTCCCCACTATCCAAATTTTGCACACATTCCAAGCTCTGCTCCAAACACAGTTTTTCAATAATCTTTTTTCTGATCTCAAAGAGTTTTTATTTGAATGTAAACAGTAGTTTCTTGTATCTGAGGCTATTTGTGAGTTTTTCATTACTTTTACAATCATCTGGCTGCGTCAGGTAATTAATACACTCCTGGAAATGGAAAAAAGAACACATTGACACCGGTGTGTCAGACCCACCATACTTGCTCCGGACACTGCGAGAGGGCTGTACAAGCAATGATCACACGCACGGCACAGCGGACACACCAGGAACCGCGGTGTTGGCCGTCGAATGGCGCTAGCTGCGCAGCATTTGTGCACCGCCGCCGTCAGTGTCAGCCAGTTTGCCGTGGCATACGGAGCTCCATCGCAGTCTTTAACACTGGTAGCATGCCGCGACAGCGTGGACGTGAACCGCATGTGCAGTTGACGGACTTTGAGCGAGGGCGTATAGTGGGCATGCGGGAGGCCGGGTGGACGTACCGCCTAATTGCTCAACACGTGGGGCGTGAGGTCTCCACAGTACATCGATGTTGTCGCCAGTGGTCGGCGGAAGGTGCACGTGCCCGTCGACCTGGGACCGGACCACAGCGACGCACGGATGCACGCCAAGACCGTAGGATCCTACGCAGTGCCGTAGGGGACCGCACCGCCACTTCCCAGCAAATTAGGGACACTGTTGCTCCTGGGGTATCGGCGAGGACCATTCGCAACCGTCTCCATGAAGCTGGGCTACGGTCCCGCACACCGTTAGGCCGTCTTCCGCTCACGCCCCAACATCGTGCAGCCCGCCTCCAGTGGTGTCGCGACAGGCGTGAATGGAGGGACGAATGGAGACGTGTCGTCTTCAGCGATGAGAGTCGCTTCTGCCTTGGTGCCAATGATGGTCGTATGCGTGTTTGGCGCCGTGCAGGTGAGCGCCACAATCAGGACTGCTTACGACCGAGGCACACAGGGCCAACACCCGGCATCATGGTGTGGGGAGCGATCTCCTACACTGGCCGTACACCACTGGTGATCGTCGAGGGGACACTGAATAGTGCACGGTACATCCAAACCGTCATCGAACCCATCGTTCTACCATTCCTAGACCGGCAAGGGAACTTGCTGTTCCAACAGGACAATGCACGTCCGCATGTATCCCGTGCCACCCAACATGCTCTAGAAGGTGTAAGTCAACTACCCTGGCCAGCAAGATCTCCGGATCTGTCCCCCATTGAGCATGTTTGGGACTGGATGAAGCGTCGTCTCACGCGGTCTGCACGTCCAGCACGAACGCTGGTCCAACTGAGGCGCCAGGTGGAAATGGCATGGCAAGCCGTTCCACAGGACTACATCCAGCATCTCTACGATCGTCTCCATGGGAGAATAGCAGCCTGCATTGCTGCGAAAGGTGGATATACACTGTACTAGTGCCGACATTGTGCATGCTCTGTTGCCTGTGTCTATGTGCCTGTGGTTCTGTCAGTGTGATCATGTGATGTATCTGACCCCAGGAATGTGTCAATAAAGTTTCCCCTTCCTGGGACAATGAATTCACGGTGTTCTTATTTCAATTTCCAGGAGTGTAGTTGAATGTTGTAGAAATTGCAACCCTGACTTTCGGTACATAGCAAAAGCAATCTCCCTCTTTAAGAAGTAACTCGTATAAAAACTATCGTGGCATCAGTCTTCAGAACACTGACTACAAACTTTACTCAAAGACAAACAATGACTGCATGAAGAACATCCAAGAAGCTGTTATTTCTGAGGAACAAAATCGATTTAGATCACATAAAAAATGGCTCTGAGCACTGTCGGACTTTACTTCTGAGGTCATCAGTCATCAGATCGTAGCGGTCGCGCGGTTCCAGACTGTAGCGCCTAGAACCGATCGGCCACCACGGCCGGCTAGATCACATCGTTCGTGTGAAGACAACATGTCAGTAATTAAGAACGTTATAGAAAAAGCCGGAGAACTCCATCTAGAAGCCCATTTGGCCTTCATCAGCTTCGAGAAAGCTTTCGAACTTCTGAGCCGTGATAGCCTATTGAATACTATGTCTGAATGTTAATATCCTTTTCACGTAACACAGGTAGTGAAAAGTAAGTACACGCAGTGTAACAAACACATGAAGGAGTGAATTAGAAGAAATAGTTATTCACCAAGGAGTAAGACAAGGGTACTACTCTTTTTAATATTTACATTGACTTCACTCTTCGTAAATAGAAATGTAAAGTAAGCAAACGAAATTAAGATAGCGACTCGTAAGTACCTGAATGTGCTTCTATTTGCAGATAATATTGTTATTTTTCGAAAGAATGAAGATGAACTCCTAAAATGAGTATAGCAGCTGAACGAAATATACAAGGAATACAATTTAAAAGTTTCTAGTAATCAAATGAAAATAATGGGATTCTCAGTAAAATATCTAGTTTGATCAAAAATTGTTGTTGGATAATTCAGTATTGTAACAATTCTTCGAATCTCTTACTTAGGCTGTGATGTAAGTTTCGATTTTGACTGCGATAGTGAAAATAAACTACACTAATTCCAAACTGTCTGTGGTCTCATTAGTAGAACACAGGGCCATAAAGTGCAAAAAGAGACCACCATGAAATTCTGTAAAGTGATAGCAGTTCCTGTCCTATAAATTAATATTTTTAACATGAATGAAAAAATTCAAAAGTATCGTGAAAACTGGAAACAGCATATCTTGAGCATATCAGACCATAAAATTTCCCAGAAGGTCCTGGGAAACAATCCGAATGGGAAAAGAGATATTGGAAGACCTAGGAAAAGATGGGAATGGTTTTGTTTAAGAGTTTGAAACAGGCGGTATCATAGTCCTTGAAAAGAAGATGATAATGGATAGTTGTTTCTATTGATTTACAGCCATTTATGTCAGCCTTGCTACTATGCCTTTCGTGCATCTTCCCTTTGTACATATTCCAGTTACGATATAGTAAAATTCGTCTATTTCTTCAAGAGATTCTTGTCTAAGTTTACTATGTAGCCATACAAAATTTTCAAGCTTTGCGCACACAATAACCCCAGTTTTTTTATGTCCATACTGTAGCCATCAGTTAGAAAAAGGCCCTGTTTCATTAAGCAACCTACTAAGTTCACGTTCACTGTCGGCAATCACTGCTATGACATCACCGAATCGTACTATGCTGATTTTCTTAGAATGACACACATCGACACAATTCTGTTATTTCACTCATTATGCAGCCAGTATACAAACTAATTGTCAGAGATGATCGCGTGCAACGTTTCCTATCACTCTTCTTTGTTTTGTACCAATTCACCTGAACTTATACCATTCACATAAAGGCAATGGATTATCCTTCCGACTTCTGCCGTCTTCTTGCAAAGCTTCTTCATTTATCAGTGGCATAATTTCTTCTGCGCAGTTGTAAAGCTGCACCAGGAATTGTTCTGAACCTTTTCCCTTCGTGCCTGTTCCCATTACCCAATTACCTTATTTATCTTTAACCATTATCCTCGTTGTTCTGTGCTTCGTAACGTAATTGAATTATATATTAACTTAAAAATGGAAACCATTTTACACTACTGGCCATTAAAATTGCTATACCACGAAGATGACGTGCTACAGACGCGAAATTTAACCGACAGGAAGAGGATGCTGTGATATGCAAATGATTTGCTTTTCAGAGCATTCACAAAACGTTGGCGCCAGTGCCGACACCTAAAACGTGTTGACATAATTTCTCATACACAGACAGCAGTTGACCGGCGTTTCCTGGTGAAACGTTGTTGTGATTCCTCGTGTAAGGAGAAGAAATGCGTACCATCAAGTTTCCGACTTTGATAAAGGTCGGATTGTAGCCTATCGCGATTGCGGTTTATCGTATCGCGACAATGCTGCTCGCGTTGGTCGAGATCCAGTGACTGTTAGCAGAATATGGAATCGGTGGGTTCAGGAGGGTAATACGGAACGCGGTGCTGGATCCCAACGCCCTCGCATCCGCATGGTTGTAACGGATCGTACAGCCACGTCTCGATCCCTGAGTCAACAGATGGGGACGTTTGCAAGACAACAACCATCTGCACGAACATTTCGACGACGTTCGCAGCAGCATGGACCATCAGCTCGAAGACCATGGCTGCGGTTACCCTTGACGCTGCATCACAGACAGGAGCGCCTGCGATGGTGTACTGAACGACGCACCTGGGTGCACGAATGGCAAAACGTCATTTTTTTCGGATGAATGTAGGTTCTGTTTACAGCATCATGATGGTCGCATCCGTGTTTGGCGACATCGCGGTGAACGCACATTGGAAGCGTGTATTAGTCATCGACATACTGGCGTATCACCCAGCGTGATGGTATGGGGTGCCACTGGTTACACGTCTTGGTCACCTCTTGTTTGCATTGACAGCACTTTGAACAGTGGACGTTACATTTCAGATGTGTTACGACCCGTGGCTCTACCCTTCATTCAATCCCTGCGAAACCCTACATTTCAGCAGGATAATGCACGACCGCATGTTGCAGGTCCTGTACGGGCCTCTCTGGATACAGAAAATGTTCGACTGCTGCCCTGGCCAGCACATTCTCCAGATCTCTCACCAATTGAAAACGTCTGGTCAATGGTGGCCGAGCAACTGGCTCATCACAATACGCTTGTCACTACTCTTGATGAACTGTGGTACCGTGTTGAAGCTGAATGGGCAGCTGTCCCTGTACACG
The DNA here is from genome assembly GCF_023864345.2 of Schistocerca serialis cubense. NCBI lineage: Eukaryota > Metazoa > Arthropoda > Insecta > Orthoptera > Acrididae > Schistocerca > Schistocerca serialis. The sequence continues at coordinate 855,328,854 of NC_064639.1, read as the reverse complement.
CCATCCAAGCTCTGGTTGACTCAATGCCCAGGCGTATCAAGGCCGTTATTACGGCCAGAGGTGGTTGTTCTGGTGATTTCTCAGGGTATGTGCACCCAAATTGCGTGAAAATGTAATCACGTGTCAGTTCTAGTATAATATATTTGTCCAATGAATACCCGTTTATCATCTGCATTTCCTGTTGGTGTAGCAATTTTAATGGCCAGTAGTGTAAAATGAGAAATGTTTCCTTAATTTTCCTAAATCTATCTTATGTTTTTAACTGAAGAGGTAAAAGTGCTTCTTTCGAGCCCACGCTTCTGTATCCACACTCGTTCTCTCCTAATCTACTTTCACATTTCCTTCCATTCTTCCTTTAAGTACTCTTATTAGTAATTTTGATGCATGTATTACTAGGCTTCAAGTGTAATTATTCTCACATTCGCTTATGGTTTCTGCGGAAGTGTAATAATTACGTTGTTTTCTGTGTGTATACAGCATACACTGATCAGCCAGAACATTGTGAGCACTACCACCCGCCAAGTTGGATGCCGCCTGGTGGCGTTGCGGGCACGTGACACGTAGAAAATTGTGTAAGCGGAGCAGAAACGGATGGAGGATCGCCGTAGCGAACATATAGGCTCCAGATGTGGAAATCCAGTGAGATTTGCGATTCTGACTAAAGGTAGATTATTTTTAGGCACAGCCTGCGAACGAGTATGTCGAAACCGGCGAAGATGGTCGTATATTCACGTCCTACTGCCGTGAGCATCTGCGGAAAGACGTAGAAGGACAGTGAAACTACCACTAGGCTCTGAATAGTTGGACATCCTCGATTCTTCACAGAACGCGAGAACGGAGACTTGTCTGCTCCGTAATGTAGGATAAATGGTGCTCTGTGGCGTATCTGCCGAAAGAGCACAATGCTGAGGCACGCACAAGTGTTTCGTAGCTCTCCGTTCAACATGGAGCTCCACAGCAGACATACCTACTTGTTCACAAATTGTCCAAACGACATCTTCAGTTACGATTACAGTGAGCACGGGACCATCGGGATTCCGCCATCGATCAATGGTAACGTGTCGGCTCTTTGGGTGAATCACATTTATGCTACACTGGGTCGCTATTCGTCTCCTGGTGAACGACGGCTCGAAACATGCAACGCTCCACGGATGTCTTTCCCGAGGGCGATGTCGTCTTTCAGCAATATAATTGTCCGTGCCTTGGAGCCAGAGCCATGCTAGAGTGGTTTGAGGAGCATTACAGTGAACTCACGTTGATGTCACAGCGACCAAATTCGCCTGATGCAAATTCTATGGAACGAACCTGGGTAGTTATCGGGCGCCATCACCACGTATACAAATTAGCAGGCCGTTAATTAAGTGAATTACATGACCTGTGCATAGACATCTAATACCTACACTAGCCAACAAACTGTCAAATAGCCGGCCGGAGTGGCCGAGCGGTTCTAGGCGCTTCAGTCTGGAGCCGTGCGACCACTACGATTGCAGGTTCGAATCCTGCCTCGAGCATGGGTGTGTGTAATGTCCTTAGGTTAGTTCGGTTTACGTACTTGTAAGTTCTAGGGGACTGATGATCTCATATGTTAAGTCCCATAGTGCTCAGAGCCATTTGAACCATTTTGAACCAAACTGTCGGATCAGTTATACATTTCATTTCAAAGACGGGCAAACAAGCTATTAAGCAGGTGGTCATAATGTTTTGGCCCATTAGTGTGTAGCTCCATTTAGGAAAAACAAAGTTGGTGTCAAAATTAGGCATCTACAAACTTAAAAAACAACTTTCGGATCCCTGATACCCAGAATCAGTGATATATTTCGTTTAAAAATGGACGAACACGCTATTAATCAGGTGGTCATGATGTTTTGCCTCATCGGTGTATATGTTAAGCTGCTTCAACGTTTTTTCTTTTTCATGACATCAACCTTCATCCATTCTTCTTTAGCTTTTTTACGAATTTATTCCTATGTACCGTATATCGTTGCTACTCACTTACAAAATGTTATATTTGTGACTGTCTTTAATAATTTCAGTATCTCATCAGTTATTGGGGTAGCCAGGATTTCTTCATTTTTGCTGAATTTGCTACACAATATCAAAAATATTATCAGAACCACTGTTTGACATCATTATTGTTAAATTAAGGTCTTCGTGAGGGACAACTGAAACAATGAAGTGGGTTTAAGGGTTCCAGCAGCTTGAATGGACACTTTATTTGCTAATGTAGAAACTACACGCATTATATAAAAGCCCATTTCAGTCTACAATCAACAGAAGATTTTGTAGAAGAGGAAGTATTTGTTTACTGCAGCTACACCAGCGGAAATTTGAAACAATCTTCCTTACAGGCAGTGCTGGCGATGCGAAATAATGTTAGCATGAATCACAAGCTGGAAGCATGGACCTCTGTCATGAGATACATGCTATTACATACCATCAAAGGCGCACAATTACAAGCACGAGCGAAAGCAAAAACATACCGGTCTTTCTCATATTCCACAGGAAAAGAATTGTCCATACAGTAAAAACATAACTGCATCAAAATCCCCATGCGTCTGACTAGATACTCTCGAAGCTTCTTATTTATTGTAATACAAATGCAGGAGCTGGAACTCAGTAAACACATTAATATAAATCCTACACTTTATTCAAAACTTGTTCGATCAGATCAGATGACGTAGCTGTTCATTTCTTACACTAAACATGATGAGATCTTAATGGCTGTGGAACTTGTCAGAAAATCCTGCTCGGAAAGACAGAATACTGTAGAACAGCTTTCCCTATCCATTCATTACGGAGTGAATCACATACAAATAAAAATGGGAACTTCGGCAAGAACATGTAGGTATATCTCTAACCAATGCGGGACCTTCAGTGACATCGAGTTTTTGACGTCGAGTCAACAAATACCGAAGGAGATTGTATTACTTTTGAATGCATTATGGGAACAGCAGTGATCAATGTCTTGTAAATAATTACTATTAAAAACAGTCTTGATCACGATTTATTTTACAGGTGACCGGTTTCGACCACTACTGTGGTCATCTTCAGACCAATGGGTTGGAACGCCTTTCTGTTGATTCTCCAACAGAAAGGCGTTCCAACCCATTGGTCTGAAGATGACCACAGTAGTGGTCGAAACCGGTCACCTGTAAAATAAATCGTGATCAAGACTGTTTTTAATAGTAATTATTTGAAGGAGATTGTGTTGACCTCTGTTTATTACACCGCTCTGTAAGTAGCACTGCAATAATCGCGTGTTCTTTCATAAGACAATAATGTCATTTTCTTGTATTTCTTGCTCTCCCGTACGTCGCAGCACCTACTACACCTTGCAATAGATTTTGCATACGGCCCCTGCTAGATGGTGACGTAACTCAGCGCAAGCACTTTCGAGTCGTAATTGCTGGACCGCCTGTCCAGGCCACCTGTCACCGAATTAGCGATGTACATTGGAAAAATCAGCTCAGCGCCATACCGGAATGTTCACGTCCTGTTCCGGTGTCGAGTATCTCGCACATCGCTCTTCGTCGCCATTTTAACCGAGAGGTTGCGCTCGACTCTCAGAGGGTGGGCATCGTCAGACTGCTGCACGGATCAGACTATGATTCTAATGTCAAATTCTTTTCTTTTTTTTCCTTTAGATTTACTGTATACAAGAGTTAAAATAAGCCTAAATTACAGTTGTGTCTGAAGTCTCACAACGCTAGGGTGATGGGCTATCGCATTTTGAAAGTAGAAAATAAAGTCTGTATTGAAAAGCAAGAAATCTGTAGTATCTCGGTAACGTGAAAAAACGTTACCAACGTAAGGTGATTTCTGCAGTCACGTGGTGAATTCCCGCATGACGGTGTAGGAACCAATGTCCATGCATTAATACCGGCTGCGACAGACTAAAGAGTGATTCTGAAAGGAGCGGGAATCGTGCCCATCTAATTGCTGCTGGTAGGGATGCAGTCGGCCTCGCTCGTGAGACGTTAGCATTCTCTAGCAAATGCAGCGGTGGACACATCAGCATCATGCGTACGCTGCCAACAAGTTTTACCAACGTGATAGCTCTTATGTGCAAACACGTAGTACTTTTCGCACAATTTTCAGATTAATCGGAATCGGCCGGTGCCGTCTGCCTGTGTGATTAAAAATTGGGTTAATACTTCTGAAAAGACTTCGTCACGACGATAAAGAAACCTGAGAAACCAAAGACAGTGCGTTTTCCTGACAACGTCAAGTGCGTAACAGCAGCAGTCGAAAGATGCTCGCATTGCTCAGCTCGCCAGCATCGCACTACAGCTGGGATTTCCAACGGAGCGGTTCGACAGATTTTACACAACAATTTCCACTATCATCCTTACAAAACCCAAACTGTTCAGGCTCTTAAAGAAAAAGAATACTGGAATCGAAGATGGTTCTGTGAATAAATGTTGAATGTAAGTAATGAAGACGGCATTTTGAACTATTTGTGGATGAGCCTCATTTCCATTTGTCTTATTATCTGTTTGCATCAACAGGCGGAAATTAAGGTTTTAGAGTGGCACGTGTCCAGACAACAGAATAAATAAACCTGTCCATTCCACAAAAGCCACGGTCAGGTACGCTATGTCTTTAGCATAGATCATACGGCCCTAACAAGATGGAGCGATTTCCCACACGGGAAGAGCAAGCGTAGATGTTGTCAGTGCTTCATTTCCAAATCAAATGCTTCTCGAAATGGTGATATTGCGTGGCCTCACAGTTCACAGGAGTTAACAATATGTGGCTTTTTCTTAGAGGCTTATCTGACGAGTAAAGTACAGGGTGGGTCGAAAACGACTTTACAACTTTGGAATGAAATAGAAATTTATTGTTATAACTTATAGAATCGATAGATGTGCCACTTTGTAGGAAACAACCTCACGTTTGACTCATGTAGTGCATCAGTACTGGTCCCGGCGGAGGTTCGAGTCCTCCCTGGGGCTTGGGTGTGTGTGTTTGTCCTTAAGATAATTTAGGTTAAGTAGTGTGTAAGCTCAGGGACTGATGACCTTAGCAGTTAAGTTCCATAAGATTTCACACACCTTTCCTTTTTTTGCATCAGTACCACATTCCGCCGCCAGGAGCACCAGTGTAGTATGCAGCTAAAATGGCTACTTTCACTGCTGCGGAGCTGCTCGTCTTGTGTTTTGAGTTCATGAAACGAATTGCGCAACAACTATTCGGCGTAAATTTCGCACCGAATACGCTGAAGATCCTCAAAACAGGCCTTCAATTTACTCTTGGCACATAAACTTTGTTGAGAAGGGCTGCTCACTGCGACAAGGTAAATCACTTCTTCACCTGCGTGTGGAACAGGTTAGAGAGAGAGCTTTACCCGCAGTCCACAAAAATGAACGCAACATGCATCTCGCGAGACTGGCGTTCCACAAAAGACTGTTTGGCAAGCAGTATGTAGACGTTTACACTTGAAACCATGAAGATCACAATGGCACAGCACATTAGTGATGCGGGTAAGGTAGCTCGTGGGGAGTTCTGTGCGGAAATACTGCATCGGACAGAGGACGACGAGACATCCCTGAACACAATAATCTTCAGCGATGGGTCAACATTTCATGTCAGTGGCCCAGTGAGCCCGACAACTGCAGAATATGGGGCAGCGAAAATCCACATGCAACCCTGGAACACCTTTGTGACGGCCCCAAATTAATGTGTTTTGTTCCCTTAGCAGATTAAAAGTGTACGACTCTTTCTTCTTCATGGAGAAAACTGTCACTGGTATTGTGTATCTGGGTATGCTTGACAACTTTTTTATTCCACAGATAGATGGAGATGACAGATACGGGATAGTTTACTGCCAGCAAGACGGTGCACCACCTGAGTTCCTCACGGAAATTCTAGATTTCCTCGATAACCGCTTCTCACTTCGTTCGATTGGCCGTGTAGAGCCAATCGAATGGCCACCTCGCTCGCCAGGCTTGTCACCACTGGATTTCTTCCTCGTGTGTGTGGTTCTCCCCTATCAAACAATTTAGCCATCCTGAAAATTCGAATCTACGCTGCAGTTTCCCAAGTTACACCCGATTTGCTGCAACAAGTGTGGGAAGAAACTGCTTACCAGTGGGATGTTTGCCGCACCACAGATGGTAATGACATCGGACCAAAATCATACTTGACACTTTTATGTGAAATTTCAGGTATATTTATTTATCGTGTCAGAAGCAAACTAAAAGCAATATTAGATACATTACTACATACATACATACATTATGGTTTATAAATTAAACTAGTCAAGAATGAAATAAATGATTAGACACAGATTGTGTTGTCAAACATAAGGTAATTTTAATCTATACAGTGGATGCCCAAAAATTTGCAACGTCCAGTGCACTTTGTGTAGCGTTTACGAAGTCCTCCATGGTGCACACAGTTGGAGGTAATGTGCATTGTAGTAGATGTGTTGATGTCTGCACGGCAGCTCCGCAGTCACACTGGAGAGAGTCCACCTGGAAGCCCCACCTCTCCAGATTACTCTTGGATTTTGTGACAGAAGAACGCAGGCGGTTGAGTGATTTCCATGTGGACCATTTCTCTGAGTGGCCTGGGGGAAGAACTTCTTGCGGGATCAGCCACTCCTCCAGATGCTGGCATCTGACCTGCCATCTCTTCTCCCGGTGTTGATGTGGAGTATCAGCGAGTGGTTCTGTACTGTGAAGGAAGCTCTTTCTAGACACAAGTCTTTGCTGTGTGCCGGTTGGTGGCCATGTAGTGGGTGGTCTTCGGATGTTAATGCCTTCTTCATTTCACTCCGTGCTGCTGTATTTCGGATGTCCGGGGGCGGGGGGGGGGGGGGGGGGGGCTATGCCGGATAAGCAGTACAGTTTTTCCACAGGTGTGGCTCTTAGACAACCTGTAGTGATACGACATGTCTCATTCAGAGCAACATCAACTTTCTTTGTATGTGTAGATCTGCACCATACTGGGCAAGCGTACTCAGCTGCAGAGTAGCAGAGGGCTAATGCGGATGTGCGCACTGTGTCTGGCTGTGCTCCCCATGTTGTTCCAGTCAGCTTCATAACCACATTGTTCCTGGCAGCCACTTTTTGCTTTGTTTTTAGGCAGTGTTCCTTATATGTAAGAGCACGGTCCAGAGTGACTCCGAGGTATTTTGGAGTCTTGCAGTGTTCTAAAGAGGTTCCTTCCCAATCTATCTGCAAGGTTCTACTAGCCTGTCTGTTTCGGAGGTGGAAAGCACAGGTCTGGGCCTTAGAAGGATTTGGTTTCAATTGATTGTCCCTGTAATAGGCAGTTAATTCTTTCATAGCATCAGTTAGCTTCCGCTCCACCCTCTCAAAGCTGTGATCTTGTGCTGTGATTGCTCGGTCATCTGCATATATGAAGCTTTGTGTTCCTTCTGGTAACGGCTGGTCATTAGTGTATATATTGAAGAGGGAGGGTGCCAGTACACTGCCCTGTGGCAACCCATTTTTCTGCTGCCTCCATCTGCTTCTTTGTCCTTGATATTCCACAAAATATCTTCGGTTCTGCAGAAGATTTCTAATTAGACAGGTTAGTTTGTAGTCCTTGGTGAGGTTGTATAGCTTCAGCAACAGGAGTCTGTCGTTGACAGTGTCGAAGGCGGCTGAAAGATCTATAAACACCGCTCCTGTTATCTGCCGCCTTTGGAAGCCGTCCTCTATATGCTGTGTCAAATTCAACACCTGTGCTGTGCAGCTCTTCCCTTGTCTGAATCCTGCCTGTTGAGGGATCAGTAATGGTTCTATCATATCTGTAATTCTTTGGAGGATCAACCTTTCCAATACCTTATATCGGTGGCATAGCAGGGAGATTGGCCCATAGCTTTTGTGGTCATCCCGGTCTTTCCCTGGTTTATGTATAGCTATAATTTTTGCTTTCCGCCAAGATTTTGGTATCTTGCCGCTCTTGACACAATTATTCATTAGCTCGAGTAGCTAGCACTTTGCGCCTGGACCAAAATTCATGATCTGTTCACTTCTTATGTCATCTACCCCTGCTGCTTTTCCGACTTTGCACTTATTTAGAGCTGAGTCGAACTCATTCAAACTGAATGGTCGAGACAGAGTGTTTCCCTCTTGTTCGGGCTCCCTTTCCAGGGTTCGTCTCCCGATTTTACTGGTATGGTCAGGTTTACCATTTTTCAAAAGCTGGTGTGCGATCTGGTCTGCCTTCACATTTGTATTCGTATTGGGTTGGGAGGGGTCATTGTTAAGGTGTCGTAACAATCTCCAGGCCTTTTGACTACTTCTACTCATCTCACATTCTGTCATCAGTTTAATCCACTGTTCTCTCTTCGCCTCAGAGATTGAGAAGAGAGTATTTTGCGCAGCCAGATAAGTCTTCTCGCTATAAGGGTTTTCTTCATATAGTCGATAGTATCCGTCCAGCAGAGCAGCTGTTTCAGGTGTCACACCCTGCAGATACATTGTCCTACCCCCTCTTGGAATTGATGCCCGGGAGCAATGTTTGACAGTTTGAACAAAGCTGTCATACTCTTCAGGAATAGGTCGCACAGACTTAATCTCCTTGTCCAGCATCTTAGCAAATTTTTTCCAATCAGCTTTCTTGAAATTGTATCTCCGTTTGAAATTCACCTACTGTGGCCTTATTGCTGGAAGAACTTGACACAGTAGTAGCCTGTGTTGCGTCTTTGGTATGGGCAAGCACACTGATTTGGAGCAAAGGTGTGTGATGTCTTCACTCACAAAGAGGAGGTCAGGGTTAAATCCACGTTGCCACCTGCCACTGTTGAAGGAAGGGGGTAGCTTGCTGTCGTGTATAAGAGACAACTGGCAGGATTCAGCCCAGGAGAGGACTGCCTCCCCATTTTCGTCATCTACAGAGTATCCCCACAAATGACTATGGCTGTTAAAGTCACCGATTACTACAGACGTCTTGCTGTTATGTAAGTTCCTGGGTGGTGTGAAGGAAAATGCAGCCGAAGGGGGCTTATACACAGAGGTAAGCACGCAGTTACTCAGCTCCACTGAGATGACTTCGATGTTATTTTCTACGGTGCAGTGAGCACTGATTATCTGAAGCCCTGGTCTTACAAATATAGCACTTCCATACTGAGAGTGCGGTGTTTCTGCAGCTAGTTTCATGCTCGGTATTTTTGGTCGTCTCTGTCGCTCATCTCTATGCGTCTCTTGTATACACAGGACGTCGGATATTTTGTCACGGTATAGGTTGGATAACAGATGTTCTTTGGCTGATGATATGCGTTCAATATTTATAGATATAATAGTTAAAGTTGGCTCTGATAAGGACCGTTTATTTACTCACATGTTTGCTTGCTTCTAGTGTGAGAGATTCAGCCGTCTAGGTATACCTAGACGCCCAGGGGACGCCCGGATGTGTAAGGCTTAGTTGTCAGGACACACCCTTCGTGGAGGCTTCTCTCATGTCCCCCATTTTAGGTTGTTTGCTACAAAATGACACATTTACCGATGCCGTAAACTATTTTAATAAATTTCTATATCATTCCAGAGTTGTAAATCATTTTTGATTCACCCTGTATATCAGAAATATCCGCCATGAACAGTTAAAGCACTGAAAGAACGAATCCGGCATGAGATGGTTCAAATTCCACTGCACGTGCTGTACAATGTGATAAAAAACTTCAAGACTCACCTCGATTAATGTCTACAACTGAACGAACATCATCTTAATGGAGCTATTTTTAAAAATTAGTTAAATGTACTTTATTGTGTTAAATACTTCTTATGTAATTTAAGGTTGCAAAATTGAACTTTCTCAGATCCTTTTCAAAATCGCTTTTTAGTCTGTACCCTGCACCAGCCTCTCCTTAGAAGTTGTCTTCAATGAGCAAAACGTGTGAGGCGCTTGATTGTGAACTGCTTTTGCTTCATAGAAAATGCTGCATAACCCAGTGGCGTTGGGAGACGCTGCCTTCGAAAACAACAGTTATTCTTTCACCTGAAAAGAAAACTGTTGTACTGATGCTGGGTATTTATAAGACATTACGTTAATTGTAGTGCTACATATAAAATACCAATGCAGTAGGTAATACGATTGTTACTATTAATGCTTGATTTAATCTATAAACAAGTTAGTCTTGGCACTAGTAGCCCCCCACCCAGGATTCTTTAAAGAGGAATCGTATTCCCGTGTATAAAACAGCATCAAACGTCTGGTTACTCGCTATCATTGTTCAGGAGGATAAAATAATCGGATATAGTAGCAAAAACCCCGTTATAAGTGATTAAATAATCTGGGCCCTAAATTATTTGGAAATACAGACGATAAATGATGTAGGCTCTTTGTTATGTGACAATTATGTGCCTTATTTCGGTACAAAGTATAATAATTTTACTTCCATGATCAATTATAACGTCTCTCATCTTTACATTTTTTTCGGTAGTCTTAGGTCATATACTATAATCACATGAGAACTACCGTGGTGTGATGAGTAGTAGCTAGTTCTAAATGTAGAGAAATGTAGGTGCAGATGAGAAGGGAAAACAATCCCGTAAGTTTCAAATATAGTGTCAGTAATGTGCTGCTTGACACAATCCATCGATTAAATATCTAGGTGTGACGTTACAATGCGATATGAAATGGGACGAGCAGTAAGGGCTTTAGTGGGGAAGGCTTCGGTTTATTGTTACAATTTTACGAAAATGTGCGTCATCTGTAAAGGAGACAGCGTGTAGAACACTAATCTTGGTCGAGTAGTCGGTATCCCCACCAGGTCAGATTGAAGGAAGAAATCGAAGCAGTTCAGAGGCGGGCTGCAAGATTTGTTACCGGTGGGTTCGATCTACACGCAAGTATTATGGAGCTCTTTTGGGAATTCAGATGAGAATCCCTGGAGGGAAGGCGATGTTCCTTTTAGGAAAACTGTTAGGAAAGTTTATAAAACCAGCATTTGAAGCTTACTGCAGAAATATTCTGCTGCCGCCAACATACATTTCGCGTAAGGACCTCCAAGATAAGACAACAGCAATAAGGGTTCGTACTGAGGCACATTCTCGTTTCTCTCTCGCTCTGTTTGCGAGTGGAACGGGAAGGGAAATAACGTGTAGTGTTTAAGGAAAGCTCCGCTATGCACGATAAGTGGCTTGTGGCGTAAGTAGGTAGAATTAGATGAAGATACTTCGCAACACAGTTTTGTTTAATTCTATAAATATGTATAGAACCGATACTGAGAATTATTTACATTTTTCTGAAAAGCTAGTTTTTCTCCTAAACTGTGTGCGGAATTTTCTATATGCCGCCAGTGACATATGTGGATACCGTCTGCAAAATGGACAGCAAATGGAGTTAGTAGTAAAGAATAAGAAATTAAAACATCATGCTTGATGCTGTAGTTTTACTGCAACACTATTGAGCGTATTTTAGTAAAAGATACACTGTTTTCCTTTCATTATTTTGTGAGGCTGTAAGAGAGAAAAATTTGGGAAAGGTTTGAAATGACGCATGAACTTTTCTGGAGATGTCTCAGAGCTCTCAATACAAAATACTGGATGAATTTATTCTGGGCAGTTTGCGCGCTTGGAGCTACATTGCCTCAACGTATATACGAGAACTTACTTTCTACCTTCAATAGTTGACTTATCGTGTTAATCTTTAACGTAATATTATACATCCTATAACAACATTTACAATTTCTAAATTTGATCATTAAATATACAATATTCTGTAAATCAAATTTTCGTTGCCCATAGGAGCCGTTAGGCGGGCAAAATGATACCGAGTGACTATTTTAGCCGTTCACGAAAACAGATAACACGTAATGACGAGGGCTTTGCTTTATTTCACCCGACACGTGACATTGATGTTGGTTTCGAAGCACAAAACGGCAGAATATAGAGGTACACATGGTTTGTACTTGTCTGTGGTCTAACAAGGGGACCGCACTTATTCGTCATCAGCAAATTTCGTCCAAATTTACAGTATAAGTGAGGCCTGGCCTGAAATGAAAGTAGAAGTGGGAGCTCCAGATGGCGAAAAGTTTAGAAAAAAAATAGCGTTTTTGGCACGGGTCGGGCAAGGCATGAATTATTTATGTTAGCGCAGTTCCCACGCGAAGATTGGCGCAGCAGAAAGAGTACATAACGGTATTACGGGTGTCGTGGGGTCCAGTACATATGTGTGAACTGTTCTTTTATTTCCAATTTAACCGTTACTTACGCAGCAAATACATCGAAACAATGCTCACTACGCTGCATTTCTTAATATGTTCGTGAATCATATAGAAAGGAAAGGCGAGAAAAATCTGGGATTCCGGATAGCCGGACGGAGTAGCCGTGCGGTTCTAGGCGCTACAGTCTGGAGCCGAGCGACCGCTACGGTCGCAAGTTCGAATCCTGCCTCGGGCATGGATATGTATGATGTCCGTAGGTTAGCTAGGTTTAATTAGTTCTAAGTTCTATACGACTGATGAGCCCAGAAGTTAAGTCGCATAGTGCTCAGAGCCATTTGAACCATTTTTGATTCCGGATAGATTTGGAGGAAGGATTGTAATCAAAGCGTACACGAGAACTTCGAATATAAATGAGACACTTTCATCATTTTACAGTTGATTTACACATAGGGGTGATAATCACCATAAAAATAGGGGAAGCAGAAATTTTTTCGGCATCTTGCACACGTTATAAACATCTCATTTTTACAATTACATCGTCGTTTTAAGGTTTTGTAGAAAAACATACTTGGTTTACATTCATGAAAGGTTCTCTCACATTGCAAAGTTTGGTAGCAAACCACACGTAACCCTTCATTTCGCCATATGATGTGTAATGATAGTCCACCAGAGCTACTTTTTTATACGTTTTTCATTTATTATTACGATTTCGAGCATGTCTCATTTTCAAGCATAAATATAACAAAATACATGTGCATCATATCTGAAAAATAGCATTTACAATAGTGTTGTGCTTCGCTTGAAAATGATCCATGTTCGAAACAGGCAACAACAAATAAACAATATTCAAGAAAGCTGCTCTGGTGGACTATCACTACAGTACATTTCATATACTTTGTAGCTGCAGAACGGCATGCAAATGAAATATACAAAAAATATATTTTGCTAAATGTTGGCTAGGATACGGAGTGGTTTTGCCTACACTGGGAACCTATTGTTCAAATGCAGGGGCCGAGGGCTGCTCGAGGATCGAAATGAACCAAACGGAATACTAAGTCCGGGACACTTTAATTGCAGTTCCTTCTTGGAAAGTTATTCGTGAAGCCCTCGTGCTTGCTGTAAGTACAATAAGTATAATCATTTTTTTGTAAATTTATTTCCTATCCCAAAACTTTATTTACCTTTCGTTTTAACGGCTTTACGAAAATGTTAAGCAATACAATATATTGAGCATTATTTCGATTCATTTGCAGTTCAAGTAATGTAAAAATTGAAAATAAGGAAGTTCTCACACATAGACTCGACCCCGCTACCCGCGGATTTCCTGGAAACAAAGCTAACAAATAGGCTCATGCGTCATCCGATCCGCACCTAACTGCAATTTTTTCTAAACGCTTGACTATCAGGAGCTTCCATCTCTGACACTTTCATTTCTGGCCTAGCGCTGCATATATGAAAATTTGGACGGAATCGGTGATGACGAGTAGGGGTGGTCCCGTTGTAAGCTTCACAGTGTCGTGGAGGCAGACCATGCGACGCTGTTGATAATGGTCCAGCGAATGAGCACGTCTTTCTCAGAGGAAAGCTTCCCTACGGCACCGAAACATTTGACACTTTGCTGCGCGGCTGGAGGTACCTGACCATCAAGGCCTTGAGTACAGCAGTATGGTTTTGGTAGGCTTTTCACGAAGCGCACCAATGACGTTGTGAAGTATCGGATGAGACAGTAAACAAGATCACAACAGAAGATCTATATCTATATACTGCGAATCGGTGTAAAGTGCGTGGGAGAGGGTACTTTTTTACTTTAGATATATTAATGTTCCTTCCCGTTCCATTCGCGAATGCCCTGTAGGGCAATTACTGGGATTTCGCCTTTGTGCGAACTGTGATTCATCTAATTTTGTCTGTGCAATCTCACGGGACGGATACATAGACGCCTGAAGAATATTCGCAATTTCTGCCTTGAAAGGCAGTTCTTGAAGTTTTCTAACACGTTCCCGCAGGATGTGAGGTGTCTTTCTTCCTGTGTGCATTACACGAACAGCGATGGGCCTCTTACACACATTTGGGCACACCTGATATTACGCAAGTGTCTTTGATGACACTCCATCCAGGATTACGAGCTGCATCCTACTTTTCTGGAAATTTTCAGTTCAGTCGCAGACCTGGTTAGATATCCTTTAGGTACGTTTGTTTTTCTTTTTTTTAAATACGATTCGATGTGATAAGGAATTACGTGTTTCTGAGGATATTATATGTGAAGAACGCGAGGTAAGTTTCGCATGATCGATGTTTTCGGACTCATTCAGTCTTCTGCGGAAAAGTATTTTTATTCCTGAAACATATTCATAGCAGACTATCCCAAATAAAGCTGATAAATACAGTTCGCTGCAAACATTAAATTGTACTTTCACACCATAGATGCCACCGTGAAAGCTGGACATACAGGATGTTTAAAAGTCTTCGCATCAAACTTCTAGGGGGTGACATATCACGTCATGGGTCCCCTTCTGTTCTTGACGTATGTGAACAACCTCCCTTCCTGTCTGAAACAGGAAGCTGAACTGACTCTGTTTGCTGATGAAACAAGCATAATTGTTAATCCAGTAAAAGAAACTCCAATTGAAAATGATACAAATAAGGTCTTTGGAAAAGTCATTAATTGGTTTTCTGCAAATGAGCTTGCTCTAAACTTTGAAAAAACACAGTACATCCAATTTTCTGCTGCAAAGAGTACAGTTCCTTCAATAAATATAACACATCAACAGAAGTCAGTAGACAGGGTAGAGCATACTAAGTTTTTGGGAGTACATATACGTAGATGAGAATCTTAATTGGAAAATTCATATTTTGGATCTTCTAAAGCGACTAGGTTCAGCAACTTTTGCAATCAGAATAATTTCCAATTTTGAGGGTATAGAAATTAGTAAGCTAACATACTTCGCATACTTTCACTCTCTGATGTCATGCGGAATAATACTTTGGGCTAACTCAACATTTAGGCAAAAAGTATTCACTGCTCAAAAGAAAGTGGTTAGAATAATGTGTGGGGTTCATAGTCGCACATCTTGTAGGCATCTTTTTAAAGGATTGGGAATTCCTACAAGAGCCTCACAGTACATTTACTCATTAATGAAATTTGTTCTCTACAACATGAACCAGTATAAAAACAACAGTGACATTCATGATTATAATACCAGAAAATAGAAAGAGGCCGTGGTGGCCGAGCGGTTCTAGGCGCCTCAGTCTGGAACCGCGTGACTGCTACGGTCACAGGTTCGAATCCTGCCTCGGGCATGGATGTGTGTGTTGTCCTTAGGTTAGTTAGGTTTAAGTAGTTCTAAGCTCTAGGGGACTGATGACCTCCGATGTTAAGTCCCACAATGCTCAGAGCCATTTGAACCAAAAAAGAAAGACACTATCCTTTACTCAACCTATCCTTGGCACAGAAAGGGGTAATATATGCTGCTATAAAAATTTTCGACAAATTACCAGATGAAATAAAATGTCTGACAGATAGCATTAATAGCTTCAAATATAAATTAAAATCATATCTCCTTGGCAACTCCTTCTATACCATAGATGAATTCTTGAATAGGAATAAATAAATCTATAAATATAGTATATGCATTTTGCGGCATTTAAGGGAATGGGGTAAACAACAGAAATATTAATCTATAGCTCTGTATCGTAATATATATATTGAAATATTTTGTTTCATATGTGCATTTATTGTGCACTTGACACGTTCCACATCATAACAGCTACCCTACCGTGCGATTGATCAATGGAACAAGCAACCTACTGACTAACTAACTAACAACATTGGTTAGAGTCAAAGCGTTCAGCTTTCTGGCATCGGTAGACGTCTTTTTGTATTGATCATGCACTGAGAGTTGGCAGAGTTTAGGAACTCTGTGCCACACATGTGCCTTTTGTGTTGCCTGTAATCCAGTCATTTGTTCCGTATGAATGGGAACAGACCAGAAAAATTAAAAGTTTCTGATTCGCTTCCAAAATATTCTTCTACGCTTAGAGACACTCATTCTTAAAGTTTTCTTGTTGAAAATCGCTATGTCAGTTTACTGGAAGGAGTTAATATGCAGCACAACTGGTTAGCAAACCTTGCTAATTCGGTGAAATCTCGTCGCCCCAGGGCCGGCCATTACTAGAGTATGCCTAGCGTCGTCGGGAAGCGTCAGCAATCATTATGTCTCTCACAAATGTTGTTCCCCATAACGTGATCTGTCACCCGTAGAGTTTTGATATAAAGACTTTGAAACACCGTGTATAAACAAATGGTTCAAATGGCTCTGAGCACTATGGGACTTAACATCCGAGGTAATCGGTCCCCTAGAACTTAGAACTACCTAAACCTAACCAGCCTAAGGACATCACACACACCCATGCCCGAGGCAGGATTCGGAACTGCGACCGTAGTGGTCGAGCGGTTCCAGACTGAAGCGGACCGCGTATAAACCAAAACTTTAGTGTACAATCTGACTTTTGTACAGTGCATGTTGTTGCCACTTCTCCCATATTTACAGGGTGTCTGTGATATCTTGCCACTTCAGACAGTGTGAGAAAGTTATGAGGAAAACAATGAAATAACACAGAATTTTCTGAGAATTCAAAGTAATAGTCATCCCGTCGGAGGTTCGAGTCCTCCCTCGGGTATGGGTGTGTGTGTGTGTGTGTGTGTGTGTGTGTGTGTGTGTTGTACTTAGCATAAGTTAATTTAAGTAGTGTGTTAATCTAGGGACCGATGACCTCAGCAGTTTGGTCACTTAGGAATTCACATACATTTGAACATTTGAAAGTAATAGTGCTCAACGGCTTACTTATTAAAATCGTGTTTGATTCTGTGTGTGTGTGTGTTTTTTTTTTTTTGTTTTTTGTTTTTTTGTTTTTTCAAATTAGCTCATCATGGCATTTACACTACTGGCCGTTAAAATTGCCACACTACAAAAATAGCAGATGATAAACGGGTATTCATTGGACAAATATATTATACTAGAGCTGAGATGTGATTACATTTTCACGCAATTTGGGTGCATGGTTCCTGAGAAATCAGTACACAGAACCACCACGTCTGGCCGTAATAACGGCCTTGATACGCCTGGGCATTGAGTCAAACAGAGCTTGGATGGCGTGTACAGGTACAGCTGCCCATGCAGCTTCAACACGATACCACTGTTCATCAAGAGTAGTGACTGGCGTATTGTGACGAGCCAGTTGCTCGGCCACCATTGACCAGACGTTTTCAATTGGTGAGAGATCTGGAGAATGTGCTGGCCAGGGCAGCAGTCGAACATTTTCTGTATCCAGAAAGGCTCGTACAGGACCTGCAACATGCGGTCGCGCATTATCCAGCCGAAATGTAGGATTTCGCAGGGATCGAATGAAGGGTAGAGCCACGGGTCGTAACACATCTGAAATGTAACGTCCACTGTTTAAAGTGCTGTCAATGCGAACAAGAGGTGACCAAGACGTGTAACCAATGGCACCCCGTACCATCACGCCGGGTGATACGCCAGTATGGCGATGACGAAAACACACTTCCAATGTGCGTTCACCGCGATGTCGCCAAACACGGATGCGACCATTGTGATGCTGTAAACAGAACCTCTATTCATCCGAAAAAATGAGGTTTTGCCAGTCCGGCACCCAGGTTCGTCGTTGGGTACACCATCGCAGGCGCTCCTGTCTGTGATGCAGCGTCAGGGATACCCGCTGCCATGGCCTCCGAGCTGATAGTCCATGCTGCTGCAAACGTCGTCGAACTGTTTGTGCAGATGGTTGTTGTCTTGCAAACGTCCCCATCTGTTGACTCAGGGATCGAGACTTGGCTGCACGATCCGTTACATCCATGCGAATAAGATACCTGTCATCTCGACTGCTAGTGATACGAGGCCGTTGGGATCCAGCACGGCGTGCCGTATTACCCTCCTGAACCCACCGATTCCATATTCTACAAACAGTCATTGGATCTCTGCTAACGCGAGCAGCATTGTCGCGATACGATAAACCGCAATCGCGATAGGATAGAATCCGACTTTTATCAAAGTCGGAAACGTGATGGTACGCATTTCCCCTCCTTACTCGAGGCATCACAACAACGTTTCACCAGGCAACGCCGGTCAACTGCTGTTTGTGTATGAGAAATCGGTTGGAAACTTTCCTCATGTTAGCACGTTGTAGGTGTCGCCACCGGCGCCAGCCTTGTGTGAATGCCCTGAAAAGCTAATCATTTGCATATCACAGCATCTTCTTCCTGTCGGTTAAATTTCGCGTCTGTAGTACATCATCTTCGTGGTGTAGCAATTTTAATGGCCAGTAGTGTATATTAAGTAAAAGTGTTTGAGGCTACAAATTATAAGGATTTGAGGTAGAAATACGACATTCATCACACCACTACATCGTTATTTCTCAGGTGACCCATTTCATCTATACATTACGCTTTCCTGTTAGTCTACAGAGAATGCAGTCGATTAAGTTACTGTGTACCGTGTGCGTTAGTCACCAGTGGAGGGACAGAATTATTCACAGTACAACGACGGTTTAATGAGAATGAAGGACACCATCTCGGAGGAAACTGTTTTACAAAGTGAAGGGAAAGGAAACGCCCAAGGAAAAATACATAAGAAACGAGGCGACGCACTGGTCAAGGCACCGCACACTCATTCAGGAAGAGTGTGGTTAAAACTTCCTACGTGTCGCCCCCACAGATTCCCTGTGATTCCCCTTAATCATTTCATACTAACAGGCAACACCTGTGGCAGTTCTTTTATCAGTGCTGGGAACAATTCTTTCCATCAAGCTTTACCATCCATCTGGTGTTCTGTCTCTAATGATCAGGCATTAAATACTTCCTTGTTTTCTTCCTTCATGTAAGTTAAATGAATGCAATTGTAAAGCAGAATTGGAATCAGAAGTCTAAAGATCAAACAAAGCGCAGGAATAAAGAAACTATAACGACGCGAAGACGTTGTAAGAGTTTGTACGCCACTTCCGAGGAAGTGGTGATAGAACATGATGACCAAAAAGATCAAATGTGACGTTATGTAAAGTTATACTCTAACGGAGATGGAAAGGTTACGCCATGAAGTAACAATCCGATATTTATCAACTCTTTGGAGATTGTCAAGACACTACGGGCATTAAATACTTAAACTTTTATTCTATTCTAACTCATGTCCGTCATCAACAGAAGTATAGAGTGTGATCCCCATGGTCATTCGTACACCCCTGTACAAACAGCCTCCGCATATCATCTATAGGGTTATATTAATGCGTAATATCTGTTCTTTTGGACACCACACGACATATGCAGCTGTGATACATATTATGTAAATTGAAGGCAGGGAGGTGGGGGGTGAAAGGAAGGAAAAGGGATGGGACTAGCTCAAAGTCCGAGATATGGCAATAAGCTGTGGAATTTTGTGCATAAATGTCAAGGAAGAGGAAATTATTAGATTCACAGTGATTCATTGTAAATATGTTATTTATGGAAGCAAAAAGATATTCGAAGGTCAGTGGTTACTAACTCAACGATAAATAAATCCCAGAAAAAAAAACTGTAATTGCTTTAAAGTCTCTGAAATAAAGCAAATGAATCTTCTTCTGACAAATTCCCGTTATTTGGAAAGCATAAAGACAACTTCACTACTCTTGGCTTTCGTCAGACGTAGACACCGCTTCACACCAGACTATCCAGTTTACAGCACATTACATGTAGAGGAATGATATTTGCCTTATGCAGTCATCAAATAGCGTGCTAGAAATGCTTATTTGTTGTCAGTTGTCAAAATCATATCTTCTTATAATTCATAAGTAACCGCATTTCACGTTGCGACATTATCTCATCGTACATTCCGCTCGCTCTCTGTAAACTACACTACCCGATCAGAAGTATCTGGGCACTTATTACAGGACATCAGTATGAGATGTACGCACCCTTCGCCTTTATGATGACTTCAACTTTGCTACGGACTCTTAAAATGAGGTGTCTGAATTCCTATGGGGGAATGGGAGGCCATTCTTGCTCAAGATCCTAAATCAGAGGCGGAAGGATTGTTGGACCCGGAAGTCTGGAGTGAAGTCGACGTCTTACGTCACCCCAAAGTTGTTCCATTGTTTTCAGGTCGGGATTCTAGCAGGCTAGTCAATTAGTCAATTTCAGGAATGTTATTGTCCACAAATCAACGCCTTACAAATGCTGCTTTACGACAGGGTGCATGTCATGCTGATACAAACAATCATCGTCTCCGATCTGTTACTCTGCTGTAAGCAGCGCACAGTGCAGTAGAATGAGTTCATAACCTTCTTCTTTTAGCGTTTTCCTAAGCACAATACGGAGACCACACCCCATCAACGAGAAGGAACGTCATATCCTAATACCACCTCCTGTGTACTTCACTCTTCGCACTACGCATGATGACAGGTAGTGTTCCCAGACATTCGCCAAACCCATCCGCGGTCCAGTGTCGTCGCTCTTTACGCCACCTCTAGCGTTTCTTCGTACTGTCTACGTAAATGAATGGCTAATGAGGAGCTGCTCGACCACTATACCCCACTCATTTCAACTCCCTACGCACAGTTATCGTGCTATCTGAAGTGCTGGTAACACTTTGAGACTCACGAGTGATTTTTTTCCGCTAAATTTCATTCGATTGCTTACAATGACCTTCTGCGATGCTCGACGGTCCCTGTCCGCAGTGCATAGTTCCGCCCGGTCTTGTTTAATCTGTGGTCATTCCTTCACCAACAGTCAACTTGGGCAACTTTAGAAGGGTTCAAATGTCCCTGATGGATTTGTTACTCAGGTCGCATGCAAAGGCTAGTCCACGTCATCGCCTCCTTTTATAACGGCAGGTCTGCCTCTCATGACATCTACTGGTCAATTCTGCATGTGGTAGGAGTGTCTGGATGAATTCAAAAAGAGAGTGTATTAAGGCACCGTTCAAGATCGAAAAACTTACACTACAATAAAGAGTACATGTTTCATTTTCGAGCTGCCCTAGTAGGTCCTGTGCGTGCCAAGAGCAGTGAGTGTCATTTGCAGTCGAACTTCCTGTATCGGCGGTAGCCGACCGGCGCCGGCGAGAGGCGGGCACCGTTGCACTGCCAGCGTGGAGGTCAAAGTGTCGAGCACGTAGTCGGCGCTACGAAGCCTGCTCTGCGTGCGGAACTATCGCATTTCCAGCTCGCCGTCCTAGCCTCGGCTTCTCCTCTAGCCTGCGACCGCTCAAGGACGGCGCCATCGCGTCACGACGGCGTGACGGACGGCTAGCGCTATTGAACGGGGACGCGAGGCAGCGCGGAGAGAGCAGGTAAATAGTGCGGTAACGTTAGGTTGCACCATACCTCATCTGACACAAGTGGCATGGTGCATCATGAAGGGGCGGTAGACAAGAGGTTCTGCGGAACTTAACGAATGTTCTACACATCGGAAACTAAAGAAACAATAATATTCCAAAATAAGTGTCATGGTTTACATTAAACAGACAGGGATAAGGATATACGGCATTCAGTAGTAATACGGGCTGACGGAAAGGGAACTGTTACACCACGAATACTCTGACCGAACGGATAGGGACTGGACAAAAATATGGAAATACCGCGAGAAACGCATGCTTGAACACAAACGATGGTATTACCCAAGCTTGCAGGTTGCGCTGTCTATTTGACCACGCATAGTACCTGTGCAATGTCCTCAACACGCTGCAAGTCTCAGTCGTGCTCACAAGAGTGTCCTGCGTATCTGTGAGAGCATAATGTTGGAGCTAAGTACCGGCCACTGTGACCGAGCGGTTCTAGGCGCTTCAGTCTGGAACTGCGCTGCTGCTACGGTGCAGGTTCGAATCCTGCCTCGGGCATGGATGTGTGTGATGTCCTTAGGTTAGTTAGGTTTAAGTAGTTCTAAGTCTAGGGGACTGATGACCTCAAATGTTAAGTTCCATAGTGCTTAGAGCCATTTGAACCATTTTTTCGGAGCTAAGAGAATTCGAACGATGGCAAATTGTTGGTGTTTGTATGGTGTGTGAGTCCGTAACCAAGGTATCCAAAGTGTTTGGTCTTTCGAGCGGCACTGAGCCGAAGATTTATACTGCCTACACGGAAAGCGGGAAAGCGTCATCCGCTAAGTCACAACGTGGATGAAAGTGTGTGTCGAGTGACCGTGACAGGCGGTTATTGAATACTATTGTGACGAAAAATGAGAGGACGACAGTTGTAAGAGTCACTGCAGAACTTCTTAAGTAATAGAGCCCAGTACGTTGTCCTCGATGGTGAGTGTTCATCGGAGGTGAGGGTATTATCTGGAGTGCCCCAGGCAAGTGTGGTAGGTCCGCTGTTGTTTTCTCTGTACATAAATCATATTTTGGATAGGGTGGATAGCAATGTGCGGCTGTTTGCTGATGATGCTGTGGTGTACGGGAAGGTATCGTCGTTGAGTGACTGTAGGAGGATACAAGATGACTTGGACGGGATTTGTGATTCGTGTAAAGAATGGCAGCTAACTCTAAATATAGACAAATGTAAATTATGCAGATGAATGGGAAAAAGAATCCCGTAATGTTTGAATACTCCATTAGTAGTGTAGCGCTTGACACAGTCACGTCGATTAAATATTTCGGCGTAACATTGCAGAGCGATATGAAGTGGGACAAGCATGTAATGGCAGTTGTGGGGAAGGCGGATAGTCGTCTTCGGTTCATTGGTAGAATTTTGGGAAGATGTGGTTCATCTGTAAAGGAGACCGCTTACAAAACACTAATACGACCTATTCTTGAGTACTGCTCGAGCGTTTGGGATCCCTATCAGGTCGGATTGAGGGAGGACATAGAAGCAATTCAGAGGCGGGCTGCTAGATTTGTTACTGGTAGGTTTGATCATCACGCAAGTCTTACGGAAATGCTTCAGGAACTCGGGTGGGTGTCTCTGGAGGAAAGGAGGCGTTCTTTTCGTGAATCGCTACTGAGGAAATTTAGAGAACCAGCATTTGAAGCTGACTGCAGTACAGTTTTACTGCTGCCAACTTACATTTCGCAGGAAAGACCACAAAGATAAGATAAGAGAGATTAGGGCTCGTACAGAGGCATATAGGCCGTCATTTTTCTCTCGTTCTGTTTGGAAGTGGAACAGGGAGAGAAGATGCTAGTTGTGGTTCGAGGTACCCTCCGCCACGCACCGTATGGTGGATTGCGTAGTATGTATGTAGATTTAGATGAAGACGAATGTCGCATTCACGAACCCTGTCAGCATCAAAGCAACACGAAGGGAGCTCCATAAGCAACGAACTGCGCAGCTAGCCGTAATTCCAAAACCACTCGTCAGTAATGCAGGTGCCCGTAACAGGAAAACGTGGCCGCCAAGCCATTACACCGGGACAATGGATCAATGGAAGAAAGTCATTATCTCGAACTCCTGGCCTAGTTTACGTCCCAAGAGAGAAACGTGGCAGTGATATGGTGATGATTTGGGTAGCCATATTACGGCATTCCATGGGTCTCATGGCTTCTCTGCAAGTTCACATTAGTGCCAAGGATTACGTGGCCACTTTGCTTAATACGATCCATCCTATGGTGAAATGTTTTTTTCCCAACAGCGATGTTGGATTCTAAGACAACAGGGCCCCTCTGCTCACGTAGCTTGCATATCCCACGACTGGGTTTGTGGCCACGAGGATGAATTGTCGCACATCCCCTGGTCACCATTGTCACCAAATAGCAATATTATTGATCCTCTGTGGTCTACTTAGGAGTGAAGGGTGCGTGATCGCTATCCACCTCCAAAATCGTAGCCTGAATTTGCGACTATTTTGCAAGAAGAGTGGTATAAAATGCCCTGGAAAGCAATATAAGCCCCTTCCTTTTATCCATTCGGAGACGACTGGAAGCTGTTTAGAATGTCGAGTTTCCTACACCGTATTATGCAAGGCAATGTGTTGCATTTTTTATGTTTTAATGTTTTTGTCCAACCGCTGTACTACAGTACTTTCACTCCTATCGGATATATTGATTAAATTTTCATTCGTATGTGACCTTATTTTCAGTATAGAAAACAATTATTCCTATAGATCAAGAATGATGTGAGCACTTTCGAGGTTGACATCGCAACACCATATAGCCAGAGAACGTACACACACACAGCTTATTGCCATATCTCGGACTTTGAGAAAGACTCAGTCATCGCACAAACAGTTGGTTGTAGCGCAGTGACTGCAGTACAAGTGTTGTCGAGCTGGACTGGACAGCAGTGTCACAAGAAGAGATGGACTACACCGCGAGAAGATCGTAACATCATTTGACTGATTCTGACGAATATA
The DNA here is from genome assembly GCF_023864345.2 of Schistocerca serialis cubense. Classification (NCBI taxonomy): domain Eukaryota; kingdom Metazoa; phylum Arthropoda; class Insecta; order Orthoptera; family Acrididae; genus Schistocerca; species Schistocerca serialis. Next base: position 855,304,405 of record NC_064639.1, on the reverse strand, counting down.
CGGGTGACAACAGCTAAGAACCGCACAGATTATCATCACGAATCGTCGGAAACGTATTACTGAATTACTGAAAGCTAGGCTGAGATCTCGTGTTACCATGCGTCATTTACCGCTGACAATGTATGACAGACAAATGTACATCTACATCATACTGCGATAGCCATCTTCGGGTGTGTGGTGCATGGTACTTGTACCACTTACTGATCCCCACCCATCCTTCCCTGTTACATTCGTGCATGGAGCGTGAGAAGAATGACTGTCGCCTCTGTATCAGCTCTAATTTCTTAAATTTTCTCGTTGTGTAATTTCGCGAGTTGTATGCGGGAGGAAGTTGTTGGACTCTTCCCGGAAAGTGCGGTCTCGAAATTTCAATAGTAAAACCCTGAGACTGAATTTTATTGAGCACCTCTGTAACGCCCTCGCGCCGACTAAACGATCCCATGACGAAACGCACCACTCTCCGTTAGATCCTTCCTATCTCTTCTATCAGTCCGACATGTTGAGGATCCCAGACTGATGAACAACACTCAAGAATCTTTCGAACAAACGCCTTGTAAGCCACTTCCTTTGTGGATGAATCACATTTCCTTAAGATTCTTCCTATAAATCTTAGTCTGGCATTTGCTTTTCCTGCGATTTGCTTCAAGTGGTCATTCCACTTACGATAGTTCTGGATAGTTACTCCTAGATATTTCACTGTTGATACTGCTTCCAGCAATTTATCATCAATAGTGCAGTTGTAAAGTAGTGGATTTCTTATCCTACGTCTGTGCAATATATTACATTTATTGACGTTCAGGGTCAACTTCCACATCCTCCACCGTTAATCAATCCTCTACAGGTCTTTCTGCAAAACGATACAGTATTCTGGCGTTGCTAATTTCCTGTAGGTAACTGTATCACCTATAAACAGTCTTATGGAGCGTTCTACTCTATCATTTGTATGCACTGTAAACAGTATTGGTCCTGTCTTTCCTTCCTTGGCGTACTTCGGAAATTACTTTTACGTCTGTTGATTTTGTTCCGTTAAGAGCGACGTGTTGAGTTCTGTCTCTAAGGAAGACTTGAGTTCAGTTGCAAATCTGGTCCGATACTCTGTAAACTCGTATTTTTTCGCTAAACGGCGGTAGGAACACAGCATTACCCTGAGCGCCGTTGTCTAGAGCGCTGTGGATCTCGTGGAGGAACAGACTCAGCTGAGTTTCGAAAGATGTTTGTTTGCGGAATCCATGTTGGTTTTTGTAAAGAATAATTTTATTCTTCGAAAATGTCGTAATTTTTTAATATAATACGTGTTCCATAATCCTACAACAGATTGTCGTCAACGATACAGGCCTATAATTATGTATATCGTTCATTTGACTCTTCTTGAAAACGAGGACGACCTGTGCTTTTTCTCAGTCGTTGCTCCAGCGAACTACGACAAACTGATGCTAGAAGGGGAACAAGTTCTTTCACATAATCTTTGTGAATGTTATAGGTGACTCATTTGATCCTGATGCCTTTCCACTACTAAGCTACTGTAGTTGCGTTTCTATTCCGAAATCGGTTATATCAATATCCGCCAATTCACCCTGAAAGGAGCAGCTGTGTTAATATCTTCCGCTGTGAAACAATTTCGGAAGATCGAATTAAGTTTTTCGGCCTTTTCTCTGTTATTTTGTGTTTTTCTCAGCCAGTACATGGGCCACAGCCCCCCATACTCTCCCCCACCCCCTCTCCCTTCCCCAACCTACTCTATTGGCGGGAATTTCGAAGTTTGGCGGGAATTCCGAATTTTGGTGGGAATTTCGAATTTTGGTGGGAATTTCTTTGTCTCAGGGCTGTGCTGGCGTCCGACCTTACCCTCCACCCAGGAATCGGTGGGAAATTCAAATTGGCAGTACCCTTTCTAGGACTCGAACCCTGATCCTCCTGGACGGAAAAGCCCAAGTGCACCTCACCATAACACAATTATAACGCCAGAGGCGCTTGGAATTGACAGTAAATTAAAAAAAGGCGGTGCCCTTTCTGGGACTCGAACCCTGGTTCTACTGGATGGTAAGTCCATGAGAATCCCCCACAAATGGAAACCGTCCACATGCGGGAGAGGAAGGTTAAGTTCGTGTATTTTACTTATTTTAGTCGGGACACTGAGGTAAAGATAGGTCCTAATTACATACTTAGTCTTAAAGATTGGGCCTAATTACACAACTAAGTGCATAGTGCTACACAAGGGTGGTCTAAATTCGCAATACTGCTCAAAAATTGATGATTCCATATAACTGGTGTTATCCTGCTGAGAAAAAATTTCGCAATACCACTCAAAACTAGTGACAGACACACTCAAATATTACCCTTCACCTACAAGCTGGTGGGGAAAAGAAATGGTTCAAATGGCTCTGAGCACCATGGAACTTAACTTCTGTGGTCATCAGTCCCCTTGAACTTAGAACTACTTAAACCTAACTAACCTAAGGACATCACACAGATCCATGCCCGAGGCAGGACTCGAACCTGCGACCGTAGCGCCGCACAGTTCCAGACTGTAGCGCCTAGAAACGCTCGGCCACACTAGCCGGCTGGTGGGAAAATAGACTGGGATGTAAGATCTATTTTTATTCTTTTTGGTGGGGAATGTGTTCAACTGAAGAGATGGTGGTATTGGACAGAGAGGAGTTTAAAAAGTGTATTACCTGTAGGCATACAGTATCTATCGTTGTTGACGTTAGAGTTCGCTACAGATGCCTACTCAGAAACCACCCTGCAGGCCAGGTAACTGAAGCCACTACATGATAGCACAACTGATGGAAAAAATGTGTCCCAGTTCTAATTTCTCTTCGGAACTGTCATCAAAACACCAACACTCATAATGAATGGGTCATAACATAACACATGTACTGGGAAAAATCGTCGTCCAAAAAAAAACTGCAGAGGGGGCGGCAGTTGAACTCTCGTTCTCCTCCGCCCTCTGTTGTTTCCTCCTGCACCCCTCCCCCCCCCTCCCCCCCCCTGACACCCTTCTGTATCCACTGGTCATAGCAGGCCTTTCACTACCCTCCACGGTCGATCGCAGAACGTGGCTTTCCACCATCTGGTCGCCTCGAGGCAACGCTACTATACCAAAACAATAATGCGTATAGGCAACTAAACAATATGAGATAAAAGGTCAGCTGCCTCAAGTGCTACTTCTGTGTCTAAAATACAGCGACAGAGCCCCCACAATTCACCCCTATGGTCAGAACGCGGCTGTGTCCAGTGACCAACCCCAGCAGACATGGCACCCTCACCCCCATCAGCCCGCAGTTTTGCGACGGAGAACAGTTGTATTTAACGTCAACGCAACACTTTCTTGCAGTCTGTTAAACGTATTCCTCGGAAAGACTGGACTCCTCACGAATAACAACGAAATTCTGGAGAATGCTCCAGATGGCTTTTCCAAAAGACGGCCTTGGTACGTCTGGGTATTGAGTCAAACAGAGCTTGGATGGAGTGTAAAGGTACAGCTGCCCATTCAGCTTCAACACGATATCACAGTTCATCAAGAGTAGTGACTGGCGTATTGTGACGAACCAGTTCCTCGGCCACCATTGACCTGACGTTTTGAATTGGTGAGAGATCTGGAGATGGTGCTGACCAGGGCAGCAGTCGAACATTTTCTGTATCCAGAAAGGCACGTACAGGACCTGCAATATGCTGTCGTGCATTATCCTGCTGAAATGTAGGGTTTGGCAGGGATCGAATGAAGGGTAGAGCCACGGGTAGTAACGCATCTGAAATGTAACGTCCACTGTTCAAAGTACCGTCAATGCAAACAAGAGGTAACCGAGACGTGTAACCAATGGCATCCCATACCATCACGTCACGTGACGCCAGATGACGAATACACGCTTCCAATGTGCCTTCACCGCGATGTCGCCAAACACGGATGCGACCATCATGATGCTGTAAACAGAACCTGGATTCATCCGAAAAAATGACGTTTTGCCATTCGTGTACCCAGGTTCGTCGTTAAGTACACCATCGCAGGCGCTCCTGTCTGTGATGCAGCGTCAAGGGTAACCGCATCCACGGTCACCGAGCTGATAGTCCATGCTGCTGCAAACGTCGTCGAACTGTTCGTGCAGATTGTTGTTGTCTTTGCAAACGTCCCAATCTGTTGACTCAGGGATCGAGACGTGGCTGCACGATCCGTTACAGCCATGCGGATAAGATGCCTGTCATCTCGTCTGCTAGTGACACGAGGCCGTTGGGATCCAGCACGGCGTTCCGTATTACCCTCCTGAACCTACAAATTCCTTATTCTGCTAACAGTCATTGGATCTCGACCAACGCGAGCAGTAATGTCGTGATACGATAAACCGCAATCGCGATAGACTACAATCAGACCTTTATCAAAGTGATGGTACGCATTTCTTCTCATTACACGAGGCTTCACAACAACGTTTGTGTATGAGAAATCGGTTGGAAACTTTCTTCATGTCAGCACGTTGTAGGTGTCGCTACCGGCGCCAACCTTATGTGAATGCTCTGAAAAGCTAATCATTTGCATATCATAGCATCTTCTCCCTGTCGGTTAAATTTCGCGTCTGTAGCACGTCATCTTCGTGGTGTAGCAATTTTAATGGCTAGTAGTGTACAATAGAGCACGACGCCGGCATCCCTCAGAACAAAACCATGATAAATGACGGCTGCCCCAACCGCGGGTTGTTTGTCTCAAGGGACAGCCGCGATCTCTTAGGGAAATCGGCCACCATGCCGTTCCAAGCACTGGGTATTTGTTTTAACATCAATGTGACTCCTATGATAAAGCAACTACTAAAAAAGGAAAACACAATCGTGATGAAAATAAATGTCCTCTTTCCACGGAAACAGTCACAGTCCATTTTGTTTTAGTTTTATGAGCAAAATTGGTATGTTTTTTATATTCAACAGCAGGATACAATATGCATCTCATTATTTTCCATCCAGCAAAGTGTACCGCCACTGATCACAGATGATCACGTGTGTATTACAAACATTTCAGACATGTGAAATAACATTAAAGAATACAGTCTTTCACCCCATTAGTTCACATGTTGGGAAAAGAAACACAATCTTTTTACATTCAACAACAAGTTAAAATTCAAGAAAACAAAGCTGTTTTGTGCACTATGGTAGTCTCGTTTTACCATTCTGATGCTATATCATACACGCGTTTACGAAACAAATTGTGAGATTCTGTCTTATAATAGAACCTCCTATAAGTATCTTCCGTTTCATCGAAACCAATTACCATCAGCATGTTACAATTGAAATTTTTGATGCATTACTGACCTCTTTTGATATGTCTGTAAAGCTTCTGTCATACAGCAGCAGATTCTTGCGTTCTAGTTTTGTAAGCAATTTGATAATCACAACCTGTTTCATGCAATCTACTCGCACGTCAGGGAAAGAAACTACTATCATTTCTAGATTCCACACCAGCTATAATTCAGTTGGTGTCTACTAGAGGTTATGTCGTATGAAATAACTATTTTTTAAACACTTAGTCGTGACGATAAAAGAAAAAGAAACAGTCATGAGTCCACCAGAATAGACAGCCGATTTCTGCTAGTTTTATGGGTAAAATCGGTGTAGTTTTGAGAGAACTGTCTGCTTCTAAACTTTAACCAGTTACAACACTCCTTGTAATAGTACCTCCTATAAGACTTAACCTCATCTCTCTCTCCCGGTATATCGAAAAACAATTACCATCTGTGTATTGTCATTGACCATATTACATATACCACATCGGTCCATTGGACCTGGAGGACAGTGCTCGAAGTCCTTTGCACAGATCTGCACAAAATTTTATCGTCTGTACTGGACGAAGACTATATCCAGCACACGAGAGGGATCCTTTATTGCTCCTTCATAAGCAGTGTAAAAATCTTTCATTCCCCTTACAGCTATCATAGTTTTCCACGTCAAGTCCATACCATCCCTTATGACAAGACATAGTCATTTTCTTTGCACATGTTGGAGCACCCCCTGCTGCACAAGGCGAATCTGTCACGCATCCCCTACTACTACTAAGTATAATACTTCACGAATAACTGAATGCTGGCGATATGAAACAATACTGAACGAAAATCAGCGATGGATGGGCATTTTTTATAAGCTTTCTTCTTGCATGTGATACCACAGTGTTTTAGAAAGAGAGCATAATCATAATCGTCTTGCAAGCCGCCAGATGTTAGAAACACAATCGCAATGGCCATGTTACTGTCACATGTGGTCTTGGTTCTACAGGTGCTCACAAGTATCGGTAATGATATCCATGTTAAAAAGTATACAAACCATATAAAGGAGGTATAGCATCACCTCTGAATGAACTGGTTTTTTCCCACACAGATATCTCGACATCGAATATAGATGGTGATCCCCAGAGTGTGTATTAACAGACCGACAGTACTGTTACGCGTCGCCGAAGCTGTAAGCTCGTAATAAAATCACTGAATTTAGAAAGCGATTCGGCTAAGTAACGTGGTATGAAGCCTGTATTTGCAGATTCCTCATGCCCCCGCTAGATATTTCCTCAGTATTTGTAATGCGTTCTGTCTCGATGCCACACCAGAGGTTCTACGATATCTCCACTGGGTTACAGGAGATGGCTGATTGAGAATGATTACATACAGTAAATTGTATGTTGATTGAGGTCGTAAGAAATGTACACTGACTTTTCAGATCTCTAGTGTTACGCTTTCCAGTAGAAATTCTGTCTGCGATTTTAAATCAAATCCATTCAACCACACACCTGCACTGGATCCTATGGAGAAGTCTTTTAATGATTACAGCCACTAGTGAATCATATTCATGGCACTCTCATACCTCGAAACGAGTCGCCTTTTTCCAACAGCAAAATTCCAACTTGGCTTTAGATAGTCCCTATGCATCTTGTAACTGCTCCTCAGACTCTGCCCCGCCATCCATGCAGCTTTGCGGATGTGATCGTCCCAATTTAAGCAAAACTTAGCAGAAGTCGGAGAGAGCTATATCTACCACATTCTGCAAGCTGTGTAGAAACAGAATGAGCTGAGTTAATGCTATAGTACTGTGCTTTGACCATTCAGTGGAAATGGAAACATATTGTCGTAGCTCTGTCAACATGTACAGTGTGCAAGGTCAGCGCCGAACGAAGCCTGCTCCTGCAACACAAGATAGTATAAAAGACAGTATGAACAGTTACGGTGGTGTTTCTTATTTGGAAAATTAGAAAGACTCAATATCTTACACCAAACATTCTATCATTGTTATTCTGTACCATCCAACAGAGAAAAATTATGGACTATAAAAGCTCCGCTAACTTCATCCTATAGAATTTTACTGAATCTCTCTCTTTTGATATATCGTCTGTGTGCTGGCATCGAGCATATTAGGTGATCCTATTAAATATACAGGTATTGATCCATTGGAGCAGGTGGCCAGCGATCGACATCGCTTGCACATACCAGTGTAAAGTTTCATCGCCTGTACTGTACAAGGGCCCACAGATTATGAGTTGCAAGAGAGGGTCCCTGTTTTGTTGTTTGATACACTGCTTTTTCTGCTGTAACACGCTTTGTACACTGCCACACTTTTTTTTGCGCCATGACTTCGACGTCTGTGTTAGGTTCTAAACTGACATTAACATGTTTTGGTGCATTGGCTCACCCAGAAAACTAGTCATCACACAGTGTAAATCATGTAGGTGCTGCTGACCCCACAAGACACCCACACATTGGGTGATTGAAATAAAAGACAGCCACAACATAAGGAAACTGGAAGAGCTTTGAGGCATTGTGGAGCGTTTCCAAACTGCCGTCCGAAGGTGATTGACGACCTCTACATTTAAACTCATCATTCACAGTGACGGGATAGCTAATGGCGCTGTGTTCCATTTCATTGATTCCTCATATTGCTGCCATGCACACAATCACTATTTTGGTGCTAGCCATCCCTGGAAGGTGTTGCCCCCTCCACCAAGACTCTTTCTCCATCTCAAACAAGCGATTTCAGTCAATCATTATGTCGTAGTCAACAGTGTACCAGTGGATGGATGGGGGTGGAAAAGACACCATCGATGTACTGTAGTAGTGAGCATCGCAGTTGATAGTGCGATCAATTTTAGCAATTTTACCGTAATTTCAACACCGACCAATGACGCGGCAGCATGCTTCCCAGTTTCCATATCATCGCTAAACAGCGCCTCCACTACTTTGCGAGTACCATTGCGAATGTAAAAAGATGACTGTGCAGTACGTTCATTCATTGTTAATTATCGAACAAATAAACCAAAGTATACCAGACAGCGGCCTACATATCTCTAGCACTTCGATCATAGTGCGTAATTTACGATCTTTCTCTATGTGGATGGGAGTCGCAGGGCATTCTTGTATTTTTAGGATAAAGTTAGAGACAGAAATATCTTCTCGCATTGGCTTTGACCAACGCTCTCTGAAGCACTGTCACCGATTTGATCTGCAGCTGACCAGAAGCAGACCGCTATATTCCACGTTTCATGGAGCAACATTGCGAACCAATGCTGTAACTGCTGTCCCGCACCCATTCAAGTACAAGAGATTTTTCCAGATGCGCGAATATCGGCGATGTTAGTACCCCTTAACGATGTATAGTAGATATGAAACTGTTGTGATGATATAACAAACAGTTAAGTAAAAGAAACGTTTGGTTTTATGCGTGATGGAGCTCCAGGCGGACGAAGTTTGCAGCATTTTACGTAAATCGACTGTGCTATCAATTCTAAAGTGTTGTTCTAGTGTGTGGGATCATTACCAAGAAGGTATTGGTAAGAGAGAACATAAACACATGCTCTCCTAAGGCTACAAGAGCCTCCACGTAACACTTGCTATGATGTCAGATCGCTGCGGTTTCCGACCTATTAATCGTATGGAATACAACGCTGTTACTAACCCAATGTAAGAAATAAATTTTCAGCGCATGATATACACTCTCCTTGCAGGTTTCTCTACCATAAACCATGGTGACAAACTGTATAATGAAAAACTACTTCCTTAGAACATCGATTCCTTGTGATACATGAATAATATAGCTTCCCAGAGATATATAGCCCCCTTCACATCTGATTATGGTTCAAAAATTATACTATGCTCGCGTCAGTCCTACATAAAATGATCGTTAGTAACGGAGAATGCCTCTTACAAAGAAAGAGACAAACGCGTAGCAGTGGTGTTTGGCATGTGAAATTACATGTCGTGCCACCACTAACTCTGCAAACAGGACATCTGACAAGTAGATGTATTCACAGGGGTTGTAGTACCTCACAGACACCTGTCGCTCGCCGCGCGGGATTAGCCGACGGTCTAAGGCGCTGCAGTCATAGACTATGCGGCTGGCCCCGGCGGAGGTTCGAGTCCTCCCTCGGGCATGGGTGTGTGTGTTTGTCCTTAGGATAATTTAGGTTAGGTACTGTGTAAGCGTAGGGACTGATGACCTTAGTAGTTAAATCCCATAAGATTTCACACACACCTGTCGCTAACTTAGAATCACCGCAGTTATGAAACTGAATACTCAATTTTATGTCCAAGATGTGGCAAGGGAACGGAGTATGTCGCATAAATCTTCGTTCATCTAGAGGAATGTGTCGAAAAAGGATGGAAGTCCTCTGATGACCAACAGGTTTGCTCTTAAGTAGACAGTGCTCTAAGTCACACACAGAACACGCACTTGTATGCGAGTCCAACACAGGTTATGTCACACAACCGATGCATTCCGACAGAACAACAGAAAAAAATAGTCAAATGACCTGCAGCAACATGTCCCTCTCCCTCTAGAATGCATCATCAGTCTACCATTAAATACTACCTCATTACATCTCAACAGATCACTCCATCCACTTTCTGTTGTCGTTTAACGCATATGCAAGTAAGTTTAGAGGCAGATGGTTCTCTTTTTTTCCAGGAAAGCACCAAAGACAGCAGTCAACTCGCGTGTATCACTATTACTTCAAGAGGCATACAGTAGAATGTTGCCTCGATGAAAAATAAAAACACTGTTTCCCCGGTTCCCAGTGCTTCCATCTCAGTGTTTTGTCGTATTCCTCTTGCTGTCGTATACTCGTTCCCATGTACAAGACTTGTTCGGCACCAATCAGAGAACTTCCAAGTACTCCCTCAGTTTCCCCACATTGCGGCGTATTTTCCCTCAAGCTTATACGTATTTTCCGTCATTTTTTATAATTTTATCGAATTTATGTCACTTCTGTCCATGCAAACATGGCATCACTTCTTGTTCCGTATTCCAAAATTGCTTGTAAACCAGCTGCCAACACCTAGCGCAAATGCACTATTTTTCTGGTCGGGAGGTGTCTGTCACTAGTTTCGAGTGGTATTACGAAATTTTTTCCCTGCAGGATAAAACCAGTTATATGGTATCGTCAGTTATTGAGCTGTATTGCGAATTTAGACCACCCTCGTGTAGTGCTATGCATATACTTGTGTAATTAGGCCCAATCTCTACGATTAATTATGTAATTAGGACCGATCTTTGTATCAGTTTCTCGACCAAAATAAATAAAGTACACTAACTGAACTTTCCTCCCCTGAATGTGGACAGTTTCCATGTGCTGGGGCTGCACATGGGCTTTCCATCCAGTGAACAAGGATTCGAGTCCTGGAAAGGGCACCGCCGTTTTTAATTTCCTGTCAATTCCAAGCGCCTCTGGCGATATAATATTTTATGAGGGGGGGGGGGGGGGCAGGGGGGAGTTGCACTGAGGCTTTTCTGTCCAGGAGGACCAGGATTCAAGTCCCAGAAAGGGTGCTGCCAATTTTAATTTCACGCCGATTCCTGGGTGACGGTAGGGTTGTTGGGTGGACGCCAGCACACCCCTGGGCAAAGAAATTCCCTCCAAAATTCGAAATTCCCTCCAAAATTCGAAATTCCCGCCAAAGTTCGAAATTTCCCCCAGTAGGGTAGGTTGGGGGAGGGGGAGGGAGTGGGAGAGGGTGGGGGGACCCACGTGCAGGCTGAGAAAACACATGATGTCATCTGGCAGTGGGGTAGGCGTGGTCGTGGGCGGGGGTGGTCGGGGGTCGTGGGGGAAATTAATTGATTAATTTAATTTGCGTATCAATTTAATATCAAAAGTGTCCTGATGCCACCATCTCCCTACTACTGATGTTGACCATTCATATGACTCATATGTTCTAATATTTGAATTCTTCCACTCCTGCTAAGCAAAAATATTTTTCTGTCTTTCTCGACAAAGCTTGTAAAACTCAAAGTCATAATTCACAGTGGCTGGTTTTCAAAAAAACGAAAAAGGTCTGTATCCTTGACATTGACACTGTAGTAGTGGTGCAAATCAGGAAAATGACTATCTGCATTAAGTACAATAGCGTGGCATCCATTGTTATCTTTATATCATTTCCCTTTATTTTCAATAACCAATAATATAATTCCTTTTTACAAGCCTCCTTTACGATTTCCGTCTTCCTGGTTAACTTCCACTGCCCATTGTTCGCGTTTTTGTTCATTTCTTGGAAATATTGGCGTCGTGAAGCCACATTGAATATCATATTTTACAGTCAATAGCGGAACAACATGGCACTTGATAATTTCATAAGCGATGTTAGTTACATCCAGTAAATACACTCAGTCAAATTTACTGTACAAAAATTGGTGTAAAAATCTAATACAAAATTTACCACAGCAGATTCGGATTACATGATTCCTTTATCGGTGTTAAATTAAGTGCAATGAACCCACAAAGGGCAATCAGACATGCTCCAAGCTTTATTGCATTCCTACCAGGAAATAACTATGCCACAGAATAGGTATTGGGAATGTCAAAACAAGTGTACAATAACACCGTGCGCACTACCCAATCCGCAGTAAATACGAGAGATGTAAAAAAAAGTGGCATCCTGAACTCTAAATCCATTAGTGTGTATCATAATAAACAGCGAAAACTCTTAAGGTGAAAATATACGATAGTAGAAGCAAAATCGTTCCAATAAACAGGACTGCACAGACGATCCGATAGTGAAACAAACACCAATGCATGGTAATGAGCCATCCCTGGTGTCAGGGAAGAATAAGGTCCTCTTCAGTATACTTTTTGATGAAGTCTCGATGTAATTGGGTTCAAATTTAGACCGTGCCCTAACTTGATGTGCTCTGGACGTCAGTGCCTGTAGTTTGTAGTAGTATTTTGAAACTTTAATAGGTATCGGAATGAAACTTTAACAAAGTAGTTATACTGAGACCTCCAGCTGAAAAAAATTTGGAAACAGTGAATACAAATTTTATTCTTTTAATTATCAATTTTTCACAATAGTAAGCGAGGAGTAATTACCAATTAGTTGTTTTGCGTTTTTAAAAAATGTTTTGCGTATTTAAAAAAATTAAAATCCATTTTTTGTCCTAATAGTTTAGGAACATACGACATGCTCTAGCATAAAGTATTTAATATATTGCCGAATAATGTGGTTCATTGTGTAGGCAATCGCTATATTATTACTAAAGTTAAATTTCTTTTTTTTTTACCTTTAATAACTGATGAGTTAATGATACATAACCATGCAAAATGTTGTTTACATGAAATTGCAACTAAAGATTTGCGTGTCATTTTCTTCTCAGTGATAACGTATCAAGACATTCCGGCTCCATAATCTTGTTGATACTGAGTTTCCTTTTCATATTCTTTAGTTTTTTTACCCTCTTCTCTGTTATATTGGCCTCTTTTGTTGTTCAGCAGGTCTTTTCATCTCCAGTGACACGTTGCCTGTCCATTCACAGCAACCCACTTTTCAAGTTGTCCCCAGTTTCGGCGATTAACCTGTTCATGGTTTTTAATCTGTTAGCTACTACGTCATCAAAAATATTTTTGAGTCCATCACACCAATCTGAAAAGCTGACATACAAACAAATAATTTTTGGCAAGCATTCCCAAACGCAATTACCAAAGATTTCATTCGAATTCTATGTTTTGCGGTGTAAACGTTCTTCCAGGAGTTTAGGATCTGAAAGATCTCTATGTATTGGTTTTAGTTCTACCATAACAGTTTCTGGCTTGGTGCATACATACGTGTGTTTTTGTCCATTTGCTTCACATCTATTATACTTGCACCACGAAGTGGAAGCCTTGCAGTTTGTGAAAGCTCATCAGTGGATATAATATGAAACAGAGGTGCCCAAATTGCCTTTCTCATCTCACTGGAATTTTTGCTGTTTCTCATGATGGCTAGACTGTAATATTTTGTGATATTTTCTATTTCCAATTTGGTGAGTCTACCTTGTCCACAAATTGCTTTGACATCAGAGAGCTTTTTTCCAATCACGTCCTTGCAAAAATTCCTGTCTGTTCCACATTCTCTTCAGCACGTATCCTAAACTTTCCATTTTTTAAATTTTGGTTTCACGATTCAGTTTCACCATATGGTTTAACAGTCACAACACTGTTGAAGCCTTTAAAGTCATCAACACCAAGGTTATGAGTGTATTGCACACAACATCAAGCAACTGAGCGACTAAACATAGAGACTGCCCCTTGCTTTCTATTTCATCACTGAAACATTCCAATATTTTGTTACATTTGTGTTCATTTACCTCACTGGCACAACCCTGGTAGTGTTCTGTCAGACATTAATAGTCCATAAAACTTGCCTGGATCTACAAATCTAACTGTGGCAACTCCATTCATTAATGTACGGCCTCTCCTCTGCCAAGAACCGTCTTATGCAGCAACAGTATCAGTATAATGACAAATATCTAGTTTCTTTCACTGCCCTCTGCATAGATGCTTCCCTGACATATATTAGAGCATTAGACAAGCATTTATAATACCTCTCAGATTTGACAGGTGGCAGAGGGAGATCCATCATTGCACAGAATATCTGGTTTGCTTTTCTTCTGATCCCAATACACCTTATGGCAAAAGCAAGGCGAATATTCATTTCACTAATTTTGTGCTTGTTACAATAAATGTCACTGTACATTTCGTTACTGTACACACTTGACATTCCACTACAATTTTGCTGGATAGTCCTTGTCTCTTACTTACGTCCTCACTCAACGTAAGGGATTTAAATGTTACAGTATTTGCATTCAGTAACTGACAAAAGCAATTCTAAAAGCTTTCACTTACTAATTAAAATGAAACCTTTATTTTCACTATTTACAACACAGCATCTTGTTCATTTTCGGTAAAATGTTTCACCTACAGTTTTGAAGCAGTGTCTGGCGAACTTTTAACCTTAACCTCACTTCACTGCGACATAACAGTTTCTTCACTTTTACGATTTCTAACAACATACTTACGTTATCTACCGTAATATTTACGACTGAAATTAAACTTCCTCGTTTTTGGCATTTTACGACACAAGATGTTTGAAATACGCAGTCATAACAAGTTTATAGCACGGACACAGGCCAAAACCATAAGTAAACTCATGTAATGTATTTGTTTCGAAAAAAGATCGATTGCAATATATCGCTGCTCATAATACAGTCGATATGTTCCTCAAGGATACTGCATAGACGGGTTGCCAAGGAAATGGCGTCTCCAAAATTAAATAACGAGAAATTGTAGGTAAGGATTTGTGTTTGACATTAGTGTGACAGCTAAACATTCACGCGGCACATCCGCTTTAGAAAGACATTTAAACACGAAAATGATGAGATGCTATAAACAACTGTGTATTTTTAGATTTACGAAGAATCAGAGAATTGTATTGAAATAAAAAATTCCATTTTTTGGGGTCTCATGACGTCCAGGTCCCCTTAAGAGAAGATACAATGCTACTTTAGTACGTTGCACATTACAGTCCACTGTACAGTCGTTGCTGTTAAAGAATTGCTCCATGTGCCGTCCTCGCATTTGGATGCAATACTGCATTCGTCTCCGCACTGAATTACGAATTCTTTAAAATACTGCTGCATCATCTCGTAAATGTGGCAAGACTGTACAATTCGTCGCTCCAGTTCTTCAACGTATCTGTAGGAGTGCTGAACACGTCACCTCTGAAATCATCCCCAGACACTAAACTCTAAAATATTGAGGTCAGTTGCCGTCGGGAAGGCACAGATCATACTCCACCTATCCACATTGCACCATATTGACACGATATATGTCTACTTACAACAGCAACAAAATGTGCCAGTGTCTCTGCTGAGCCATTGTGGATATGGGACAACGACCGGTCAGATATTTACCAAAGAAAAACGACTAAACAGCCTATGCTTTCAGAAGTTATTTTATTTAGACGACCAGTTTCGGCATCTCATTAACGCCATCTTCAATGGATAGGGACCAGTTTCGAATTCTTATTAATGCCACCTTCGGGCCCCTATCCATTGAAGATGGCATAAATGAGATGCCGAAACTGGTCGTCTAAATAAAATAACTTTTGACCCCATAGGGCTTTTTGGCGAATTTTCTCTGGTAAAAGTGCGACAGCGACCCATCAAATATCTACCACATTTCCCAACCATGTGGGGTGGCTGATATTTGACCCCTATTAGATGGGGACATAATCGAAACGCTAACGTTTCAAATACATTTGTACTTCCTAGGGTACTTTTTCATTGTGAAGTCAGTGACCGCTCGGAACCCATCCACTCACAATTATCTCGCAAATGGATCGTTTGTGGACCCGTGTTAAATGGATCCTTTCTGCTACCGTTATTGTTTACTTTCTCCAAACAGGGTCCAAAATGAACTTCTTGGAATATATGGTGGCAGAACTAGGGAATATACAAAGTGTTAAAAAAGTATTCAGTACTCTGAGGTGTGGTAGTACGGACCAAAAAATGACAAAAATGTCCATTGAACATCGGCCCTAAAATTAACATCTTAAGAGCTATGAGGGCTTGTTCTTGTTTTCTACTGTGAAACGCATCTCTTCTAATGCAAGTTCTTTGCTGTTACGAACACCCTACACAACGCAGTAAGCAAGTCAATAAACAAAAGATAACACATTATTCGGTTACCACAGTCCACTGTATTGTATTGTATGGAACTGGGGACCTAGAAACGATGGAGAGGCTTCGTCCCCGCCTTAGCCCTCAGTGGTTCACAACCCCACAAACAGGGTACAGCAGTCCACTCACCCCACTGCCGCCCTACACCGAACCCAGGGTTATTGTGCGGTTTGGCTCCCAGTGGACTACATTTCTACTAGTTAAAATATTATGGCCGTTTTCTGTACCTGTATTATCATAAATATCGTAGTGCCTCATTGTTAATGGCATTTGAAATAAATAATTTCTAAATGGCACTTAGAAGCAGTGGCTTCCGTAGCAGCGCAGTAGGACGCCCTTCATGAATTACGTATCTATCTCTGTGTCTCATTATTTTTTGTGGCTTTAAAGTGGTCGGTATTCTCTGCGGTACCAGCGTACCTTCTCTGGTTTTTGGATACAAATAAGTTATATACAAAAAGAGATACATTTTTCTTGATTATCCTGGAAATATGAGCTCTGACACTCAGTACCTTTTCCAATTTCAATCTTCAGTTAATCATGAGATTGGTTCATACGCTGCCCGAGGTGCCGCTCCACAATGTCAGTATTGGTCTTGAGCATAAGCGTTTGACGCCCTCTGATCTAGCGACTTCTACTAGTACTAACTCCATGACGTGTCAAAACATTATTAATATATTACGGATTTAATGATAAAAGAAATGGTGAAAGACTTACTGCAGTATCTTAAAGAGTGCAAGTCATATATAAACATTGCCACTACCAAAGACAGTCACGATTCAATTTAATTCTCGAGTTTCAGCTCGTCCTGATATCTAGTGACGTCTGTTGTCATTATCTACACAACGAGTCTTGCAACTATTATTTATTCTCACGGTCGCCAATTTTAGTCAATTTGACATCATTTGTTTCGTTTGTTAGGCATTCAATTTTCAATTAATTTTCTTCCTTTTTCATTTGAATGCGAGCATCTTATTTTAAAGCTGATTGAAAATTGGTAACCTTTTTACATATTATCCTAATACGTGACAATGGATCGAAATGCTCTTTTGTAACTCACTTGGTAAATTATTACGAGTATAGTCTCTAATAACAAAATAAGACATTTACTGCAATTGTTTTTGTAGGCGCGCGCTCGTGCCTCTGTGTGTGTGTGTGTGTGTGTGTGTTGCATTGGGTTCAGCGTCGATCAATATTTTCGAAGCACAATACTTTCCCTTTTGACTGTTAGGTTCTCACAAAAAATCACTATAAGTGTTTATATACGGTACGCACAACTACTGCACGAAAACTCTTATTGTAAATTAGTTTAAATACAACAGTAGTTTGTACGGCAAGAGTTATTGCCTTGTCCATATGAGTTTCACGATACTGTCAAACTTCAAGCAGAGCTACAGCTTGTTCTTGAGACAACTTTTTAGCTTATCGTGATTACTTGATCTCGCGCCCCGTGAGTCTAATTGTCAGGTGATTATTCGAGCAGCAGTTGATGCTGTATCAAGCCCTGCGGCATATCAAGAAATCTCGAACTCATCTCTTTCGCACAGCCCTGCTTGTTACGTAATGTACATACGGAACAAGGACTCGACAGACAGCTGCTTCCGTTTGCCAGGCCGTAGGAGAAGATCGTGTCTGTCAGTTCGTGTGTGGAATAACAGACGTCCATTATGCTGGTCAGTGCAAAGATAAAACTACGATTTTATCGAAACACGAGCTTGTTCCATTAGATCTAATTAGTAACCCCCGATTTTGTAAAGAATTGAACTCCCATGTATAAAACAGCTTCATATTTCTCGTTACTTTACAAATGAGTTAACGTGTAAACTATTTGACGTTAAGCATGTAAGTGAGGAATTGTTAAGAAATTGTTTTAAGTTATGTTTAAAGTTTGTTGGAAGTCGCTAAGTGCTCTCATTCTCAACCACTGGATAAAAATAGTCTGGATAATTTGCGCTCCGTTTTGAGCAAAACTAGTTTTTCACGCACCTCAATGTTTATGACGTCATATCTTCTGAACTAAATGACGTGGGCGATAGAGACAGCTTAGTTTGAAGGGAGGGGGACAAACTAAACCACCACCACACCCACCCCCACCACTCCCATCTCTGCTGATCATCTAACGCATCTTCACTAATTTACACTCACTAAATGACACGCACACACGACTACAAAAATAACTGCAGTCACAGGTTGGCAACATTCACAACCTACACAGAAGACACTGTGCTGAATGCGGAGCGCACGAAAACCAATGCTATTTCCCTTGTGAAGTTTTACGAAAGAGAGGTGATGTGGAAAGAGGAACAATGTATTGTAAAAAGGAGAGGGTTCAGCGAAAAACTGCCGAATGGTTGGGCGCAAGAAGTCCATTTCGATCTGAACATTCGCTAACAAAGAAGAAAAAACCAGTAATTCGAAAATGTGTAGACAAGAGGTGAAAACACCATGAGTAAATTGCACACAGATTTTGTGAGGAGATACAATTTTTAATCTACAAATACAAGTATGTAGAAACATATTAGGTATCCATATGTTAACACTTTATAAATAAAAGCGAAAGGCGTCTGGTCAAAAACGCTCTTTCATTGCAGTAAGCTTAAGACAGAAAAAACAGTAATAATTGATTATAACATCTGCTGCGAAAGATGACTAAGCTAACAAACATATAAAGCCAATTGAAGTAACGCAAATAATGTCGCTTCCCTCTCGCAGTAGTATTTGATACACAACTATAACGGTGGCTCTTGTTTTTTACCGCATAGTTTCTTCATTTGACACGGATAAATGCTCTATGAACTTCCTGTTTCTCGGTGGCTCAACACTTCCGCGTCACCAGTTCCTGGTGTTTTGGTTAGCATCACTGTCTGCAGAACACGGGAGCCCGGGTTCGATCCCCGGGCAGGTCACAGCTTGTCGTCGCTCGGGACTGGGTTTTCACGTTGTTATAATCATTTATCTCATATTGACCAGACGCGCAAGTCGCCTAAGTGACGTCCAATAGAAGACTTGCACCTGGTGGGCAAACAATTCCCGATGGAATATTCCGGCCAATAAGGCCATACGATCATTCTATATCAATGCTTCTGTCGCTAGCAGAGCCTTTTCTGTTGAGTGCTCGGGTGTTCTGCTATCGTGCTGAAGCAAGATCCAATTTTATCGTCGAAACCCGAGATATCCTCCTTGTCGTTTCTGCTACACAAAATCACTCTGGCTCTTGTTGGTGTTGTAGTCTGCAGTCCAAAGATTGGTTTGACGCAGTTTTCCATGCACCTCTATCCTGTGCAGTCCTTCCTATCTTCCAACAACTACTGCAGCCCACATCCATTTGAACCTGCTTACTGTACTTGTCTCTTGGTCTCCTTTGGAATTTTCACCCCCACCTCCACCCCCTCCTCCGCAAACACACACATCCCTCAATATCAAATTAATGATTTCTTGGTGTCTCAGAATGTGTCGTCTCAACCTGCTCTTTCCTTTAGTGAAGTTATATCATAGATTTCTTCCCCCCCCCCCCCCCCCTTCTGTTGTCTACCTCCTCATTATTTACACGATCTACATATGTAATCTTCAGCAATTTTTTGTAGCACCATATTCCAAAAAACTTCAACCCTCTTCATGCCTGAACTGCTTATTTTCACGTCCGTGCATGGCTACACTCCTTCAGAAAAGACTTCTAACACTTAAATTTATGTTCGATGTTAACAAATTTCTCTTCTTGAGACTCCCTTTTTTGCCACTTCCATTCTACATTTTATATCCTCTCTACTTCGTATGTTATTTTACTGTCCAAATAACGAAACTCATCTACTAATCTAATTGCCTCAGCTTCGGATGATTTAGTTCGACTACATGCCATTATCCCTGTTTTACTTTTTACAACATGCTAAACACGTTTATTTTACCAATTCCATAATTGGTGACGTTACTTTTGAGGGCACCCTGACCATTTTCCGTTTAATGAAGAAAGACAGACTCCGCCTTAGTCACTTTGTTTGGTTACTAGGATCAGCCTACCCGATCGAAACCAGAAATCCTGATAAAAATACAAAGCAACACAGACTGTCTCTCTCTTTGTCCACTATATTTTACAAATAATTAACAAGTATGTTCTATAAAATTACGGGAAAGGAGTCGTATAGACTGAGTGTCCCCTGCGGATATTTCGTCCTGCTGCTAGCTTCTTGCGGCTGGACATTCTCCGACGAAATATGAGCAGAGGAGGCCTAGTCTATAAAGCTGTATTCCCGTGATTTCGTATATTGAGCAGTATGCACTAAAACATAAGTATTTGGTCAACTACCATTTTCGTAACAACTATAATTATACTGGGTGCCAATCCTTCACCTTGTGACGACAAATGTAAAGAAATACTCGTTGGATCGTCACAAATTATTAAAGAAGATTTACTTTTTATGTTGTAAATTTTGTAATATGGGAACTCATGAAACATAAGACCACAAGTCCGTCTAGAATTTCACAAATTATTTCCATGATATGGCAAGAAGTTCCGTTAATGTACGAAAACGTAACAATAATAAGTTTAAAGAATGTATTTGTTTTACTGTTTTCAAAATGTCTCTTTATTACGTCATGTAAATAATGAAGTTTCTATGTCTTCGTACTCAGGTTACTATTCAAGATAAAGGTATTTTAACTTGCCCTATTTCTCCGTTATTGACGAATATTTTGGCCCAAACTGGATCACACACACTGAATGACGTGTCTGGCTCCATATTGCCTAAAATATTTAATTTGAATGAACTAATAATGAAGTACAGGAACAAATGGGAAGAGTATGTAACAAAAATGGAAGAAACTAAAATATCAGAATCACTGATGAAGAGAGCAGGAAGCTCGGAGCCATACTTGGAAACGATGCGTGATTATGAAATAATATATTTAGTGAGTAGGCTGTATGTCCATGTCCCCATGTGAACCCGGTGAAACCTTGAGCGCTGCGAAATCGATGACTATAAGTAAACAGAGTTGTGTGAAGTAAAAATAATAACAAAGATTATAAACAGTTCATTACTATCTGAAATGTTTGTTGATAATTTCATCATCCAGGAAACTCAAGGTCCAATTCGGTGCTTTAACCTGGCGCAAAATTTCGTTACAGAGTCACCCAACTGCAGAGTGAAACCTTTGTTCCGCAAGTGTACCTTTCATTGTCAACACTCATTTTTCTTTCCTGTTCTCCATCCAACATACCCCAGTGCCATTTTAGCAGCAACTGCAGTGACCGAAGAGGTTGCTTATGTGTATGATTACGGACATTGTTCGCACGGGAGCGGTAATGTTTTGCTGCGAGTAGGCAACTCACGCTTACGGAAACTCTCCAGGAAAGGCCACGAACCCCAGTGAGACCTGAGTGAAACAAGGCCCGTTCCGGCTGGAGCGGTTGCTACACACTGTTCCCGCGGTCCACTCGGAGCTGCGAGATGAATCTCAATGGCCAGTCAATTTGTCGAGACGTTTATATACTCCGTGTCACGTACTGTGTTAACCATTTTCGGAAGAGTAATAGCTTCCATGTCACGGCTGCTGTATCTCCCCGTCATACGAATTCCCTCAACAACGTTCATAGCCTAAGCTTTCTATTTACTATTGTCTCTTCAAGGTTAACTGAAGCTCTACAAAATTCTATTAGTTAACTGCAACAACAAAAATAATAATAATGTGAATAACATTGTTTGCAGATAGTAGGTGACATACAAAAATGTAAACTAAAAAATAATCTGTTATATTGTTGAATGTTGTGTGACTAATTGTAACCATATAATCAGGCGAGGAAGTGGATACTGTAGCATTGCCTTCTGTCTCACAGTGAGACATTTAATTAAAAGTTTCTCAAAGAGCGACATCAGATAGCATTTCATGAAATATATGATTTTACGTAGTTTAATTGTAGCGACAAGAAGACAAGCCACAATGATGATGAAGAACAATTTTCTTTTAATGGCACCGTCCTGCGGAGTACACTGATAAATTCTGTAGTTTTGACTGAATTTTTAACTGCATTGGCCGATCATCGTATTTGTTGTATCAAGCCAGTGAGCAGATTGACTAGCGTCATTGTTCGACGGCGGGTGTCCGATCAAATCCATACAATTCCTACGGAAAATGTTACGTAAGGTAATACATATGATCGACAAAAATCTGTCAGACAGGCGGGGGCTTCTAGCTTCAGTTAAAGAAAGATTTAACGAGGGAAGGTGAATAGTGTTCGGTCGTTCAGTTTCGAAAAATCCACCTCCAACTTATTTGACAGCTGAAAAACAACCAAAGCCCAACAAAAGTTATTTGTATGAGAAGGAGATCGGATAGTAATCACTTTTAAATAATGAACACGGCTAAGTATAGTTAATATAATAATTATTAAGCCAGCAAATACGGAGGGTTACACTCACTGTTGTTAGTACAAGTACAGACATCAGGAAAGTAAGAAGACAGGCAGAAGAAAAGTGAAGTAACATTTATCATTTGTTCTCAGCAATATAAATCTCTCATTTTATACATTTCTAGAGATTTTGTTGAGCATGAACGTTCACTATGATTATAAAAGTGCCCGCTTCTTCCTTGAGAAGTTACACTCTAGCAAAATATTTCACCAAATACATTCAGGTACAAACTGTCTGTGTGATTATTTCCCCTTTGGTTTATCGTATGGAAGTAAGTTTCTGAAAGGAAAAGAATGGTGTTCAATACAAAAAATTAATCTTTCAACACGAAAGCCTCAAGTTGGCTACACACGTAACTCCATTCTTGACAAACGTGCATGATCAAGCGTTTAGCGCAAGCCTGCATAAATCCCTGATGCCTCCACGAAGCTCAAGCATCCTTTTATATTCATCAGTTTCTACTTATAATATGCCGAGCTCAAACGGTGAGTTCAAGACATATCCACTCATTGGCATAATACTCGAAGGATATGTGGCGTTCGCTGTGTTATTCACTGGTTTGCTATTTAACTAATTTGTAAATAAAAATTATAATCTTATTTTATTACATTGAGTAATTACTAAATAATTTTTTCTCCCGGCTAAAGATTTGATCAAGTTGCTAAAGAACTCCAAGTTAACGTCGTGTTAAAGTGTTGTCTGTAAGTTGTGTAAGTGTCACTAAATCACAGTTCATACAACAGATTCCTTGCAACTACTGATTAAGATGGAAGCAGTTATCTTCAGCAAAATGATCATTAAAACCACCGAATATCTGCCGCGCACAACACTGACGAATGTTACCTGAAACAATATTCTTCGCAACTCGTGCGTAATTAATTTCGGCTCCATACATCAGCTAGAAAAGTTTGTTATAAGGATCGTGCTATGAGCACTGTTTTTAAAGAACCAAACTGATTCGAGTTATTTTCATTAAAATGAGTTCGGAACCACCGGTCCACATTTATTTTTACACATTTGTATTACGTTCGGCATTTATGTCTGCAGAGTTGCGTAATTTGAATTTGCCGCTGAGACAATTGTTACGATGGCGGCAGACAATTGATAGAGACTTTCTATTGTTAGAGCAAATAAGTATTTTAAATGTTTATTAAACTTTACAGAAACTCTACCTTCGTATTGGGCACTATTTAGACTTCATCAGGCAAACATTTGATTTGTTTCTAAGGAAAACACAGACAAAAAACGCGATACAAATCGCTATCATCAATGGCTGCGCTCCTTGCAGCGGAAAGAAATAATTAACACAGATAATGCTTACTGAGAGAGCAATTAAAGTTGCAAATAATTATTCACTCACGTTTATAATAATAATGAACTCTATTTTCAAGTAATAATTAACAAATAAATTACAATTTCTCAACAGACCTCAGTTTGATATGCGTCCGCAATCTACAAAAGCCAAGCAACAAAAGGTAAAAACAAAGGAAGACAAACGCAGATCATAAAAGGAATTTACAATTATCATTGTCTTTGTATGATACACATCGATATGTCTAATTACATCATAGAATATTATATAAATAATTAATATTTATAAGTTTTCACTGTTTTTTCATACGTCGAATACATAATGTTTATAACTGTTAGAGGCATAATTTCCTCTTGTCGCACTGTAGCCAAAAATTTATCACGTGGATGTTACAATGCCCCTTGGGCTGAGAAAAAAATTAGTTTATCTATTGTATATTTTTTTATCAGTCCACGTAATCCACGTAGATTTGCTACTCTCAAGATGCAAATGTTTAGTTTCAATGTTGTTTTAGACATGATAAAATTATAGTTGAATCGAGTACTTTAAATGACTTCAGTGACTGTATTATCTCGGAAATTGCTGCGGATATTTCCCGGATTAACTTATCCCCCCCCCCCCATTTGGGTTCACTGGACTCGGAAAACCGGGAATAAAACCGTCCTAGGGGCTTCAAGAAAATAAAAGACACCAACTTTTAACAGTCAGGCTTGGCATGAATGTAATAAAATATGCTGTAAAATGCAAATTTATGACTCTGTTGTAAGCATCTGAGACAATGAATGTTTTCTCATGGTGGGGTATCATAAAATTTCCAAAGTCACTCATTTATCGAATGTCATAACAATTTGCTGCTGACGTCGTAAGACCGCCCCCGTGTCGGGCCGTTGGACCGCAGACAGGTAGTGGCTGCTGCTGGACCGCCCCCGGCCGAGTCGATGGGGCGTCGGTTGCCGTCGGCTGCATCGTGGTTTGGATCTGCTGCTGGCTAGAAGTCGCGCTGCCGCAGGTCTTGTTTCTCCTTTCCCACCTCCCTCAGTTTAAGACGGGTACATGAAATGTCAAAATATAAGCATCAGTGACAAGATAAATACTATTCTCATCCTGTGGAAAAGTTTATTAGTGTCCATTTCACTTGCATTCACACGGATGGAATTAGACGGTTTTTGGAGTATGTTTTGTATTTTGACACTGGTCAACACAATGTAGTGATTCATATGTAAGTTTATCACAATATGCACATTTTGAACACTGCACCGTTAATCATACAAGTGTCCGTAGTATGCTTCGTTTACTTAAGCGGAATGTAAATATTTTCGCGAATAGCCAACGTTGCATTATTGTTTTGCCGCGCGGCTGGCTGTACAGCTGGCTGTAAATTTGGCACGCGGAGACGCTTCATATCAAACTACTAAAGGTCATCAGTTTAAATTAATTATTAATACAGTCAACAGTACTCAACGTTCATAACGTTGCTGCTAACTTTGACACTCCAAGAGCGTTCATAAGGTTACGTGATCACAGTTTTTATCACTGTTCGTCATTATTCACAATGTAAATCACAGTTCTTCACGCGTCCACTAGTTTCTGCGAAACACGTTTCACTGTTCTGATTGCTCTCAGTAGTTTTCCGCAGTACTTAACAGACAATCTAAATGCAAATGACACTTTTCAAGTAATGAGGTCTGGTACACTTGCACATAAGTTCATATTATCATGACTGAATAACAAAATTTAAAATTTTACACTGTCACATAAACATGAGACACTATAAAACTTTCAGAATCTGCTACATTATCTTGACCATGAGATCATTACTGAACTGTCCAGATAACAGCACATTTCCATTTTTATTAGAGATACATATATTAATATATTTCTATTTTTTATTTTTTTTATTGGGATTGTTATTTACCATGTTTTTGGGACAGATGTCCATGTTCGGTTTCTCTAACAGGAATGTTGTTCATAAGAGCATTTTAAATGACTTTGTAATGAAACCGTGTACGTAAATCAGTACACATTCAGATTTCGCTTCACTAGTGGTGAAAGCAGTTTATTTTATTTTTTATTTTTGTTTTTCAGTCACACAGCTCACACACCACCAACACTCGCTACGTGTATGGGACTACATGACTCAATCTTATGAAAATATTTTTGTTATATCCATTCTTACACACGAACATATATACTATTTAAGCATTTTAATTATTTCTATCCCACGTGTAGAAAGGTAAAATTCCTCACATCTAATGCAACAGCACTCAAGTGTCTATCAAGTTATTTATCCCTTTTAAAGTAAAAATACATTTGTTATGGGGATTCTCTACTCCTTGTTCAAATAATTCAACAACATTACAGTGTAATACTTGACATAAAAGCTTATAAACTAATACATACATAATATTATCAAATTATTACTGCTAATTATTTTACCATAAACATTATATTTAAAGTTATGGGGTAGTGCACTTGCACTTCTGATTGGTCCTTTGTATATTCACTTCGTTTTTCTTCGTCCAGGGGACCGAGTAAGATGTTCTGCAATAGGTCTTGTGTGGATATACTTTCATATTATACTGGTAATCTTTTATGATTCAAGGGCGTTCAGTGACTACTTCGAGGTATCCGGATAATAATTCTGTTAATTGTTTAGCCTCTGAAGCATTAGTGCAAGTTGCCTCCTGTACTTTCTCTTCTATTGTTGTGACGATGTCACTCACATTGCTGGGTGCATCGTTATTTCGATTTTTGTGACACATCTGTGGGTGCTTATGATCAAACACTAACATCTTCTGTTTGCTGACTGAAAGATTCATTTTTCTCATCAGCGGAAGGTTCGCACCGAACTCCGATTCATCATTAATGTTATGGGTCGCTGTTGGTACTTAAGTGCACATGTCCCACGGGCGAGATGATTCATTTTTTCATCAGCGGAAGGTTCGCACCGAACTCCCGATTCAGCATTAATGTTATGGGTCGCTGTTGGTACTTAAGTGCACATGACCCACGGGCGAGATCAATTACAGCTTCCATTTCCCGAAGGAAGTCAAGACCCAGAAGCACCGGTATGGACAAGTTATCCATTAGTAGGAACGTGCATAATAAGCGATCATTTCCCAAGGAAACTTCCACCTGTCCCTGGAATTTTATACTCTGTGCCTTTTTTCCCAATGCCCCTATAACCTTACAATTTGCAACCGGCAAAATCGGCAATCTTCTTATTTCCGATACCTTCTTGAAAAACTGCGTGTTCATAACTGATACATTAGCACCTGTGTCAAGCAGAATAGTAGTTGTCACTCCATTTACAGCTCCGGTGACACTTGCTGGATATTTTCCCTTCGTGACTTATCAGAGACAGCAGGTTCCTGATATAGCTCGTCTTCCATCC
Organism: Schistocerca serialis cubense; assembly: GCF_023864345.2. NCBI lineage: Eukaryota > Metazoa > Arthropoda > Insecta > Orthoptera > Acrididae > Schistocerca > Schistocerca serialis. Next base: position 855,277,353 of record NC_064639.1, on the reverse strand, counting down.
TGTTGCCATCCTGATACCGCATCATGTTTATTTTTTGTACAGTCGACCTATTGCCTTCATTGTTGGCCTCGGTCACCTGGCGAAGGCCTACAGGGACCGAAATTAGTTTGTTGGGTTCTGAGTGTTTTGTTTTGTTTCCGAAGGTACCTCCACTATTCTAACATTTTGTGAGTTTTCAGTCGGAGGAGGCCTGCTTGGATCCCACCACAGTGGACATTGATTGCTTGGTATAGGTATAGGCTGTACATAATTTATTGGCTGACCTGAATTGATAGAATTTTGCTGCGGCTGCCAATGAGTTAGCCCTGTCTGTCGCCAATATTCACTGTCACCCCGCATATTTTTAGGCTTGTCTTTATATGGACTGTCTGACCTGTTGTCATATCGTCTCTTTCGGTTGCTATTGTTATTGTTTGGGTTTTCATTGCGGTACGACCTCTGATTACCATTCGGTTGTTGGTGTTCTTCGGCCTTTTGATAATTACTGTTATCATTATTAGGATAACCAAAATTATGGTTGTAGGGATTCCTACTACTATTATTATTATTGTATTTTCCGTTACTATATGCTTTACTTTTCTTTTTCTTTGGACTACCTTCGCCCCTATTTCCATTATTTCCATTCGATGAATTTTTTTCTATTAGGACTATTATTATTGCTGATCACGTCAGAATTTTTTCTGGCGTCTTCTAGCACTAGATCCAGTGAATCAATTACAGACAGAAATTCTTTCAGATCGGTGTCTGTAACATTAAATAATTTTCCTCTAATGTGTATGGGTAATCTAGCTTTTAACACTCGCAGTAAGTCTCTGGTGGTTACTGGCTCATCCCAGTACCGGGTCATGTTAATATATTTTTCAAACTACTTTCTTATGGAAGCTGACTTCGGATTGTACATTTCTGCATTGTAAACAATTTTACGGAGTCGCTCTTGAGTAGACGCTGACCAGAATTGATCAAGGAACGCCTTCTCAAAGTCGTGGAAAGTCTTGCAAGTTTCTGCTGCATTTAATGCCCAGAGCGACGCAACACCAGAAATATGTGAAACCACAAACTGTATTTTCTGTTCTTCCGACCATGATTTTGGAAGAACACTTTTGAAGTTTCGAATGAAAACTACTGGATGTATGTTTTTCTTGCTTTCTTCGTTAAATATATGAAATTGTCTATGCTTAATCAGGCTTTCATCATGCATCAAAGTAGTTAAGTGCATGGAATTGCTATCACTCGCAGGTTGTGTGGTTATTTAATTACAAGTACATTCTATTCCACTATTATTGTTCCTTGGTGTCACATATTGCTCTGGTAATATCGGGGTTGATTACCAAAATTTGGTCTTCCTTCTGGTGCATTAAAATTCGCCGTCAGATTATCTGCGATCTTTTCCCTGTCAGTACCAGTGTTGTCATAACTGCATACTGTCAGATTTTCAAAGTTTTGATTTTCAGAGCTCAGCACCCTGGCTACTTCTGTTCGGACTTGCTTTCGGATTTACGAGGGAATGTCCTCCTGCATTGTTTCCACAGCGGTAGCCAAGGCTTTGAATTGGTTCTCTAGTCTATCTACTTCAGTTTGAAGACTATTGACCTGAACTGGAATGTTTAACGGTTCAATAGTGGTTTTTACTGTATCGATCTCCTGCTTAAAATGGGTAGTAATAGCATTATCACGATCGACCAACACTTGATTTATTCTACGGACAATTTCTTTATCTCTTTCCAGAAAAATATTGTTTATATTTTCCATAAATTTCTTTTCCTTTTCTTGGTCTTTGAGCTCCTGTTGCTGTTTTTCTATAAGCTTTTCCTGTTTACGTTTTTCCTTTTCCTGCTGACGTAGTCTTTCACGCTCCAGCTCTTTAAGCTCGCGTTGTTTTCCACGCTCCTGCTCTTTAATAGCAAACTTTTCAAATAATGCTGTTAGCATATCCTGTATGGACATAACTTGTGCATTGCTAACTTCTGCCCCTTGCCCAGAAGAAATATTGTCATTAATTCCTAACTGGTTGAATGCAGGAGTGTCAATTTGTTTGGCAACTCCTCGGGTTTACTATCTCTCGGGCCATCAGTTTCTAAATTATCATTCATAATTAAATTTCCTAATAATTCGACAGAAATATGGATAGATTGTTCTACCTGAGACTCTGATGTCATCTCTGCATCAGTATGCTCATTTCGTTTATTTTTCTTTTGTTTAACCATTCCATCACCAACATAGCACAACAAATATATAAATCACTGACAAGTACCAATTGACACAAAATGATCTTATTAACTAACACATATACACAAATAACACTCAAAAATATTATTCTCGCAGCCAGAATATGAAATTATTACTACTTATAGGTGGAGGTACTGACCCCGGACTACAAGTCCGATTAAAGAAAAAAAAAAAAATTCCAATTTTAAATTGCACACGCAGGGAATGTTGAAAGTGTGCTGCTGTAAATTTTGCGAAGATGCACATCTGTTCCTATGTGTACTGATTGACAGTTGTGGACTGCACAGCGTATGTGAAGTTACTCGTGTGTCTGGCACCAGTGCAGATACAGATTCGTACAGCAGTTCGGTAGGAAGATGTCAATGCTCATGAAACAAGTAAATAAACAATGATTAATAGTTTGTTTTGGTACTCCGTACCTGTAATAGATCACAATTTCAATTAATAAAATGAACAAATGTGCATTAGTGGCCCCACGTTGGGCGCCAGTATGGCGTTCGCTGTGTCATTCAATGGTTAGAGTTTGTTTTGGTACTCCGTACCTGTAATAGATCACAATTTCAATTAATAAAATGAACAAATGTGCATTGGTGGCCCCACGTTGGGCGCCAGTATGGCGTTCGCTGTGTCATTCAGTGGTTAGGTATTTAACTAATTTGTAAATGAAAATTATAATCTTATTTTATTACATTGAGTAATTACTAAATAATTTTTTCTCCCGGCTAAAGATTTGATCAAGTTGCTAAAGAACTCCAAGTTAACGTCGTGTTAAAGTGTTGTCTGTAAGTTGTGTAAGTGTCACTAAATCACAGTTCATACAACAGATTCCTTGCAACTACTGATTAAGATGGAAGCAGTTATCTTCAGCAAAATGATCATTAAAACCACCGAATATCAGCCGCGCACAACACTGACGAATGTTACCTGAAACAATATTCTTCGCAACTCGTGCGTAATTAATTTCGGATCCATATATCAGCTAGAAAAGTTTGTTTTAAGGATCGTGCTATGAGCACTGTTTTTAAAGAACCAATCTGATTCGAATTATTTTCATTAAAATGAGTTCGGAACCACCAGTCCACATTTATTTTTACACATTTGTATTACGTTCGGCATTTATGTCTGCAGAGTTGCGTAATTTGAATTTGCCGCTGAGACAATTGTTAAGATGGCGGCAGACAATTGATAGAGACTTTCTATTGTTAGAGCAAATAAGTATTTTAAATGTTTATTAAACTTTACAGAAACTCTACTTTCGTATTGTGCACTATTTAGACTTCATCAAGCAAACATTTGATTTGTTTCTAAGGAAAACACAGACAAAAAACGCGATACAAATCGCTATCATCAATGGCTGCGCTCCTTTCAGCGGAAAGAAATAATTAACACAGATAATGCTTACTGAGAGAGCAATTAAAGTTACAAATAATTATTCACTCATGTTTATAATAATAATGAACTCTATTTTCAAGTAATAACTAACAAATAAATTACAATTTCTCAACAGACCTCAGTTCGATATGCGTCCGCAATCTACAAAAGCCAAGCAACAAAAGGTAAAAACAAAGGAAGACAAACGCAGATCATAAAAGGGATTTACAATTATCATTGTCTTTGTATGATACACATCGATATGTCTAATTACATCATAGAATATTATATAAATAATTAATATTTATAAGTTTTCACTGTTTTTTCATATGTCGAATAAATAATGTTTATAACTGTTAGAGGCATAATTTCCTCTCGTCGCACTGTAGCCAAAAATTAATCACGTGGATGTTACAGATAGATGAATGCAGAAACGTATTTGAACTTTCAGTCACTCATTACACCTTAGATTAAAAAGCAGGATACAATCACGAGGAAGGCTATAACACCGCCCGAAAGCTGGACAGCAATATCGCGATGTCTCGCGACAGGAATGAGTTATGAAGACCTCAAATTCCAACGGCACTGTCACCGGAGGCACTAAGTATCATAATTGCTGAAACATCCATACTATGTAACAGTTTCTGAAAAGTGGTTGTTTGAAGGTAAGTGAAATGTTTCTTTTACGTTAAGTTTGTATGAAACTGTTTACTTGTGGAACAGTTATGTATGGAAAGAAAGATGCAGCTCTATAATTTATGTGCAGATTATGAACACGCAAGTCACTCTGCAGTTACGTTTCAGAGGTTTGGTCATAATCAATAAAAACTATACTGGATGCGAGAATACCCATTGAAGTCACACGCACTGATATCACGTATACTGCGTGGAAGTACTATTTGTCCCAATAAAATAAAAATAATGAATTTCTCTGCTAATAGTCTGTTTTTAGATGTCCCTCATCGTCACAGCTGCAGATTTACGCAAAACATCGTGTCTGTCTTCAATATTTTTGGGTTTCTTGAAATGACTTGCTGTAGCACCAAGCACCAAATCAATAGAACTACCACTTCGTTTACTCGTAGAAAGTCCGCATGGTGTTCTCTTCGGAGATAGCTCAGTAGACTTTCATGTAAAAGTATATGCACAGTCTACACATGCCTGAGACGGTTCATCGACTCTCCTACAGGGCGTATGCTTCATACTTCTCCATTTTCATTCTACAAGCAAGATTTAACGATAGTAAGATCTAACAATTATGTACTTGTTATCATAACGTTCAAATATGATTTTTAATATAATTTGTAGCGTTATGATCATTCATTTTTCAGGTAGCTGTGACAGAGTATAACTAATTCACGATGGCGAGTGATTTTGAAAAAGAAGTGGAATGTTCCACACAGTGTTGCCCGCACTGATCGTGAATATTTAGAGAAAGTTCCTCCAGCTGAAAGTGGTTAATTATATTTTGATTATAAATATGCTCATGGTATGGTCCTGCTTACCATAGCAGATGCCGAATTTCGCCACAAGTGACAAAACATCGAACTGGGGAGTTTTTCACAACCCTGAATTTCTTAGGAGACTCCAAAGCAAATTATTGAACTTCCCTAGAGAGACGAAAACTGTGTTATACATTTATATAGAACGGTGATTTCTCTTTGAGGGCTGACATGTTAAAGCCATTCAGACAGAGTAACATAAACAGTACAGAAAACCGTTTACGCAGAACTCGGTACATTATTGAAACGTTCAGGGATATTGGGAGTACCCTTCAGAATTTTTTATGTTGCTACAGTAAACCGTATTGATTAAGCAGGAACAGCATCTGTTGCTTTGAATAATTATTTAGTGACTACTGGAGGTCAGACCTACGATTCATGGGATTTTCTACACTATGAGGAGAACATAGCATCATCCATGATGAAGTAACATCAAGTAGGCCTGTTTCAGATATGTTACAAAGGTCTATCGCTAGAATTTTCCATTTGATGATTGTTAAAGAAGAGTTCATTAACTACTTGGTAAATGAAACACAAGTCGTCATTCTTGGAGTTTTACCGGCATAATCAGTGTTCCATCAAATTTCAGGCTTGCAGCCCGAAGACGTCGACATCTTACGATGATATTTCGGCTAAAAACCATTCAGCCATCTGCAGGTGAGTTTTATACTGGAGATGCACGTCGCCGACTTTATACCGAAAATTGACCTGCTGGTGCAACGGCGTAGGTTTTCGTTACGTGACCTCGAGTTTAAAGCTCTCTGTCGAATACTGCTCCACCTGAGGTGCCCCCTGTCGAACTGCTGGCTTGCGCAGTTAAAAACAGTTGCCAAAATTTTAAAATTAATTGTTGCTGGAAATGTATGATTTTATCCCTACGACTCAATGGATCGGACTTATTGGCAAGTTTTCATGTTGTTTCACTTTTCACAAGGGTTCCTCTAATGGAATCATTGTCATGCATAGGCAATAAGTTCCAAACTGATATAACAGCCCTTTTCCATCACGACCTTCCCTCAACTTACCTTTTCTTCAAAGTCTTGTTTTGAACAAGCCCCCTCTCGAATCTAAACTGACAATGCAGATAAAATGCCTTCTGCAACATCCAAAATTTTTCGCCATTTAATGTCCGTTGATAAGTTGTACTGTACTTCTAATTCTTAATCTGTAAGCTTTACTGCAGGAACTATGTTTAATGTGTGATCGGTGTAATAGTGCTTTTATCTGTGAATGTATATAACTGATTGTGAGCCGGCCACAGTGCCCGAGCGGTTCTAGGCGCTACAGTCTGGAAACGCGCGACCGCTACGGTCGCAGGTTCGAATCCTGCCTCGGACATGGATGTGTGTGATGTCCCTTAGGTTAGTTAGGTTTAAGTAGTTCTGGGCCTAGGGGACTGATGGCCTCAGAAGTTAAGTCCCATAGTGCTCAGAGCCATTTGAACCATTTTAACTGATTGTGATTATAATGCGAATATTGTAAATTGCTGGGTAATAGCCAAGGGAACTTTATTTAAACATATTGACAGCAACGACGAAACGTCATTAGCTATGCCATTGCTTATCTTTGCATATGGAGAGTCTCTGTCGCGCTCGGAGCAGAGGGGAGGCAGAGCAGCTTGTCATGAAAGAGTGCAGGAGTGTTTGTTGGGCGCTCCCGGAGACGCGGTGTGCAGCAATGACCGCACCAGTGTACGCGCTCCTACTTCGTTAAGCCGGTAATATTGAGAGCACGATAGAAGTAAACAAGCGGAGGAAGCTGCAGCTCTAACTGTTGCGTGTCCCATAATAATCCACGGCTCTGCAGACGACTCCTGGTTCTCAACCAGCAGCAGCAGTGTAAATAGCTTTCTCAATATCAGAACCCTTAAGAAACCCAAACTGTGACTTTGACAGTATGTTACTTTCACTAAGGTGCTTAAGTAGACGCTTGAACATAACCTTTTCAAAGATTTTTGAAAAAGCCTTTCTTGTGGAGAGAGATAACTTCAGCATATTTAAGGCAGTCCGGGAATATTCCTGTGACAAATGATTGATTACACAAATAACTTAAGATATGACTAAGCTCACATGAACACTCTTTTATTAACTTTGTTGATATGTTATCATAACCACTAGAAAGCTTTGATTTCAAGGACTTTATGATGGATTCTATTTCTTTGGGTGAAGTAAGTGTCAATTCCATTTTACTGAGATTGCTTGTGTGCACTGGTCTCAGATATTCCATTGCATTATTTACTGAACCTGACAACCCCATGCTATCAGTAACAGAGACAAAATACTTGTTTAAATGGTTTACAACACAACATGCGTTTGTTACCAGGGTTTCATTTATTTTTAGAGCTATTTGTTCCTCCTCATTTCTAGCCCTACCTGTCTCTGACTTAACTATATCCCATATCGTTTTTAATTTATTGCTGGCTGTATTTATCTTCTTATCATAATGCAGGTGTTTAGATTTCTGGATAACTTTCTTCAATATCTTAATTTGAGTTACCTTCAGGGGAAAACAATTTTCAAATAAGGTGCTAACTTTATTAATGAATGTTTTGTACTACGGTATGTTGATGATTTTCACTTATGGACCGTCTGACAGCAACTGAATAAAACACAATTTTAGTGCCATACGCGTTTCGCCTTTATTTTCTGCAAGGCATCATCAGTGGCAGGTTGCGTAGACAGTTTCTTACATCTTACGCTCCTGCTGCATTTTTGGTCTTGTTCTTCTTCCTATGAGCGCCAATTTGCTGTTTTTTCTGCATTCCACAGCACTATGCACTGAACGTTTGTATTTTTTGTATTTTTCATTTGTGTCTTGGATGCTGTAAACATCCATCCAATTAATTTCTTTGAGCAATCTCCTAAATTTCTCAGTATTTGATTGTTTTATTGGCCTTCTGTACTCAGTTCTGATAGATGTTTTACCCTGACAGTTTTCAAACTTTAATGTTAGGTGTTGCATGTCATGGTCAGATAGCCCATTTACTACTGGTTTTGTAATGTGGCTTAGTTGCCTAGGATTGTCTATAAATATATTATCAATAGCAGTCTTAGAACATTTGTATACCCTAGTTGGGAAATTTACAGTATAAATTAAATTGAAAGACAATGTAACTGATTTCAGTAACTGTTCACTGACAGTGTTTTTCAGGACATCTATATTAAAATCACCAGCAGCCAATAGTTCCTTGTTTTTTAATTTTAGATGAGATAATAAATCTTCAAGACCGTTTATAAACAGGTTGAAATTTCCTGAAGGTGCTCTGTATATGGCTACTATTATAAAGGACCTATTATGAAATTCTATCTCTGTTGCACATGCTTCGAAGTGCTGCTCTAAGCAAAATTTTTTAATGTCAATGTTCTTAAATTTAAAACTGTTTTTAACAAATGTGGCAACTCCTCCTTTCTCCATCTTTTGTCTACAGAAGTAGGAGGCTAACTTAAATTCTGTAAGGTTTAACATATCTACACCAGTGGTCACATGATGTTCAGAGAGGCAGATTATTCAACTGGGTTCGATGACTCTAATTCATCAATGCACATAAGTAGTTCATTAATTTTACTTATAAGCCCTCGAATATTTTGATGCACTAAAGATGGTTTGCATTTCACATTTACCGAGGTGAAATCGGATGGAAATAAAATTTCTGCTGATTGTTGTACATTTTTAACCAACAGCTGTGTTCACTGATCCAATGTGCCAGGATTATGCTGTTTGATTTCTTTATCAAACTGAAAGTTTGTTTCAATCTTTATTTCTCTCAGAACTTGACTTCGTTCTGTCCTACCTATCCTAAAAAAGGTGCTGCTCCAACACCTATGACCACTGGTATATTACCGCACATGGCAGTGCCTCCCCCCACCCCCCTTATATTTCCTGCTATTAGCCCAGCCAGTTAACCCTTCCCTTTCCTGTTGAGGTGTAGGCCATGTCTAGTATAATCCCAACTACTGAGAGAATCAAAAGGAACCAAACCAATATGTCACCCCGCACCCGACCCAAGCAACCGCTACAACTCCAAATTAACTCTCACGACAGAAGAGTTTAATTGAGGTCGGTCATGGCGTCTCAGAACAGACACAAACTCAACACTGGTATGTCTCGTTGCTGATGCAATCTTTGCCAGGTCATACTCCATATTGTACCCAGGATCTCTGTCAATACTATTGCCGGCCCACCGAGAATAACCACGGTGCCTTCTTTGGTAAGATCTTTACAGAGAGAAACCTAAATCCTCCGTCACCTGACCCAGACCAGCACTTGGTTTAAAAAAATTTGTGACCGAGTACTCTGATCCTAACTGGTCCTGCAAAAGTTGGCCTACACATCTGGCATGTGAACTACCTAACAACAAAACTTTCTTTCTCTTTGCTGACTTCCTTACATTATTATTCAATTTTCTACTGAAAGTTTATTGTGCCCTCTCTACACCTACCTCTGTCTGAGGCTCATCAGCTTCTAACTGAAGCAACAGGTCAAACTTATTGTTCACACTCACCACAAAGCTGTCTGACAAAGTTCTAGGTCTGTTACTCCTGTTACCTGTTGCCACTTCCCACCTCTCTTTACCCTTCTCCCTCCTTAACCTGTTCAGATCTTCCCTAGCCTGCTCTAACTGTGCCTGAAGAGCAGCAATTTTCCCCTTCTGTTCCACTATTTTCCTATCTCTACTGAATATCCTGCAGAACCACTGATGAGTCCGATCCACTTCCCCATTTCCCACGCCGCTACAGTCACCCCAATGGAAAAAACCTACTGCATCCATCACACCAAACCCCGGAGCAAACAATTCTACGGCACGTCAGGCACTTTTCACTTATGGCAAAAATCTTCCTTTAGCGAGAATAAGTCAAATTAAAGTACATAAAAACAAGAAAACACGTTTACGAAAGATTAGGTCTAGTCTCAATCGTATGTAAACAAACTTACTTTAGTGACAATAAGTTAGATTACCGAAAAGAAGAAGAAAAACACATTTTACAAAAATTAGGCCTAGTCACAACTTTATGTAAACAAAGCTACTACCGTATGTACAAAGTTTCCAGACACCGGAATTTAAAATCTACGCTGTATTTCGCAAAATAAGAGTTAAACAACAAAGAGATACGCTATTCTTAACTTGCTGGGACGGAACAGAACAATTAAATGAGATTCTATAAGTTTTACTGCGCTAAAATGTATGTAAGAATACGATCGTAACCCTACTTTATGTTCCTTTCGCGTTTTCTAGAATAATACGCAAAGAGAAGTTTACGTTAGTTAGGTTTAAGTAGTTCTAAGTCTAGGGGACTTATGACCTCGGCTGTTAAGTACCATAGTGCTTAGAGCCATTTGAACCATTTTGAACAAAATTCTACACCTAATCAAACGTGCACTGAGAGTTTTTTCATTGTTTGGACAGGTGAATTTTAGCTCCGCAGGCCCATAAATCTAGAGGAGCGCGCATGCAGTATCCCTGTTGAGCATGTGCCTGTGGGCCTCAGATGGAGCAATATTCAACAAAGGGCGCTAAACTCGACTGAGAGTTGTCAAGCAGCTAAGCCTATGCGCATGCACCTCCACGCCAATATTCGGTACAAGTCAGCTACGTGCACCGGCAATCTCCAGTGTGAAACTCACTTGAAGATGGGCTAAAGTTTGTGAGCAGAAATGTGTTGGCAAAATGTCGACATAATCAGTCTGCAAGCCAGGAACCTCATGGAAGGCAAGTTGTTTGGCAACTAAACTTCATGTACGAACAAAGCTAAATCAGAATCGAAATATATTTATATTGAAATTTTTGTATAAACAAGTAATTTTTTAAACTCTCATAGGACTACTATAACTAAATATTCCTGGCAAACTGTACCACTTACCTCTTTGTCTCCTAAATTTGTTAAACAGACTCTGGGCGCCTCCTCGACTGGTGGTGTAGTTGTAAAGGAGTACCTCAACACCGAAAGGTTGCGCAATTGAATCCCGGTCAGACCACGGAATATCTCAGTCTACTTTCAACCTAGCAGTTACCTCTCAGTTATATGAGAATTCGCCAGGAACGACACGTGGTTCGGATTACAAGTTAATTGCAGTTCCACACTTCCTGGTAGTGTTACTGGGATAGGTTCGAGGTCTGCAAGTTGCAGAAGTGGTGTTTAGTTGAAGGACTTGGAGCAGGACGTTTAGACTCGCTGAATTGTTATTGTTGTTATCGAGAAAGCTAAAAAAATGGAAGCATTTGTTTGTAATCTGATCTGCGGCAGCCTCTGATTTACGACTACTTTCATTTTTTTCGTTAAGCAGTCTGTTCTCAGTATACATTATTTATTATTATTCATCGTTGCCCGTTGCAGGACCATTTCCGTTATCTTTAGCAAGAAGGAGATAATATGTACTATACCTCTTTTGCTTTCTAAACAGTGACTTCTGCATAATAGGTGTGAAACAAAGCATAGAGAAAGAGAGAGAGAGAGATGTTAAATGAAATGCGTTTTTCTCTCAAGGGGGCAATTTGTGAAACCTTCAGTGCTACCGAAATAGAGTCCTATCGAAAGAGTCCTCAGAAAATCAGAAGAATGCTGGTCATGTATAGAAGCTGACACTATCATCAAAATTAGTGATCAGACACTCATAGGAGACAGAAAAACTGAAACTGAGGATAGCAATGCAAACTCAGAGGCCTGGATTCTCTCCAAATGTTCCTTTACTAAAAAAAAGAAAGTAATACATTGCGTCATTTTACTCCTCGTACACTTTCGGATATGAGTGTTATAGATACTGGGTATCAATGATGTCGAGAAACAGCTGCAGTCGTTAAACGTAAACAAGGCTTCAGGGCCCGATGGGATTCCAGACGCATCCTGCATAGAGTTTGCGGCTAAGTTTACTACCCTATTAACCATTACATGTCATAGATGCATGTAAAAAGAACTCCACCCATTAATTCAAGAAAAGCACAGGCCACACATTGCGACCAAACCCTCGCGATCTTTTACTTTTAGCTCAGTCCACGCTTTTTAATTACCGACAAACTGCGTAAAAATCACATTAAACTCTTATCTTAACACTTCTACAGTGACTGTTGATTGTCGATCAATAGATATTGTATTTTTGTTTATTGTTTCAGTTAATATCGTTTTGTTAAACAGGTCGGTATACAGTTCTTGTTTTTTTCGTGATGACATGCCACTTCTGTGACCCTGGTCGCTGTACCGTTTTTTGTCTCTCATACCATTGGCCCGAACTGTGGTGTTGCACGATCATGGGCAAGCAAGAACTTCGCATTCATTCAGCGGCACTCAGATGCTGTTAATATCTATAAAATGATGATATCAACTTAGGTGCATTTCGACTGAACCGTGTGTGCCCTATTTAACACATAGTTCACCAAATATCAAATAATATAAAATGGCACTAAGCTCCCATACAGTTCCAGTGATTAACAAAATTAATTGGAGAGTCTCGCCCTGTCCTGTTGTGAGGTTTGTTGTTGCGTGTGTCATTCAGATGAGCGATAGACAAACCAAGTTTGCACTGCTCCTTAATGTGATTACTCACCGACCAATATGACGCCATTTACATCCATTGTTACCGCGGCGGCCATATCTCCAAAACTTTGCATCGTCACTGTCGAGGAAATTCTTGTATTCGTGCTTTACAGATTTCAGAGACGACTTAATAGCATGCACATTAAGGTCACACCACTTTATAGTGCATACGTCACAAGTCATAGACAACACGACTGCTCAGTTCAAAGCCTTGCTGTCTTTCTTCCCCTTTGCAACTGCACACGATACCACTGCGTGTTCCAGATGTTCAGCCAATCACGACTTGCGATTCTCATTTTAACTTGAAGTAGTTGTTTTATAAACCGTAAGAGTTCTGCAATAAATTGCCTTTACAAAAGTAATTGTAACAACTCTTTCTCCATATTAGTTAATACATGTTCAGAAACTCGTAACTTATCTAAGCCACAAGGATATCTGCTTTCCATTTATATGCAGGTATATACCGAAATTTATTGAACAATAATAACATACCGAAAACATTTATGGAAAAGAAATAAAATTATTACATTTTGTTGTTGAGTATAGTTGTTCCATTACACATGCTCCTCATTTTCCTGAGTTATCCCCGAAAGCACACTCACAAGAAAATGTAACATCACAAAAACTACACTTTTACTTCACCTAGCAACATACACTATGTGATCAAAAGTATCCGGATACCCCCAAACGTATACGTTTTTCATATTAGGTGCATTGTGCTGCCATCTGCTGACTGGTACTCCATATCAGCGACATCAGTAGTCATTAGACATCGTGAGAGAGCAGAATGGGGCGTTCCGCGGAACTCATGGCCTTCGAACGTGGTCAGGTGATTGGATTTCACTTGTGTCATACATCTGTACACGAGATTTCCACACTCCTAAACATCCCTAGGTCCATTGTTTCCAAAGTGATAGTGAAGAGGAAACGTGAAGGGATACTTACAGCACAAAAGCGTACAGGCCGACCTGACAGAGACCGCGGACAATTGAAGAGGGTCGTAATATGTAATAGGCAGACATCTATCCAGACCATCACACAGGAATTCCAAACTCCATCAGGATCCACTGCAAACACTATAACAATTACGCGGGAGGTGAGAAAACTTGGATTTCATGGTCGAGCGGCAGCTTGTAAGCCATACATCACGCTGGTGCAGGGTGTCCAGAAAAGGACTCCCTGATTTCAAAATTAAATATCTCGAAAGCAAAGATCGATAGAGGAATGCAGTAAACGGTATGTTTATTGTGAAAGCTGTAAGAAGTTTATACAGCAGTTTGAAATAATAGTTACAAAAGCTGCTAACAGATGGCGCTGTAATCGCCATACGTAATGCCTAGTATAAATAGTGATCCGAAGCCCAGAGCGATCAGTTCCACTATTGAAACGTGAAAGGAGGTTAGCGTACCGAAGAAAGAGATTAAAACCATGTACTCCATTGAACAATACGTTTTTCTGGTGCTAGAGTACCACAGGTTAGAAGAGAGTCCTACGGCAACAAGGCGAAGTTTTCAAGCACGATTTAATGTTCCAAAAGGACCCGATGCGAAAACCATTCGTACGCTCTTCGCAAAATTTCAACGAACAGGCAGCGTAACTGATGATCTAGTGGGGCATGTTGGCCGCAAGCAAACCGCAGTTACGCCTGAAAATATCGCCACAGTTTCTGGAATTCTTCAGCGAAATCTAATGTCATCCGTCCGTAGAATTGCATCTGAGACTGGTTTGAAGCGTTCCAACACGCAGAAAATACTGAGAAAGAGCCTACACATGTTTCCATTCAAAATTCAAGGGTTGCCTTTGCTAATGAGATGCTCACAATGATTGATAGTGAAGGATTTGATGTTGGCTGCTTCTGGTTTACAGATGAAGCACACTTCCACCTGAATGGATACGTGAGAACTGGCGATTTTGGGGTTCCGAAAAGCCATATTGGTGTGAAGCGAAACCCCTGCATTCTCCTAAAGTTACTGTGTGGGCTGCAGTATGCAGCAGAGGCATTATTGGCCCTTTATTCATTCGAGAAACGGTCACTGGTGCACGTTACGTTGCAATTTTGGAACAATTTGCCGCCACACAGCAAGCGTTAAAGGATCGACCAGGTACTGAATGGTTTATGCAAGATGGAGCCCGACCACATCGGACCGAACAAGTGTTTCGCTTTCTTGAGGAATACTTCGGGAATCGAGTCATTACTTTGGAATATCCCACATTTACTGGTGCAGGCATGGATTTGACTCCCTCTGACCTTTTTTTTTGGGGGGGGGGGGGGCACAGTGAAAGACATGGTCTACCCGAAGCATCCCGCCACGCTGGACGTGCTTGAATCGGCGATCTCTGTGGCATGTGAATCCATTTCGGTTTAGACACTACGAAATGTGATGGCGAATTTCATTCTTGGTTTGCGCTACCTCTGTAGTGCCAATGGTGAATATTTTAAAAACATTGTGATGTGACTGTTTGCAAAGAGTGTTTTCATACGATTATTTCACTTATGTATGCTGATATGAGCTGTACAGAGTACAGCGCCATCTGTTAGCAGCTTTTGTAACTATTATTTCAAACTGCTGTATAAACTTCTTACAGCTTTCACAATAAACATACCGTTTACTGCATTCCTCTATCGATCTTTGTTTTCGAGATATTTAATTTTGAAATCAGGGAGCCCTTTTCTGGACACCCTGTAAATGCCAAACGACGCCTCGCTTGGTATAAGGAGCGTAAACATTGGACGACTGAACAGTGGACTATTGAACATGAGTAAACGTTGTGTGGAGTGGCGAATCACGGTACGCAATGTGGCGATCTGATGCCGGGGTGTGGGTATGGTGAATGCCCGGTGAGCGTCATCAGCTAGCGTGATTACAGCCAACAGAAAATTCGGAGGCGGTGGTATTATGGTGTGGTCGTGTTTTTTATGGAGGGGGCTCGCATCCCTTGTTGTTTTGCGTGGCACTACCGCAGAACAGGCCTACAATGATGTTTTAAGCACCTTCTTTCTTCGCACCGTTGAAGAGCAATTCGGGGATGCCGATTGCATCTTTCAACACGATTGAGCACCTGCTCATAATGCATTGCCTGTGGCGGAGTGGTTACACGACAATTACATCCCTGTAATGTACTGGTCTGCACAGAGTCCTGACCTGAATCCTATAGAACACCTTTGGGATGCTTTGAAACGCCAACTTCGTGCCAGGCCTCACTGACCGACATCGATACCTCTCCTCAGTGCAGGACTCCATGAAGAATGGGCTGCCATTCCCCATGAAACCTTCCAGCATCTGATTGAACGTATGCCTGCAAGAGTGGAAGCAGTCATCAAGGCTAAGGGTGGGCCAACACCATATTGAATTCCAGCACTGCCAAAGGAGGGCGCCACGAATTTGTAAGTCATTTTCGACCAGGTGTCCGGATACTTTTGATCACATACTGTAAATTACAATTCCTTCAATGCTTATCTGCAAAGACACGTGCTTAAAAACTTTCGTTAGAAAAATTTTTCATACAAATATTTTCACTGGTATTAGTAATCTTTTTATAAGTGCTTAATTTAATCTTAATTATTGCAAGTTTCTGTCCTCTTATCCGTTTCTATTTATAGAAACCCTTAAACATATAAAATGTTACATCAGTAATTTTCATGATGGTAACGATTCATTCAGCGTCCTTTTTTACTTTTTTCCTTTCCAACATTCTTTTTTACTTCTAGGTTATTTAACGAGTCCTTTCTCGCGTTACTTTACACTACATTACTTTTTAGTACTCAATTTTGCGTACAATTTTTGCACAATCCTTTTTGGTTAGTTCTGTGTCTGTTTATGCATTTCTGTCTTCCATTTTTCTTTCATCAGTTTATAGTTTCAACTGTCCTTTTTATTATAACATTACCTGAAACTTGCAAGAATCACTTAATAAACTTGACATTTACAATAGTATTTATTAACATATTTTTGTATTACGAAATTCTTCGAATTTAAACATACTTTAGAGTCTGTTCCGTGTTAACCTTGCGTTACTTCTTTTGTGCTTTCTCACTTCAGTTTTTCTTTTTATTTTAAGCATACCAGTAACTCGTGGTTCATACTTTCTTAAATCTGTAATATTCGCTACTCCTAATGGTTCCCCATAGATCGGAATCTGTAAGTAAAATGAATTGGCATTTGGACTGTTAGCAATTACAAATGGACTGTTATACATGACCTTGAACTTACATGTAGAATTCTAGCTTCTGCCTGCTTGCTCATCTTTTCCTTAACAAATCCTTTTCTACTGATAAAGTACAGCTTTCACTGTTTGATTTTCATCTGGAGGTTTCTTCCTCCTCCTTTCCTTACATCTTTCACTGCCTATTTTCTCGGATGAAAATTATCTTTTCCCCAACCTTCTGGTTCATCAACTGTAGATTGTATTGCTGCTGGGTCTTCATGAGCGGCGGTAACTTTAGTAAACTCATCTTGTACTACACACCTTTCCCCTTCGTTCTTACTAGCATCTGTTGCGTTCTCATTGTAGTTGGCCTGCTTCTCCATATTCCGACAAGATAACACAAGATTTTCTGTGAATTTAAATGCTTCTTTCTCAAATTCACTCTAATCTGTTCCAAAACTATCAGAATCGTAAATCACATCATCATTACCTACCCAAGTGGTAGTTATATCTTCCTAGGTCACATTAATATTTACATATACATTTAGGGGCAAAGTTGTTACTCCATTCCCTGATACCTAATCTCTTCCACTTTCACTACGCTCTGAATCGCTTTTGCTGTTGTCCGTTTCATTATTCTTGTATTGTTTGTCTCCTTCAAAAGTTACTGTTTTAACTGGATCAAGTTTCTACACATGATCTTCGAGTGGGATTATTTCATCTACATCTTCTTTGGCAAGCATCTTTGTATTATGCTCCTTTTTCTCCCCACTTCCCTTATGTGTTAGGTCATTCTTTTCTTCATTTTCCCATTTCTGAAACACAACATACATTTCACAGAGTCTCTTCACAAATACCTTCTCGTCTTCAACCTCGTCCATTTGTCGGCAATCATTGTATGAAACGACAACTGGCATTTCTAGCGATACTTCCATTCTACTCCCACCTAATCTCGAAAATACATATGTGATTTATTGCTTAAAGGCCAATTACTTTTATCCACACTTTTATCCACACCTGTGCAGAAACTAGTTTTCCTCATCATTGTGCACTCTGTTGTTTTTAACATTACCTCACCCACAGCTAGCACAGTTGCCCCTACTGCGTCCCCTCATCGTATTAACTCGTGGCCCATTTCCTCCACCTCTGTTAGAGACATCCACTTGCCCGAAATTTCGTTGTTCGCTAGTTTCGTGCCAACGATCCTCATTCTCTACCCTTTCCAGAAACTCGTCCAATGTTTTGCAGTTACTCCCAGCATAACATTCTGAGTCATCTGGAAGCTTTTTCCTGAGTTCCCATACTTTTTCTGATTCAGACTTTCTCTCTTTTAGGTATCTGACCTTTGGAAACTATCTTTCGAAAATTCCTTCATGGAATTCCTTCCATAATTGTCAGACATTGTGACGACGACAAATTCGGGTCAGAAACTGTCTTTTTTTTTGGGGGGGGGGGGATAGACCAATATTCTTCCAAAAACTTGTCCTTAACCTCAGCAAATGTTAAGTTGTCTATATTTATGTTCAATCCTCGTGTTTCTGCGTTGCCTGCCAGGGCATCTATTACTAAATTAATCCTTTCTCAATCACTAATAATTTTCGGTAAAAGTCTTTCACAGTTACTTTTTCGCTCTGTTTACTCACACTGATTAGGTTAGCTTTTCTCTTCTCAGATAAACTAGCATCTAATTCTGTGATGTTTGCTTTAATTTGTTTAATTTTTTCTTCATTTGCTTGCTGTCCTTCTCTAACTGATTAGTGAAATGTGTATGCAGTACTCCCAAATTACCATTCTCTGAATTCACATTTCCGTTCATGGTTGTTATATTAATATTTATGTTCTTTAGAATTCGCATGATAGTGGTCTTGAACTGTTGCTGCACCTCGACTACACTTTGATCTAATTCCTCGGTTATTTGTTGTTAAGTTAAGAATCAGTTTCCACATCTGCTTTATCTGGAGTAACTGGTTTTGTTTTCACCTCCAGCAGACACAGAGTGACAACTAGGGTTTTTATTTTGACTCAACGGGGACTGTCATCCACCCCTGATTCATCTAAACTACCTACGCCATTTGTTTGTCATGATCTGATCCTTCTGTGTTCGCGCCTACACCGTTCCTTTCTATTGCGTCACTATTACGTTCGATATTGAAATTTGTAGCTCCTTCTTTATCAAGATAAAAATTTCTGTTTTACCACTCTCTTTCCTGTCTTGCTGTTACGTAAATACAGTCTAATTTCATATATTTTGGAACTGATTTATTCCGTTTTGCAAGTTCGCATCTTTGGACTTCCTCAAATTATGGATAACTTGTTTCGCAAGAGATCTATTAGCTGGAATATCCTGTTATGGTCACCAAGTTCAACCGAGCTCTCACCATCTTTCTCTATCAGTTCCAGCCGAGTTTCTTAATTAGTAACAAATTGCTTAAAAATCGCATCACAATCTTAACAATTCTAGAATGACTGTTGATTGTCGACCAAGAGGTCTTATATTTTTGTTTATTGTTTCAGTTAATATCGTTTTGATAGACAGGTCGGTTTAGAGTTTCTATTTTTTTCGTGATGACAAGTCACATTCTGCACCCCAGTCGCTGCAAACTGTTTTATGTCTCTCCTATCGTTAACCCGAATTGTGGCGTTGTACGACCTTGGCCTTGTCAACTCTATATCCCCGAAACTGTAAAGCCGGACCCCACTGCAAGCGAGAACTCCGTTTTCATTCAGCAGCATTCTGACACAGTAATATCTAGCAAATAACGATATCAACCTAAGCCGTGTTTAGATTGAAACGTGTGTGCCTTGCTCGCATTGTTTCAAGCAAAATGAAGGTGATCTACTACTTATTCCCAAGCAACTGGTGGATGCAGGGTTTCGATCCTCAACTACACTTACTGTGGCATGTAAAGCATGTTAACATTGCCTATCTTCAACATCGTTTTGATATGAAGGGCTTATTTCAATTGTGGTACAAGTCCATTACCTCCACTTTTCTGTCTATAATGCTTCTGAAATTAATGAGCCAAACAAACAGAAAGAAAGATTCATCTCTAGCAAGAAGCCATATGCTTGAATATTTCTGGTATCTCGACTGCAGATTTTTCAGCGCTCATTTAACTTCAAGACTCGGTATCTCAATATGAACAAAAATGGAGTTGTACCACTACTGTAATAAGCCCTTCATATCGTGATTATATCGGCCAGTCCATAGTCGAAGATGTCATCTCAGGGACGAATAGTTTGTGACTCACCTTCTGTAATAAATACCAACTAAGTTTTCTCCTGTTTTCTTCATGGCTGTCAAGCTCTGATGGAACTAATTTACTTTGCTATAGCTTCGAACTGAATTCTGGATTATAATTTCAGTAGTTGTTAATTACATTCTTAAGTATGGAAGCTAGCTGATTCATTCACATGCATTGAAGTGGCCATCTTTAATTCTATGTATCAGTTTATGGAGAAGAATTTTCCTTAGCAAGAATTTAGCTTTCAGTAAAACTTTGAAGTTAGAACAATAAAATATTTACGTCAAAAAAAAGGGAATCAGAAAGCGACAAATCAACTCAATTGAAAACTTCTGTTCTCTCTGTTCCAAAATATATGAAATTAGACTGTATTTACGTAACAGCAACACAGGAAAGAGAGTGGTAAAACAGAAATTTTTATCTTGATAAAGAAGGAGCTACAAATTTCAATATCGAACGTAATAGTGACGCAATAGAAAGGAACGGTGTAGGCGCGAACACAGAAGGATCAGATCATGACAAACAAATGGCGTAGGTAGTTTAGATGAATCAGGGGTGATCAAAATTACTTCAGCAGTCTTTATTTAGTTGCTTTCCAGTCTTCTAGATTATCAAACACCATGATTTAGGGAAAAGCATTTCTAGTAGTTCCGAAACTGTCTTGGAAATGGGAGTGTGAAATGGTTTAGATTGAAATTAACGTCGTCTTTAAGAATTTTTTGCATATAATTCACCAAATGCTACGTAACAGGAAATTGCAGTAAGCTCTCGTACTGTTCTAGTCTTTCAGAAAATTAACGTCGTGTTGTGACGTTTGTTGTGGGCGTCATTTAGGTGAACGGTGGACAAACCAAGGTTAGACTGCTTGTTCCCATAACTGATACATTAATTACTCGTCGACCAGTGTGCCGCCATTTAGTGCCATTGTTACTTCGGCGGCCATAGCTCCAAGATTCTGCAACGTCACTAGTTCGGATATTCTTGCCTATGCACTTTACAGATTTCAGAGATGACTTAGTGGAGTGCACATTAATGCCACACTACTTCTAGTTGTTAAGACGTGCTTTTACATCAAAATAAACTTAAGCTTCATTAGTCATAGACAGTGCGACCGCTCAGTAAAAAACCCCACTGTCTTCCTCCGTCCTTGCAAATGAGCGTGACAACATTGTGAGTCCCAGCTATGCAGCCAATCACAACTCACTGCTCTCGTTGTCGTGACTTTAGTTATTTCGCAAACCCTGGGAGCTGTCCAATAAATTACATTTACAAAAATAATTATTACAACTCTTTCTCCATATTAACTAACACATATTCACAATCTCGTTAGTTTCTTAATTTTTGATATCTGATTTCCATGTACATATAGATATGAATCGAAATTTATCGACTGATCACAACAAATCGAAAACATCTACGGGAAAAAATTTAATATTATTAAATTTCGTTCTCAAGTATTACTGTTCCTTTACAGCTCGTCTATAAGAAGGGTATCGTTTACCATCATTGATATAAAGCTGTCGTAGAATCCTATTCTGAGCTGAAACATAACGACGTACTCGAACAGTATGACCTCTCCAACTGAGCCTCCCTAGGGCATGGGTGTGTGTGTTGTCCTTAGCTTTAAGTTAGTTTAAGTAGTGTATAAGTCTAGGGACCGATGACTTCAGCAGTTTGGTCCCTTAGGAATTCACACACACACGCCAACCGAGTCAGAATGGATTCCGATAACGTCGAACATGCGATACCCAACTTGCTCTTTTGTCACAAGACTTCCTAAATGCCATAGAGCAAGGATGTCAGATAGATACAGTATTTCTTGACTTCCAAGAGGCATTTGCTCTGTGTCACAACTACGTCTATTAACGAAAGAACGATTATTCACGGTATCAAGCGAAATTAGTGACTGGGTTGGGAATTGCCTTGCAAGGAGGAAGCAGCACCTTATCATGGACGGAAAGTATTCGACAGAATGAAGAAATAACTTCATAGTGTGTTGGAACCCTTTTCGTTTGTACTGTATGTTAATAACTCGGCAGACAATATTAATAGTAGGGGCAAGTACTGTCTCTTGGAATCTCTTGGAACACTTTTGGGACTACCGCATCTAGCAAGCCTGTAATAGAAGTTTAACTTACTACAAAAAACTGATATTTTTCTAAATATGAAAAACTTTTCCAAAGTTCAATGCGATCATATACCTAGGAACGGAGATTCTATTTAAATTTAAAAGTGTTCGATCGAGAAGATATTGGTAATACTGTATTTAATAGTCTATGTATTAGATTATTATTTTCCACACATCAGTAACACTGTGCAACAATGAAAATGTAAATCGAATGAAAACAGGCAATTCCTATCAGTTCTAATGTGCTGATCACGAATATTACAAAGACAATTTAAAATTAGCTCTAGCTTTCATTTCACATTTTTTATTATGGTGAGACAACTATGTATGGATTTTTATGTGAAGTTTAAAATCAAATATTATAATGGTTTGTCAAACTCATAATAACTAGTAACATTGGATTATATTATTGTCTCTGGTCTTAATTGTGTGTAATATTTTGGATATAAACATTTTGATACCAACTTTAGTGATCTTTGTGTCTCCCTCTTCAATTTCAGTTACTTTATTAATGTATGCAATAATTTTTGCACATTTATTTACAGATTAACTACCAGTTGTTAAAGATTGCTACAGAAGTGAGCAAAAATGCCACGAGTTTGTGTTAACAGTGCCGACACATTTTGCTATGTGTGTGTGGAAAAGTGACATTTGCTTCACAAAAATAGCAAATAACCATATTGATTATAAAAAAACTTACAGTAGTTATTTTTGGTGCAAAATAGGTGATCAGGATAAACCCTGGGCTCCATACATGATCTGCAACACTTGTGCCAGCAACCTCAAGAGTTGGATGCATGGGAAAGGACGTTCAGTGCCCTTTACAGTGCCCATGATCTGGCATGAGCCAACTAACCATGTCAGTGACTGCAACTTTCGTATGGTTCCTCCTATCGAGAAGGGAATATCTAAGAAACAGCCACTATATCTTGTCACAGAAATGGAATCAAAAATTTGTGTGCTGTTTGGTCCAACCAACCAACCAACCAACTGACCAGCTATCCATGACAATATTTCAAAAAATCAACTCCATTGTCTCAAAAGTATACAACAAATCCTTTAGCCTAGTGATTAGATTACATTGCTTGATTTTACAGGTAATTTCTATTTTGTTCTCGAGAATGCTGTGCCAGGTTTTCAATTTGAAAATAATCAACCTCCTGTGTATCCCATTGTTGTCAATTTTCTTGAAAATGAGCAAATTCAGCTCATACAATGGAAACCAGAGGTAGGAATATCAACAGTGTAGGAAAAGATAGAGTGGTGTTTACAGGGAAGATGACAGTTTTCACTAAAGTATGTCAGATTGAGGGATGAAGAAGGAGGAATTGTGCCTGTCTGTAACATAACGTGTCATCTTAACGGTAAGTAGCAATTTATCCTTTCCTACACTGCAAATATAGCTCAAAAGGTTTTTTACAATTAATGACAGTGTAAGGGATGATACAGTTGCAGTTTATGTCTCTTCGATAAAACTTGTCAATTTACTGAAAAGAGAAGTGAAATTGTGGCTCAGTAGAAAAATAATTTAGGAATGTCATGAGTCTGTGCTATCACCTAAAAGATTGTAGTGTAAATACTGAATGAAACTTTCAAAAAAAGTCATGCTAAATCTGAATTGATGGAATTGGGGATACTGTAACAGAATTAAATGTATGAGCCAGCTTACAGCAACCAGATGAATTCACCGAGTCCACAGATTTGTACACTTTGTGTGGACGAAACATTTACGTTGAAATGACCCAAACTGACCCAGTCACTTCATTTACAGAAGTAATATTTCCTTCATCTACAAGAGCAGTCATAACAAGGGAAAATAACAATTTAGTATTAATCTGAAGAAAAACAATGGGTGTCATTTTTTGCCAAAATATCAGAACCAGATGAAGACCCTCCAGAATTTTTGATTTCAGTGCTGCAAATAGTACAGGTAGCTGCAAATAGTACAGGTAGTTGTATGCACATATCTATGACAACAGTTCAAGGGATGGAAATGCTGAATTGGAAGAGGTATGTTTGGATCCTCCCACCAACATACTATCACAAACATACTTTTCCCTTGTAAATCATTGGGTTGGCAAAGTAATTTCCCAGATGCTGGCATTACAAAAATTTATGATCAATTTAAATCTCAACAATACTAATACTGTTTTTCATTAATTTCAGTATTTCAGGTGTTTTATCCCCATCTCACAATAAATTCCTATCTTGTGCCAACCTTTTATTCTCAGAGTAGCAGTTGCACTCATGTCCTCAGTTATTTGTTGGATGTATTCCAATCTCTGTCTTTCCCTACAGTTTTTACCCTGTTCAGTTCCCTCTAGTATGACAGAATTTATTTTACGATGTCTTAACAAATGTCCTAACATTCTGTCCCTTCTTCTCATAAATGTCCCTCTCACTGATTCTGTGGACCCTGTGATGATTTCTTTCTTTTATGTTTTCATTTGTTGTCCTTGGTGTCGATGTAGTGCATTGTGATAACTGGCTGAAAAATGGGGTGCGTAAGTACAACTACTACTTTAAATAATGTAGCCACAGGTGCACAGTTGTGTCCCACAGTAGTTTCCTTTCACTGTTCACAACCCTCCCAATGATACACAGTTATATATGACCAGTGCACTATTGTTTTAACTTTCCATAAGCCTCATTAATAGTTTGCAGACAAACCTCCACATACTGCTACAATAGTTTACTATTGAACATCTACGAGCAGTAAAAACCTAACCACAAAGTTTGCAGTTCTTGAAGAATAGCAAGGTACATATGGAGCAGACACTGTCATTATTTTAACACAAGGCCTAATTATGTTACACTTATTTCACGGATGCATTGTTGTTGATCTAACTAATGCAAGTTTCTCGTCTGAAACTCAGCCATGGACTGACTCTGTCGGGACCAAAAATAGATCCCTTATATATCCTCATAATAATAGGTACTGAAACTACACATTGTTCAAAGTAAAATATATAGAAATTACAATTAAAACTTAACTCATTTAATTAACTGAATACAATGAAAAAATGGTTCTTTTTAACAGTATCTTCTACTACAAGAGCTAAACTGAATTATTTGTTTAGATCATGAAATTAACAAAAATAATTATGCAAACAATACTTTTGACAAAACTGTTAATTACTTTGAAATTAATTAAGAGCCAGCTTTGCTAACATGTTTTTGAATATAGCCAAATAGATCCTTTAAGAATTCTATTAGTTTTTCCTCCAAATGTTTCTAATTAGTACTGTAGTTATATTTGTTTTTAAGTCAACAATAAAATTTAAGTTACAAAACAATTACTGATTTCAACCTATAATGAAAATATCAACTAGGAATAGTGTAAGTAAATTAGATAATCAATAACATACATCAAACTAATCACAAATGTGATCTGGTGTTACATTTTTTAAAATTGAGGGTCAATCTTTCTCTATTATGAAAATACAGATTATACTCTTATGTTAATAGTAATTAATTCATAAATGAATTTTAAGGAGGCAGATGTGAATGCCTTATTGTGGTCAAGATAGACACAAAGCCCACGGCTACTACAGTAGTACAAGTTTATTTGCCAACTAGTTCTGCAGATGATGAAGAAATTGAAGAAATGTATGATGAAATAAAACAAATTATTCAGATAGTGAAGGGAGACGAAAATTTAATAGTTGTGGGTGACTGGAATTCAGTAGTAGGAAAAGGGAAAGAAGGAAACATAGTAGGTGAATATGGATTGGGGGTAAGAAATGAAAGAGGAAGCCGCCTGGAGCACAACTTAATCATAGCTAACACTTGGTTCAAGAATCATAAAAGAAGGTTGTATACATGGAAGAAGCCTGGAGATACTGACAGGTTTCTGATAGATTATATAATGGTAAGACAGAGATTTAGGAACCAGGTTTTAAATTGTAAGACATTTCCAGGGGCAGATGTGGACTCTGACCACAATCTATTGGTTATGAACTGTAGATTAAAACTGAAGAAACAGCAAAAAGGTGGGAATTTAAGGAGATGGGACCTGGATAAACTGAAAGAACCAGAGGTTGTACAGAGTTTCAGGGAGAGCATAAGGGAACAATTGACAGGAACGGGGGAAAGAAATACAATAGAAGAAGAATGGGTAGCTTTGAGGGATGAAATAGTGAAGGCAGCAGTGGATCAAGTAGGTAAAAAGACGAGGGCTAGTAGAAATCCTAGGGTAACAGAAGAAATATTGAATTTAATTGATGAAAGGAGAAAATTTAAAAATTCAGCAAATGAAGCAGGCAAAAAGGAATACAAACGTCTCAAAAATGAGATTGACAGGAAGTGCAAAATGGCTAAGCAGAGATGGCTAGAGGACAAATGTAAGGATGTAGAGGCTTATCTCACTAGGGGTAAGATAGATACTGCCTACAAGAAAATTAAAGAGACCTTTGGAGAAAAGAGAACCACTTGTATGAATATCAAGAGCTCAGATGGAAACCCAGTTCTAAGCAAAGAAGGGAAAGCAGAAAGCTGGAAGGAGTATATAGAGGGTCTATACAAGAGCGATGTACTTGAGGACAATATTATGGAAATGGAAGAGGATGTAGATGAAGATGAAATCGGAGATACGATACTGCATGAAGAGTTTGACAGAGCACTGAAAGACCTGAGTCGAAACAAGGCCCCAGGAGTAGATAACATTCCATTAGAACTACTGACGGCCTTGGGAGAGCCAGTTCTGACAAAACTCTAGTGAGCAAGATGTATGAGACGGGCGAAATACCCTCAGACTTCAAGAAGAATCTAATAATTCCAATCCCAAAGAAAGCAAGTGCTGGTAGATGTGAAAATTACTGAACAATCAGTTTAATAAGTCACGGATGCAAAATACAAATGCGAATTCCTTACAGATGAATGGAAAAACTGGTAGAAGCCGACCTTGGGGAAGGTCAGTTTGGATTCCGTAGAAATATTGGAACATGTGAGGCAATACTGACCCTACGACTTATCTTAGAAGCTAGATTAAGGAAAGGCAAACATACGTTTCTAGCATTTGTAGACTTAGGGAAAGCTTTTGACAATGTTGACTGGAATACTCTCTTTCAAATTCTGAAGATGGCAGGGGTAAAATACAGGGAGCGAAAGGCTATTTACAATTTGTACATGAAACCAGATGGTAGTTATAAGAGTCAAGGGACATGAAAGGGAAGCAGTGGTTGGGAAGGGGTTGTAGCATCTCCCCGATGTTATTCAATCTGTATATTGAGCAAGCAGTGAATGTAACAAAAGAAAAATTTGGAGTAGGTATTAAAATCCATGGAGAAGAAATAAAAACTTTGAGGTTCGTCGATGACATTGTAATTCTGTCAGAGATAGCAAAGGACTTAGAAGAGCAGTTGAACGGAATGGGTAGTGTCTTGAAAGGAGGATATAAGATGAACATCAACAAAAGCAAAATGAAGATAATGGAATGTAATCGAATTAAGTCGGGTGATGCTGAGAAAATTAGATTAGGAAATGAGACACTTAAAGTAGTAAAGGAGTTTTGCTATTTGGGGAGCAAAATAACTGATGATGGTCAAAGTAGAGAGCATATAAAATGTAGACTGACAATGGCAAGGAAAGCGTTTCTGAAGAAGAGAAATTTGTTAACATCGAGTATAAATTTAAGTGTCAGGAAGTTGTTTCTGAAAGTATTTGTATGGAGTGTAGCCATGTATGGAAGTGAAACATGGACGATAACTAGTTTAGACAGGAAGAGAATAGAAGCCTTGGAAATGTGGTGCTACAGAAGAATGCTTAAGATTAAATGGGTAGATCATATAACTAATGAGGAGCTATTGAATAGGATTGGGGAGAAGAGAAATTTGTGGTACAACTTGACTAGAAGAAGGGATCAGTTGGTAGGCATCAAGGGATCACCAATTTAGTATTGGAGGGCAGTGTGAAAGGTAAAAATCGTAGAGGGAGACCAAGAGATGAATACACTAAGCAGATACAGAAGGATGTAGGTTGCAGTAGGTACTGGGAGATGAAGCAGCTTGCACAGGATAGAGTAGCATATAGAGCTGTATCAAACCAGTCTCAGGACTGAAGGCAACAACAACAACAAGGAGGCAGATGGCAAAACAAGAGGGGAAGTAAAAATGTTCCAGCGTGCTTCTTCACAAGCGTCTCCTTGTTTCTCATTCATCCCACTAATTTTCAACATATGATGCAATTTAAGGGGCTCCGGAAAGGCTCAAAATCATAAAAAGTTCAATTTTTACTTTTTTGCGTTTTCTGAATCTGCAGACTATTACCTTTTAATAGATATATAATTTATTCAATTCCGAAGACTACAACTATTTTTAAATTTTTTTTGAAATGTGTTCTACATGGGCGTGACCCACTGTGGCGCTGTTAAACTGCTGTCAAATGGTATTATTAACGTCCATGTTCATCAGGTACATTTTAGTGATGTGAGATAAAGTATGTGTTGTGGCTAACCTGTGATGGTTCAATATATGTCGCTGGTGTGATTGTCGATTGTTTCATGTTTATTTACTCTGTCGTTATCTCGAAAATATTCGTAATTAATTCTGTTTCTTAAGTCTCTGTTTTGTTGAAGTATAATAATGAGTAAAAGTAAAGTTATTAGAAATCCTCTGAAGGCTTTTAAGAAAAGGAGAAATGTTGGAAAGCCAAAGGTATGTGTTATTACTGTAAACAATAAAGACGATAACCAAGTGAGTGAACCTAACCTCTCAAGTACACTTGCCCATAGCAGTCAAAGTGGGAAAGAAAATACTTCACAGAAGAAGCTTGGTTCAATGAGTGAAAACTATGAATGTTTTATGGGCGAATCGGATGTGAATGAAATATTTGATATGTCGGTTCTCAAAGGAATTTTTTCAAACTGTGTAAGATGTATTCATTGTAGTGAAGTTGGTCTGGAACTCTCCATAATAAAGCACGTAGGACTTGCTAGTGAAATACAACTGAAGTGTGATAAGTGTTCATACATGACCACCTTTTGGAACAGTGTTGCAGTAACTGCAACTGAAGAAAATGGTAGCAAAATCTGCGAACACAACAACGAGCGATGCTTGCTTTAGACAAGGAACGCCTTCGGGCTGCAGACAGGGCTGTAAAGAGTCTAGAAATACAAGCAAGAGTAAACAGGAGGAGGAACAAGAGGAGCTGGAGGAGGAGTTTGCAGAGGATGAAGATAATCCATCCTATGGACCTGGAATGCACTAAAAAGTCAATCCAATCTTTGTCGCTCGATTCCCAAAACTTTTATTTTCTCATACTAATTACATGTTTTCTAAGGATCTTCCAAACATATTTGTTTCAAACTTTCAGTAAATGTTACACAGTACCTTCTGCATAATTTAACACAGCCTTTTTCCAAAAAACTGTATATTTTTGAATATATAAATAAAAAATTGCAAAAAAATGTTGTGAATTTTCATTACAATTGAAAAAAAAATCATCTTTAATAACTGAACTAAAATTTTGTAAAATCCCTGTGTTAAGTTGTAGCCCATATTCCAATAAATAATCTGTAAAAAGTTCAACTTCCTACCTCAAATACTTTGTGAGGAAAGATGTAATTTATAAGCGTTATTTTAACATTGCAAGTATAGGGCATTCCGGAGCCCCTTAACACAATGCTAAGCTCCCAACATAAATTTTCAGAAATGTCTTCCTCAGATTAAGTTCTATGTTTGATACTACTAGACTTCTTATAGTCCTCAATTTTATTGCTATATTAATTGCTAATCTTGTTTCTGCTACCCCTTCTCGGGTGCAGGTCCACTGATGTGGAAGTACTGAGACACAAAGATTGAGGACCTGTGTTGAGTACCCTGAATATTTTCTAACCGGAATGAGAAAAACACTAAGGCTTGAGAAACTCTATTTAAGAAACCTATAACAAAGCAGGTGGGTTCTTTCCAGATGTTATGTTATTCTCTCCTCCCCCCCACCCCTCCCCCCGACCCAGTTTTTATTTATTTATTTATTCTTGGAGATATCTTCAGTAGTATCCTTTAGGTGCACAGTACCCAAAAATCTTGAATATTAACTCAGTGCTTAGCGAACTTAATTTTATTATCCATTACATTCTTTTGGTTAATTGGAACACATAGGTGTGAGTAGTTTACCAAAAACTAGGATCATTACATTTACTAGCGATTTTTAATTTTCAATGTCATTGTTTGTATGAAAATACATATCCTGTTACCAACTTTCAGATCAAGTAGATTAAAAGTATTTATAAATAAATGAATTATTTGGATGGATAATGTTGGAAATATTGTTGTAACTTGGATATACAACACAACTAAGAATGTTAGTACAAGTTTATTAGACTGAGTCATGTATGTCAATTGCCATAACATACATTGTACGCAGTAAGATAAGCCAAATGTATGCAAGTAGCTATAACTGACCATAAGCATAGTGTGGCAGAGTTTAAAAAGACACTCATCTGCTGTGGGCTCTGTTGGAAGTTCCTAGTATTGTTCTTTCATGGCACACTTTTGTGGATGACAACATATTGCCAGTGCTCACGGCTTTCAAGCAACTGCACATTACTTCATTCCTCTTCCCTTGGGGAACAGCTCGGATTCAAGGGATGTCGATGGCATCCTCCTCCATGAGGCTCTGGCTAAGATGACATGCTGACATTGGGGCGTATGGTCAGAAGTACTCTGGGCATGGGCAGCATTGCAGTCTGCCATATGGTAGGTTGGGTGAAATCGTTGCTAGTTCCATGTCCACATCAGGTCCAGAGCCTGGTGGTAGTGGTGGTGGTGCCCCTACAGTTAGTGGCTAAAGCAGAGGAGGTGGCTCCAGTGTGGATGGTACCTGCATCAGTACTGGTAGCAATATTGGAGAAGCTGCACCAGGTTTGTCCACCAGTGACGAGAGACCCCTTGTATGTTTTGGAAGGGTCCCAGCCACATCAGGTGATCCATCAAGTGATGCAAACTGGTGTGGCAATGTCAGTATCCTGGCTGGGGTTGTCTGGTCATCCACATACAGGTGCAACTGGTCATAATGATGAGCACAGAGGCCCTCCTCTACATGGACATCACAGAAACAGTGGATGCAGCATCGGGAAATGACAGTGGGAATCCATTTTGAGCACAACCAAATCTGTAGGCCCAGACAGCAACCCTGGGCCAGAAACAGGATGATGACTGCATGGACTGGCGTCCCTGATCAGGCCATAGGAGATGCAGGAGCATATGGAGTGACATCCATGGAACAGTTTGGTGGGTCTGTTGTTGCCAAATGGAGGGAACTGAAAGGAAGGCAGAAATTGATCCAAGGCAACATAGGATGAGGACCAAGTTACGTACTTTTTCATTTGCGATTTGAATGTTCTAACTAATGTTTTAGCCTCACTGTAGGTCTGCAGATGGAAGGATGGGGTAAAAATGGGGCAAATCATGCAGGTGTTACAGAAGGAGGCAAACTCCTGCAACACAAATTGAGGCTATCATCAGAGACCAACGTTGCCAGAAGTCCTTCAATGGAAAAAATTTGTGACAGGGCTGCCACAGTGGAAGAGATTGAAGTTGATGGGCAATGAACAACATATGGAAACTAAGAGAGTTTATCAATTACTATTATCTATTATGCATTAAGGAAAGGGCCAGCAAAATCGATGTGGAGATGGCCCCAGATCTGCAAAGGTTGTGGCCACAGAGCTGCTGTGATGCACCTTAAGAATGATCCAAACCAAAAAAGTGATGTCACCATCCAAATCAGGCCCAAAAGCATGATGGTGGGCTAATTCCTTCTTGCATGACGCCCCCCCAGTGGTCAGCACACGGCAATTGCTGGATCTGCAAATGGAGAGGAGCTGAATGGTCCATATCAAGGAGTGGAATGACATCAACAACAAAGAAATTATGCTGACACACATAGTAGTTTTGGAGGGGGTTGGATGACTGTGATGGAGCTGCCTCAGACCAGCCATGTTGTATGCAATGTATCATTTTCCATATAACTGGATCAGTAGCACTAGCCTGTGTGACTCAAGCACTAGTGATTGGAAAATCATCAACAGAAAAACTCCTCCTGATCAAAAACTGGGTCTGGACCAGCCAGAAGATGGGAGGGTGCATCGGCATTCACGTGTTTAGCCATGGAGTGGAAGTGAACCTCATAGTTGTAATGAGAGAGGGACAGTGCCGAATGTTTAAGGCAATGTTCTGCTTTGTCTGGCAACAATGCTGAGGGGTTAAACAGTGAAACTAATGGCTTGTGATCTGTGATGAGATGGAATTTTGCACCATACAGGAAAACATGAAACTTCTATAAGGCGTAAACAATTATGAGGGCTTCTTTCTGTATTTGTGAATATCTAGTCTGAACCGAATTAAGTGTCTTCAATGTGTATTCAATTGGCCACTCGGAGCCATCAAAATATTTTTGAGGTAACACTGCCCCCAGTCTCTCATATGTTGCTAACACTAAATGTTGACCCGGTTGGTAGGTTACAAGTCAAGGTGCAGATTGTAACATAGATGTCAGTTTAAAAAATGCCGTTTCAGAGGCCTGTGTCCAGTGGAAAGACGTCCCCTTATGCAGCAAGGCATGTAACAGTTGTGCAACTGATGCCGCCCCCAGCACAAACTGATGGTAATAAGCAATCTTACCTACAAAAAACTGGAGTTCCTTGCTCAATGTTGGATGCTGAAGACCCACAACGACAGAGACATTCTGATGAAGGGGTCTGATACCAGCACTAGAGACCTCAAAGCCAAGATAAACAATAGAAGTCTGAAAGAAGCAGCACTTTTCCAAATTTCATCTTAACCTGGCAGCCTGTAACACCAAAAACAGCATATGTAAGTTGTTGAGATGTTCAGCCATGAAGGAGCCAGAGACCACAACATAATCAAAGTAGTTGACACAGCCAGTCACAGATCTGATGAGTTGTTTGGGAAACTGTTAAAAATTGCCAGGGCACTGGCCACACTAAATGGCAAGCACAAGTATTGATACAAGCCAAAAGGTGTGTTAATGACCAAGAGCCATTGAGAGTCAGCGCCAATGGGAAGCTGAAAATGAGCATTGGAGAGATCAGTCTTGAAAAAATACTGACTATCAGCAAACTTAGCAAAAAGTTCGTCATAGAGTGGCAAGGGATACATGTCAATGATAGACTCAGCTTTGACAGAAACTTTGATATCATCACAAAGGCATAACCAACTCAACAGCTTCTTGACAATGACTAAAGGGGTAGCTCATTCACTTGATGTAATCAGCTAGACAACTAC
This sequence comes from Schistocerca serialis cubense, assembly GCF_023864345.2. Classification (NCBI taxonomy): domain Eukaryota; kingdom Metazoa; phylum Arthropoda; class Insecta; order Orthoptera; family Acrididae; genus Schistocerca; species Schistocerca serialis. Next base: position 855,243,963 of record NC_064639.1, on the reverse strand, counting down.
GGAGGCAATGAGGCAGCGAGCTCCACTTTGACTTGGTCACAGCGCTGGACAAGCACAAAAGAAATGGGTCTGGCTGAAGGTTTCATTGTGATGTGTGCTTTCAAGTTATTTGCACAACCCAAATCTACACAAAACAGTCTGGGAAATTCAGAGCATAAAGAGTCAAGTTGTGTATATGGCACTTGCTCAGAGATGAGATTACCTTCATCAGAAATAGTAAACCCAAAAAACTTAAAGGTGTCCAAACTAAACAAATTTTCAGTGTGCACATTGTTCACCACCAGAAAAGTCAGCAGATGAACCACAGGTCTGTATGTAATTAGGGCTGAGAAACTACCTAATATTGCAAAGCTTTGTTTGTTTTAGGTGAGTAATATATCTGGCACTGATGTCAAAGGGGGAGAAGCCAAGTCCACGTACGTTTGCAAGTTGAGTAATGACATGGCAGCACCAGTGTCAACTTGCATGTGCAAAACCTTCTGATAAACCTCGACATCAATAAAAAGCTTATTGGGTGCAACAGAGATTTCCAATATATGATTGACATCCATGTCAGCATCTGCAATATGCTGTTGGAATTTTGCATTACAAACAGGAGCAATGTGGTCCATTTTGTTGCACTAGCAGCAAAAGGCTCACAGCTTAGGACAATCTGGCCCATCACGAGTGACAGAACATGATGGACAAGAGGGAAGTGGGGAGCACTTGCATTATTGCTCATTACTGGGCTTTCTGTGCTGCTGCTGTGGCCATGGCTGCAGCAGTGAAGTGGGCCGACTGCCACAATGTTTTGCTCTTGCGTGGATTGCTGCCTGCCACCATATTGTCTCCCTGTGAGCCATCTAACAAACAGCAGGTTGAACTTCTGCGAACTCACACTATGATTTAATTTCAGTGCCCACAGCCCTCAAAACCTCAAATGATCGTGTAATAGTCTGAACATCAGATGGGGGAGGGGCGGGAGAGAGGAGGCTGCTCATGAACTGAATGGTCTCATCATGAACCATTTGGTCGGCATACAACTCCTTATGTACATCAGTGACAAAGTGACAACAACGGCTTAAGCCATGAAGCTGAGCTGCCCAAGTCTTATAGGAATGGTCTGATTTCTTGTGACACAAATAGAACTCAACTTGAGCAGCAGTGATGTGTTGTAGTATGTTTTCAAAAGAGAGTGAAGACAGATCCTGCAGGGAAGCCAATTTGCAAAGGAGTTGATATATGCAAGACAATAACCAAGTCAAAAAGAAAGCATGGCATAATGTAATGTCAGTCAATCCAAACCCATGAAAATGCTTCCATTACCAATTTTTGTAGGCTTCCCATTCTTCGACAGACTCATTGTAAGCTAAAAATGGCAGGGGATAAATGACCGGGGTAGCTATCAAATGGTGACATCGCAGGTGACATATATTGAGAGACAGACCTGAACTGCCCAAAACAGAGGCAAGCATTTGCATTACCTGGGTTTAATTGTGTTGTGCTGTGGCAAATGCCTCCTGCTGTTAACTGAGATTGCTGCAATGCCACAGTAAGAACCCTTCGCTGATCAACCAGCCAGTGTAAAAAGTCATCAGTACCATCATAAGACATTGTAGAAGCAACACAGAACCAACAAGAGACTGAAACCACATGGAGAACAATCCCACACTGTTTGTCACTTGTGATGTAACTTGGGTACACAACACACCCAAGAATGTTAGTACAACTTTATTAGACTATGACATTTATGCTAATCACCGTAACACACACTGAACTAATGAGGCAAATGCAAGCTGTTATAACATGATAACTGAGGGTGAGTGTAGCGCAGCATGGTTTAAATAGACACCCATCTGTGGTGGGCTCTATTGAAAGTTCACAGTATTGCTTATTCGCTGTGCACTCTCGTGGGTGACAACACACTGCTAATGCACACAGCTTACTTTAGATATGTTAGCAATTTTTGCACTAACTTAGTTACAGTGTAATCAATATTCTTATCTAAAATATTGTTACTGAAGCAGAATCCCATATTTTGGCAAACTAGACAGCATAATTCAATAGCAATTATTGTTTATCTAAAAGTCCCTATTCAAAAAAATCTCTTTCCTCTATTAATTTATTCATAAAAAAGAGATCTTTAATTGTAACTTGTAAAAAGACAGTGAACAACAATAACTGAAAGTGGATTTAAGTATTGCAATCTTATAAAAGAGAGGCTGCTGGATGCCATTTTCGTCAGCCTGTGAGGTTATGATACGGGGTCTCTCCAAAATAAATGCACACTATTTTTTTTTAAATCCATCTTTTATTCTACATGTTTGAAAGTTTTGCAGTGTGTAGATATATCCTTTAGGAACAATATTTTATTTTTTCCACATAATTTCCATCCCTCTCAACTGCCTTACGCCATCTTGGAACCAGCACCTGTATACCCGCACGGTAAAATTCTTGACCAGCCTGTTGGAGCCACTGTTTGGCAGTGTGCACAAGGGAGTCATCATCTTCAAACCTTGTTCCACGAAGAGAGTCTTTCAGTTTCCCAAAGAGATTATAGTCACATGGAGCCAGGTCAGGACTGTAAGGTGGGTGTTTCAGTGTTGTCCATCTGAGTTTTGTGATCACTTCCATGGTTTTTTGACTAACATGTGGCCATGCATTGTCATACAAAACATCCTGCTTTTGCTGATGTGGTCAAACACGACTCAGTGGAGTTTAAAATTTCTTCAGTGTTGTCACATATGCATCAGAATTTATGGTGGGTCCACTTGGCATGGTGTCCACAAGCAAGAGTCCTTTGGAATCAAAAAACACTGTAGCCATAACTTTTCCAGCAGGAGGTGTGGTTTTGAATTTTTTTCCGTGGGTGAATCTGCATGATGCCACTCCATTCATTGCCTCTTTGTCTCTGGTGAAAAATGATGGAGCCATGTTTCATCACCTGTCACAATTCTTCCATGAAATTCATCTCCACCATTCACGTACTGCTCCACAAGTTCGCTGTTTCTTTGTGAGCCCCTGTCAACATCCTGGGAACCCACCTGGCACAAACCTTTTTTAATGCCAACACTTTCAGTATTCTGCAAACACTTTCTTTCCCTATCCCAACGTAGTGTGACAATTCATTCACTGTGATGCATCTGTCAGCAGTCACCAGTTCATTAATTCTCCGCCCATGGTCTGGAGTGTGTGGAATATGAGGCCTGCTGCTGCAAGGACAGTCCTTAATATTGCCATGCCCGCTTTCATCACATAACCTGCTTGCCAACCAACTAACTGTGCTGTGATCGACAGCAGCATCTCCATACATCTTTTTCAACCTCTTGTGGATGTTTCCCACTGTCTCGTTTTCACAGCACAGGAATTTTATGACAACACTTTGCTTCTGACGAATGTCAAGTGTAGCAGCCATCTTGAAGACATGCTGTGATGGCACCACTCACGGGAACAGGTTGAACTAAGTTTGAAAACAAGCAGGAAGGATGGATCTACACACTGTAAAACTTTCACACATACAGAATGAAAACTGTATTTTTACAAAAATAGTGTGCATTTCTTTTGGAGTGGCCCTCGTACAAGCAAGGTCTGTGCCCAAAATCACTGCACAAAGTACAATTCATAAAAGGTGCCAACTTTTATCTAAATTCCATGTCCAAGACTATTTTTCATTTATTGACTGTGAACTCGCAATGAATCTCATGAAATGTGTTAACAACGTACTGTGCATACTGCAACAGTAATATTGTGAACAATGTTATTTCAAAATGATAGATACTGTGCACGTTGTTTCTGTATTGATATTATTATCTCCTTGGAAGAACAGTGTAATCAAGAAATGTGTCAATGACTTACTTGTCTCATCTAAACCTTTGGGTTATATCAGTGTTAAATTGCTGTACTCAAACAGTCAGAACACAGGACATCAACAGAGTGTAGTGTGTGGCTTACCATTTATCTGTGGATAAATTACAGTAAATGAGATCCAATGTGACCATAAACTGTAGATTATCTCATATCAAAGGGCAGTTAAAGTAGTAAAGTTAGACTGTAAATCTGATGTGTATTACATTGTTAAAAACTGTCTAGTTGAGACAATCTCTTTTTAGCCAGATTCAGTGGATTCATAGCTACCAGAGGCAGAATAGCACAGGTAAATATGGCAGTGCCACAAATCCACCAGCTGGTTTGGGAACATATGGGGGCATGGTGTCTTGACTATAGAGATACCAGTGGTGACAAAAACCATTTCATTGTAACTGAAAACCACTTTAAGAAATCCACTTTCACAGTGATCCAAAATATTAATTTCTGTGAGAAACTTGGAAGGTGAAACAGTCCCACATTCAGGTGAAGCTACTCAGTATGGTGTCTTCATAAGAAAAAACAAAACTGGCATTCTACAGATTAGAGCATGGAATATTAGATCCCTTAATCATGCAGGTAAGTTATAAAATTTAAAAAGGGAAATAAATAAGTTGAAATTAGATATAGTGGGAGTTGGTGAAGCTTGTTAGCAGGAGGAACAGTTTTGGTCAGGTGAATACAGGTTATAAACACAAAATCAAATATGGGTAATGCAGGAATAATGAATAAGAAACTAGGAATGCAGGTAGGCTACTATGAAGAGCAAGGTGAACACATTATTGCAGTCATGGTGGACACAAAGCCAACACCCATTACAGTAGTACAAGTTTATATGCCAATTAGCTCTGCAGATGAAGAAACTAAAGAAATGTGTGATGAGATAAAAGAAATTATTCAGATATTTAAGGGTCATGAAAATTTAATTGTGGTGGGGACAAAAGAAGAAGCTGCCTGGTAGAATTTTACAAAGAGCATAATTTAATCACAGCTAACACTTATTTTAAGAACTGTGGAAGAGACCTGGAGATACTCAAAGGATTCATATTGATTACATAAAAGCAAGACAGAGACTTTGGAATGAGATGTTAAATTTTAAGACATTTCCAGGGGCAGATGTGGACTCTGACCACAGTTAATTGGTTATGAACAGTAGAATAAAACCAAAGAAATTGCAAAAAGCTGAAAAACTAAGGAGATGGGACCTTGATACATTGAAAGAACCAGAGGTTGTTGAGAGTTACAGAAGGACAATTCAGCAATGATTGACTAGAACAGGATAGAAGACAGATGAGTAGCTTTGAGAGATGAAATAATGAAGGCAGCAGAGGATCAAATGGGTAAAAGGCAAGTCCTAATAGAAATCCTTGGATATTACAGAAGATAATGAATTTAACTGATGAAATGAGAAAAAAATAAACATGCAGCAAATGAAGAAGGTGACTGAACACAAACATCTAAAAAATGAAACTGATATGAAGTGCAAAGTGGCTTAGCAAGAATGACTAGACGACAAATGTAAGGATTTAGAAGTATACTTCACTAGGACAAAGAAGGGTACCACCTACAAGAAAATTAAAGGGGCCTTTGGAGAAAATAGAAGCAGATATATGAATATCGAGTGCTCAGATGGAAAATGAGCCCTAAGCAACGAAGTGATAGCTGAAAGATAGAAGGAGTATATAGAGGGTATCTACAAGGGAGATTCACTTGAAAGCAATATTATAGAAATGGAAGAGTATGTACACTCATGCTCATAAATTAAGGATAATGTTGATACATGGTGAAACAATGTTCTGGTGGGCAGTTTGTGGCTTTTAATCAACTCGGGGTCTGACCATGTGGAGCATTTGACCTGTGGTCGTCGCACGGTGGCACTGGCAGCAGTCCACATGCACAGAGGTGTGTTGGTGCACGTCAGAGTACAGTGCAGCGAGTAAGTGTGCAGATGTTTTCAGACCTGCGAATGGTGACTGTGTGTTGAAAATGGCTCAAAGAACACATATTGATGATGTAATGAGGGGTAGAATACTAGGGCGACTGGAGACTGGTCAGACACAACAGGTCATAGCATGGGGCCTCCTTGTGCCACAAAGTGTGATCTCAAGATTATGGAAGCGATTCCAGCAGACAGGAAACATGTCCAGGCCCTACAGTACGGGATGTCCACAATGTACAATACTACAAGAAGACCGATATCTCACCAACAGTGACCGCAGATGGAAACAGAGTACAGCAGGTGGCCTTGCTCGGGACCTTACCGCAACCACTGGAAGAGTTGTCTCCAGACACACAGTCTACAGACGACTGAACAGACATGGTTTATTCACCAGAAGACCTGCAAGATGCATTCCACTGACCCCTGGTCACAGGAGAGCCCATAAAACCTGGTGTCAAGAACACAGTACATGGTCAATGGAACAGTGGTCCCAGATTATGTTCACGGACGAGTCCAGGTATTGTCTGAACAGTGATTCTCACTGGGTTTTCATCTGGCGTAAACCAGGAACCAGTCACCAACCCCTTAATGTTGTTGAAAGGGACCTGTATGGAGGTCATGGTTTGATGGTGTGGGGAGGGATTATGATTGATGCACGTACACCCCTGCATGTCTTTGACAGAGGAACTGTAACAGGTCAGGTGTATCAGGACGTCATTTTGCACCAGTACGTCAACCTTTTCAGGGGTGCAGTGGGTCTCACCTTCCTCCTGATGTATGATAATGCATGGCCCCACTGAACTGCCGTCATGGAGGAGCACCTTGAAACAGAAAATATCAGGTGAATGGAGTGGCCTGCCTGTTCTCCAGACCTAAACCCCATCGAGCACGTCTGGGTTACTCTCGGTTGATGTATTGCTGCACGTCTTCAAACCCCTATGACACTTCAGGAGCTCCCACAGGCACTGGTGCAAGAATGGGAGGCTATACCCCTGCAGCTGCTCAACCACCTGATCCAGAGTATGCCAACCCATTGTGCGGCCTGTGTACGTGTGCATGGTGATCACATCCCATATTGATGTCAGGGTTCATGCACAGGAGACAATGGCGTTTTGTAGCACATGTGTTTTAGGATAGTTTTCTCAACTTATCACCAATACCGTGGACTTACAGATTTATGTCATGTGTGTTCCCTATGTGCCTATGCTATTAGTGCCAGTTTTGTGTAGTGCCATGTTGTGTGGCACCACATTCTGCAATTATCGTTAACTTATGAGTGTAGATGAGGGTGAGATGACAGTCATGGAAGATCCAACCATGACAAAGCTCTTCCATCTGGTGTGCAAGAGGCAGGCAAAATATCCTCAGAAATCAAGAAGAATGTCATAATTCCAATTTCAAAGAAAACAGGTGCTGACATTTGTGAATATTACTATCAGTTTAATAACTTGTGGTTGCAGATTACTAACACAAATTCTCTATAAAAGAATGGAAAAGCTGGTGGAAGCTGAACTCAGAGAAAATCAGTCTGGATTCTGGGGAAATGTAGGAACATGTGAGACAATACTGACCCTATGACTCATCTTAGAAGACACTTTAAGGATAAGCAAACCAACATTGATAGCATGTTTAGACCTAGAGAAAGCATTTGACAATGTTGACTGGAATACTCTCTTTGAAATACTGAAGGTAGCAAGGGTCAAATACAGGGAGCAAAAGGCTATTTACGACATATATAGTAACCAGACATTATCTATAAGAGTTATGGGGATGGAAGCAGTGATTTAGAAGGGAGTGAGACAAGGTTGTAGCCTGTTGTCAATATTATTCAATTGCTACGCTGAGCAAGCACTAAAGGAAACAAATGAAAAGTTTAGAATATGAATTAAAATGCAGGAAGAAGAAATAAAAACTTTGAACTTCCTGATGACATTGTAATTCTGCCAGAGACAGGAAAGAATTTGAGCAGTTAACAGAATTGACAGTATCTTGAAAGGATGGTATAAGATGATCATCAATAAAAGCCAAACAAGAATAATGGAATGTAGCTGAAATAAATCAGGAGATGCTGAGGGAACTAGATTAGGAAACAAGACACTTCAAGTAGTAGATGAGTTTTGTTATTTGGGTGACAGAATAACTGATGATGGCTGAGGGGGAGAGGATATCACATGTAGACTGACAATGGCAAGAAAAGTGTTTCCGGATAAAAGAAATTTGTTAACATTGGATATTGATTTAAGTGTTGGGCAGACTCTTCTGAAAATATTTGTATGGAGAGTAGCCATGCATGGAAGTGAAACATGAATGGTAAACAATTTAGACAAGAAGAGAATAGAAGCTTTTGAAATGTGGTGCTACAGAAGGATGCTGAAAAATTGGGTGGGTAGACCACATATCTAGTGAGGAAATCCTGAATAGAGCGGGGAATAAAAGAAATTTGTGGCACAACCTGACTAGAGGAAGGGATGGGTTGATAGGACACATTTTGAGACATCAAGGAATCACCAAAATACTTACTGTACACACGTTTTATGTACTCCAAGTTTTAGACTACACCAAAGAGAATGTTCAGTAATATAAAACTAGGACAAGTGTCCTTATTTGTAAAACCAAAAGCATTAACTCATCTTTGTAATACTAATCAAGCCCCTTGAGGCAGAGTATTTCTGAACAAAGTACCACAAAATGTAAAAAGGATGCCATACAATAAGTTTGAAATAGTAATGCATCCTTAGATTAAAAAAAAAGTATGGGCCTTCTATAATGAAAATAAATCATTGACAGGAAAACATAGTACATGGTTGTTGGGCAGAGGGCAGGGGGGGGGGGGGAGGGGGGGGGGGGGGGAGAGGCGGGTAATCGCCATTTCCATTTGATTTAGGGGAATTTTCTAAAGCTATTTATTTCATCATCACTGTCTCTGTTGGGGGGATGGGGATGAGAGAGTTTCATAACCCTCCAGATCTATTTCTTGCTCAATATATAGATTACTTTCGTTGTAAATTATCTGTGCTCACAATTCCTGTATCACAAATACAACTTGCAATTACCTAAAGTTTTAATATGTCACAGGTACCTAGGGTTTTGATAATAACAACAATAACTATAAAATATACTAAATATATCAATATAATAATTTGTTTTTGTCAATGATAAATACACTCCTGGAAATTGAAATAAGAACACCGTGAATTCATTGTCCCAGGAAGGGGAAACTTTATTGACACATTCCTGGGGTCAGATACATCACATGATCACACTGACAGAACCACAGGCACATAGACACAGGCAACAGAGCATGCACAATGTCGGCACTAGTACAGTGTATATCCACCTTTCGCAGCAATGCAGGCTGCTATTCCCCAATGGAGACGATCGTAGAGATGCTGGATGTAGTCCTGTGGAACGGCTTGCCATGCCATTTCCACCTGGCGCCTCAGTTGGACCAGCGTTCGTGCTGGACATGCAGACCGCGTGAGACGATGCTTCATCCAGTCCCAAACATGCTCAATGGGGGACAGATCCGGAGATCTTGCTGGCCAGGGTAGTTGACGTACACCTTCTAGAGCACGTTGGGTGGCACGGGATACATGCGGACGTGCATTGTCCTGTTGGAACAGCAAGTTCCCTTGCCGGTCTAGGAATGGTAGAACGATGGGTTCGATGACGGTTTGGATGTACCGTGCACTATTCAGTGTCCCCTCGACGATCACCAATGGTGTATGGCCAGTGTAGGAGATCGCTCCCCACACCATGATGCCGGGTGTTGGCCCTGTGTGCCTCGGTCGTATGCAGTCCTGATTGTGGCGCTCACCTGCACGGCGCCAAACACGCATACGACCATCATTGGCGCCAAGGCAGAAGCGACTCTCATCGCTGAAGACGACACGTCTCCATTCGTCCCTCCATTCACGCCTGTCGCGACACCACTGGAGGCGGGCTGCACGATGTTGGGGCGTGAGCGGAAGACGGCCTAACGGTGTGCGGGACCGTAGCCCAGCTTCATGGAGATCGTTGCGAATGGTCCTCGCCGATACCCCAGGAGCAACAGTGTCCCTAATTTGCTGGGAAGTGGCGGTGCGGTCCCCTACGGCACTGCGTAGGATCCTACGGTCTTGGCGTGCATCCGTGCGTCGCTGCGGGCCGGTCCCAGGTCGACGGGCACGTGCACCTTCCGCCGACCACTGGCGACAACATCGATGTACTGTGGAGACCTCACGCCCCACGTGTTGAGCAATTCGGCGGTACGTCCACCCGGCCTCCCGCATGCCCACTATATGCCCCCGCTCAAAGTCCGTCAACTGCACATACGGTTCACGTCCACGCTGTCGCGGCATGCTACCAGTGTTAAAGACTGCGATGGAGCTCCGTATGCCACGGCAAACTGGCTGACACTGACGGCGGCGGTGCACAAATGCTGCGCAGCTAGCGCCATTCGACGGCCAACACCGCGGTTCCTGGTGTGTCCGCTGTGCCGTGCGTGTGATCATTGCTTGTACAGCCCTCTCACAGTGTCCGGAGCAAATATGGTGGGTCTGACACACCGGTGTCAATGTGTTCTTTTTTCCATTTCCAGGAGTGTATATTACTATAGCATAATTTCCAAGAAATTGCAATTTGAGGACTACATCATTTAAAATGTATTCATCCCAAAATTTGGAAAGTACGTGTGCCATGCACCTTATTTAAGGTACAGGCCTGTAATACTAACAAATGTTTACAACTTTGACATGGTCACTCAGAATTACCATATTCCACATAGCATGAAGATGATGAATACAGTTCTGTAGACTGTAGCTATATAAGCATGTAAATAGAGGGGGGAGGGGGTGGGGGGTTCTATTCATTTCAATTATATCTGCAAACATTTGGGAGAAGATAAGCTTTCTTTTACTTTTTGCTTAGTGAAAGGTCTTAATACGTCTCCCTTATCCTACTCAATTTCTTTGGGTGCACTAACATGTCAGATTAGTTGTTGCCAGCAAGTATTTATGGTCAGCCTGCCCATGGATGCCTTTAGGTCAGTATTTTCAGCAACCATTGAGATTGCAAACCCCCAGCCAAGGAACAAATAAGCAGGATTCTTTGCTATTACTGACCCTCTTAGTTTTCATGTTACAGTACTCATAAAAAGTTGACTAAAAGGTTTGAAAACTGATCTCAGTAGAAAAGTAAATGATTTTAGTAAATTGTTCTTTGAAAGGTAATGGCATCCATTACTCTCCTATTGATCCATGCCCACTTACATGATGTTTAGAATCTCACTGTTAATCTTCTTATATTGCAGTTCTGCAGGAAGACAGCATTTTAGATTACAGTTCTTGTGTCTTCTTTTCCCAAGCAAATGACAAGCAAATGAATCAACTTCTATCGAAGCTAAGGTTAGGATGGGAGGAATGTGGCCTGACCCTGAGAGCTTGCTGCCTATGGCTGCCAGAGCCTTTCATGGAAGTCATTGACCATCTAGTAACAAATCTACTCTTTGTTTTATGCTTCATGATCGTCATGAAGCGGAGTCTTAAAGGTTGCAGAAAGAATCAGGTTATACGTTAACAGGCAGAAGTAGCCAACACTGCAGGGGGCTTCTTTGAAGTATGTTGTTTTTTTGTGTTCTTCAGTCCAAAGAATGATTTGATGCAGCTCTCCATCTTACACTATCCTATGTAAATTGCAGTGTTACTTACATGGTTGTTGACTGAAGTCCTTCAATAGCAACTCATATTCATAGTCTCTTACTAAAAACAATTTGGATATTTAATGAAGTCAAATAGTGACAGACACTAAATGATTGCTTTATTTTCATTAGTTCGCACATTTCTTAAAATTTATGGTGGGTATAGGTAGGTGACTTTTCTGAAACCAGTTATGATGGGTTTCTGTAGAACAATGGGTGTTGGTGGCTGCCAAAAATTAATCAGTGTGGGAAGAAAAACAGTCCATTGATACAAGTACATCTTTATCACTGTTTGTTTGCGATTAATAGACTTTGAAGCTGCTGGCACCGAATAAAATTGAAATGAATACACTGATTAGTGTCTCATAGTGCGCCAACCTCCAGCTTGGTGTGAACGTATTAGCAATGACCACATGCTCCCAATGTCCTCCACAGATATCTCAACAGGAGCAGTGCTGGCCATACTACAGTATTGTAGCCCTAAGAAGATGGCAGGTGCTGTGCTGTCAGGGTGGTGAGACAGAGGGCAGGCTGGTGGTGGTAGAGATGGCAGCGTTATCAGCACGGCACTGAATGACACAGACTGGACATCTCATAACTGCCCAACTGCTCGACAATGATAGGTAAGTGACAGGCAGTTTTAAATGCAGCTGCTCCAGTTTGATGTTGCTTCTGCTGCTGAGGGTTGCTGAGCTGGCTGAGCAGTAACCAGTGGTGGTCGTCTGGTTCATGGTGCACTGTTCTTGGGCCCAATTAATGCTGTAGTTTATCACATTATGGTTCTTCCCTCCTAAGAAAAATTCAGTCTCTAGATTTCTGTTGAAAACTGGCTGTGACAGATGCACTGTTTTATTTATGAGTTTTTACACTTTGCATTGCCTACTTCACTTACAATGACCCTTGGTCCTCTAAACTATTTACACTAGTACTGGCTCTCACACTGAGGTTTCATTCACAAATGATTCTGTTCATTATCACACTGTTTCTTGTTGGTACTATTACTATTGGCTTGAACCCATAGGTTGACTGTTGGCAGGAATTGATCTTGTGGTACTTGCCACTTCAACTTGCAGTAAGCAATATCTGTTACAGCTAAAATCATGCAGGCAGTTGAGATTGAGGTTTTTATAGTTATGAGTTGGTGGTGATGTTCTGTGCAATAACACTTCACATGGGCTAAAATGGGCCCCGTTGATATGCAGCCATATTACACAGCTATCATCTGATCTTGGGTGGTGAGCAGGGTTATGTCTGAAGTATTATTTACGTAAATTACGTTTTCAGTGGGCAGCATTTCTAAAGGGCAGTTGGGTAGGTAACTAAACCCCTTCAGGCTTGAACTTTTCTGGAGTGAGGAAATTTTTTATGTGGCAATGCTCTTAGGTGATTTTTAATGACTTTAACACATTGCAGTCGGGCCACAGATACTACTGCAATCCCTCAGAAGTCGTAGACTTTTGCGCCTTTTTTACATGGCTCCTGACCAAAAGGTAATGAAGGAAAGCAAAACCTTTTAACTGATGTGTGTGTTATCATCCTATATCTAAACATTTGTTTAAAGTTTTTTGTAAGATATCATATATTTACAGAATTATTATATTTTGAAAATTAGATGATTCAGAGGTAGAAAAAAAGTTTGAAATTGCAAGAAATCAGAATTTATTATAAAATAAATGTACAAAATTATTTCATTGAATTTTTACAACTCTTTTCATTGAGTAAAATTTGTCTTTGTGTGATATTGCTTGAAACAGTCAGGTAGACACAATCCTACATTACATTCTTCACACCACCATCTCGTCTCCCTTCTCACTCGTTTGCCAGTACTCCGTGCGCCCTTCTCAGAGCAAACAATGCAATATCTTGATGCATATTTCTGCTTGTTGTCGATGGGACGTGAGTGGGGAAATGCCTTGCTGTTAGCCTGTTTGCTGCTGAACCCTGCTTTTCATTTTCGTTGAAAACTTCGCCGGATTTCTCCAGTATTTGTTTTCCCAGGTTCACCATAAAAGTAAACAAGCTGGTTCATTTGTGAGAGACAGGCCGAAGTTTCTTGTACAGAATGTAAGAATTGACCACGCACATCATAAATACATGAAAAAATACCTTTTTCCACCATTTCATTGTTCGTCGTTGAAAATAATAGTAGGTCACCAGCTGATCTCCATGATCAACACCAGTTTTATTTTTATTATAATCAAATATGAGATCAGGCTACAGTTTTTCTACCATTCCAGCCTTGGATTTTGTCTTAGTAACACTACTTGTCATTCTATGTTTGGTAGAAAGGGCAAACACATCCCTAGTATCTTTCCAGTGAAGTGCTAGCACGGAACTTTTTCTCTTGAATACGATTTAACCTCTTCTTAGTTTATTCTGTTTGAATTCCTGTGGTAGGCCTCTTCTGTTTCTCATTACTGTGCCAACAGCAGATGTGCCCTCATCAAACAACTTTTCAAATAATTTTACAGAAGTATAAAAGCGGTCCATGTACAATGTATGACCCTTACGTAGATAACTGTTGCACAAACGTAGCACCACTGAATCTGCACTGTTGTCTTTTTCACCTGCACCGGTGTACACTTCACAGTTCAAAACATATCCTGTTGCTGAATCACTTAGAATGAAAAATTTTATACCATACCTGCTCGGTTTGTTCTTGATATATACTCGAAATCGAATTCTCCCTCTGAATGGACATAAACCTTCATCAACAGACACAAGCAGACATATTTAAATACGTCTGCTTGTGTCTGTATATGTGTGGATGGATATGTGTGTGTGTGCGAGTGTATACCCATCCTTTTTTCCCCCCTAAGGTAAGTCTTTCCGCTCCCGGGATTGGAATGACTCCTTACCCTCTGCCTTAAAACCCACATCCTTTCGTATTTCCCTCTCCTTCCCTCTTTCCTGATGAGGCAACAGTTTGTTGCGAAAGCTTGAATTTTGTGTGTATGTTTGTGTTTGTTTGTGTGTCTGTCGACCTGCCAGCACTTTCATTTGGTAAGTCACATCATCTTTGTTTTTAGATATATTTTTCCTACGTGGAATGTTTCCCTTTATTATAACCAAGTATATATACATATATTTGTGACACATTGCTATGTGCTTAGGCTACAAGTGGGAATGATAAGCTAATATACACACTATGTGATTAAAAGTATCCAGACACCTGGCTGAAAATGACTTACAAGTTCATGGCACCCTCCATTGGCAATGCTGGAATTCAGAATGGTGTTGGCCCACCCTTGGCCTTGATGACAGCTTCCGCTCTTGCAGGCATACATTCAATCAGGTGCTGGAAGGTTTCTTGGGGAATGGCAGCCCATTCTTCATTGAGTGCTGTACTGAGGAGAGGTGTCAATGTTCATCAGTGAAACCTGGCATGAACTCGGCTTTCCAAAACATCCCAAAGGTATTACAGGATTCAGGTCAGGCTCTGTGCAGGCCAGTCCAATACACGGATGTTATTGTCATGTAACAACTCAGCCACAGGGCGTACATTATAAACAGATGCTTGATCATGTTGAAAGATGCAGTCGTCATCCCCGAATTGCTCTTTAACAGTGGAAAGCAAGCGGGTGCTTAAAACATCAATGTAGAGCTGTGCTGTGATAGTGCCATGCAAAACAACAATAGGTGCAAGCCCCCTCCATGAGAAACACTGCCATACCATAACACCACCACCTCCGACTTTTACTTTTGGTACTACACACGCTGGCAGATTATGTTCACCAGGCATTCACCATACCCACATCTTGCCATCGGATCACCACATTGTGTACCATGATTCGTCACTTCACACAACATTTTTCCACTGTTCAACTGTCCAATGTTTATGCTCCTTAAACCAAGTGAGGTGTTGTTTGGCATTTACCAGTATGATGTGTGGGTTATGAGCAGCCACTTGAGCATGCAATCCAAGTTTTCTCACCTCCTGACTAACTGTCATAGAACTTGCAGTGGATGCTGGTGTAGTTTGGAACTCCTGTCTGATGGTCTGGATAGATGTCTACCTATTATACATTATGACCCTCTTCAACTGTTGGCGGTCTCTGTCAGTCAACAGATGAGGTCGGCCTGTATGCTTTTGTACTGTACATGGCCCTTCACATTTCCACTTCACTATCACATTGGAAACAGTGGACCTAGGGATCTTTAGGACTGTGGAAATCTCACACACAGATGTATTACACAAGCGACACCCAATCACCTGACCACGTTCAAAGTTAGTCAGTTCCATGGAGCACCACATTCTGCTCCCTCACAATTTCTAATGATTACTGAGGTCACTGATATAGAGTGCCTGGCAGAAGGTGGCAGAAAACTGCACCTAATATGAAAAACATTTGTTTTTTGGAGTGTCCGGATGCTTTTGATCATGTAGTGAATATTAGCTCATCATTACCTCTTGTGGCCTAAGCATATAGCGATGTGTTACAGCAACTGTAAAAGTGTCCTACTTTTCTTGCCTAATTTTATCCTTCTTTTCCTTTTTCCCAGGCACTCTCTTCCGTACTTCTGAACATGCTGCCAGAAATGGAGCGAATGTGACCTACTGCAATGTGAGTTGGAAGCTATAACTTAACTTTAACAGGTGATGTGATTTCTTTCACTTTATAGGGTCCTCTGTATGAGCCCTAATCTCTCTTATCTTCTCTTTGTGGTCTTTCCATGAAATGTAAGTTGGCGGCAGTAAAATTGTACTGCAGTCAGCCTCAGATGCTGGTTCTCTAAATTTCCTCAGTAGCGATTCACGAAAAGAATGCCTCCTTTCCTCTAGAGACTCCCACCTGAGTTCTTGAAGCATTTCCGTAACACTCGCATGATGATCAAACCTACCAGTAACAAATCTAGCAGCCCGCCTCTGAATTGCTTCTATGTCCTCTCTCAATCTGACCTGATAGGGGTCCAAAATGCTCGAGCAGTACTCAAGAATAGGTCATATTAGTGTTTTATAAGTGGTCTCCTTTACAGATGAACCACATCTTCCCAAAATTCTACCAATGAACTGAAGACCAATGGAGTATTCAGACATTACAGGATTCTTTTTCCTATTCATCTGCATTAATTATTATTTATCTATATTTAGAGTTAGCTGCCGTTCTTTACACCAATCACAAATCCTGTCCAAGTCATCTTGTATCCTCCTACAGTCACTCAACAACAACACCTTCCCGTACGCCACAGCATCATCAGCAAACAACCGCACATTGCTATCCACCCTATTCAAAAGATCATTTATGTAGATAGAAAGCAACAGGGGACCTACCACACTTCCCTGGGTCACTCCAGATGATACCCTCACCTCTGATGAACACTCACCATCGAGGAAAACGTACTTGGTTCTATTACTTAAGAAGTCTTCGAGCCACTCACATACTTGGGAACCAATCCTATATGCTCGTACCTTAGTTAGGAGTCTGCAGTGGGGAGTCAAGGAATATGGCATCCATCTGATACCCTTCATCCACGGTTCGCAAGATATAATGAATCATTGATAGTCCGATAGTCCACAGTGTCAATGTACTGCATTGTTATACTGGCTGAAAACGGGGGTGGGGGTGAGGGGTGGAAGTTCAACAACACTGACTACTGTAAATGTTGTAGCCTACAGTTTTACAGTTGTGTTTCACAGTTCTTTACTTTCACTGTTCCCAACTCCCCCCTCCTGCCCCCCACATTACACAGTTATATGGCCTGTTCACTATTGGTAACTTTTGATAAGTCTCATTAATAGTTTGCAGCCAAACATCAGCATACTGCTACAATAGCTTGCTGTTGAACATCTATGAACAGTAAAAACCTAACCACACATTTCACAGCTCTGCAGAATAATACAGTATGTGTGACACTATTTCTCAAATAAATTTAACAGACACTGTCACTATTTTAACACAGGGCCTATTTCTATTACACTGAATCCACTGTTCAGTTGACGCATTATTCTAACTGATACAGACTTCCTGTCTGAATATCAATCATGGACTGACTGTCTCTGGACCTAAAATTGGGCCTTTAATTGTCCACACAATAAAAGGTACTGAAACTATACATTGTTTGATGTTTAATTTACAGAAATTACAATTAAAACATGAATCATTCAATTAACTGAATACATCAATAAATTTCTCGTTTTTAATAGTTTCTTCTACCACCAAGGCTAGGCTGAATTATTTGTTTGAATATTGAAATTAACAGTTATGGTTATACAAACAATACTTTTGACAAACCTTTAAATTATGTTGGAATTATTTTTGTTAATATATTTTTGAATAGGGCCAAACAAATACTTTAAGTATCCTGGTAGTTCTTCTTCCAGATGTTTATAATTACTACAGAATTTATATTTGTTTGTAAGTCAACAATAAAATTTATGTCATGAAACAATAATTGATTTCAATCTATAACAAAATATATTAACTAGGAATAGTCAAAATAAATTAGGGAATTTATTACATACACAAAACTAAGCACAAAATTAGATCTGGTGCTATATTTCTTAAAACTGAGGGCCATCCTTTTTCTTTTATGGAAATGCAGTTTATACTCAGGCATGTTAATGGTGATTAGGCAAAAATGAAAATAAAATGAATTTTAAAGAGGCAGATGGCAAAACAAGAGAGGAAGTAAAGAGATCCCAGCTTGATTCGTCACACTATCATGGACATGAAATGAAAAAAATGATGAATTATCATTAGTACATAACAGTTTCCTGCTAGTGTTTTAGGAAACAGTCTGAGTATATTTATGCCAATCATCTGACCATATGGAACACAGTTTTTTTCATAATGGTTGACATCCTGTGTTCTCTGTTCTGTTGATCTGTAGTCACTGGCTAGAACTGAATCATGAGCCTACTTCAACACCTTGTTTTATAATTTCTCTGGTATCACTCTGTGTATAACCAACACCATATTTTCCTGGTCAGTAGTCTATCTTCCATGCTGAATTTTGGTTGTTTAGTGAACCCCTAACAGTCTGGGTCAGTGCTTTGTACCTCTTTCCATTCTTCTGTTTCTATACTGGTGTATTCTATGGAGCAGATTTTGTGACTGGACCATTAGCATTTCTGTGTGATCATTTGGTTGATGTATTGCTTCAGAATGAAATTCACTCAATCATAATGTCCGTAAAGTGAAGGAACTAGTTGGATCTTTAAATCCTAGTAATAATTTCAATGGTTCACGATCAGTTACTACTTTGAAGTGGCATCCATACAAACAGCAGCAGAAATATGTTATTCCATGTATTAGCACTAGCCTTTCTTTCCCAGTGCTCAAATAATTTTCCTCTGCCTTACTAAGCAGTCTTGATGCATGTGCTATTGGATGTTCTTATCCGTTCACCTTCTAGTGTAAAAAAGTACCCAAGGCAATATTGCTAGCATCACACAACAGTTAAATTGCTTTTGGTAAACTGGAAAACCAAGAACTGAAATCTTTTTGTTTTATAAATGCTGTTTCACAATCTGGAGACCATTGAGTTACTTCCTTTTTCAATAACTGGGTGAGAGATCTTGCAATTTCAGCGAATTTTGGAATGTATTTTCTATCAAACCTAGCTATGCCTAGATATGACTGAAATTGCTTTACTGCAGTGGATGTCAACAAATTTTTGATGGCATCAACAAGTTGTGGATCAGCCATGACATTGTTCTGACAAGTAATATAGCCCAAGTAATGGATTTCTTGCACAACAAAATACATTTTCCCAGGCTAAATATTAGTGGTCGTGCATGTAAATGTCAAAGATTTGAGTAAATGTCTTAATGCTCCTGGATATCCTTGGAGAACACAATGATATGATCAATGCAGACTATGCATTGCTTTGATTTTAATCCTCACAATATACCATCTAAGAGATGTTGGAAAGATTCTGGTGCATTTTTCATCCAAAAAGCATGCAATGATATTGTTAATAACCAGACAGAGTTGAATTTTTTTTATTTATTTATTTATTTATTTATTTTTCGATATTCAGGTGCTACCTCTAATTCATGATACCCACTTCACACCCACTTCATATGTCCCTACATGTAAAATAAAGACACTGGCTAGATTATCTAAGATTTTGATTATATTAGGTATAGGGTAGCCATCTGTACTTGTTATCTGATTTAGATAACGGCAATCACAACAAAACCTATGTGCCTTACTGCCATTTGATGATATCTTTGGGATGATAACATGTTGAAGTTGTTGATCTACAAACTCTTTCAAGACAGTTTGCAAATGCTGTGGAATTCTGTACAGTTTCTTACAGAAAGGTGACTCTTTTGTAGAGGGAATACATTGTTATGTTAGTGGCATGACAGGAAATGGTCCAGGAGGATCGAATGACTCAGCATATTCTTCTAATAGTGTCTCCATGTCCTCCTTATCCATGAAATCCCTATTTAACCCATCTTCAAGCAGTATTTGTAACTGCTGATAACCTTGAAACTGAGAACTCATAGGCTCCTTCCAGGATTTCTAAGATGGCTATCAGAGTGCCTTGTGTTAGCTGCACCTCTTTAAAACTAAAGTTATCAATTCTGAGAGGCTCAACTCTGCTTCCATCAGTTTCCCTTTTGTAGAACAAACTACATCATATAAAACATTGTGTTTTATCTAAGTCTTCATTCCCAGGCAAACATTCAACTATATACAAAGAGTTAACCAGCAGACCAGTTCTTACATCAATGCAGACTAATTTTCCAGTAATTTTCAATATAATATCCCATGAAGTGACTTTAAGGAACTTTGTATGCAGTTAATGTAGCTGCCCCTGATTTAGGGTTATCCTTGTGACAGTAATTATTGTTTTCCAGCCATAAAACCAAGATGAAGTGGTGTTCCATCGAGTCCTACAATATGCTGTTCCAAGTCAACTTTGACATGATGCACAACCAGGAGATCTAATCTGAGTATGACTTCATAGCCACTACCAACCATAGAGAGTATTTTACATTAATCTGGAAATTACTTCCCCTCACTTGTAATCCTAACACTGCTGAACTGAATGAATTAACATGATCCCCTACCAGTGTTGCTTAAGTTCCAGCATGGTGGATTCAGTTCTATTTCACCAAGTATATTCCTACTTGGCACAGATATTTGAGATCCTGTATCTAATAAGAATGTACACAACTTTCCTTTGATGTAGCCAGTCAGAAAAAAGTCTTCCACTGATCTCACACAGAGGTGACCTGTGCTAACCCTTACTGGGGCAACTGTACAGTGAACATTCACATCCTCTCTGCCCCACTTAATGGTGGTGTACAAGGCTCACTTTATGATGACCTTTCCTGTATCTGCGAAGCTTTGTTCCTACAATTCCATTCTGAATGTCCTACACATTTACATGCTTGACACTGTTGTCCCTGCAATTACACTTTGTATGACCTGTAATGGCTGCATCTAAAAATTTGATATTTGTATTAAATGTTGCCCTCTTTTCCTGTGGTACTGCCATGGCTTCTACTGCTTCATTCAGAGTCTTTGGGAACTACAAAACACTGTGTGATATTTTTGTCTGAAAATTCTGTAAAAATTCTCCTAGCATTCTCTGCTCAGCTTCTTGTAATGTGGCTTTATTCTCATTATCACCCTCCATGCACTCATATGTATTAATATTAATTTTGCTAATGTAGTCTACAAAATTCTGCAATGATTCTCTGTGTTTCTGGAATATTCCATTAAGCTACTCACAGCAGTATCACAGTTTATTTTTCCTCATGCATCTTTCTACCACCTCTTCGCTGATGTCATCAAAAACTGTACTTTTCTTGATTTTTCATGGTACATGACACATGCCCTAACAGGTCCTACTAACTTTAGTTTAGCAATGCTCGATAATTGTTCATTCCTGTAGTTTCTCAACCTAGCAGCCATATCCAAATTATCAAAAACAAAGAGTAATTGTAATAAGTATCCAGTCTCAACCAATGGTTGTACACTCTCCTTGAGTACACACACACATACAGTTACGATGACCAGGGGTACCCAAAACAGAGTTAAGCATGAATCTGTCCACAACTCAAGTTTCAACCAGATACGATATTGCATTACTCAGGATTACTCAGGATAAATACAGGTAAACAGAGTCATAATTAGCTTTGAATGATGACACAGTCCAGTAGCTTGAGGACCAAAATCAGTGTATGAAACCAGACATGTATACATCTTGTTATATTGTCTACATTAGTAAATGTCTTCCACACCATTTGCTAATTGCCCATACAAACTAACCTACAAAAATAAAGACCTAGGAGATTCATTTACAATTGATAAAAAAGATACATATTGATTTCAAGTTACATAATGTATTGGGAAGTTAATTCCCCTATTTGAAAAAACATACATTTATGTGAAATAACTCTGTCTTTAGCTGTCTTGGCTAACAATTTACAAATCTCAGTTATAACACTGATGTAGTTCACAGATGATTGAGTGCATTACCCAGCACCTATGATATCTTGTAAGTTGACTAGTCCGGCAGGCTACAGCCATACAGTAGTGAGGGGAGTGGATCCGCCTACATCTTTCAGTTTCCTCCCTAGTGTTCTCATCACACCCTTCAGTGGATAGGTAACTTCTTGTCTAGCATTCACATCAAATCCTGAAATATTGTTTTATTTACTAAATATGCTGTTCAATACCTTCTTCACATCACATGAGATCTGCTCTCCTGTTCATTTTCCAAAACAATTATATGGGATTTATGTCAGGTACTATTAAAAAGTGTTCACATATGAAGCATCAATAAACAGAGTTAAATGCAACAACAAAAAATGGACTAACAAGGCGATACACACAGATGCACTAAAATACTATTCCTAATTTTTACAGTAAAAATTATGAACATTGTCCCATTTCAAAACTGTAAAAGGATCTACTCTGTCTCACGGCATATATGTATCAAATTATAAAGCGCAAATCTATTACAAAACATCATTATATAGTGAATCATAGATTTTAGCTCAGTCAATAGATAAGACAAAACTTTAGGATTCACATCATTTTACATGCTAAATTCATGACAATGGAACAAGAACAAACAAGAAAAATTAGATACTTATGGATTATGCCTATATTCTTTAAGTTCAATGATATTGTGTAATCCAAACAACTTCTTAGATTCAGGATACACAAGTCTGTATGCATTAGGATGTGGAGTTTCAAGAATTTTGAATGGTCCTATATAAATATTGAAAAAATTCTTTATCTCAGATGTCAACACTTTAGATTTCTCTCTGGCTTTCATGAATGCAAGATCTCCTATCTCAAACTTGGAAAATCTACCTTTACCATCATGTCTCTGCTTTGTCCTATCCCCCTGTTTTTCCATCATCTCCCTAACACATTTTACATGGTGGAAGTTCAACATTTTCAGAAACAAGGTTACTTGGTCTGTGAATAAACATGATTTCAAATGGTGAAGAACCTGTTGAAGCATGTTGCAAGCTGTTCATAATCCCCTCAAAATCACTAACATAATCTATCCAACTGGCATGATTCTTACTACAATAAGCTCTAAACAGTCTTCCAATCTCTCTATGTCTTCCTGCAGGGTTACTTGAAGGATGGTACACTGAAGTTAGAATATTCCTTATTTTTGTGTGATCAACAAAATCTTTCCAAGCTTGTGATGTAAACTGAGAAACATTGTTTTAGGAATACCCACTTGATGGAAATATGTGTTTTCAAACTTAGAGATGATTTGCTTACTGGTACCTTTCTTAAGAGGAAACAGCTTTATGAACTTCAAAAATACATCTGTCACCACAAAAACGTAACAAAATCCATTCTTAGACATAGGCAAGCATCCATAAACATCCACAGACATGAGCTCTAGGTTAGTATTAGGCAGTATTTTTTTGCATTTGGCCTCTACTTGTATAGTTACTTACCTTCACTCTTTAACATATGTCACAGCTGGCAATCTTCTTCTTGACTCTCTTACCTATGTTATGTACAGTACTGGGAAAGCTTTTGGATAGTTTTTGTTTCAGTGTTTTGCAAGTTTCATTATGGTACATATTTATTACTTCATGTAAGTCTTTCTTCAATTTATTCTGTTTACATAGCAAAACTGTGTTTGTACACTGCTTAACATAAAGTGTTAAAGATAGAGGATATTAACTCAGTTTTATCTCCACTGTTAACACTCATGATACTGCAAAAGTAACTGGAAATTATTACAAATTTTGAATGAGTTGTAAATATTGAGTTAACAATAATTGCAGTTAGTGTTTCAGAAAGACTGTCAGTGGAAACTGAAATTTGCTTAACAAATCATGATCACACTGAGTATAGTTATCTGCTTACTGATGCATAACCAATCAAGGATATGTAGTGCATATGTAGTCTGCTACAGCTCCAATAGTGATGTATGTTTCACCAGACACATGGAAAGCTACAAATTTGGCACTTTTCAACATTTCTAAAAAAAATACTTGTAGTGTATCTTAGCAGCTAAAATTTTGACAAGGTCTTCCTTGTGGTGCATTCTTCCTGCATCAAAAATTGTAGTGCATGTTTTGACATGTTGGATTGGACCATTCCCTTGTGAGCTCTTGATGTTCATACAGCTGGTTGCATTTTCTTCAAAGTGTGTTATAGAAACTTTAAAACTGCATTGCTTTAGAAACATGCACGAATATAAGATATAGCACTTCTATATCTTATATTCATGCATGTTTCTAAAGCTATTACTCTAATTTTTTGTCATCTGTATTTCCTTTCACCTCCTTCATTTGCTTCATTTTTATATCTTCTCATTTCATCAATTAATTTATTTATCTTGTATCAATAAAAATAATCAATTATTAAACATATAATGTAATTAGATAGATAAAAAACTACTCACCAATCAGTGACAGGAGCACATGTATATAAAAAGTATCACATACACAAGCTTTTGGAGCCAGTGGCTCCTTATTCTGGCAGAAGGATTGAAGGGGAAGGAAGATGGGTGAAGGAAAAGGACTGATGTGGTTTTTTTAGGTAAAGTCACTCAGAACCCAGTTCAGGATGGACTAACTGGATGGGATGATAAGGAAAGACTGATTGTTGGGGTCTACACCAGACAAGAGTTGAGAGCTTAAAGGTGAAAGATAGGGCAATATACAAGACAGAGATTACTGTTAAAGCATTGTGCATGAGGTAATAAGAGTGAAAGGCACTTTTAGCTATGACACTAAATTGAATCTGATTTTGGTCAAAACACTGAATCACAGTATGGATGTTACAATTTGTTTGCAAACTTTAGTGAGACTCTTACTTCCCCCTAGTACCTTTTGGTTCCTCCCTGTAAACTGTTGTGGTCAAAGATATTGAACTGGAAAGTCCATCTTATTTCACAAGTCAGAATCTGAAATCAAGAACTGTGCCAGAGATGCACAAGATTAACATTCATTTGAAGAATGACTTGAGAATACTGAACTCTCATTTTGACAGATTGTTACAGTTGCACAAGGAAGTGGCTTCTACCTGAAGTCTGAGCATACAGATTTTAGGTATCTGTATTTTATCATACCATGCCACATGTTGTTACATGTCAAGCAGAAGAATGAGCAGTTGTTGACCCCTTGACTCTCCAAAAATTCTTGCTACAAAAGAAGTATGTGAGACAATTCTACCTCATACTGGTAAACACTTTGACTTTATTGGGCACCCCATCACTTGAAACTCAACTCAGAAAATATTGTTTGGTATTGGGCAACCCATCACTTGAAACTCAACTCAGAAAATATTGTTTAATGTGCATCTCCAATTTCTGCACACATTGCTGTAGTTATCTTGTGAAATGTAGTACTTCATACATCAGCAGCCATATGTCTACTTTTTGAAAAAAATCATCAGCCACTTGTACCAAAGAAATTTTATTTCTTTACCAGTTTCAGGCTGTAAAGGACACCATCCTCTAGCATTGCCTTTCTTTAACAGAAGTAGTCGATGCCAGGAATATTTTCGAATCCTGTACAGGTGACCATTATCTCAGCTGTTTAACTAAGTGAATTTCACATGATTTTGTATTCATTGTATTATATTTCAGGCTAAAATGTATAAAAATAAATTACTTTATTACACTCAATATGTATTAACTCTGTATGTACAGTTAAAATTACTCTTCTTTTAGAAACATTTGCAGTTGGGCATACTTAAAGTTCCTATTATTAACTGCACAATCTGACAATATTTATGAAATTTATTTCTGGATTCATTTACAAAATAATGATATAACTTGGTGAAGATTCTTCTTTTGTCAAAAAAGTTTGTAAACTCTTTTTGTTTTGTAAACTCTTTGGATTGTTGTCAGTACCACAGAAGAAGTAATAGTGGGAATGCCTCTTATGGAATTGGACATGTTTTTCTGTTTGAAAATAACAATGTAATTTTTGGTTTTATGGAAGTATAAATTGTAAAGACAGTGTGATATAGAAGAATGTGACATAATAAAAAAGCATACAAAACAAAAATTATGCAGCATACTTACTTAACAGTTATCAAGTCATCTGGAAACCACAAAGTCAAAAATTTCAGCCTCAGGAATCTACCACTAGACATAACAAACTGCAGCCAACAATGAGAAAATGAATATAAGTAAAAAAGGTTATTTGTAAATCTTACTCCTCTCAAAACTTATTAAAAGAAGTTAATTACTATGAAGAGACTGAAAATCTATTGGTGATGTGTGTGAGTGTAAGATTACATTGCACCTAGCAAAATTTTCACATTATTAGTGAACATTAAAAATAAGCAGATGTAAGCAGCCTATATCTTGTGATGTAGCATATATCTTGTGAAATATATCTCGTCCTGTAATGCAGTAGACTGAAAATGAAGCTTCAGATATTCTATATAAGGGAAAAAAAAGTTTAGAACTTCTGCTTCTGCGATTCTCTCTCAAAAATAAAATAATTTACATCTGCCTGAAAGTGGCTGTTACAATAACTATTGACAATGACTCATGATGTGATAGCAACACTAGAAGAGTTTTTCATAGTGAAAGTTTATACAGAGCATTGCAATGAGTACACTATAGACCATGGACGTGTACCATATAAATGGGATACACATAGCACCTATAAACACTAAGAAATTACAAAACATGAAGGCAAAGCTAAAAAACAATCCACCAAAGAAACACCTCTCATACTCAGACACCATGTCTTGCAAGTGCATGAAAAAATATTGCTACACAGTCCTCAGCCACCCCTCCCCCAACCTCTTAAAGTGTGAAAATTTGGATTGCCTGAGAACTCTTGATATTTGAATTTAATCTGACAGCCAGCTCTTGTGTGTGTCGAATGTCTTGGGATTGGTGACACTGTTGTTTGTAGTAGTGATGCATATGTCAGTTGTGGTGCTGTCTCGGACAACAGGCTAGGTGTCTTTTCAGTTTGTTCTGCATTTGCAGTGACTTGATGCACAGGTAGCATGGGTAAGGTCCCTGCTGACTTGACACGTTCAGTTGATAACTTCATCAAAATTCCATTCCATTGTACAATACATCCACAGTGTTCTTGTTTGTATCCAGGCCCTGAAAAGGGCCAGTATACAGTGGCTGTAAGGACTTGGTTAAGTCTGTTCATAACATTAAATGAGTGCAATTGTGAAGGTTTCTGGGTACAAACACATTATGGGTGCCATGGCAAAAAGGCAGGGGGCAACATATATTTGTACAGTTACGTTTTAGTTTCTGCACTCATTGCGTGAGGTCTTCTGAATTTGGAAGTAAGGTTGTTACTAAATAGTCTGCTGGAATCCACAGCAGTTTGTTGTAAACCATCTCAGCCACTGACACACCAATCTTGGGTTTGTGAGCTGTTTGCAGGCCTAGCATCACTAATGTTAATGCTTCTGTCTCTCTCTTATGATGATACATCAATGCTGCTTTGAGATTTCTGTCACAATTGTTAAACCATATCAGTGTTGGTGGGGTGATAGCTATTTGTGTAGTGGCATTGGAAACCAGCTCTAAGAACAGTGTGGACTCAAACTGATGGCCTTGATTGGTGGTGGGGGCATCGAAAAAGGGGCAACCCACCTACACAGAAATATCTTTGCTGTAGTTTTGGCTGATATGTAGGTTGTTCCACCGTGAGTTTATCATAGCCTATAATCTCTGAAATCCCACAAATATCTGAAAAATAGTCAGCCACTAAATTCTCCATGCCTCTTACATGGTGTACATCTGTCATAAATAGGCTTATGAACTTAGTATAATGGAACTGTTTTGGCAAGCATTTATCACTAGTATTTTTAAAGACAGATATTATGGGTTTGTGGTCTGTAAACATGGTCACTGATCTAGCTTCCATTTGCAGGTGGAAAAATTTAATTTGTTTGTAGTTCACCAACAATGCCCTATCATACATGCTCCACATCTGTTCTGATATGTGTAGCTTCTTGGAGAGAAACTGCAGTGGCTGTCATTGCCCTTCTACACACCATGAATGCTAACTGACTCACATCTACAACAATAGCTAACTGTGCATAGTGAAATGAGTGAACAACACCGCCTGGCTGAGGCTTACATGTAGGTCACTAGATGCTTTGTCCAGTTCTGATGTCCACCTATTCAGTTGTAGACCCTTAGCGTCATGTCCCTTGAGTGTATTGGTGAGTGGTGCTTGCACCATAGCTGCTACTAGCTGATGATGTTGATAAAAATTTGTTACTCTCATTTATCATCTTACCTCTTGGTAGTTTTCCAGCTTTGCCAGCGAATAAATTGCCATGATTTGCTCTGTCAGAGGCAATTTACCTTCTGATAACACAGTATGTCCAAGAAAAGTGAATTGGTTATTGAGTATGATGCATATATTTTCATTTTACACCACTTTATGGTCAAAAAGTCACCTGTGAACTTGACGAAGATGCTGTTCATGCATTTGAATATGCAGTGAGAACACCAAAACATCATCAAGAAAGCAAAACAGAATGCCAATCCCCTTATCACTTGATCAATAAAATGCTGCCAAGTCTGTGCTGCATTCTTCAGGCAAAAAGCCATGAACAAAAATTTGAATAACCTGAATGGCAAAATCACTGCTGTCTTCAGAATGTCTCTTGGAGTTACTGGTACCGGTCTGTACACTTTCTTGCAGATGAGAACACTAAAGGATTTTGCTCCAGCCAGAACATACGTGTATGTTGGATACTGGGTGTCTATCTAGGATGGTGCTCAAGTTTTAATGCCTGATAATCTCTATACTGCCTCTGTGAACCATCCTTCTTATGTACTAAGGCTAGGGGTGAGGACCATGGGCTATCTAACCAGCAAGTTGTTTCCAGATGTAACATTTCTTGGAATATTGCCTTTGTTTCTGTCAGTCCCTCTCCTGCAATTATCTGTGCTCATCATGAAACTGGTTGTCTGAGTTTTGTATGGATATAGTGTACTGTACTATGTTTAATTTCTTTGCAGTGGGTCTGTTTAGTCAACTCATCCATTGTTCTTATTTCCTGGTTGTCCAGAAGTTTCTGGTTCTCCTCTTCATCATGTAGATCCTCAGATACAGAGTTAGCAATTGCATGATGCTACTCTCACAAGTGCTTGATATTGTACTGTTATCTGTCAGATTCAACAATTGTTCTCCCTGTAAGTCAATGGCCAAAATGAAATGTGCTGGAAAATCAGCACCCAGTATAGGTTCTGATTATCAGCCATCACAAAAGACCATGTAAATTGTTTGAGGAAACTCAGATCAGTCTTGCACACTTATGCCCCAACATGTTAGTCACAGAGTTATTCACTGCTTTCAAACATGGCTATACATCTATGTGGTATGTGGCTGACAGGAAACATGCTGATATATGACCCAGTATCCACCAAACACCTTATTCCTGATGTCTGTCTAATAAGTACAACCTCTTCAAAGCAGAAAAAGATGTAAGATGTACGTAGTAATGGTTGCTGTTGCTGGCACAAAAACACTACGCTGTTACTGTACGTAACTTGGCTCTTTGAGCAGGAGCACAGCTATGTGCACCTTGCTGTATTTCTGCCTAGTAAGTAAGAAGACCTGGGTGCAAGTCCTGGTTGCAGCACAACTTTTAATTCATATCTTCAGCTTCCAACATTATCATAGATAAAGATCAGACTTCACTGTCTCAGGGAAAACTCAATAATAAGATCTATACGAACACATGTAATACACTAGTTCCCCATTACGTCCAACACTGGGGCGCTATTATAATGCCAGAGAGCCCTGGTAATAATGACAATGTAAGGGGAAAATAAGCTGAAGATAGGAATTGAAGTTTGCGTTGGGCAGGGAATTACACTTGGATAGTTCATGCAGCAATATTAACAATAGTGCCGTGCTGATGTAATGATCAGCATTTCTACCTAGTAAGCAAAAAGACCCGGGTTTGAGACCCAGCTGTTGCACAAATTTTAATTCAGATCTTAAGCTTCCAACATCATTGTCAGTACCAACACACTTCATGTACATCCTCTTGCTGGCTTCAGGTTTCACATATAGCCCTATTTCTTGTCTGGTTAATATTGACTTGTCATTGCTCTTGCATGCACAGTTCCATTCCCAGGAACTCTATTGCAGCTTTTAAACCTCTAATCTCATTTGAAATGTTTGTTGCATGTCGTGGTGTGGCTGCAGTGCAATTTATAGTTGTGGCTCTGGTGTCGATTTGCTGACCATTGTGGTTATTGTATACAGAATCTGTCAATGTCATTGTGACTGTTGCATTGTTTCATTTATCTCATGGATTCTTTCCCCAGTAAGTAGTAGTTTGTCAGCTAATCTCTTCTTGTAAGTGACTGGCACAGTCCTTACTTGTGCTGGAAGCTGTTGTTGCCATACATACAACAGAAATCTGTCAGAGAGTGTTGAACTATCTACCTTGCTGCATAAATATCACCAGTATTTCAACAGGGTTCTATCCCCCCCCCCCCTTTCCTTGGTACAGTACCTGCCTGATTCTGATGTTGACTGACTTCATGCACTGAGAAATTAGTACTTCTTTCAGTCTGTCATACACTCCTTCTGTAGGTGAGTTCACTACAGTGTCTGATATTAAAGTTGAGGTCTGCTGGTCCATGTTACGTATCACCAAAGTGAACTACTCTTGACTGTTGGCCAGTCTCTGTTCTCGAAATATATTGTCCATATATCTATATTTTCCATATATGTATGTAACTGAAGACATGAATGAAGGTGCTACTTATTGCAGCCATTGAGTTGGTGAATTATTGAACTCACTGTGGTCATGCTGTAGCAATCATCACCATTTCAGATGATATTGTCTTAGTGGGCTGTGTCAGCATTGTTGAACCAACAACCAACATCATTTCTTTGGTCCAGAATATCCTTAAAGTTCATACCTTTTGAAAGCTGTAGCTGCAAGGTTTCTATTTCATTCTGAAGACTGTGAATTTCTTGTGAATTTCTTATTGGACAATATTGCTTGCTCTCTTCAGTCTTTGTTCCAACTGCTTAGGTTTTGCTGTAGACTCACGCCAATCAATGAAGATCCTGAAAATGTCAGTTGGCCATCACCAATCATGTAGAATGGACCTACACTGCATGTATAGAATATGTATAACATATAGTGAATCAACAAAACTCTTTATCAGTTCAAACTTGCTCAAAATTACTTAATGACAACTAGACTCAACTAACACTAAGAAATTACATTACATGATGGAAAACATAAAGACAACTTCCACCAAAGAAACACCTTGCACACTCTGACATCACATCATACAAGTGCACAAAACAATATCACTGCCACATATTGAATACAATGAGGTTACTAAAGTAATGGGATAATGATATGCACATATACATATGATGGAGGTATTGTGCACACAAGGTATAAAAGAGCAGTCCATTAGTGCAACTGTCTATTGTACTCAGGTGATTCACGTGAAAAAGTTTCAGAAGTGATTATGGCTGCCCGATGGCAGTTAACTGACTTTTAATGCAGAATGATAGTTGGAGCATTTCATTTCAGAAATCATTAAGGAATTCAGTATTCTGAGATTCACAGTGTCAAGAATGTACCAAGAATATCAAATTTCAGGCATTACCTCTAACCAAGGGCAAAGCAATGGCCGATGGCATTCACTTAACAACTGAGAGAATCAGCATTTGTGTAGAGTTGTCAATGCTAACAGAAAAGTAACACTGCATGAAATAACTACAGAAATCAATGTGAGATGCATACAAATGTATCCATTAAGACAGTGCAATTAAATGTGGCATTAATGGGCTGTGGGAGAAGATGACCAACATGAGTGATTTTACTAACGTCATGACATCACTTGCTGCTATTCTGGACTCATGACCATAACAGTTAGACCCTAGATGACTGGTGACTAGAAAACCATGGCCTGGTCAGATGTCTCCCAATTTCAGTTGGTAATAGATGATGGTAGGGTATGAGTGTGGCACAGACACCATGAAGCCATTGATCCAAGTTGTCAACAAGGCACTGTGCAAGCTGGCGATGGCTCCATAATGGTGTGGGCTGCAATAGCACAGAATGGACTGGGTCCTCTGGTCCAACTAAACTGTATGTGTTTGTGCACTTTTTTTCCAATTAGTAGGGACACTTTGCTACTCTGAATACTTTTGCTACATGGCTGCTAGAAACTGAGCAAAGACTATCACTTGCTCTATGTAGGATAGTGTAGATGTGCCATCAGGTCCAGTAGCCTTTGCTTTGTTGAGTAATTTCACTTTATTTTCTGCCTCATGGTCAGTTCTTTCAGTATCTGTCATTTTACATTGGTACAACAATTTAAAGCAGGAACCATATTATATTTTGCTTACTGATACAATTTTGGAAAAAATGAGTTTAGTATTCCAGCCTTTTTTATTGTTATCCTCCATTTTGGTGCCATTATGATTACAAAGTCCCTGGAGACATGCTTTTGATCTAGTTACTGATTTATTTATTTTGATCCAACATCAACTGATTACAAAAAAAAGGTTCTTTTTGTTCCAGTCTTCTGGATAAGTCAAAGGCTTACTTATTAGAGTTACATATTATTGGCTGGTGCTTTTATCTACACAACTTTTTCTAAATTTATTTGAGAGAACAGAGTTACATATATGGATTATAAATAAAAAAAATTGTTATTCCCATACTTAAATTAAGGAATCTACAGTTTGTGACACAGTATTCATATCTGACATTCAAATATTTACAGTTTGTGACACAGTCTAAGATCTGAGATTATATATATTTTTAGGTAGATGGTCTTCCGTCATATGAGTGTACTAAATCTAGAAACTCATCTACTGAATATACAGGGTTGTTTAGGAGCCATAATTTTAATTTCGTTTTTAGTTTTGTAATGGGGCAATTTGGAGATATTAGGATGGAAGAATTTCAGTAGTTTTATGCCTGCATACTGTGTGCTTTTCTCATAAAGTGTTGTTCTATGAAATATGATGTGGGGTCTCTCTCTACCTCTAGTATTGTGATCATGTATTTCTTTATTAAGTGTTTTGTTACTGTTTACTGCCATAATGATTATCTTCAACACATAGAGGTTATGAACAGTTAGTATTTTAAATTCTTTAAACAAATTTCTGCAGGACTCCCTGGCACATTTCTTTCCCTTAATTCTAAGTGCCTTCTTTTGTAAGATAAATACACTTTTCATATTACCTTTACTGCTGGATCCTCATACCTCTATCTCATAGCTTAGATGGGATTCAAATAGTGCAAAATATATTTGCCTCAGAGTGGTGATGTTACAAAAAGGTGTCAGTTTTCTTAGGACATGTATGGTAGTACATAGCTTTTTGCAAATACCATTCACATGATCAGACCAGTTTAACTCTGCATCAAGTGTCAGGCCAAGAAATTTGGTCGAGTATTGTTTTTTAATGCATTCGTCACCCATTAAAATTTGGTTTTCATGAGTTTTTTGCCTCCCAAGATCAAATTCAATATAGACAGATTTATTTGTGTTTAATTTTGGTTTGTTTTCATTAAAATACTGCAGAATTAAGCCTGCTGCAGTATTGGATTCCACGCCAAAACTTCTGAGGACTTTATGCCATATCCAAGATAAAATTTCACTTTCAAATTCATTGAGAACTTCATAATAGTTTTCAGCATGCTAATTTTAGTTTCATGAGGTTTTATTCATCTATGAGGTTTTTGCTACGTTTAACTCTGCAGTGAAACTCTTTTCAGAGCAGCTTTCTAACATGGCTCTCAAACCATGGTATGTCTTTCCCATCCCTTACAGCTTTGCTGTTTAAGGTATACACTGAGGTGAAAAAGTCATGGGATATCTCCTAATATCATCTCAGACCTCCTTTTGCTGGTGTAGTGCAGCAATTCTATGTGGTATAGACTCAAGTTATTGAAAGCCACTGCATAAATATTGATCTATGCATCCTCTATAGGCCATCATAGTTGCAGAGGTGTTGCCAGTGCTGTATTTTGTGCATGAACTGAGCTCTTGATAATGTTTCATAAATATTTGATGGGATTCACATCTGATGATCTTGGTGGCCAAATCATTCGCTCAAAGTGACCAGAATGTTCTTCAAACCAAGCTGTGGCCCAGTGACATGATATCATTGTTTGGGAACATGAAGTTGATAACTGAACACAAATGGTCTCCAGGTAGCTGAAAATACACATTTCCAATCAATGACTGGTTCAATTTGACCAGAAGACCCAGTAAATTCTGTGTAAAAATAGCCCACATCATTATTGAGCCACAACCAGCTTGCACAGTGCTTCATTCACAACCTGAGTCCATGGCCTTGTGGGGTTTGTGCCACACTCAAACCCCACCATCAGCTCTTACCGATTTAAACCAGGACAGATCTGATGAGGCCATGGTTTGCCAGTCATCTAGGATCCTCCTACAGATATGGTCACAAGCCCAGGAGAGGTGCTGCAGGGGATGTTGTGCTGTTAGGAAAGGCACTCGCATCAGTCATCTGCTGCCATAGCTTATTAATGCCAGATATTGCTGCACTGTCCTAATAGTTACAGTCATCATACATCCCACATTGCTTTTTGTAGTTATGTTACACAGTGTTGCTTGTCGTTAGCACTGACAATGCCATGCAAACGTCACTGTCATTTTTAAGTTAAGGCCATTGGCCAACATGTTGTCTGAGGTGAGAGGTAATGCCTGAAATTTGGTACTCTTGGCACACTCTTTATACTGTGGATTTTGGAATGTTGAATTCCCTAACAATTTCCAAACTGAAATGTCCCATGTGTCTATCTCCAATTACCATTATGTCTTCAGAGTCTGTTAATTCCTGTCACACGGTCATAATCACATCAGAAATCTATCCACATGAATCACTCGAGTACAAATGACAGATCTGCCAGTGCACTTCCCTTTTATACCTTGTGCACATGATACTACAACCACCTGAATATTTGCATATTGCTCTGCAATGATTCTTGTCTACCTCGATGTAGAGTACAATATTTTTGAAATTTGCCCAATTACGCACAACATTTTCAGGCTCCAGAATAAATGTTTAATGTTGACTACTGAGGTAATTTGAAATCTGTTCCTTGTTGCACTTGCTAAGCAGAAATATCTCCCACCTTTCTTTATATTCCTGGTATAGATATGTTAAATGTTACAGACTTAAAATTAGCTTCTTACTTCTGTAGAGAAAATATGGAGAAAGGAAGAGTTGCCACATTTGTCAGAAACTGTTTTGGTTTCAAGAACATTGACATTAATAAATTTTGCTCAGGGCAGTACTTGGAAGGATGTACAGCAGAATTTTCATAATAAGTTGTTTATAATACTATGGTTATAATAGAGGGAAACATTCCACGTAGTAAATATATATCTAAAAACAAAGATGATGTGACTTACCAAATGAAAGTGCTGGCAGGTCGACAGACACACAAACAAACACAAACATACACACAAAATTCAAGCTTTCGCAACAAACTGTTGCCTCATCAGGAAGGAGGGAAGGAGAGGGAAAGACGAAAGGATGTGGGTTTTAAGGGAGAGGGTAAGGAGTCATTCCAATCCCGGGAGCGGAAAGACTTACCTTAGGGGGAAAAAAGGATGGGTATACACTCGCACACACACACACACATATCCATCCACACATATACAGACACAAGCAGACATATTTAAAGACAAAGAGTTTGGGCAGAGATGTCAGTCGAGGCAGAAGTGCAGAGGCAAAGATGTTGTTGAATGACAGGTGAGGTATGAGTGGCGGCAACTTGAAATTAGCGGATATTGAGGCCTGGTGGATAACGGGAAGAGAGGATATATTGAAGAGCAAGTTCCCATCTCCGGAGTTCGGATAGGTTGGTGTTAGTGCGAAGTATCCAGATAACCTGGACGGTGTAACACTGTGCCAAGATGTGCTGGCCGTGCACCAAGGCATGTTTAGCCACAGGGTGATCCTCATTACCAACAAACACTGTCTGCCTGTGTCCATTCATGCGAATGGACAGTTTGTTGCTGGTCATTCCCATAAAGAATGCGTCACAGTGTAGGCAGGTCAGTTGGTAGATCACGTGGGTGCTTTCACACGTGGCTCTGCCTTTGATCGTGTACACCTTCCGGGTTACAGGACTGGAGTAGGTGGTGGTCGGAGGGTGCATGGGACAGGTTTTACACCGGGGGCGGTTACAAGGGTAGGAGCCAGAGGGTAGGGAAGGTGGTTTGGGGATTTCATAGGGATGAACTAAGAGGTTACGAAGGTTAGGTGGACGGCGGAAAGACACTCTTGGTGGAGTGGGGAGGATTTCATGAAGGATGGATCTCATTTCTGGGCAGGATTTGAGGAAGTCGTATCCCTGCTGGAGAGCCACATTCAGAATCTGATCCAGTCCCGGAAAGTATCCTGTCACAAGTGGGGCACTTTTGTGGTTCTTCTGTGGGAGGTTCTGGGTTTGAGAGGATGAGGAAGTGGCTCTGGTTATTTGCTTCTGTACCAGGTCAGGAGGGTAGTCACGGGATGCGAAAGCTGTTGTCAGGTTGTTGGTGTAATGCTTCAGGGATTCCGGACTGGAGCAGATTCGTTTGTCACGAAGACCTAGGGTGTAGGGAAGGGACCGTTTGATGTGGAATGGGTGGCAGCTGTCGTAATGGAGGTACTGTTGCTTCTTGGTGGGTTTGATGTGGACGGACATGTGAAGCTGGCCATTGGACAGGTGGAGGTCAACATCAAGGAAATTGGCATGGGATTTGGAGTAGGACCAGGTGAATCTGATGGAACCAAAGGAGTTGAGGTTGGAGAGGAAATTCTGGAGTTCTTCTTAACTGTGAGTCCAGATCATGAAGATGTCATCAATAAATCTGTACCAAACTTTGGGTTGGCAGGTCTGGGTAACCAAGAAGGCTTCCTCTAAGCGACCCATGAATAGGTTGGCGTACGAAGGGACCATCCTGGTACCCATGGCCGTTCCCTTTAATTGTTGGTATGTCTGGCCTTCAAAAGTGAAGAAGTTGTGGGTCAGGATGAAGCTGGCTAAGGTAATGAGGAAAGAGGTTTTAGGTAGGGTGGCAGGTGATCGGCGTGAAAGGAAGTGCTCCATCGCAGCGAGGCCCTGGACGTGCGGGATATTTGTGTATAAGGAAGTGGCATCAATGGTTACAAGTATGGTTTCTGGGGGTAACGGATTGGGTAAGGATTCCAGGCGTTTGAGAAAGTGGTTGGTGTCTTTGATGAAGGATGGGAGACTGCACGTAATGGGTTGAAGGTGTTGATCTATGTAGGCAGAGATACGTTCTGTGGGGGCTTGGTAACCAGCTACAATGAGACGGCCAGGATGATTGGGTTTGTGAATTTTAGGAAGAAGGTAGAAGGTAGGGGTGCGGGGTGTCGGTGGGGTCAGGAGGTTGATGGAGTCAGGTGAAAGGTTTTGTAGGGGGCCTAAGGTTCTGAGGATTCCCTGAAGCTCCGCCTGGACATCAGGAATGGGATTACCTTGGCAAACTTTGTATGTGGTGTTGTCTGAAAGCTGACGCAGTCCCTCAGCCACACAGTCCCGACGATCAAGTACCATGGTTGTGGAACCCTTGTCCGCCGGAAGAATGATGATGGACCGGTCAGCCTTCAGATCACGGATAGCCTGGGCTTCAGCAGTGGTGATGTTGGGAGTAGGATTAAGGTTTTTTAAGAAGGATTGGGAGGCAAGGCTGGAAGTCAGAAATTCCTGGAAGGTTTGGAGAGGGTGATTTGGAGGAAGAGGAGGTGGGTCCTGCTGTGACGGAGGACGGAACTGTTCCAGGCAGGGTTCAATTTGGATAGTGTCTTGGGGAGTTGGATCATTAGGGGTGGGATTAGGATCATTTTTCTTCGTGGCAAAGTGATACTTCCAGCAGAGAGTACGAGTGTAGGATAGTAAATCTTTGACGAGGGCTGTTTGATTGAATCTGGGAGTGGGGCTGAAGGTGAGGCCTTTGGATAGGACAGAGGTTTCAGATTGGGAGAGAGGTTTGGAGGAAAGGTTAACTACTGAATTAGGGT
This sequence comes from Schistocerca serialis cubense, assembly GCF_023864345.2. Taxonomy (NCBI): domain Eukaryota; kingdom Metazoa; phylum Arthropoda; class Insecta; order Orthoptera; family Acrididae; genus Schistocerca; species Schistocerca serialis. Next base: position 855,206,043 of record NC_064639.1, on the reverse strand, counting down.
GTTGTGGTGCCAGATTGTGTTGCTTGAAATTTTGAGGTTTTGGAGGGAGTGGAGCTGGAAGTGGGAGACTGAGTAGATGGGAGAGACTGGGTTTGTGTGCAATGAGAGGTGGTTGAGGTTTGCTGAAAAGGTTGTGAAGGGTGAGTGAGTTGCCTTTCCGGAGGTGGGAAACCAGGAGATTGGATAGTTTTTTGAGGTGAAGGGTGGCATGCTGCTCTAATTTGCGGTTGGCCTGTAGGAGGATGCTCTGAATAGCCGGTGTGGATGTGGGAGAGGAAAGATTGAGGACTTTTATTAAGGATAGGAGTTGACGGGTGTGTTCATTGGCTGAGTTGATGTGTAGGTGAAGGATTAGGTGGGTGAGGCAATGGATTGTTCAGTTTGGAACTGGTATAGGGACTGATGGAAAGAAGGGTTGCAGCCAGAGATGGGAACTTTAAGTGTGAGGCCTTTGGGGGTTATGCCAAATGTCAGACAAGCCTGAGAAAATAAAATATGCGAGCGTAATCTGGCTAGGGTGAAGGCATGTTTGCGGAGGGAATGTAAATAAAACTTAATGGGGTCGTTGTGGGGGTGTTGTGAGGGTGACATGGTATTAGAAGGTGGAAAGTGTAACATGAGGTTGAAATGAAAATGAAAGATAAAAATATATGGGGAGAGATAATCTCTGCTGGAAGTATCACTTTGCCATGAAGAAAAATGATCCTAATCCCACCCCTAATGATCCAACTCCCCAAGACACTATCCAAATTGAACCCTGCCTGGAACAGTTCCGTCCTCCGTCACAGCAGGACCCACCTCCTCTTCCTCAAAATCACCCTCTCCAAACCTTCCAGGAATTTCTGACTTCCAGCCTTGCCTCTCAATCCTTCTTAAAAAACCTTAATCCTACTCCCAACATCACCACTGCTGAAGCCCAGGCTATCCGTGATCTGAAGGCTGACCGGTCCATCATCATTCTTCCGGCGGACAAGGGTTCCACAACCGTGGTACTTGATCGTCGGGACTGTGTGGCTGAGGGACTGCGTCAGCTTTCAGACAACACCACATACAAAGTTTGCCAAGGTAATCCCATTCCTGATGTCCAGGCGGAGCTTCAGGGAATCCTCAGAACCTTAGGCCCCCTACAAAACCTTTCACCTGACTCCATCAACCTCCTGACCCCACCGACACCCCGCACCCCTACCTTCTACCTTCTTCCTAAAATTCACAAACCCAATCATCCTGGCCGTCTCATTGTAGCTGGTTACCAAGCCCCCACAGAACGTATCTCTGCCTATGTAGATCAACACCTTCAACCCATTACGTGCAGTCTCCCATCCTTCATCAAAGACACCAACCACTTTCTCGAACGCCTGGAATCCTTACCCAATCCGTTACCCCCAGAAACCATCCTTGTAACCATTGATGTCACTTCCTTATACACAAATATCCCGCACGTCCAGGGCCTCGCTGCGATGGAGCACTTCCTTTCATGCCGATCACCTGCCACCCTACCTAAAACCTCTTTCCTCATTACCTTAGCCAGCTTCATCCTGACCCACAACTTCTTCACTTTTGAAGGCCAGACATACCAACAATTAAAGGGAACAGCCATGGGTACCAGGATGGCCCCTTCGTACGCCAACCTATTCATGGGTCGCTTAGAGGAAGCCTTCTTGGTTACCCAGACCTGCCAACCCAAAGTTTGGTACAGATTTATTGATGACATCTTCATGATCTGGACTCACAGTGAAGAAGAACTCCAGAATTTCCTCTCCAACCTCAACTCCTTTGGTTCCATCAGATTCACCTGGTCCTACTCCAAATCCCATGCCAATTTCCTTGATGTTGACCTCCACCTGTCCAATGGCCAGCTTCACACGTCTGTCCACATCAAACCCACCAAGAAGCAACAGTACCTCCATTACGACAGCTGCCACCCATTCCACATCAAACGGTCCCTTCCCTACACCCTAGGTCTTCATGGCAAACGAATCTGCTCCAGTCCGGAATCCCTGAAGCATTACACCAACAACCTGACAACAGCTTTCGCATCCCGCAACTACCCTCCCAACCTGGTACAGAAGCAAATAACCAGAGCCACTTCCTCATCCTCTCAAACCCAGAACCTCCCACAGAAGAACCACAAAAGTGCCCCACTTGTGATAGGATACTTTCCGGGACTGGATCAGATTCTGAATGTGGCTCTCCAGCAGGGATACGACTTCCTCAAATCCTGCCCAGAAATGAGATCCATCCTTCATGAAATCCTCCCCACTCCACCAAGAGTGTCTTTCCGCCGTCCACCTAACCTTCGTAACCTCTTAGTTCATCCCTATGAAATCCCCAAACCACCTTCCCTACCCTCTGGCTCCTACCCTTGTAACTGCCCCCGGTGTAAAACCTGTCCCATGCACCCTCCCACCACCACCTACTCCAGTCCTGTAACCCGGAAGGTGTACACGATCAAAGGCAGAGCCACGTGTGAAAGCACCCACGTCATCTACCAACTGACCTGCCTACACTGTGACGCATTCTATGTGGGAATGACCAGCAACAAACTGTCCATTCACATGAATGGACACAGGCAGACAGTGTTTGTTGGTAATGAGGATCACCCTGTGACTAAACATGCCTTGGTGCACGGCCAGCACATCTTGGCACAGTGTCACACCGTCCGGGTTATCTGGATACTTCCCACTAACACCAACCTATCCGAACTCCGGAGATGGGAACTTGCTCTTCAATATATCCTCTCTTCCCGTTATCCACCAGGCCTCAATCTCCACTAATTTCAAGTTGCCGCCGCTCATACCTCACCTGTCATTCAACAACATCTTTGCCTCTGCACTTCTGCCTCGACTGACATCTCTGCCCAAACTCTTTGTCTTTAAATATGTCTGCTTGTGTCTGTATATGTGTGGATGGATATGTGTGTGTGTGCGAGTGTATACCCGTCCTTTTTTCCCCCTAAGGTAAGTCTTTCCGCTCCCGGGATTGGAATGACTCCTTACCCTCTCCCTTAAAACCCACATCCTTTCGTCTTTCCCTCTCCTTCCCTCTTTCCTGATGAGGCAACAGTTTGTTGCGAAAGCTTGAATTTTGTGTGTATGTTTGTGTTTGTTTGTGTGTCTGTCGACCTGCCAGCACTTTCATTTGGTAAGTCACATCATCTTTGTTTTTAGATATATGTTTATAATAGTAAGTACATATAGAGCATCTTCAGGAAACTTTAACCTCATCATAAAAAACAACCAAGGAAACAGTTGTTGCTGGTGATTTTAATGCGGATTTATTGAAAAGCTCTGTCAATGAACAATTATTGCAACCAGTAACACTGCCATTCAATTTCATTCCTACTGTGAACCTTGCAACATGGGTAGTAAAAGCTCTGAAACTGCTACTGATAATATCTGTGTAGACAAATCTAGGGATAAAACTCATATCACAAAACCAATGGGCTATGTGATCATGACATGCAGTACCTTCTGTTAAATGTTGAAACTTGTCAAGATAAAAAATCTATTAAATCTGAGTACAGGAGGGTAATAAATCAGTCAAAAAACTGAGAATTTTAGGAGATTGTTCAAAGACATGGACAAAATAGATGTTTACAATACCTCTAACTTGAATGGAAAACAAAGCATTCAGTAATAAGGCAACTTACTTTTTTGAAAATTGTTTTCCCCTAAAGGCAAGTCAAATAAAACAGAAGTCTAAAAATAAACCATGGATCACACAAGCAATAATGATCTCATGTGAGACAAAAAGGAGAATGTATTTACTATCTAGGCACAGCTCTCAATGCATTACAAAGGATGCATTACAAAGAATACTGCAATATACTGAAGCAAGTAATCCAGACATCAAAACAGCTTTATTGTGAGAAAAAGATAGTTACATCAGGCAACAAAATAAATACTGTATGGGATATTGTGAAGGCACAGACAGGTGGGACCAAAAAGGAAGAGGAGCAGATACCTCTAAAAATATGTGAGATATTGGTAACAAGTGCATGTAGTGTTGCAAACCTCTTAAACAAGTACTTTGTTTCTGATACTGACAGCTTGGGGTTACCAGGTTTGGTAAACGGTGGAATGGAGTATCTGAGACCAGTCTTTACAAATAACTTCAGTAAAATGGAAATTACACACATGTTTCCAAAAGAAGTAATGCCCACACTAAAATCTTGAAAATCTAAGTATTGTAGTGCTTATGATAACATATTAATGAAGTTAATGAAAGAGTGCTCATGCAAGTTGAGTTCTATCTTAAGTTATTTGAGTAATCAGTCTTTTATCAGTGGAATGTTTCCAGACTGGCTACAATATATTGAAGTTAAGCCTCTTTACAAGAAGGGGGAGAATTTCACTTTTTCCTGCCTTTTCAAAAACATTTGGAAAGTTTGCGTTCAAGCATCTCCTTAAGCATCTAACTGCAAATAATAAATTGTCCAAGTCACAGTTTGGGTTTCTTAAGGGTTATGAAATAGAGAAAGCTATTTATGCATTTAGTGAGAATGTACTTAATTCATTATATAACAAATTACAGGCTTCTGGAATTTTCTGTAACCAGTCAAAAGTCTTTGTGTGAAGCAGAGCATTCTCTTAAGTAAATTATATTATTATGTTGTTACCAGCAGTGCTGCAAAATTGTTTTAATCTTATCTAACTAACAGGAAACAAAGGGTGTCATTATGAAATGCCTGTGCAGTTAGCAGTCAGTCTTCATCTGATTGGGAATTAATTAAATATGGTGTTCCTCAAGGCTCCATCTTGGGTCCGTAGCTTTTCTTGTGTACATTATTGATGTCTCATCTGTTACTTTGCAGATACTAAGTTTGTTTTGTTTGCAGGTGATACAAACATTGCACTAAGTAGCAAGTTGAGTACAGATTTAGAAATGGCTGCTAATCAAATTTTCACTGACATTAATAAATTGTTTAAAGCTAATTCACTGTCATTAAACTTTGAAAAGACCCACTACACACAGTTCGGAACCTACAAGAGATTTCCTTCCAGCATGTGTATAACATATGAAGACATGCAGATTGAAGAGGTTGACAGTGTTAAATTTCTGGGATTACAACTTGACAACAAATTCAGTTGGAAGGGCATATCATAGAACTGCTGAACTGCCTAAAAAGACTATTTGCACATAGAATGATGTCAGATGTAGGAGATACAAGTATAGAAAACTTGCATACTTTGCTTACTTTCATTCTATTATGCCATATAAGATTATATTCTAGGGTAACTTGTCAAACTGAGAAAACGTTCTTAGTGAGCAAAAGCATGTTATAAGAATTGTTTGTGGTGTAAATTCAAGAACATCATGTAGAAACCTATTCAAGGAACATTGCTACTAACTAGTGCTTCTTGGTACATTTATTTCTTAGTGAAATTCACTGCAGGTAATATATCTCTATTTCCAGCCAATAGCTCAATACATAATATCAATACTAGGAATGAAAACAATCTACATAAAGACCTAAAGTCACTTACCTTGATCCAAAAAGGGGTCCAAAACTCAGGAACACACATTTTCAATAAACTGCCAGAAACCATTAATAATTTGGTTTCAGATCAAACATAGTTTACACAGAGTTTGAAGACTTCTTGATGGGTAACTCTTTCTACTTTATAGATGAATATCTTAACAGGAACTGTTAGAATAACTTAAGTAAAAATGCCTGTTATACTTCAGTTTTGACAGCACATGGTCACAAAAGTCAAGATTAAGTATTCTGTGTATGATAAATTTGTTAAAATGCTTAACTATATTTCATTCTGACAGTGTATTAATTCTGTAAATATTAGCAGTTCCAGTTTACTTTAATGTATTCACCTATTTTGAAAATCTCCTGACAAATGATCAGGGTAGTGAGTATTGAATTTTTTGTGTTATACTTTCTGACATGTTCCACACCCACAAGAATCATCTCATTTTTGGGTTTATGGAACAAACTGAATCTAATCTAATCTAGTCCTGTTTACAGCAGCATTCTCCAATGCTGTGACAGCCTTATGATCAATGATTCTCTGTTGTACATTAACTGAGTTGAAAAGTTGGTGAGAAGACTGGTACAAGGCCAATCAGCCTCTTGATACCAATTGATGAGCTACTTAATTGAGAAGTACCGGCTGCAAGCTCTGATAAGTTGCATGGGAGAGCATTGTGCTGACCACATTACTCTCCATACTGCATCTGTATGATGGTGAATAGCAGAGGATGACACAGTGGCCATTGATATCCTTAGGGCTTTCAGGGCCTGGACCAGAAGGCTCAGTTTTTCTCTCCTTACTACTGACCCTAACCACTTGAGTGCTGCTAAGTTGAAATCTTCCCCTAATACTACAGCAAGACAAGAAATTTATGCTCTACCTTCTCCCAGTTTTCCTTGAAATTTTCCATCAGTACTACTCCTGAGGCAGATCGGTTATAAAAGCATCTGATTACCAAATTTCATCTCCTCGTAACATCTTCAACCAAATTATTTTGCATTCGGGGTATGTACTAACTTCACTAGATACTGTTTTATTATTTATGTCTATAAACACACCTGCCACTGGTATTCAACCTATCTTCACAATATACATACCAATCAGTATTCAAAATTTCATTGTTGCTAATATCTCATTCCAGCAGGCTTTGTGTCCCTAGTACTTTGTGGGTATTATTTCTGCATGTAAGCAAGACTAGTTCTGGGACCTTTCAGTGGACTCTCCTGCAGTTAACTATTACTGTATTATTCTCTGATTTACTTTGAATACAGCTGCTCTCTTTAATTAATGAAGCTGATATTCTTCCCTGTCTGAAATCACGAACAAATTCAACGAACAGAAAAAAAAAGTCCTAAAATTCTCCATCTGATAGTGGGGTCTTGAAATCTATATCCATGATTGTCACAAAATTGTCTGAGACACTGTTTTAAGCCTTCCAGTTGGTTCCTAACCAGAGGACAGTGATTGGCTCTGGAAACACAGCTGCAAAATGTTAATGCTCTATTTCACACCCTGATCATGAAGCTGGCTATTTTCACTGAAGAAGCCAGTCACCTGTAGGAATTGAGGAAGGTCTGTAAACACAGTTGCTAGGCACCATTCATGTCAACATGAACCATGATTTGTTGCCAGTTGTACCCAGTATGCTCAACTGCCACCAGCAGACAAGCAAACAGAGTGGACATTGGTCTTCCTTCCCAATATGTCTGCTATTTCCCTGAGGGGCTCCTTCATTTGCCTAATGTTGGAGCTCTCAATAATCATCAAACCAACCCTCTGCATTTGTCTGGATGCATTCCAAGAAGATTGGTTATGGTCGCAAAAGATGTGGCACACCATGCCACTAAGACGTACTGTCAGCACTGGGCAATACCTCAAACCTATTTGTAAGGTGTAAGGTGACAGCCATGTGTCAAATATTTACATTCATCAGAAATTCTCAACCTTGCTACTGTTTATCATCCACCAAAAGTGAGTGTCAGCCCCAGCCATCCAGGATGAACAAATAGGAAGGCACTGTGACATTACAGACTCAAGGTAATGTTAAAATGTTTGTCTCAACTAACCCAGTGTCACTACTGTGTCACAGCAGCATAAAGACTCTCTGCTGTGGTCAACATAGATTCCAGCTGTTTATGGACAGTGACCAGTTCTCCTTGTATCCATAAACAACAGAGGATGCATACTTATTTTAATCTATGTTCATCTGTATAACAAGGAATATAATACTAACTCAAGCAGTCACTACATACAATGTAAGCATTGCTGCTATGATGCTTCTGGATATCACTTCATTATGACATCAGCTCACATGACATGAATGTTTGAAAAATCCACAATTCCTTTTGTAAGTTGACCAGCACTGCTCATATTGTTAGATACACATATAACATTCACTTCTTCACAGCAGCACATGAGAATGAAGAATAAAATAAATGCTATGCAGAAACAGAAACTGCTGCTACTGCTTGAACATACACTTGACTTCACAGCTACCAGTACAAGAAAGTGGATGGAGAGTCATCCAGAAATCAGGGATATTTAATTAATGCACTTAGGCACTTACAAGCTAATATTGCAATATTTTCTGAGTTCTTTATGCACAAATTAATTAGTGATGTTCCTTGCTTCATTTGATTAACATTGCTCCTCAAATTATGATGCTTATATGTGTGAAAAAACGTGATGTTTAAGATAGAAAAGTACTAGGCAGTCAGCGTACTTCTTCTGTACAAGTTAATCATCCACAATTTTGTGTTTTATTTGCTGAATAATGCAATCTTTGTCACCTTTATAAAGGAGGTGACTGTTTTAAAGTTGGATTATGTGAGTTTTCCACCTACTGAAATAAAGTGGTGGGTTGCATTGCACTTGCACTAGTATGCACTATTACTGCTTTGGTGACTACGATTGATTTCATTGCAAATGCAGCTATACAGATGCATTTGCAAATTCATGTAGTGATGCCAGATCCATCATATAGAGACTTTGTCCTGAATATCAAGTATTTTAACAGTAGTAGCAAATAAGTTGCTGGATATGAATGGTTGTACATATTACTGGATTTCTTTCAGTTATTGTGTGGTTTCTGTCATGCTTCCTTTTCTTTTGTACGTTCTTTCCTTTGAGGACAATGGGCAGTCTTAGCCTACAAGGAATGACTACCAAAAAGGGACAATAGTATGGGGGTGAAGAACATTGTATCTCAAGTTTGTTAAAAATTCTGTTAGCACATTCCAACACATTGAAATGCAAGTCATCTTGAGACTGACATTTTCGCATTATGAAAGTTTTTTTTAAAATCTTGCAAGATGGGTTGTTAAGAATGAATTTGCACATGTGTGACACTATATTCCACAATTGTGTTGTACAGTATCCATTGAAGTACACCCAGAAATAGCAGAATATTGAGCTTGCTACTCTCACCATCACATCAGATTGGATGTATTGGGTTTTCCAAACCCACAACCAAATGACATGTATAGCTTGTTGAATATTGCAGATGTATTGAGTATTATCCTTCTGTCCCCTTCCTTTCAGCAAGAAACTGCTGGAAAGATCCATATCTTAGCAATATGTAAATAGTAATAATGGAAATCAGTTGCCAGGGAAATGTGTTATAATAATAAAATGGGAGCTTTTGACCTGGGATTGTTACAGTTATTAATTTTTTTCTGAAGTGTCAAGGAATGACTGGATTGTCTAGGTAAAACCAACATTCCTTGCCATCTGTAGAAGACATATTCATAGTGAAGTTGATCATGGCTTTGAGTCAAGGCACAAATATGCTAACTGAGCTTAAATTTCATACATACCCACTAGAGCATGATTTCACATAATTTTGTAATTTGAGTTCAGTTGGCCAGTAGCTGACATACATTATCATCACTATACTATGGTGGGAAACTAGAAAATTTCCTCTTCAGTACTGTAAACCAGATATCATTAAACTTGATGTTTTTTCTGTTCCCAGCTGAAATTACTGTTGTTCTTGGAGATCTATATATACTCTTTGTATAACTTATTACCGTGTCCACTCATGGCTGTCAGAACCTGATTCTTATTAAACTGAATGCTGTGGTTTTATTGCTGATATTACAAAGTCCTCTTAATATCACATATTTCAGCAGCTTAAGACACAAAGTGCATCAAAAACCCACTCACGGGAACCATTGCTTACACTGAGTTTCATATCATTCACAGAAGCAGAACTGTGCATTATAAAAAATTTGGTAGGCAAAGTAAGAAAAATATCTGAATTGAAATTGCATGGAGAGCAAATGGAATATCTTGAGAGTACAGTCTTTGGGTGCACCAAGGACATTACAGCCATCATGGGGAGGTCAGAGTAGAATGCAGCTGTCTGTAAAATTAAAGGTTTACTGCCATTTACTAAAGATGTTGCAGATCATATAGAAAATATCTTGGCATATCACAGAAATTTTTAGGATCAGCCAAAGATGCACGCCAATTGCTGAAAAGCAGGAGTAGGTGAAGGTGAAGCATGACAGAAGAGTTATTTTCTTATGTTTCAGGAGTAGTATTTGAGAAGACATTGGTCTTTTATGTATTTTTCTTAAAGGATCCATTAACAATCATTTAAAGCTCACAGACCCAGTATGGCTTTAGAAATGGTGTATAGAATACTAAGTATGAATATAAACTGTTACAGTCTGCCCCAGTGTGGGACAGAATGGAACAATACTAATGTGCAATGTAAAGAGCAGGAAAAACTGCATTTACATTGATGGAACTTGTATGATTCAACTGCTTCAGAATATGAATTATAATTAAATGCTAGACAAAATTAACATTTAGAATAATAGCATTTCTTTACAATATTCATTGAACATGAAAACTATTTAGATTAATATCAAACTTAATGCAACCATACTGCCTTTTAGTTTTTCCAAGCAAACAGGTTGTGATAAAACCATAATCACCCTTTTGTATGACATGTGTGTAGTATCATGTAACTGGATAGCTAAGAATTATGCTCACCAAGGAGTGGCACATGTAGAGATTAAGGAACTTTTCAAACTTTCAGAGCCAGTGGTTCTTTCTTCTGGCAGAAGGGGGAAGTCACCCAGAACACCTGGTCAGAGGAGTCTTACTGGATGGGTGAAAAGAAAAGACTGATTGTTGGGGACCGCAACCAACAAGATTTGAAAACTTGGGAGTTTGGAGGTGGAAGATAGACAGAGATTACTGACAAAACCCTTCATGCAAGAATTAATCAGAGTGGAAAGCTGAGTGCATTGTATGTGGTAGAGGTGAGGGCAGAGAAAAATAAACAGGTCAGAAAATGAAAGATATAGAAAACTAAAAGAGAGCTAAGGCAATAATACTTTACGAGAACAAATGTTGAAACCAAAGGCATTAACAAAAATTAAGACCAGGTGGGTGGCAAGAACCAAGGACATATTGTAACACCACTTCCCACCTGCAGAGTTCTGAGAAGCTATTGTCTGAGGGAAGAACCCAGATGGCATGTGTGGTGAAACAGGCACTGAGGACACAACTGTCTTGTTGTAAACAATGTTCTGCAACAGGATACATGTAGCCAGTGTACACCTTCCGTCTATTTCCATTCACTCTGATCGATAGCTTGGTGGTAATCATACCAATGTAAAAGGCTGAACAGTATTTACATGACAGATGGTACATGACTTGTTATTTCACAGGTGGCCCTCCCTTTGGCAGTGTATGTTTTGCCAGTTACAGGTCTGATATAGTTTGTGGTAGCAAGGTGCACAGAGTAGGTCTTACAGCAGGGACGGTCATTGAGACAGGAGCCATAGTGCAGGGAAATGGGTGTAGAAGAAGCAGAGTCTGAGCAGGATATTACAGTGCTCAATGAGAGTAGGATGGACATAGGTTTCAGATAATACTTAAAGTTCACATGGTCCTTTTCTGAATCCCATGCCGCTTTCCTTGATATTGATCTCATTCTCATCAAGTCAGCTACACACTTCTGTTCACATTAAACATTATATGATTGCCAATCCAATTCATGTATCATGTCTGTGGCACTATCTCCTCTACTTTGTGTTAATACAAAACAAGCTTCACTTCTTTGTACTTTTTTGATGTCATCCGTCTACCCCTTATGATGCGGATCCCACACCGCTCACCAATACCCCAGAATAGGGTCGACAAGCTTGGTGTAAGCAGTCTCTTTGGTAGACCTGTTGGACCTTCCAAGTGTTCTGCCAATGAATCGCAGTCTTTGGTTAGCTGTAGCCACAACATTATCTATGTGATCGTTCCAATTTAGGGTATTTGTAATTGTAATGCCTAAGTATTTAGTTGAATTTACAGCCTTCAGATTTGTGTGACTTATCGCGTAATCTAAATTTAGCGGATTTCTTTTAGTACTCATGCAAATAACTTCACAATTTTCTTTTTTCAGGGTCAATTGCCACTTTTGTACCATACAGATATCTTAGCTAAATCATTTTGCAATTCGTTTTGGTCATCTGATGACTTTACAAGATAGTAAATGACAGTGTCATCTGCAAACAATCTAAGATGGCAACTGAGATTGTCTCTTATGTCGTTAATATAGATCAGGAACAGTAGAGGGCCTATAACAATTCCTTGGGTAATGCCCGATATTATTTTTGTGTGAGTGTGACTTGTAATGTTTGGAAATCCCACACCTCCCCTATAAAATGAACACATACTCACCCACAATACACTCATGAAATATAAAAGCTTAAGAAAAAAATTACCTAATTCACATTGTTCATAGTAAAATAAAACAATGGTTGATTGGGTTTCCATTCAGATACTCTGTTGCTTAAATCTCTTTACCATCTCTACATAGTATAGCCCTTTTTCTTTTCCTGTAGCTGGCTCTATTAGAAGTAATGCTTTTGGATGGGGAACTCCAACTCTGTAGCGTCCAACATACTTATGAAAAAATTTACTGGTCTCTTTCTTAATATTTGAGCTTGTGTGGTGATCATCGATTAACACTAGGTCTCCAGCATTAAACTGTGATACTTGCACTTGCCCATTGCACCACTGATCCGCATTGCCTATTAGGTTACTTTTTCTTTTTTTCTTTTTCTTTTTTCTTTTTTTTTTTTTTTTTTTACCTGTCATTGTTTCTCTTCTATTGGCAAGATTTCATGTTTTGGCAAACTAAAGAATTTTAACAAAGATTCTCCTATAAACTGTTTGTCCATTATTTCTAGTGGTGATAGGCCTGTAGTTAAGGATGGCAGTTTGTTATTAATCATTTGAAACTCTGGAATCAATTGTGCCCAACCAGTACGTTGCTTTGAACAATAGGTCCCTCAAAGTCAAGCACTTTCCTTCATTATTCATTTGTAAGGGTTACCTTGTAGGTGGTATTTTGAAATAGCAATGCTTTTAATCTTTTCCCATCTTAAAAATCCTTTAAAGGCGTTACTGGTAAACTGAGGTCTATTGTCTGTCAATATCCTATGATATTTTCCTATATCATTGAAATATTCCTTTATACACCTAATTACTGCTTCAGTGTTAATATGTTTCATTCAATAAAGCTTAATAATAATAATAATGATAATAGCTTTATTCAACATCAAATGGTACACTGCACATCTACAAAGAAACCATAATGATTAAAGTTATCTGTACAATGCACAAGACACATCCTTCTGAATACGTCATTAATTTACAACAAAGTTACAATAAGATGTTTACTGATTTCTATTCACATAATTTCACAAAGCATTTATTGTTCTTCATATAAGCATGGTACTCTTCTAATGTGTAGAAAGGGTGTTTTACTAAAAATTTCTTAAGCTGACGTTTCAGTTTAATTGTAGGCAGAGTCATGACTTCACTAGGCAGTGCATTAGCTAATTTTATACCTGCGTACTGAGGCCCCTTTTCGTAAAGTGCTGTTCTGTGGCTGCCAATGTAAAATCTTTCTTTATTTCTAGTATTGTACTGGTGGAAATCTGAATAAGTGTTTGGGTGCAGTCTTTTCACAAGCAATATGGCTTTTAGAATGTATGTGTTTATAACAGTTAACACCTCTGTTTTTGGAAACGAGTTGCGACAAAATTCCCTATATTTTGCTCCACAGATTATTCTCACACCCCTTTTTTGAAGAATGAGTAGCTTATCTAGATTAGCTTTGGTTGTTGGCCCCCAAATTTCAATACCATAGTTCAAGTGAGAGGAGAAAAGAGCATGGTATGCAGTCTTTAGGACTACAGTGTCTCTACAGAACTTGCTAATAGTACTGATTGAAAATATATTTTTTGACAACTTAGTTGCTAGGGAGTCAATATGTGTGTTCCATTTCAGGTTGCTTTGGATTGTTATGCCAAGGAATTTTACACTAGACTCTTTTTTACCAATTCGTTGCCAATGTATAATTTAATTTCATTATTCAAACTACTTTTGTTAAACTCCATCAAACATGTTTTACTGGTGCTTACATTTAAGTGGCTTTCATTAAAAAACTGAACAATTTCTTTTGTCACATTATTACACTAGGTCTCTAGTTCATTACATGATTCCTTTTTCAACACAATGGACGTGTCATCATCATACAGAACAATTTTGGAATTTATAGTACAATATTTAATATCATTTAGATAGATCAAGAACAGAAGGAGGCCCAACACTGAGCCCTGGGGCACGCCATATTTTATGCAAGTGATTTGTAGACACTACTTTCCGTTTTAAGTAGAGCAAACTGTTTTTTATTGCTCATATAACACTTTATTAGGTTATAAGCAGTGCCTCTGATGCACATGTTCCATAGCTTGTCTAATAGAATGTCAACATTCACACAAAGGCTTTTTCCAGGTCTAGGTATACACCTGCCATATGTTCCTTGCTTTCGATACCCCCTAAACACCTCTTCAATTGGTTGACAGCTGCAGTGCTAGTTGATTTACCTTTTAGGAATCCATTTTGATTTTCAAACATCAGGTTGTGTTTGTTAAGAAAGTTTATAATCCTGTTGTATATAACTTTCTCAACTATTTTGAAAAAATGTACTTTAACCAACTCTCTACTAGTACAAATATGGAAGTCATTCCGTCCCTGCTGTTGGGTGGTTGACCAAAAAATCGGCTGCTGTGAGGTTGTGCAGTCTCTTGGGTATTACTGGGTACAGTTCATACAGCACTGATTGATTATTGTCTTTCATCCTTTGACATACTTCACAAGATCTTATTATTGATAATACTTTTTGAGCTAAGTTCATAAAATAGTAAAATTTAATCATCTGTTTTATGCATTTGCATAATCCAAAATGTCCATATCCCCTATGAAAAAAATTAATTGAACCAGACTCTACTGTTTATGAGATACACAATCTCCATTTTAGTGTAACTTTCTTGACTCTCCACAATAACACATTCTTTTGGATAGTCCAGTCTGATACATCATCCGTTGTTCTTTCCTAGTTCAGTATTATCCATGCATCACCAAATTTGGATCATTAATTATGTTTTGTTTAATGGTGAAGTTCCATACTTCATTATTCATGTAGGTTAATGCTAGAAAGCTTATGTTAAAGGTTGCACCAGGACCTTCCATCCTTACCATGACATTCATTCCTAATGTCATATGTCATAATGTGTCAGGAACTACATTTTGTGAACCCTTTATGTTTCTAATATCAATGTGGTACTTCTGTAAAAAACGTAGATATTATATAAGTCTGCTATGCAACAGGTGACTTTCCATGAGGAATACTAAGGCTAGGTGATTGGTATATACAATTATCTTAGATCTCCAAATCAAAATTTGAAATTTCTTAATGCTCCATACAATAGCTAATAACTTCTTTTCTGTTGCTGTGTAATTTAATTCATGCTTACTTAAGCTTAACTCACAAATGCTAGCATATTGTGCTCTCCCAAACTGATATCCCATTCACCTCAAAACAACTTGCTTGCTATCCTGTACTCAGAAACATCAGTACTTAAGTCAAAGGTTTGATCCATTTCTGGATGTTTTAAAATTAGTGCCTCTGACAATGCTACTTTACTTTTATTAAAATCTTCAGAACACTTCATTTCCCTGAATCCATTTTCCTGCAATAGGTTTAACAATTTGTGTTATTCATTGGTTGACTCCAAATATATCACCAATAAAATACTGCTAACCCTAGAAAACCCTTTAACCGTTTGGTATTCTTTTGTTCGAGGCAGAGATATTCAATCCAAATGGTAATATTTTAAATTGGTATGACTTATCTCTGTACAGAAATGCTGTACATTTCTTTGAATTGTCGTCCAATTTGACCTGCCAGTAACCATAGGTGAGCTCCATCACACTGAAATATCTAACTCACTTGAATTTTGTCATATCAGTTACTGATCAGTATCTCTTTCAGTTTCTATGTGTTTATTCAGAGTATGTGCATCCAGTACCAGACATACACCCCCTGTGGCCTTACGCATGACTGGTAATGGGTTGTTACACATACTTGAGCTATATTCTATTATTCCTCCATCCCACATATCATTTATTTCTTCAAGTTTTTCGTGGTGTACACTCAAGGTTACAGGATATGGTTGCAAATGAAAGGAGTTTCATCCTTGATCTTAAAACTACTTATATGATCACCCAATACTTCAAGCTTATCCAAAAATGTTGTAATGCACTTTAGTAATATTTTGCACAAATCATCTTTTTGTAAGTCGTTCGATACTTCAGACTTTTAAGCTGTAGCTTTGATTTGTTCTTGTAGTGAACCTTGCATTCCAGTTGTACTCTCTAAGTTTATAACAGTACTAGTTGCTATTAAGTGGACGTTATCTCTCTCTGTATTACCAATACCGTTTCCTTTAAATGGTATTACATAGTTATACTTTGTCTCTACAATTAAATATTAAAAGTTCTGTGGAAGAATCAAGTACTACTCTTAATGTCATCAGCCAATCTATGCCCTATAACAATTGCAGATTCACATTAGGTACTACTAAACAGGTCTGCACAAACATAAAATTATTCACTTTTATTGGTAATTGTTCTTCTTGTTTAACCTGTCTAGCTTTAACTCCTGTAATGCCTACTACAAATACACCAGTTACAGGAAGTATTGGATAAACCTTTTTGCTGCCTGTGAAAATCGAATAATGATTCTGATATAATGGAAATTTCACTTCCTTAGACTATGTGTACATTTACTTCATAATTGTTTATTGTACCTACAACATTTGGTTTTGTAATTCTGGTACATCTCTGTCACTCATCCTCCACTAATAGCCAATTCTTAAAGAGTGTGATTGGGCTAAAAGGTATAAATTTTTTCCTATATGGGTCTATATTCAATTTGACATGTCCTGAATCATGATCCTTTGAACAGCATGTGGTTCGTTTTCCATCCCTAAAATTGTTTGGGTTGACATAAAGGGATGTATAATGATAACCCTTCTTTCTTGTCACTATTATTATTATTAAACATTTGTGTGTCTGCATGTCTTAATAGTACCATTGTAGTTTCGACTTCTCTCCTGGATATTCGGTTACTTGTCAATAATTTACTTCTCATTTCTTTTGAATTTTTGCTTAAACTTCCTATTTTGATAACCCGTATCTTCCTCATTTGGACTATTCTTTTCATTGTTCATGGTATCTAGATTTCTCACAAATGATAACAACTTGTTTACAGCAGCCCAACCCAGGTACAAAATTTCTTTAGGTACATAACAGAGTAGCTGTTTCACTAATACTTAGCTAAATGAACTCCATCTAGTGGGTTGTCTACACTTTTAGATCATCTTAAATCCCACACAGTATATTTGTTAGAGCTTCGCCTGAACTATTGTATTGCTTTGGATCGAGTCATTCTAAATTAATTTTTCTTGTATCGTTTGTGACTAGTATTTACTTCTAAATTTCTCTTGAAAATCCTTCCATGAAGTAAATTCTTCTGAGTGAGCATTCCCCATTCATGGCATCCCCTACTAGATAACTTAATGTAAAATCTATTTTCCAAGAGTCCTCCAATTTTTGAGGTAAAGATCTTGAAAAAACTCGTAACAAGTATGTTGGGTGTACATCAATGTCTGGTTTAAACTTTCGTAAATGCTTGTACAGGTTCATGCTACTGCCTAATTGTAGTTCTCCTAATAAAGTACTTGTATCTACAGACTTCCATCTTCACTGACTTTCTGTGATTTCTTGTCTCATTTTAGTTACCTCATCTCACAATTGTTTAAATTCATTATTTGGATGAGTTACTTCATCCTCAGAAAGCAGTACGCTATTTTAAGTTCGTGCATTCTCTTAAAATTTTTGATCTACTGAGGCCTATATTTTTTTCCTCCAAACCTGTAAAGATATGATGTGAAGAAACAGAATCTGAATTTTCACTCCTTTGCTCTAAAACTTCAATACAATTTTGCGCAACAGAGATCTGATCCTATACAAGTTTCCTCCTTGGATGACTGTATTTTATTATTAATCACTCTAATTGATTTTGTATCTGCTTAGTAAATTCAACGAATTGTTCCAAAATTATTTCTACATTCTTTTCTCCTGACGTGATCGTCTTTCTTGTGATGACAGGAATATACAAATATTTTATTTTTCTTCGCAACATGCTTATCATCTATATGGATATTTTTAATTTTAAAATTAGTTGTGTTCTACATTTGCCTTATTATGTCACTCACAACCCGTACAACTTTTTAATTTGTTCGAGGCATAGCTCAAGCTCACCATTAACTTAATATTGTGTGCTGCCAACAGTGTGTGCAATGATGCCAGTTGCTCATGGCTGTGTGCTGCCGATGTGCTGTATGTAGTCTGCAATCTGCAGACAACTGTGTGCTGCTGATGAACTGCATCTAGGCCTCAATGTGCAGACAACTGCGTGTGCACTGAAATCTTTCGACAACTCCTTGTAGATTGCGTACTGTTGTTGGGTGAATACTGGTTCGTTTCTCCCCAACAGGTTTCTTCCTTTTTCACTCAATTTTATTAGTCGTTTCTGATTTTGTTTGATGTCTCTACCGCATAGAACATCTTGTTTTACTCCCGTTGTCCTTGGCAACGCATTTTCTCATTTGTGCTTTCTTACAAAATTTTCTTTAGATTTGGCTTTTTCATTACACTTTATCTGTCTTTTAGCTGCAAAGGTCGCCATTTAAAGCATTTAAGGTTGGTTTGTGCTGCGAGGTGGTTATACTTCACCTCATGCACTAAACACTTAAGTAAGTTGCCACCTCAGCACTCCTTTTATATACAATGAATGTTGCTTTCAGAATATTCAGTCATCATTAAGTATTATTAATCAGGTTCCAGCTAGTCTGTGCTCTGAATCTGTGTGCCGTCTTCCTCCAACTTTGCTCAGACTTCACTTCCTTACAGACTGCATATAAAGCTGCTGAAAATTAACTTCTCGTTCTCATTCACTCCACCACATAAATAAGAAGTGAGATTCAATTCACCTTTTTTGTTGTCTTCAGAATTGCAACTCAATATATGATAAATGAGGACAGCTACCAACTCATATACTGCCTCTTCGTACTATGTACATAACAGATCTGATATTCTAGTTGATAATTAACAATTATGATACATTTATTATCTCTGACATTCCACATTCTTAGATTTCATGGAACTGTTTTGTCCACATTATCCACTCCATGGAACTTCTATCTCCACCTCAGCAGGTAGGGTCATCTGACTGTTACCCACTTCTGTACAGTCACTGGCTAGTTAGCTCTGGTACCAGCACCTACGAATTAAAACAGCTCCCAACAGTGGGGTGTTTGGCTACTCTCAGTCATGAACATCTTTTCTTTGGCATGTATTTAAGGATGTGATTCCTCTCATTGAAGGAATGGGACGTATCACTACAGCACCTTCCACAGTGGTAATATTAGAATGGTCTTTCCATGATTCACTTTGACCCTCATCATCGTCAATGGCTCCTAGAACTGGGATTGCGCATTCACATCACTTGAGCAATGTTACCCTGTGCCCTGTAGATCAGGTTTACACAACGTTGTAAGTTTTGCAAAAAGGGAAATTTTTCACAATGTAATATGGAATACTAGTATATAACCATGGCCATAATTTTTCACAATGTAATATGGAATACTAGTATATAACCATGGCCATAATACTCAGAATTATAGGAGTTGTTCATAACTATCAACAACAGAGAGAATATTATATTATGATAAAAATTTACATTACAAACCTCAAAACACACTTTTTCACTACACATCAATGATGAATTTTAATTGCTTTCAAAGTACACTGACCAAAAATGGCAACAAATGACAGTCGTAAAAAGGTTAAACACTAGAGTACCAATATAACATCTTTCACATGAAGATTCAAAGGCATACCCCTCCCTCCCCCACAGACAACGGTACTAAAATCCTAGTGGTTAATTGACAAAACATTTGTAACAAAATACCAGAGTTTAAAGCCCCACTGAGAAGCAGAGAAGCTCACATAATACTAGGTACAGAAAGCTGGTTAAAACCTGAATTTTACAGTAGCAATGTTTTTGGAAGTGTATAGCATAAGTATAGTTTAATGAGAAACAGTGATGGTGTATTTGTTGCAGAAGACAAACTCAAGTCCACCAAAATGGAAAATGACGCTTTGTGTAAAACTGTTTGGGGAAGTCTCATCATCAGTGGTGGGCAGAAAACTCATACTCATCTCCTGATGTAGGCCTAAACAAAAACTTTAGAGAAAACCTCAGTTCACTTGTACATAAGTCCCCCAGCCACACTCTAATCATCAGTGGTGACTGTAAATTGTCCAACAATCAATTGTGAAAATTACAGTTTTGTTGGTGGTGGGCATGATAAGACATCCTGTGAAACACTACTAAATGTCTTCTATGAAAACTGCTGAGACAGATAATTTGGGACCCACTCATGATGGAAATATATTAGATCTAATGACAAAAAATAGAGATGACCACTTTAAGGATATCTACATCGAAAATGGTAGCAATGAAAAGCAAGACAGTTGTGGCAGCAATGAACATCAAAGTACAAAGGGCAACTAAATCAATTAGAAGTAGACATGCCTTCAATAAACTAAATAAAAAAACAGTAGTGTCATTTCTCAAGGAACTTGAAACTTTCAGTACAGGATAGGACATTTAGATTAACTATGACTCAAATTTAAAAGAATGGTTGACCATGTACTGGCCAAATACGTATCCAACAAAACAAGTTCATAACAGGGGGGATGGGGGCTACATTGTATACAGTCACTGTAAAGAAACTTGTCAAGAAACAGAGGCTATTCTATAATAATTGTAAAACACAGTTTAGAGTCATAGATAGAGAGATGATAAATGAAACACATTTGGCTGTTAAGAGAGTAATGCATGAAGCCTTTAAGGACTACTGTGGCATAATATTGTCAAATAATCCGTCACAGAACTCAAAGAAATTCAGGTTGTATGTAAAGGCTGTTAGTTGCAATAAAGTTAGTGTCCAGTCTGTCGTGGATGAGACAGGAATTGAAACTGAAGGTAGCAAAACAACAGCAGAAATGGTCAACTCCATCATCAAATGTACCTTTTCAAAGGTAAGCCCAGGAGAATCATCCTACTTTAATCCTCATACCACTGAAAAGTTGAGTGAAATAAGTTTTAGTGTCAGTGGTGTTGAGTAACAGCTGAAATCGTTAAAACTGAACAAAGCTCCAGGGCCCTGGTTTGAGGAATTTTTGGTAGGAAGGATGCAACAAGTTATAATGGATGTAGAGTTGTTAACAGGTACAGCAGTAATATTGAGTGTGCCCCAGGGAAGCCTGTTGGGACGCATGCTGTTCAAGTTGTATATTAATGACTACAGACCGGATTATATGCATCATAAAAACTTTAAAATATACATGCAAATATGCATGAAAAATGCTTATGGTAAGAATGCACGAAAAGGGTCGAAATATGCTAGTTCAAATAATAAAAAAACACGGTAGTTACTGCATGCATTGTATATCAGAGTTGAACCTGTGCAAATCAATAATGAGCAAAAACGCCCGCCACACAAAAAATAGCTAGGGGAAGGTGGGGGAATTACACACATGTGGGTAATCCCAAGCAGGCTGATTTACACAGTGTGAATGGCGCAGGCTGTTCCCAGTTTGAGCTACACCCTGTCGGCAGGAGTAACAACTACTACACAGCTTACGCCAGCCATTTTCCAGTGGCGTTGTTGGAGCAGTGAAGTATTGTTTATTTTGGGCGTGTCTCATGTAATTTTGGTCAGCTGTATTTTGCAAGGTAAGTGCTACTATAAGTTGATTTAATGTAATTCTTGTGTATCAACTACTAACCCTAGATGAAACCTTTAATTTAATTGTAGATTTTTCCCGCTGTTTGAATTACGTGCCAAGTTATGCTTAGGTTAGTCATCGAACATACAGTGGGGTAATGCCACGCAGCTGTTGAAGTGCGTGGTATTCCCTCTTGCAGGTAATATTTTCAACACTAATGAGGTTTTTTTTTTAATTTCAGATGGGTAGATATTATAAAAGAAAATCCCAGAAAGCAAAATAGATGCAAGAGGAACTTCGTAAGGCTCTTGATGCCATCAAATCTGGAAGAAAAATAAGAGAAGTATCAAGAGCTTTCGGGATTCATGAAGCTACTCTGCGAACGAGAATGAAGGTTAAAAATACCAAGGGTCCAAAACTTGAAAGAAACCCAACATTTTTGACAGAACAGGAAAATGAAATAAGGGATCATGTTATTACAATGGCCAAGCTGTTCTATGGCATTACATGCATCCAGCTGCGAAAGATTGCATTTGAGCATGCAGAGGCTAACAACATTGCAAACAATTTTGATAAGTCATCATGGTTAGCTGGAAAGGATTGGCTATCTCTATTTTTAAAAAGAAACCCAAGTATTAGCATGAGAAAACCTGAAGCAACTAGCATTAATAGAATACAGGCATTTAATGAAGAAGAGGTTAATGCATATTTTAAAAATTTAGAACATGTCTTTGAAAAATATAAATTTAAAGAGGGGCGAGTGTTCAATGTCGATGAAACGGGCATAAATACTGTACTAAATCCCGAAAGAATTTTGGCTCCTAAAGGTGGTAAACAAATACGTGGGGCCACATCCTGGGAAAGGGGGAAAAACGTGATTGTGATGTGTTGTTTCAGTGCTGCTAGTACCAACATCCCCCCTATGTTTATCTTCCCCAGGAAGAGGATGTCAAATTTCTTAAGTAAAAGTGGACCAGTTGGAGCAATATATGGTTGTTCCATCAATGGCTGATCCAATGGGTCATTATTTTTCGAATGGATCCAACATCAGAACAATGTATCAACTATTGATGGTTTTAGATAACCACAGCAGCCACATTTCACTTGATATTTTTGAATTTTGTAAAAAAAACACTCTATTGCCATGGTAACCATACCTCCACACACTTCTCACAAGCTTCAACCACTAGATGTTACCTTCTTTTCTTCTTTGAAATCAGTTTTCAGTCGTGAATGTGACATGTATATGAAGTCACAGGAGCATAAAAAAATTACACCATATGAGTTAGCAGAACATTTTAATAAGGCATTTATTAAGGTCACTACCATGGACAAAGGGCAGTCAGGGTTTAAGGCATGTGTGATTTGCCCTTTCAATTAAACAAATTTCAGCATGACGACTTACAACAATGTGAGATCTTCAGAGATGTTATCCTTGAAGATGAAGAGGTTCTGAATGCAACAAATGGAAATGAAGTGGTTACATCTACAAACGAGCCACAAATCCCCAAAAGGAGTCAAGAACACATTCCAGGATCTCTACATCTACGTCCATACTCCACAAGCCACCTGACGGTGTGTGGCGGAGGGTACCTTGAGTACCTCTATTGGTTCTCCTTTCTATTCCAGTCTAGTATTGTTCGTGGAAAGAAGGATTATCAGTATGCTTCTGTGTGGGCTCCAATCTCTCTGATTTTATCCTCATGGTCTCTTCGCGAGATATATGTAGGAGGGCGCAATATACTGCTTGGCTCTTCGGTGAAGGTATGTTCTCAAAACTTCAACAAAAGCCCGTACCGAGCTACTGAGCGTCTCTCCTGCAGAGTCTTCCACTGGAGTTTATCTATCATCTCCGTAACGCTTTCGCAATTACTAAATGATCCTGTAACGAAGCGCGCTGCTCTCCATTGGATCTTCCCTATCTCTTCTATCAACCCTATCTGGTACAGATCCCACACTGCTGAGCAGTATTCAAGCAGTGGGCGAACAAGCCTACTGTAACCTACTTGCTTTGTTTTCGGATTGCATTTCCTTAGGATTCTTCCAATGAATCATAGTCTGGCATCTGCTTTACCAACGATCAACTTTATATGATCATTCCATTTTAAATCACTCCTAATGCGTACTCCCAGATAATTTATGGAATTAACTGCTTCCAGTTGCTGACCTGCTATTTTGTAGCTAAATGATAAGGGATCTATCTTTCTATGTATTCGCAGCACATTACACTTGTCTACATTGAGATTGAATTGCCATTCCCTGCAAATGCATCAATTCGCTGCAGATTCTCCCGCGTTTCAGTACAATTTTCCATTGTTACAACCTCTCGATATACCACAGCATCATCCGCAAAAAGCCTCAGTGAACCTCCGATGTCATCCACAAGGTCATTTATGTATATTGTGAATAGCAACGGTCCTACGACACTCCCCTGCGGCACACCTGAAATCACTCTTACTTCGGAAGACTTCTCTCCATTGAGAATGACATGCTGCGTTCTGTTGTCTAGGAACTCTTCAATCCAATCACACAATTGGTCTGATAGTCCATATGCTCTTACTTTGTTCATTAAACGACTGTGGGGAACTGTATCGAACGCCTTGCGGAAGTCAAGAAACATGGCATCTACCTGTGAACCCGTGTCTATGGCCCTCTCAGTCTCGTGGACGAATAGCGCGAGCTGGGTTTCACACAACCGTCTTTTTCGAAACCCATGCTGATTCCTACATAGTAGATTTCTAGTCTCCAGAAAAGTCATTATACTCGAACATAATACGTGTTCCAAAATTCTACAACTGATCGACGTTAGAGACATAGGTCTTCAGCAGAAGACGCTCCACCTCTAGTAGGCCTAGAAGAGGTCACAACAACATCAAGTAAAAGTGCACGTGTCAAACACGTTAGTGCATTTGACATATCTCCTGTTCCAAAACAAAAACAAGTTCTTCCTAAGGCGAAACAGGCCAAGGGAAAGCCTAAGGGAAAGTCAGTGATCCTTACAGCAACTCCAGAGAAGAATAAACTGCTAACCGAGTTATCAATAAAGAAACAAAAAGAAGCCATGAAAAAGAAAGCCGAAGGAAACAAGAAAAGAAATCTTAAGTATAAAGCAGATAAGCGTAGAAATCTGCAACTTAAAAAAGTCTCGAAGAAGAAAGAGACATTGTATAAGAAGAAACACCGCCAAGAAAGTGAAAGTAGCAGCGAGGATGACCTAAATCTGGACTTGCAGAACATTTGTGATGACGATGAAATGCATGATATTGATCCATGGGCGATTTCAGAAGATGTCTGTTTAGTTTGTGAAGAGTTTGGGAA
Source organism: Schistocerca serialis cubense (assembly GCF_023864345.2). Classification (NCBI taxonomy): domain Eukaryota; kingdom Metazoa; phylum Arthropoda; class Insecta; order Orthoptera; family Acrididae; genus Schistocerca; species Schistocerca serialis. The sequence goes on along the minus strand of NC_064639.1, from coordinate 855,181,015 downwards.
AGATGGAGAACTGTGGTACCGATGTATTTCTTGTAGAAGATGGAGTCATGAAGAATGTGGTGGCTGGAACACTCCAAAAGGTTACAAGTGCGATCTTTGCTGTATGAGAAAATGAACTACTTTTCACACCAATATAAATGTAAAAAACGAAAATTATAAGAGATGTTTGTAGAATTACATTATTTCGTTCTTAAATATACTGTTTACTATTTGTAGTAACTAATAAGCAAATAAAAATAAAAGTATTGTACATTTTTATGGTTTGTTTGTTTTACGTGTTATTACCCGGTACTTTGCGTGTCATTACCCTCACGGGTGGGGAATACCACACATTTACACTTTTTTAATTTTAATGTTCAAAATTAAGATACTGTTTATAACTATTTACAGACAATTGGAGTATGTGCAGAAATGTCCATTGTATGGTATGTACTTATTTTCGTAGGTTTTAATGACGTAACGAATGGTTCACATCGATTTTTCCGTAGGTGCGTGTATTTCCCCCACTCTCCCCTACGTATAGAACGCTGGTATCATTTTCTGTATACTTTCTGGTAGAGGTTAGAAAGGGGACCTTTCTGGTATTATTTTCCAAAAATTTGCAAAATATGGACGCATATCGTGTTTCAAGAATTGTTCCTTCTTTTGTTATTGTTGTCAGTAACATGCGGTTGCGATGCGAGTGAGTCGCAGCGAAACAATCGATATGTACAGGACCAACTTCGAGATATATCGCATGTGGAGGGACACGATCAAAAACTCGTAGTATTTTATTTAAAAAGCAACATACAATCACGAATTTTTTGAACGGCATTAACTTTTAATTAATACTATTGGACCAAGGAATCATTTACAATTTATTTTATATTTTTCTACTATTGTAAACATGAACGACCAAGTACTGTTCCAAATGTTTGGTAGTAAGATTGTCTTCGATCACTGAAAACATTTTTATAAGCAGAAAAGGACCGCTCTACATCAACTGAGGTAACTGCGTAGCATTTGAATTTGGGTGCTATGTTGGCACTTATTGTTTCAGGTAAAAGTTCACCCGTCCCATTAATAAAACTATCAATTTGGCACAAGGATTCAAAGTCTGGGTTATTGTTTAAATGTTTTCAAACTTTTCTTTAAGTTTTCTTGGGAATACATCCGGCAATCAGGAGTTCACTACAATAAATTTATTCATTAACTGAATAGATTCAGTCAATGCCAAACCTTGAGTTTCCAACTTTTTAATACTTGCAGGTATTTGGGAAAAATGAGTGCTAATCACAACAATGTCTTTTTTAATACTGGAATCATTAAAAGTGTACTTGCACTGGCAAACTGCCAAAGCCTCTGCGCTACTGAAGTCGTTTATTACCCCTCTAATGGTCTCGACATGTTCATTGTAAAACAACACAGCTTACGACGCGCGTACCCCAACGAATTACCACTGGTTTGGGAGCTAAAGACACAGTTTGTAGTTTTTCTTTGTAGGTTTTGATGCGAGCAGGAGCCTTTAGAAACACTTTCTTTGTGGCTGAAATCAGTTTATTCACTTTCACAAACTTGGTACGTACTTCTTCTGCGAGGCGATGTACTCGATGAGTAAAGCACGTCACATGAATCAAATTGCCGGCAGCGGTGACCGAGCGGTTCTAGGCGCTTCAATCCGGAACCACGCTGCTGCTACGGTCGCAGGTTCGAATCCTGCCTCGTGCATGGATGTGTGTGATGTCCTTAGGTTAGTCAAGTGTAAGTGTTCTAAGTCTAGGGAATTGATGACCTCAGATGTTAAGTCCCATAGTGCTTAGAGTCATTTGAACCATTTTTTGAATCAAATTGGGATAAAATACTCGGAGGGCTGTTCCTGCTTTGATCATATAGGGAGCAGCATCTAAAATAAACACAAACAACCTTTCTTCTGAAGAAGATTCTGGAAATAATTTTCTAATACCCTCATTTACAGATCTGGCGATCGTATAATGATTTACTTTTTCAAGGTTTTTGCAGGCCGCTAAATAGAAAGAAGAAGGCTCTTCAATTAAAGCACCAACAATAAAATTTGCAATGTAACGGCCACAACTGTCTATAGTTTTGTCAACTGAAATCCAGATAATGCTGTCCTTGAGTTGACTGCGTATTTCTTCCAGAACATTTACGTAAATTATCGGTATGTAATTTTTACGAAACGTTTGTTCATCTGGTATATTTTGATTTAAGCAATATTTGCGCAGGAAGCATTTGAGTATAGGGTGTGTAAGTTTGCTTCACATAGACCCATGTTAAACCGACTTCTTTGGTTACCTTTGGACAAAACCCTCCTACTGCAACTTGCTGTTGTCAGAATTTGTTGTCATGGTCTTTTCTTCTGCATTACTGTGATATGAAGACTTGTCTTAACAACCTGGTCTATTTGAAACTTATTTTTTGAATGAAACGTTTTTCTCACACACATTTTTCCCTTTATTTCTAGACTCAGTTGATGTATTTCATGTCAACAGTACTAACACGCCGGCTGCCAAGAGGCCGACAGTGAGCGCAGCAGGGCCTCCCAGGTGACTCCATGGCCTGGCCTGGCGGAAACATCCATCACTATGCGTGTGGCAGTCACGAATTATGCATTCCTGTTTATGTAACGTTTACATCCTTAAGTATCGCATCATTATGCATACAGGGTGTACCAGAAATGTTGCGAGAAGCTTCGAGGAGTTGTAGAACATGTCTTGAGGAACTCCTCGAGGATAGGAATCCGAGCCTGGAAAAGTCCACTTGTACGCTACGGACAGTAGGCGCAGTGTCTCGCCAAGTTCTTTGTTATGCCGTGATCGCGACTGGTTGTCATTACCGCCAGTGGAGAAGATGGAGCTAGCTGCTGTGTAGGAAAGCCTGGTCTCCTATGAATGCAGTGCTCTGTTGTCTCCCTGAATGACGGTTTCGAACACAGGTTTCCATCCGCAGTTTATTTTTCTGCTGGAATCCTCTAAAATCTCTGTTGTTTTTCGGTATACAGGATCAAAACGAAGTGCAGATGGAAAATCATGTCCGAAACCATTGTGTACCAAGGTAATAGAGCGTCGTATTCATAGGAGACAAGGTCTTTCTACGCTAGCTAGCTCCATCTTCTCCACTGGTGATCGTAACAACATTGCGAAGCGTTCCACCTGAGGTCTGTCAGCGTACTGGGTCACGTTTGTTGCCGAAGGGATGGCCTAGTGGCTTTACCACCATACAGCGAGACCTTCAGAAGCGGTGGTCCAGATTGCTGTATACGCCGATACCTCTAATACCCAGTAGCACGTCCCCTTGCACTGATGCATGCCTGTATTCGTCGTGGCTTACTATCCACAAGTTCATCAGGGCAGTGTTGGTCCAGATTGTCCCACTCCTCAACGGCGATTCGGCATAGATCCCTCAGTGTGGTTGGTGGATCACGTCGTCCATAAATACTCCTTTTCAATCTATCCCAGGCATGTTCGATGGGGTTCATGTCTGGAGAACATGCTGGTCACTCTAGTCGAGCGAGGTCGTTATCCAGAAGGAAGCCATTTACAAGATGTGCATGATGGGGGCGCGAATTGTCGTCCATGAAGACGAATGTCTCGCCAATATATTGCCGATATGGTTGCACTATCGGTCGGAGGACGTCACTCAAGTATCGTACAGCCGTTACGGTGCCTTCCATGACCACCAGCGGCGCACGTCGGCCCCACATAATGCCACCCCAAAACAGCAGCGAACCTCCACCTTGCTGCACTCGCTGAACAATGTGTCTAAGGCGTTCAATCTGACCGGGTTGCCTCTAAACACGTCTCCGACGATTGTCTGGTTCAAGGCATATGCGACACTCATTGGTGAAGAGAAGGTGATGCCAATCCTGAGCGGCGGCATGTTGTTGGGCCCATCTGTACCGCGTTGCATGATGTGGTTGCAAAGACGGACCTTGCCATGGACGTCGGGATGGAAGTGCGCATCATGAAGCCTATTGCGCACAGTTTGAGTTGTAACATAGCGTCCTGTGGCTGCACGAAAGCCATTATTCAAAATGGTGGCGTTGCTGTCAGGGTTCCTCCGAGCCATAATCCGTAGGTAGCGGTCATCCACTGCAGTAGTAGGCCTTGGGCCGCTTGAGCGGGGCATGTCATCGACAGTTCCTGTCTCTCTCTGTATCTCCTCCATATCCGAACAACATCGCTTTGGTTCACTCCGAGACGCCTAAACACTTCCCTTGTTGAGAGCCCTTTCTAGCACAAAGTAACACTGCGGACGCGATGGAACCGCGGTATTGACCGTCTAGGCATGGTTAAACTGCAGACAACACGATCTGTGTACCTCTTTCCTGCAGGAATGACTGATGGCTGTCGGACCCCCTCCGTCTAATAGACGCTGCTCATGCATAGTTGTTTACATCTTTGAGTGGGTTTAGTGACATCTCTGAACAGTCAAAGGAACTGTGTCTGTGATACAATATCCACAGTCAACGTCTATCTTCAGGAGTTCTGGGAACCAGGGTGATGCGAAGCGTTTTTTGATTTATGTGTATTTGTTTGAACATTTATCACAACGTTCTACAAGATTTCGTGTCCCTAAGTCATAGACGTCTGCTGCCTGTGAGGTTTCCCATTCCTCAAGTACTTCTTTCAGTTTGTCATATGTTGTGAAGTACTTGCTGTTGTGAGTCTCCTTTACGTAGCAAACACGTCAAAATCTATTGGCGCCAACTCTGGACTGTACAGTGAGTGGACAATCTGCTCTCATCCAAAAGATTTGATCAGATTTTGGATGTGATTGAAAGAATGGGGTCTAGCGTCATCACACAGAAACAAAACTGCAGACGTCAGAAAGCCATGTCGCTTATTCTGTATTGCACTTCAAAGTTCAGTTAAGGTGGCGCAATGAGCGGCTCCATTTATTGCAATCCGTTGCTGCATAAACTCGACTGACAGGACTCCACGTGTATTACCAAACACGGTTGCCAAGCTGAGATTGTCTGCTTGGCCTTGACTTTGACTGGGAGACGTTTAAACTTTGGAGTCATGTGAGAAACCCACGTCTCGTCGTCTGTGACAATGTTATCTAAAAATTGATCGCCTTCATTCTGGTAACGGCAAAAAAAACCACACAAACCATTCTTTCCGTTTTGTGTTTCTCAGTAAGCAGCCTAGGAATCCAAAATGCATGCGCACTATTCTCGAAACTGCAACTTTTCAGAGACAATTTTGTGCAAAGTTGTTCTACGCACATTCGGAAATTCCAGTGCTAAAGTTGAAATTGTGAATCCTCGGTGTTCGTGAATCTTTGTGACCACGGCTTTGACCAACTCTTGTGAGATCAGTGACGAAATGAAATGAAATGACTTGTGGCTAGGCTGGTCGCCTGATGCAAGTCTGTCGAGTTGACGCCACTTGGGTGACTTGCGTTTCGGTAGGGACGAGATAATGATGATGATTAGGACAACACAACACCCAGTCCCTGATCGGAGAAAATCTCCGACCCAGCTGGGAATCGAACCTGGGCCCCCTGACATGACAGTCCGTCGCGCTGACCACTCGGTTATTGGGAAGGACAGATCAGTGATGGTCGGCCTGATCGCTGTTTATCATGGACGTTTCCCCATCTGTGGAAGTTCTCACCCACTTCCTCAGTTTGCTATCTCTCATAGCACTGGGGCCATGCACCTCACTTATCTGTTGATGAACTTCCGCTACTGCAACGTTGCTTCCTTTCAAAACCCGAACCGCTGACCATGTTTGATCAACTGTTTTAAACATTTTAAATGGACACTATAAACACCTCACTGGACAGTATCAACTCAAATGGCGTCGTTTGATGAAAAGGCATGTCGGGAGTCGTTGCGCATGAGGGTTTCAATGTTCGCGCTACGTTCCGTTAGTTACGGCGATACGGATCATAATTTCCGAATAACCCTCGTAATTTCGCTTATTCTGTACAACCTATGATCACAAACACGCACTTTGTCTACTGGGATTATATGTACCCATCACGAGATTTACGCCTGTCAGTCATTTGCTTGTGTAAGAAAGAACTGCACATCAAGTGTATATATATATATATATATATATATATATATATATATATATATATATATATATATATAATTTTAAGTTGACAAACCAGAATAACTCGAAAAATAAGCTTCACACGAAAAAATGTGTAGAATCCAAAATTGATTATTTTCGAGGGGGACATCTGCTGGTGCTAAAATTAGCCTGCCACCCCAGCCCCCTGGGGGTGGGGCGGGAGCCAACTTTAAAATTTCAAATGGGAACCCCCATTTTTATTGCAGAATCAGATTCTACATAAAGACTACGTCAATTTTATCTTAAACATTTGTTTTGATTCTTGGTAGTTGGCGCTGTAATTCAAGAAAATCCGTCTTCTCATTTTTGCGTGGAAAATGGGTACAGATAAATAAAAAATACTAATTTACTTCGTAAACTTTGATTGACTAAAACTGAAACTCTCCCTCTCTCCCCATAGGGTGGGGTTTGAGAGAGAGGAATTAGAGTTTTACAAATGTTGACCCAAATAGTAATTTTTTCCGCAGATTCGGATAAGTTTTGTCTGTAAAACTCTAATTCCTCTCTCTCAAACCCCAACCTATGGGAGGAGATGGAGAGTTTTAGTTTTAGCGAATCAAAATTTACGAAGTAAATAAGTATTTTTTTTATTTATCTGTAACCATTTTCCACGCAAAAATAAGAACACGAATTTTCTTGAACTACAGCGCCAACTACCAAGAATCAAAACAAACGTTTAAGATAAAATGGACGTAGTTCTTTATGTAGAATCTGATTCTGCAATAAAAAAAATGGGGGTTCCCATTTGAAATTTTGAAGTTGCCTCCCGCACCACTCCCAGGGGGATGCGGTGGCAGGCTAATTTTAGCACCAGCAGATGTCCCCCTCGAAAATAATCAATTTTGGATTCTACACATTTTTTCGTGTGAAGCTTATTTTTAGAGTTACTCTGGTTTGTCAACTTAAAATTTACACCCTGTATATACATAAACGTTACGACCTCGGGCTGCTGTCTCTTGCGGTGAACGCAATGCGGTACAGCAGACGTGGATAAAGCGGGCCCGGCCGCTGGTAACAGCGGGGTCGCGCTCCCAGTTAGTAACAATGAGGCGGCCGCTCCGTCATCGCCATCTCATCGAGGCGCGTTATCATCCGCTGCTCAGCCGCTGCAGCTGCCGACGCAGCGCTGCAGCCGAGGCAAGCGGTATGGACAGCAGTTAAAGGGCTACAACTCTTCGCACAGACGCTTAACGACTGACACTTTAGTTTCACTGATGTTTGAGTACTTTTGTGGGACAAACCTGCCTTTTGAACGAATGCAATAGGTGTTTCAAAACGAAGTATTCCATATTCCTACTTGCGACAGGACTGGTTAAAACTAGAAAAAATTCCTGTACACAAACTCCAGAAACAAATACTTGTTGACGTACTCGCCACTTTGCTTATAACGTGAAGGTCGGAAGATTGTTTTCATGCTGACATTTGTTCAAATGGTTAAAATGGCTCTGGGCGCCATGGGACATAACTTCTAAGGTCATCAGTCCACTAGAACTTAGAACTACTTAAACCTAACTAACCTGAGGACATCACACACATCCATGCCCGAGGCAGGATTCGAACCTGCGACAGTAGCAGTCGCGCGGTTCCAGACTGAAGCGCCTAGAACCGCTCGGCCACCGCGGCCGGCCTTGACATTTGTTCAAATGGTTCAAATGACTCTGAGCACTATGGGACTTAACATCTATGGTCACCAGTCCCCTAGAACTTAGAACTACTTAAACCTAACTAACCTAAGGACATCACACAACACCCAGTCATCACGAGGCAGAGAAAATCCCTGACCCCGCCGGGAATCGAACCCGGGAACCCGGGCATGGGAAGCGAGAACGCTACCGCACGACCACGAGCTGCGGACTGACATTTGTTACTTATCTTTTACCCGCCTACGAAGCTGAGGTCGCTAATGCTTGTCTGTGCGGTCGCACTCGGCTCGGGGTAAGCCAGTCAGAATCCTGGTCGTGGATGAAATTTTTACAGCCAGTATTTGGCCGGAAAGGAAAGGGCAACTGGTGGTGAAAGGTTCCCGATTATCAGGTGATGCGCTAATGCTCTGGATTAAGTTCCAAACACTCCAGGCGTGTCTCATCAGTTAAGGGCATGTGGCGCTGTTATTGGTGGTCCGTCCGTCAGATGGGCAAGTTAAACTCGGCGGCCGCCTTCGTGCCATTTGACAGGAGTAGATCAGAATATCGGCACCAGGTTTCGCTTTCTCCATTAGCTCATCACTTTTTGTCTTTTTTGTTTCTTTTCGTAGTTGTCCTGTACGGCCTGCTGCTCTAGTGGCAAAGCGCATGCCTGGAATCGGAGCATCTCAAGATCGAATCCCGGTTGGATCACCGATTTTTCAGTCTGCGTTTTATCCTAGCCGTACATATCAACGATGTGAGCAATCGCCAGAAACGATCCGTAGTTCAGACTCCACGTTAAACTGTAGGTCCCCTTTCCCCCAGCTCATTTTGTTATTATTATATATAACACAAAGTGCGTGCAAGCTTTCAGGCCACAAGTCCACCATGCCAGAGTACAAGTTTGCCCGTGGATTCTAAGATGCACTTCTGAAGATTTGTTGTTCACAGCTTGCATTTTATTTACAATTGAGGCAATATACATACATAATGGCATAGTAAGTTACCACGATAACATCGTGTGGTCATATTAAAATACTGTAGCGAATATGGAAGCGAGGTATCGAGGTTGCTTTAGTATCAAAATATCATTTTGATAATATGTGCTGAAAGTGTCTGATAACGAGTGGTAAATACATTAAGCACCTCCTGTAGACATGTGACTATCATATGACAGAATGGCACATATCTCAAAAAGTATTTGGTTCTGATTTCACACCAATGGGAACACCACTGCACTACCGTAGTCATGACACACATTGTTGGACCGAGTGAGCTGATGCAGTGGTAACCTAAGTCACTGGACGCGTATTCGGGAGAACGACGGTTCTAATCCTCGTACGATAATTATTTAGACTTAGGTTTTCCGTGGTTTCCTTGGATAGCTTCAGGCAAATGCTGAGATGATTCCTCTAGTGATAGCGGTGTCGACGGAACATTAAAAATGTAAATATTAAAAATCCTAGCTCAAGATTGCAAAAATAATTTTATTGAGTCATATTTCTAAGGTTTGAAACTTCTCTTGATGTTTTTCCGTCTGTGCGGTTTAAAATTTGGGTTGTTTTAAAATCTATCTTATGCAGACACTATTTATTTCTTTCTATTCATCCAGACATGCTTCGACACCTGTGTATCATCTTCAGCGGGTCAAATTTTATTTCTGGAAATTACACTGCTAATGAAACTGCAGTGGGTTTTGTGCCCTTTTTTTCATTTTTAACTTCATGTCATATGCAAAGTAGTCATGAAGAAAATTCTTTATGCATTTCTGAAGTGCTTTCTTGTAGGTAGTGGTTATGTATGTTACTGTACTTACATTTGCCGTCCTGTTGCGTAACTCTGGTGGATATCACTTTCTACTGTTACTGAGTACACTGCTGTTTTTTAAAGAGTGTTTTCATAAAGAGGAGTTTCAAAACAGTCCAAATATCTTTACTGATAACTAGTTTCAGCTCATTTTCGATCCACTTTCGTATCAACATAAAATTATTACTTTGTTCGGTGCGTTTCTGCCACCAAGATTAACACATCGTCGTAATCTGTTGAACCGAAACGTTCTTGTTAAATTGAAGGACTGTACGGGCAAGTAGATACCAAAGTAAAAGTTTGTCATTTATACGACGTTGGCCGTTTATCATACGTAGATATAGCAGCGTGGTTCGAGGCGCCTTGCCACGGTTCTCGCGGCTTCCCCCTTTGGAGGTTCGAGTCCTCTCTTGGGCATGGGTGTGTGTCTTGTCCTTAGCGTAAGTTAGTTTAAGTTAGATTAAGTAGTGTGTAAGCCTAGGGACCAATGACCTCAACAGTTTGGTCCCATAGGAATTTACCACAAATTTCCAAAATTTTTCCATACGTAGATATAATGCTCGTACTGCCACACTTCTGTGTTAATACAAAGTGTGTGACAGCGGTAACTGTTATATAGTTCATATGTAGATGTAAATAAGACGGTCCACTCGCAACGCTAGCTATTGGAACAAGTAAGCACCTGTTCTACGGTTATCACTGAAGGACCGGATTCAGGACCACTGTCTTCTATCCCGACGTCTGAACTTCCAGAAAGAAGGTGGTGAGATGCAAACAAGTCACGATAAGCAGATTACATCGTTTCATCATATGGGCAGCCACGTTAACTAATAACTCGGCAACTCACTTTTGTCGTAGAACTCTTCTGCGTGCACTAAGGTCTCTTTTATCCACAAAATTCACGCGTTCTGTGTATTGTTTAATTTTGTTTACTTAATAAATACGGCATTGCATTAATCAATTATTTAGTGAAAGTATCCAGATAGCCTATTCATGCTGAAAAATTTCAGATTCGAAATTGGTTATTGCATTTGTGCATATGACATCTCACCACACTGAATAAAAATAGAAATGCAGGGCTTTCTCCACGCATGAGAGAAGGTTAACCCTCACAACATTAGACTCTGGGGTGCGGAACCCCCCCCCCCCCCCCCCCCCCGTGTTTCTGGGGAATATACAATAGACAGCGAAAAGGTGAATGTGCGTTCTGCAGTGATGTAAGACAGCAGAGTTGGACCACTTTTCTTCATAGAGAAAATGGTAACAGGAACCGCGTGCTTGAGCAAATTGCTGTTCTTCAGCTTCTTCCGCTTCAACCATATGTGATCTTCCAGCAGGATGGTGCGCCACCGTACTGGAGTTTGTATTTTCACGAGTTATTGGGAAGAACATTTCCACAGCGATGGATAAGATGTAATGGACCAAACAAGGGACACCATGATCTGGGAGTTGTGGATTTCTTCAGTGGCGTCATGTAAAAGACAATGTACACCCCGCATGTATAGTACGTGATCTTGGCGATCTGCACCGAACAATGGTGGATGCTATTGGCTCCATCATCTCAGAAGTGCCTGCGCAAACATGATATAGTCTACACAATTTACAGATTAGGTAAGGAGTCCGTGTAAAAGTGTATTAATTTTTTGTAAAAAAAAAACTCTTTGAGTTACTTCACATGATGCCGCAAACTGCAAGTATCCACGACTCACAGTATTTTTAATTGCATTTGGAAATCAAGGAGGTTTCATGTGAATACCGCACACTCTTTACGGTATTACATTTGGCACCCAATGTGGCCCAATAGAAACATATACTTCTTACTACATTAGAACAGTGGTAGTTTTAAGCAGTTAGGTAAGCTTTGCTGCTGAGGTTTCTTTTCTGACCGTGTCTTAAAGATTCCTCTACAGAATGAATTCGAAGTGGGTGGTCTAAAGAGAAACATGCTGGAACTGATATGAAATATTCGTGGTTAAGCTGCTCATCCGCTCTGAATGTCCGTGTGAACTCAAAGCCACCCAGTGCAGGCGGCCATCAGAGAAAGCAGTTCGCACCAACCAGCGCTCCCTCTCCTTCCTAGTAAAGCAGAAGGCAGAGGAACTATTCTGTGCGTGCAAGAATTAAGGGCAGCTAAACTGCGGATGCACCAGTCCAGTAAGAACACATCCGCAGGCAGTGATGCTGCTGTTGCAGCTCTGTCTACGAAATGAGGTGAGATACTCTCTTGGCAACTCGCCTCGGAGTCGAAGAACACTGCTCTCAGCCGCATGGAACCCGCCGTGCTTTTAGAGTGGCGATATCGGTAAGCTAAATATCAGAAGATTGTTGAGGCGGTCCAGCGATCCAGTTGGCGCAGTAATAACACGTTGTATTCATATTCGGGAAGACGACAGCTAAAATCCCCGTTCGGTCATCCTGCGGTAAGTTTACCGTTATTTTACCCTAAATCGCTTAAAGCGAATTCCAGAATGGTTCCTTTGAAAGGCACTGCCGTATTCCTTCCACATCCTACCCCAACTTGAGTTTGTGCTCCCACTCTAACAATACCGTAGTGCCAGCTTTTGGCAGAGACGTGTGAAGAAGCAGCGTGCATTTACGTCTGGTAGCTTAAAAGTTACTTCTCGGGCCAAATCCCGCAACTCGGCCCCATATCAGTTCTGTTGGGTTCATATTATAATGGAACAGTAGCAAATGTAAAAATGCAGCATTTGTGTGATGTGCTCGATACTTTGAAAATGATTGTTTTTCATGTTTCTACGATACTTAACTACGCTCCTGGAAATGGAAAAAAGAACACATTGACACCGGTGTGTCAGACCCACCATACTTGCTCCGGACACTGCGAGAGGGCTGTACAAGCAATGATCACACGCACGGCACAGCGGACACACCAGGAACCGCGGTGTTGGCCGTCGAATGGCGCTAGCTGCGCAGCATTGTGCACCGCCGCCGTCAGTGTCAGCCAGTTTGCCGTGGCATACGGAGCTCCATCGCAGTCTTTAACACTGGTAGCATGCCGCGACAGCGTGGACGTGAACCGTATGTGCAGCTGACGGACTTTGAGCGAGGGCGTATAGTGGGCATGCGGGAGGCCGGGTGGACGTACCGCCGAATTGCTCAACACGTGGGGCGTGAGGTCTCCACAGTACATCGATGTTGTCGCCAGTGGTCGGCGGAAGGTGCACGTGCCCGTCGACCTGGGACCGGACCGCAGCGACGCACGGATGCACGCCAAGACCGTAGGATCCTACGCAGTGCCGTAGGGGACCGCACCGCCACTTCCCAGCAAATTAGGGACACTGTTGCTCCTGGGGTATCCGCAAGGACCATTCGCAACCGTCTCCATGAAGCTGGGCTACGGTCCCGCACACCGTTAGGCCGTCTTCTGCTCACGCCCCAACATCGTGCAGCCCGCCTCCAGTGGTGTCGCGACAGGCGTGAATGGAGGGACGAATGGAGACGTGTCGTCTTCAGCGATGAGAGTCGCTTCTGCCTTGGTGCCAATGATGGTCGTATGCGTGTTTGGCGCCGTGCAGGTGAGCGCCACAATCAGGACTGCATACGACCGAGGCACACAGGGCCAACACCCGGCATCATGGTGTGGGGAGCGATCTCCTACACTGGCCGTACACCACTGGTGATCGTCGAGGGGACACTGAATAGTGCACGGTACATCCAAACCGTCATCGAACCCATCGTTCTACCATTCCTAGACCGGCAAGGGAACTTGCTGTTCCAACAGGACAATGCACGTCCGCATGTATCCCGTGCCACCCAACGTGCTCTAGAAGGTGTAAGTCAACTACCCTGGCCAGCAAGATCTCCGGATCTGTCCCCCATTAAGCATGTTTGGGACTGGATGAAGCGTCGTCTCACGCGGTCTGCACGTCCAGCACGAACGCTGGTCCAACTGAGGCGCCAGGTGGAAATGGCATGGCAAGCCGTTCCACAGGACTACATCCAGCATATCTACGATCGTCTCCATGGGAGAATAGCAGCCTGCATTGCTGCGAAAGGTGGATATACACTGTACTAGTGCCGACATTGTGCATGCTCTGTTGCCTGTGTCTATGTGCCTGTGGTTCTGTCAGTGTGATAATGTGATGTATCTGACCCCAGGAATGTGTCAATAAAGTTTCCCCTTCCTGGGACAATGAATTCACGGTGTTCTTATTTCAATTTCCAGGAGTGTACCTCTGTGGTATAAAACGATGGACATAGTACACAAAAGAGGATTTGGTTTTTCATTTTTGCCTTAAAAATTAAACTATGTTTTCTTAATTTAACAACTGTTATGAACAGTCTTTCATAAAACATAGATAATTAAGAATTTCTATTTGAAATGGAAACAGGAATGTCGAGTCCAATATGTAATTAGAAATAAGAAGAGGTGCATTATTAAAAAAAGAAAATTATGATGACTTTTATAATTTCGAAATTCAGGTATTTAACTGAACGAGAAAAAAGTAGTAGTTGGGAGCTACAGTCTGGAATTGCGCGACCGCTACGGTCGCAGGTTCGAATCCTGCCTCAGGCATGGATGTGTGTGGTGTCTTTAGGTTAGTTAGGTTTAAGTAGTTCTAAGTTCTAGGGGACTGATGACCTCAGAAATTAAATCCCATATGCTCAGAGCCATTTTTTGGGAGATTTGAACCGACATACGAGGAACTGCGTTAAGTTCACAATCCATTACGCTATCGACTGCACTACACGTTCAATATAGAAATGCCTATCAACTGCAGTATATAAAACTTAGGGAAAACTTCATAGCCGATAACTCCGTAAATTTATCAAAAACATTAAGAAGAGCCTATTACTAAACACTTTTTACCGTGTTCCATGTCCGTGTTTCACTATGGAACAGAAAGCAGCCTCAACCATTTTCATACTGTGCATTAGCAGCACTACAATCAGAGCACAACGCTGCAGAGGCTGTGAGTGTACACGATTTTTGAAATAAAAACTACGTGGCTAAATTGTGATTAAGAAAAACTTTGATGGCTGTTAATACATTTGAATATCTTAAATTTTTATTTAACGTAACTTAGTAATAATATATCTAATACATAAGTAGGACCTACTTCCAACAGCGCAACAACACCAGTGTGCCTGTGCTACGGCTTCTGACCAATTATCGCGTTTGTGTTTGTTTACATCAGGTTTATTCTTAAAATGGCTCTGAGCACTATGGGACTCAACTGCTGAGTCATTAGTCCCCTAGAACTTAGAACTAGTTAAACCTAACTAACCTAAGGACATCACAAACATCCGTGCCCGAGGCAGGATTCGAACCTGCGACCGTAGCGGTCTTGCGGTTCCAGACTGCAGCGCCTTTAACCGCACGGCCACTTCGGCCGGCCAGATTTATTCTTATGATGAACGGATTACAGAATGGGGAAGGCACGCAGGATCACTTATTAGGTAGGTGGTCTTAATGCTCTGGTTGATCAGTGTAGATAAACGACACTATTTTTAACAGAATCACGAAGTCTCTGTAAACAACGATTGGAATGTTCTACCAATCGTTCAATTCCTGGACGATAGAAATCCGCTCCCTGGTCACGAAGCCATTTGAGAACTACTATGTGAATGTCCTCACCGTTGGAAAATCTCTTTCTTCCCAGAAGTTCTTCTTCGGATTGCCTGGACGTTGTTCTCTGTGATTGGTGTCGATGGCCTTCCGTCCCGACCAGCATCACTCACGTCTGTGCGGCCTTGGTCAACTTGATAGCACCATTTCGCTACGGTTGGATGCGACATTGCCTTCGGCCCAATACTGCTAGAATTTCACTGTGAATCTGTGTGCAGTTTAGATGTTTTGCCCAGAAGAATCGTACCGTTCCTCGTACTTCAGCTTTGGAGTACGTTTCCAGTTGCAGCGCCATTTCACTCGCACACCGTGATGCACCTGTTATCTATATCACAGCAGAAAACCCTCTTCTGACAATGAGCCAGTCTCGTTGCGCAATGGTCTTAGCGTGGGACGACAGGTGTAATTTACTTTCTGAAATCACTACGTACTTTAATAGGAGTGTTGATGACCTCGCTGTGTAGTACCCCAGCCACACAGGTAGCGGTAATACCTTTTAAAAAAATCACTTGGTGCAATGGATGGCAGCTAAATTCACTTAAACGACAATGCGCTGACTCACAGTCCATATCCAAAGTCACTAACGCAGGATTGTATGCGAATACTCGCAATCCTGGCGCCGGACCAAATTTTAACCACCTGCACTTGGCCTACAAGAAGAGGGAATTGGTGGCTCACAAGTTTTGGCCGCCTGACTCTAAGTTATTACTGTGGGTTAAACCCAAATATCTGCGTAGGGTGAAATCGCGTTATACTGTACAAAGTGATCCATCCACCGGATAGCGATGTTAAGTTCAGCAGGTGCCTTAGGATTATTTCAGATGTCTCAACACTAGGTTTCACCCCTTATCCTTCCCTCATTTCGTATTCACCAATACTGACAAAAACACAACATTACACTGTGCAAGCGCTTGTCACATGACACGCATGTTACAAATACAAGTCTATCACTTTAGACACTTTAAATCTTACCAACAGTGACACATCTTGGACTGACATTTTTTTTTACTGAATGAACGTAAGCATGAGAAGAAGTGAATAGTTCAAATGGCTCTGAGCACTGTGGGCCTTTACATCTGAGGTCATCAGTCCCCTAGAACTTAGAACTACTTAAACCTAACTAACCTAAGGACATCACACACATCCATGCCCAGGCAGGATTCGAACCTGCGACAGTAGCGGTCGCGCGGTTCCACACAGAAGCTCCTAGAACCGCTCGGCCACACTGGCCGGCAGAAGAAGTTAATCTCATTACATTATTGCATTAGTCATATGAATCCACAGTGATCAAATATCCCGGAGGAAACCCGCGAAATTATTTCAAGATACCCGAAAAATTAGACTAAAGAAACGCTTTGACTTATTGAACGGTTTTTCTCGGTAATCGGGTCACAAGATGTTTCCCGCGAGACCGTTAATCAGTCACGTATCACTCACGTGGCGGAACAACAGAAACACTATGAGTATTAAAATTGTTCAACTCCTTTATCTAGTGATGTGTTTTGTTTCAATTCGTCTAGTAGCGGAATCTTACGTTTGTATACAATTCTTATTAATTATACACAGGAATTAAAATTACGAATAATAAATAACAGTTCAAATAAAATCAGTCATAGAGAGTCCAGCTTGGTATATGTTTATTGAAAATTGAAGTCTAATTTACCAGAGCTAACAATGTAACAGAAATGTGAAAGTGTGTTCAGTTGCAGTTGAAATGAATTAGTAACTGAAAACTCCAGTCAACTGAGTACTGCCCAGTCTCAACTGCATTTGTTATAAAGTCAAAGTCTGAGTTACCAGAGTAATTATAAGTTTTAACAGCACAGGCTATTATCAAGGTGTTATATCAATTCAATAAATCAAAGCTGACCTCGACTGACACAGTTCTTGCCTTTAGAACTTTCAGAAACGCTCTGTAACGCGTGAGAATTTTATTAATTCATTTTTCATCCTTCATTCTCTCCCTGTGGAGGAAGGGCAGACCAAACGAGAACATTCTGGCTCTTTACGGACAGTGGAGTATTTGACTATGCTGACTCAATTCATTAGTAACTTGGATACAGGGAAATGTAGGGAAGGGAATTACTTCACTCAGTTCTAAATGTGTTGGAGGGATCGTCTTGGGAAACAGCTCCAACATTCGTGTTACAGGCAAGAAGAATCTACAAAAACCATCGCCTCGAGCTAACTTCACTTGCCCTTATATAGCAACTTAACTGTCCTTGTTGCCGATATTACGTACGTTACGCTACGGCAGAGAAGACAAAGGTTTGAACATTCATGTATCTCAATATTGTGTTGTAATCTTATTCGTGTAGTGTCGATGAAGTGTTGAATGCTACTGACAAGGGATTTCAGATTGATTCAGTATTTCTGGATTTCCGGAAGGCTTTTGAACTGTACCACGCAAGAGGCTTGTAGTGAAATTGCGTGCTTGTGGAATATCGTCTCAGTTATGTGACTGGATTCGTGATTTCCTGTAAGAGAGGTCATAGTCTTCGAGTGAAACAGAAGTGATTTCTGGCGTTGCTCAAGGTATAGGCCCTTTGCTGTTCCTTATTTATGTAAACGATTTGGGAGACAATCTGAGCAGCCGTCTTAGGTTCTTTGCAAATGATGCTGCCGTTTATCGTCTAATAAAGTCATCAGATGATCGAAACAAATTGCAAAACTATCTGTATGTTGCGAAAATTGGCAATTGAACCTAAATAACGAAAAGTGTGAGGTTATCCGCATGATTGCTAAAAGGAATCCATTAAACTTCGGTTACACGATAAAGTAGTCAAACCTAAAGGCCGTAAATTCAACTTGATACCTAGATATTACAATTACGAACAACTTAAATTGGAAAGAACACACAGAAAATGTTGTGGGGAAGGCTAACCAAAGACTGCGTTTTATTGGCAGGACACTTAGAAAATGTAACAGACCTACTAAGGAGACTGCCTACACTACGCTTGTCCGTCCTCTTTTAGAATACTGCTGCGCGGTGTGGGATCCTTACCAGATAGAACTGACGTAGTACATCGAAAAAGTTCAAAGAAAGGCAGCACCTTCTGTATTATCGCGAAATAGGTGAGAGAGTGTCACCGAAATGATACAAGATTTGCGGTGGACATCCTTAAAGGAAAGGCGTTTTTCGTTGCGACGGAATCTTCTCACGAAATTCCAATCACCAACTTTCTCCTCCGAAGTGTCAGCCTCATTAGCTGAACGGTCAGCGTGTTGGAATGCGACGCACAGAGGCCCGGATTCCATTCCTGGCTGGGGTGGGAGATTTTCTCCGCTCAGGGACTGGCTGTTGTGCTGTCCTCATCATCATTTCATCCCCACTGTCGACGCGCAGGTCGCCCAATGTGGCGTCGCACTCAGTAAGACTTGCACTTGGCGGCCGAACTTCCCGCCTGGGAACTCCCGGCCACGCCCTACAATCATTTCCATTTCCTCCGAATACGAAAATATTTTGTTGGCACCGACCTACATAGGGAGAAACGATCATAATGATAAAATAAAGGAAATCAGAGATCGTACGGAACGATATAGGTGTTCGTTCTTTCAGCGCGCTATACGAGATTGGAATAATAGATACTTGTGAAGGTGGTTCGATAAGACCTCTAAAAAATGGTTCAAATGGCTCTGAGCACTATGGGACTTAACTGTTGAGGTCATCAGTCCCCTAGAACTTAGAACTATTTAAACCTAACTAACCTAAGGACATCACACGCATTCATGCCCGAGGCAGGATTCGAACATCGGACCGTAGTGGTCACGCGGTTCCAGACTGTAGCGCCTAGAACCGCTCGGCCACTCCGGCCGGCGATGAGCCCTCTGCCAGGCACTTAAATGTGATTTGCAGTGTATCTATGTAGATGCAGATGTGATGTGAGAATTATTTTGTCTCTAGTTATGAGAAAAAACATTAAATGAATAATTCAAATTCTTTTTTAACTACATTAATGTCAATCTGAATATTGAAGACAAGATCTATAATTTTTTTTCTAAATTTAATTCCAATTGGAGTGAAGGATGTGTTTCACTAGCGAACTATTGCTAAACGACATACTGTCAGAAACTGCTAAACTACTTTTGAATCATGAATAAAATAATATAGTATTCTAAAAAGTGACTATCTTCAGCAAATTTCCGAATTTTGGAGTGTGGTAAAAACAGCATTATTCACTCATGTTTAGAGAAAATAGAACACCTTGATCGACTGGAGATAGGACGCTCATTTTCACAGGAAAAGTAAATTAGTTTGTTCTGCAGAAATGATTGGCATTTGAACCATGTCGGCCCGCATGTTCAAAATCAGCACCGAGATCACGGCACAACGCCATCTACTGGTAACATATGCGTGCGGCTCTCGTTGTCACTGTAAACCGAAGGTAATGGATCAGTGTGAGGTGAGCAGACGTGCAGGATGCCTTGCAGACGTATGCGCGAGCCGTACCGCCAAATCAGTGAATTTGAAAGAGGGTACATTATCGGCGCGCAAGAATGTAGTGCATCCATGCGGGAAACTGTGCAATGGATGCGTGCAGAATGATTGACGAAAGAACCCGACAAGATGGGTCAGGTCGCACCACCCTGTCCAGCCACCAGTAACAGCGACACCTTATTCGAATGGCATTGCAGCACAGATCTGCGTCCTCCTCGGCTCTGGCGCAACAGTGGAACAGCGTAACACATTGTACAGCAAGGTACGCAATCACATCGCCCTTTATTACGGCATGTGTTACGTGCACGTCATCCACTTCTCTGTCTACCTTTGACGAATGTGCACAAACATACTAGATTGCAATGGTGTATGGAAGCCGACCAGTGTGGCCGTGCGGTTCTAGGCGCTTCAGCCTGGAACCGTGTGACCGCTACGGTCGCAGGTTCGAATCCTGCCTCGGGCATGGATTTGTGTGATGTCCTTAGATTAGTTAGGTTTAAGTAGTTCTAAGTTCTAGGGGACTGATGACCACAGTTGTTAAGTCCCATAGAGCTCAGAGCCATTTTTTGGTGTATGGAACGGCGCGCGGGATTAGTAGCCGAGCGGTCAAGGGGCTGCAGTCATGGACTGTGCGGCTGGTCCCGGCGGAGGTTCGAGTCCTCCCTCGGGCATGGGTGTGTGTGTTTGTCCTTAGGATAATTTAGGTTAAGTAGTGTGTAAGCTTACATTTGAACTTTTTTTTCTTTTTTTTTTTGTTGTGTTTGGTTTTGTTGTGTATGGAACGACGGCACTGGGGACAGGAACGGCATCAGATAATGTTTTCGGACGAATCCGGATTCTGTTTGTTTGAAAATGATGGCCACACTTTGGTTCGCCGCAGCCAGCGGGAGCGGCATAACAGTGTCTGCATTCGCACAAGGCATACAGCGCCAACTCAAGGCCTTATGGTGTGGAGTGATATTAGGTACAACCACAGGACACAGATGGCACGTCCCCAGGGCACTGTGATCAGTGTGACGTAGGTGAATGACATTGTGCGACCCATAGCCATACCCTTTCTGCACAACACCCAAGACGCCATTTTTCAGCAAGACAATGGACGACACACGTTGCCTTCTTGGTGTTACTGGATGTCAGGCTTTTGCCCTGCCCCGCCAGACGACCAGACTTGTCGCCAATCGAAAACGCAGAGGATATGGTGAAACGACGCGAGCATCACTGTGACCCAAGGCCAACCACCACAGATGAACTTTGGAACCCGGTGAATGCAACATGGATGGCTATCCCGCAGGACGACATTCGCGCCTTATACGCCACAATATCATCACGCATGGGACAAGTTGTCAGGGCCCATGGCGGACCGAATGCCGACGAGGTAACAGGATACATACTGAACCGAGGTGACTGAAATGCTAATCGTTTTTGCAGTACATACTAATTTACATGTCCTATGAATATGAAAGTCCTATTCCTAACCGTTCAAGGTGTTCTGATTTTTTTGAACGTGAGTGTAATTAAACTAGAAATATTATAGTTCTTCAGGCTTTCCCGGCAGAGCGTTGTCTGTTGATTAATCGTGTTTCTGGCGGTTACTCGCGTCTTTCCTGCACGAGCGCATAGCACAACATAGGCATAAATACCGGACTTGTTCCACACTGGAATCAGTATCAGACAGCAACTGCAGAAGACTGCGAGTCACGCAGTTGAAATATCGTGCAGGAAAGACGCAAATAACCGGCAGAAACACGATTAACCAACATGAAATATTGTGTTTACAAAAACTGGTAGCTCATCTAAGGGTGATGTCAATGTCTATTTTGCTTACGGAAATCAAAACTTCTGCTAAGGTAGCAATAGGCTGAACCGCACAATAACCCTCGGTTCGGTGTGGGGCGGCGGTGGGGTGGATGGACTGCTGTGGCATGTTGTGGGGTTGTGTATCACTGAGGGCTACGGCGAGATGAAGAATCTCCGTCGTTTCTAAGTCCCCGGTTTAATACACAATACTGGCTTGGGAAATGTACCTGTAAAGGTAGCCCCCTCAGCAGTTTTAGAAATTCTGGCAGAAATGTTTAATAGAAGTTTAAATGACGAGGAACCACGAAATGAATGAAAAAAAGCAATTATTTTATCAATATTTAAAAAAAAAGACTGTGCGAATGTTTGAGGAATCAGCATTATCTGTACAACAGTACGATTGCTCTGTAAAGTAATTAAACAAATTAAGCATAAAATAGAAGCATAAATAACGGAGTCGGAGAAGCAAAATGGGTTTATAGCGGGATGCTTATGTAATAATGGCTTATTCGGTATTAATTTATTGAATACAGGACAGAAATGGAAATGGTGGTTCACTTAGCGTTTATTAATCTGCAGAAGTCATACGCATAGTCCCACTAAGTAAGTTGTGATAGCAATGCAAAATTTGGGTTTCGGTAACAGGTATGTCCAGACATTCGGGAACTTACAGGAAGGTTGCAGCAATATGCTTAAAGTAGGTAACAAAATTTCCCAAGAATTCTCCGTAAATAAGGATCGAAGACAAGGGTGATCATTATCACCGCCTTTATTTAAAGTATACTTAGAAGAAGTTTTGTTAAACTGGAAGAAGAAATGTGGTGGAATGAGAATTGTAGGACAATAAATTCTCGATGCAACAGTTTATTGTATGAGCATTCACAGGCAAACTTTTGAGTACTGAATAAAAATCGCTGCAGCTGTTGTAAATCCTTTATTCAAGGAACGACAGGTTTCGTAATTTACATTACACAATCAGTCGCAAATCTAAACAAGAAGAAGAAGAAGCAGACTGTATTATGCAAAGGTCATATCCCAGTGTGAGCGAAGTGTGGGTGCTATTCTGTCATTCTGCGCAACGGATAAATTTGAGATGTACCCTTTACCCTGTGGCTCCTGCAAGATGCAATTCCCACCCCCACACTACTACAGAAGTCAGACAGACGTTCCTAGCGTTCTAAAGAGAAATGCCTGAAAAACGTTCAGCAATAAATACCTTCTGGAGTCGTCAACTGTAAGGGAATGACACAAAAATTCATAACATTTCTTACGTGACTAGTGGGATAACTGGGTACTGGAGAAGTGCTAGTTAGTGTAAGAAAAACATGAAACTAACGAAAATTATTTTTTTTTTTTTTGGAATAATTCTGAGAAATCACAATGGCACTTTTAGTTATGAACTGAACAAGTTATTTCCAGGTTCTTTTAGGAATGTGAAGTTACCTCTTAAGGATAGGATTCGCTAATGAAATTTCTAAACAAAGTTTAAGATTGTTATTGACTTGGCAGAATGGCTGAGAGCCGCGCCTACTCAATGAATAATTAGCCATTAGAATGTTGCTGGGTATGGTCGAGGCTGCCGCATGTGAAATGCAGTGAAGTGTACTGTTGTGGAGGAAATATGGGGCTCGCTAGAGCTGTAGCGCACAATGCCGTAACCTGCGATGACTGCTGTCTGCGCCGCTCGCTGCTGACATATAACTCTCGTTCTATCTGGATTGACCTTCGCCAATCAAACTCTCCGTACGCCTTGATGAAGTCAAGGACTCCTATTCGCCCCTAGTCTAACTATTGGCGTGGTACACCGTTCAGATAACCAGTCCACTGTGATGCCACCCAAAAATTCGCTCGCAGGCGTTTAACTATAATTCTGTCCATTCACACCGCACAATAAGTGAACAACGTTTAATCGCAAGGACTCAATATAGAGTCACACTCCGATTTGCTCTCGGCAGAGGTGCCCTCCCAGTGAAGTACTGAGGAAGACTTGTTTCTCGCTCTTTGAGAACACGTACGAGCGCACACGCTCCCGTTACGTATTCTCGTTCCAAGAGGACAACGGAACAGCCCCCTTCCACGTCAGACGTGAAGGGGTATATCTTTTGGTCTCTTCCATTACTCTTTCAGCTCAAGGCGTCAGAAATATCGTCTGCCAATCAGCATTGCTCTTCTAAAACAGGAGAATGACGTTTCGTTTAAGGCGACCAATCTGAAAATCTGTAGCATCGGCGTTTGGCGTTTGCTGTCTCCCTGTGAAAACCTCTGAAACTGCGTGCTATGTTTGTAAAGAATGCGTACACTGGGCGCTCCCACACAATGTAGCGGAATTTGCTTTTAAGCCGAACATGGGGTCATTCTCCCTTTCACTCGGGCAAACGCTGTCTGCTCTAGGGGCGGCAGCTGGCCTATGTAGATAGGTTGACTCGTCCTCTGAAGGGACCGGCCTCCTGGCGTGCGGTTTGCCTCTCCTGAACTAAAAGCTTTTGTGACTGTCGTGTCTTGAATTTGTGTGTGTTCGCCAGCCTCAAGTATTTTAATCTCGGTGCGCACTTGCGATTTGCTTGTTATTTGCATATCGTTTACATGAATTCATACAACATTGACTTTATCTTATCGAGTTTCGGTTCGAATGAAGCGTCTTGATGTGTGGAATATGATTGTGAGGGTGGAATATGTAAGCAATGAGGGTCAGGAGACCACGACGTCTTACAACAGTGATAAAAAGTGTCCCCAAGCCTGAATACTTACATTATAGTGGTCAACAAACTTTTATGCACCGATCCCAACACTTTCTTTAAAATTTGGGGAATTTAGCAAAAAGCGATATGCATGGATTAAAACACTGTAATGGAAGTGGAACCTATGAACAAATAAGACGAGAAAAAAGATTTTAAAAAGAACCAGAAAGAGAGGGGGAGTTAAAAAACAATGCAAGAATGTTTAAGATTTAGCCGCGCGAGGTAGCCGCCTGGTCTCAGGCGCCTTGTCACGTTTCGCGCGGCTCCCCCCTGTCGGAGGTTCGAGTCCTACCTCCTGCATGGGTGTGTGTGGGTGTGTTGTCCCTAGCGTAAGTTAGTTCAAGTTACATTAAGTAGTGTGTAGCCCTAGGGACCGATTACCTCAGCAGTTTGGTCCCATAGGTACTTACCACGACCACCTTTTTTTAAAGATTTTTTGTTTCTAAATGTTACGTTTATGAATGGCGACGAGCACGTTCTAGGCTGTTATCCCCATGTCTATGAGTTCAAATGGCTCTGAGCACTATGGGACTCAACTACTGAGGTCATCAGTCCCCTAGAACTTAGAACTAGTTAAACCTAACTAACCTAAGGACATCACAAACATCCATGCCCGAGGCAGGATTCGAACCTGCGACCGCAGCGGTCTTGCGGTTCCAGATCTATGAGTCATTCAATCGACATTTTCTATCTTAATTAGTATGTTTATTTTTGTACGACTGGTATCCTACAGTTTCCTTAAAGTTTATCTGATGTCACGAACGCTTCCGCGCATGCGCCGCTCTCCTCGGGCCCTATGTTTTGATATCCTGTCAGTTTGGGTAAGGCAGTCGCAGCATTCCGTCCCAGTGCGGCTTCAGAAGGGGCGTTATCTGTATCACTATAGGTTTTACAGTGTGTTAGGAATGAAGCAGGCGAAAAGCAATACAAACATCTAAAAAATGTGATTGACAGGAAGTGCAAAATGGCTAAGCAGGGGTGGCTAGAGAACAGATGTAAGGATGTAGGAGCATATATCACGAAGGGTAAGACAGAAACTGCCTACAGGAAAATTAAAGAGATCTTTGGAGAAATGAGAACCACTTGTATAAATATCAAGAGCTCATATGAAAAACTAATCCTAAGCAAAGAATGGAAAACAAAAAATTGGAAAGAGTATATAGAAGGTCTCTATAAGGGCGATGTACTTGAGGGAATGGAAGAGGACATAGATGAAGATGAAATGGGAGATATGATAATGCGTGAAGAATTTGACAGACCACCCAAAGATCTAAGTCAAAATAAGGCTCTGGGAGTAGACAACATTCCATTAGAACTACTGATAGCCTTGGGAGAGCTACCATGACAAAACTCATTCATCTGGTGAGCAAGATGTATGAGACAGGCGTAATACCTTCAGACTTCCTGAAGAATATATATTCTTCTTGAAGAATATAATATTCCAATTCGAAAGAAAGCAGATGTTGACAGGTGCGAAAATTACCGAATTATCAGTTTAATAAGTCATGGTTGCAAAAGACTGGTAGGAGCCGACCTCGGGGAAGATTGGTTTGGATTCCATAGAAATGTTGGAACATGCGGAGCAAAACTGACCCTACGACTTATCTTAGAATGTAGGTTGAGGAAAGGCAAATCTACGATTCTACGATTTGTAGACTTAGAGAGAGCTTTTGACAATGTTGACTGGAATACTCTCTTTCACATTCTGAAGGTAACAGGGGTAAAATACAGGGAGCGAAAGGCTATTTACAATTTCTACAGAAACCAGATAGCATTTGTAAGAGTCGAGGGACATGAAAGGAAAGCAGTGGTTGAGAAGGGAGTGAGACAGGGTTGTAGTTTATCCCCGATGTTATTCAGTCTGTATACTGAGCAAGCAGTAAAGGAAACAAAAGAAAAATTTGGAGTACGAATTAAAATCCATGGAGAACAAATAAAAACTTTGAGGTTCGCTGATGACATTGTATTTCTGTCAGAGACCGCAAAGGATCTGGAAGAGCAGCTGAACGGAATGGGCAGTGTCTTAAAAGGAGGACATAAAATGAACATCAACAAAAGCAAAACGAGGATAATGGAATGTAGTCGAATTAAGTCGGGTGATGCTGAGGGATTTAGAATAGGAAATGAGACACTTAAAGTAGTAGATGCTTCTTGCTATTTGGGGAGCAAAATAACTGATGATGGTCGAAGTAGAGAGAATATAAAATGTAGACTTGATATGGCAAGGAAAGCGTTTCTGAAGAAGAGAAATTTGTTAACGTCGAGTATACGTTTAAGGGTTAGGAAGCCTTTTTTTAAAGTATTTGTATGGAGCGTAGCAATGTTTTGAAGTGAAACATGGACGATAAACAATCTAGACAAGAAGAGAATAGAAGCTTTCGAAATGTGGTGCTACAAAAGAATGTTGAAGATTAGATGGGTAGATCGCGTAACTAATGAGGAGGTACTGAACAGAATTGGGGAGAAGAGGAATTTGTGGCACAGCTTGACTAGAAGAAGGGATCGGTTGGTAGGACATGTTCTAAGGCATCAAGGGCATCAATTTAGTATTGGAGGGAAGCGTGGAGGGTAAAAATCGTAGAGGGAGACCAAGAGGTGAATACACTAAGCAGATTCAGAAGGATGTAGGTTGCAGTAGGTACTGGGAGATGAAGAAGCTTGCACAGGATAGAGTAGCATGGACAACTGCATCAAACCAGTCTCAGGACTGAAGACCACAACAACAACAACAGGAATGTTGCTGTGCAGTTACAACACGTGTTGAAAATGATATCGGTGGACAGCTGTAACAGTCTGAACCCGCTAAATTTTCTTGAAAAATCCTTTCTGCAGGTATGATTGTGGCGTGCTTCTCATGTACGCAGTAGTTTCAGTTTTTAAGTCACAAACGTTCGTGGATGATTTCGACACCCTACAGATCTTCCTGCTCCCCGAAGAAAAAAGTCTTGTGGAGTAAGGTATGGCGAACGAGCGTACCATAGGTTTTTTGAGATGACACGTTCACCATAATATTTTTCGAGAACTCGCATACTGCTATTAATTGTGTTGAAACCAAGAGGGTTCGAATTCATCTTCCTTTAGGCGACCAATGAAATGGTTAGTTATTGAACAACATTCACTGTTCTCGGTTTTTTCAAAAAATGAAGATCCAGTAACGCTTGGTATGGATGCTGCTACGCAGCTTCAACTTTATGATCATGCAATGGCGTTTCAAGCACAAGACGGGGATTCTCCTTTCTGCAAAATCGTGTATTGTGTGTGTTAACATACCACAAAGGTGCAACCAGCTCTTGTTTGTATAGAAGATATCAACAAGGATATCAACGATGATTCTCTCAGTAGAAAGATGTAAAACATTTTCAGTATCGGATTCGCTTTTCATGATCTTTCAATTCAAGCTCTGCTATCACTTCACCCAGGATCAATTTCAGTGTCTGCGTAACTGCTTCACATGTGGTTCCAAGCCTGTCTTGCGTGGAGTTGCGCCATGATTTTGCTGGGCTCTGCTACATAGCGGAATAACCCAACAGCTTTTGCCCGTCTGGTTTAGGTGGTCTTGCAGTCCGCTTGGCATAGCTGTTTCCGCGAATTTTTCAGAAAATACTAAACCTACCTGTACATATTTATCGCACTGTCGAAAGACGTGTTCAACAAGAAAAATATGTTCCTCAGTTGAAAGCACCACAATTTAAAAGCAAATTGAACATCTAAATACTACACATCGCATTCAGTAGCTTTCATCAACTCAACAAAACAGTAACTTGAGGATTAGGCAACAGTAGAACGAATAAAAACAGGCACGTGTCTATGAAAGAAACAATTCTGCCAATTTGTATTCTGTCACCTTTGTCTCGAACGTGCAACGTTATTTACGTCCGTAGTCCAATGCTCATCGACTTTCCGAACGCGCTATATTTCGACCAGTACACCTGACGATAGTTTCAAAGTAACCTAATTTTTTACAAACAGTGGCGTTTGGAAGTTATCTTCGACACATCAGTTAGCTGACAGTCTGGTAAATATACAAATGTCATCGTATTGCGTGTCAAATGGAAAAGTTCAGTCATTTCATTTAGGCCCTGAACTTCAGGTCATGTGAGTCCTTTTTTTAATGACGACATTTCGTATCTTCCATCATATGCTACACGTGATTAAATATCGGCTAAAATCTAGAATGACTGAACTTTGTATGAAAGAAACACCAGATCAAGCTGTTTGTTGCTGTCTTATGGTGGACAGAAATTTCACAGGATTCGACGATTTGGGTCATCGTTAAAAGCAGGACACTCATTTAAGCGGAATGTGGTCTGACCAGACTTCTTTGTGTTACTGAATGACTGCAGCAATGCGTCTGAATGCCTCTCT
The DNA here is from genome assembly GCF_023864345.2 of Schistocerca serialis cubense. Taxonomy (NCBI): domain Eukaryota; kingdom Metazoa; phylum Arthropoda; class Insecta; order Orthoptera; family Acrididae; genus Schistocerca; species Schistocerca serialis. The sequence goes on along the minus strand of NC_064639.1, from coordinate 855,152,570 downwards.
CAGCGAGATCACGGCGGATTTGTGCCTCTGTCGCTGTCAAAACGAGATACCGTCCCGCCTCTAATGACCTCACAGACGACGCGCGTTAAGGCAAAGAAGGGAGACAAGCTACTTAAAAAAGAATCGTAAGGGCCTTCTCCAAGCGGATACAGATAAACAGAATAACGTTAGTAGGTAGAACCATTACCATCGGTGGCAGTCACAAATGATGCCATTAAAATTGCTACACTAAGAAGACGACGTGCTACAGACGCCAAATTTAACCGACAGGAAGAAGATGCTATGATATGCAAATGATTAGCTTTTCAGAGCATTCACACAAGGTTGGCGCCGGTGGCGACACCTACAACGTGCTGACATGAGGAAAGTTTCCAACCGATTTTTTATACACAAACAGCAGCTGACCGGCGTTGTCTATTGAAACATTGTTGTGACGCCTCATGTAAGGAGGAAAAATGCGTACCATCACGTTTCCGACTTTGATAAAGGTCGGATTGTAGCCTATCGTGATTGCGATTTATCGTACCGCGACATTGCTGCTCGCGTTGGTCGAGATCCAATGACTGTTAGCGGAATATGGAATCGGTGGGTTCAGGAGGGTAATACGGAGCGCCGTGCTGGATCCCAACGGCCTCGTATCACTAGCAGTCGAGATGACAGGCACCTTATCCGCATGGCTGTAACGGATCGTGCAGCCACGTCTAGATCCCTGAGTCAACAGATGGGAACGTTTGCAAGACAACAACCATCTGCACGAACAGTTCGACGACGTTTGCAGCAGCATGGACTATCAGCTCGGAGACCTCGACGCTGCATCACAGACAGGAGCACCTGCGATGGTGTACTCAACGACGAACCTGGGTGCACCAATGGCAAAACGTCATTTTTTCTGATGAATCCAGGTTCTGTTTACAGCATCATGATGGTCGCACCCGTGTTTGGCGACATCGCGGTGAACGCACATTGGAAGCGTGTATTCGTCATCGCAATACTGGCGCGTCACCCGGCGTGATGGTGACGTCTCGGTCACCTCTTGTTCGCATTGACGGCACTTTGAGCAGTGGACGTTACATTTCAGATGTGTTACGACCCGTGGCTCTACCCTTCATTCGATCCCTGCGGAACCTTACATTTCAGCAGGATAATGCACGACCGCATGTTGCAGGTCCTGTACGGGCTTTTCTGGATACAGAAAATGTTCGACTGCTGCCCTGGCCAACACATTCTACAGATCTCTCACCAATTGAAAACGTCTGGTCAATGGTGGCCGAGCAACTGGCTCGTCACAATACGCCAGTCCCTACTCCTGATGAACTGAGGTTTCGTGTTGAAGCTGTATGGGCCGCTGTACCTGTACACGCCATCCAAGCTCTGTTTGGCTCAATGCCCAAGCGTATCAAGGCCGTTATTACGGTCAGATGTGGTTGTTCTGGGTACTGATTTCTCAGGATCTATGCACCCAAATTGCGTGGAAATGTAATCACATGTCAGTTCTTGTATAATATATTTGTCCAATGAATACCCGTTTATCATCTGCATTTCTTCTTGGTGTAGCAATTTTAATGGCCAGTAGTGTATGTATGTTCTACGATGCGTGATCAAAAAGTAATGGGAATTTTCGTTTTTCTTAAAGAATCTTTATTTAGTCATGAACATAAATTTCTCCTCTTCAAAGTAATCCTCCTCAGATGTAATAGTCTTGTACCAACGCTTTTCCAATCTTGGAAGCACTTCTGGAACTCCCTTTTCGTTATGGTGTTCAGCTCCTACAGCAATTCTGTTTGTATCTCATCAATGGTGGCAAAACGACGACCTTTCTTGGTTTTCTTCAGCCTTGGGAACAGGAAGAACTAGCAGGGGGCTATGTCCAGCGAATACGGTGGCTTAGGCAACGTAACCGTTAGTTTTTATTGACAAAAATTCACGAAAGAGCATTGACGTGTGAATAGGAGTGGTTTAGCCACAGTTCTGGCCGCTTTCTTCGGACTGCTTCACGCAAACGGCGAAAGACTTCCAGGAAGTGTTCCTCATCGACCGTGCGACCATAACTCAGGAAATCATGAGGCACTATCCCATTGTAATCGAAGAAAACAATGAGAAGACCCTTCACATGTGATCGAACTTGTCGAATATTTTTCGGTCTTGGCTCTTTAGGCAGTTTCCATCGGGATGATTGGGTCTTGATTTTGACATCAGCCCCGTATATCCCTGTTTCGTCGCCTGTTGTAACGTTCTTTAGAAGTTCTGGATCGTTATCGGCTTCATTTAACAATTCCCGACCGATGTCTATGCGACATTGTTTTTGGTCGAAATTCAACAGTTTCGGAACAAACTTTGTGCTACTACATGTTTCATGTTCAAAACATTCGAAACAATTGCTTGCCATGAGCTAAAGAATATGCCGACATCATCAGCAGCCTCTCTGATGGTGATTCGGCGATTTTCCAGAACTATTTTCTTTACTTCTTCCACATTGTCGTCAGTAATTGATGTACAAGGGGTACAGGGCCATCGTCGTCTTCAGTGTCTTCTCGAGCCCTATTTGAAACGTTTATACACTTCGTAAACTCTTGTTTTACTCATTTTAGATTCACCAAAAGCCTCAGTCGACATTTCGAATGCGGTGCTGCACTTTCTTCCATTTTCCAATCGAAATTTGATGTACATTCTTTGATGCATCTTCTGTGAAAGTAAAAATTCGCCGAACAATAGAAAACATATAAAACTTTTTCGACTGTCAACAACAAACTAAATATTCAAAACAGCTGAAAATTTAAACGTGTGTGAGGTACTTGTGTATCAACGAGATAAATAAAATGGCAATTGGATGCACAAAGCCCGCGAAATTGAAAAATTCCCATTACTTTAAGATCATGTCTCGTATACTTTGACCTACTCATTTGTATCGTATTGCTTGACAAATTCTATATCATACTGGAAAGATGTTTGGATGAATTAAAATAAGTAAAAATTAAAAATAAATGAATGTAACCTCACACAATCTACTATTTCATGTTACCCATTCATCGCCCTGTTAACCAAGCTCTAATAGAAGATGAGAACGGTATACAGGGCGAACCGAAACTCCAGAGACAGAATCTTGGAGGCTGTTCATGGATATTTTGTGAGTAGTCTGGTACAAGGAACCCATGGTCTCCTGGTACTCATTATTGGGTAATTGCATTTCGTTTGAGTTCTCATTCCCTTTTATCTTCGGATCTGTATTACACTGAAAATGTGTGCACAACAAAGCAAGCGTCGACGGCATGGGCTGTTTGTCTTATTTGGAGGCAACTTCAGTTCATCCGCGGTACTTGGGCTGTTGACAACAATAATACCCATTTTACTCTTCGCCCTTGCATTCAGTGCTGCTCCGTTCTTTCACAGGTTCATTTCTCCGGTACTGTCAGTTGCACATCAACAGTGATATACAGCAGCACCGATAGGAATAATGATGAAGAGAGCGCCGATATTGAACTCGTGTGTAGGTTCGCTGAGTGCAGTGGAAAAACGACACAACAACGAACACTATACTGAGCTCTTCCCGCAGCGACGGCAACCACATCACGGTAATTCTGCAGGTGTACTTAGGCGCCTAGGAGAAAACTGGTCCTTCTCTGATGCTGGCCGTGCGGGGTACGCTAGAATGCCCGATTTGGAAGGGAATGTGTCGTGCGGACTGGTGACAATCTTGCCAACAGTTAGTCTGCCCGGCGAATGGGCTGTGTACACAAGCCCGACAACTGAATTGAGAATCTTACATGAACAACAACAACAGCACCTGTATAATCCACAGAAGGTGCAGTCTTTGCAACCAGCGGACTTCCCAAGTCGAGTAAACTTCGTAACACGAAAGCAACGTACAGAAAACCACAATTTTCCAGTAGGAAAAAACAGTATAGGTTGCAAAAATTTTCATTGACGCGTTTCGCCTCTTTGAAGCTTCTTCAGAAATCGTGTATGAACTGCGGGTAACGTATTGATCATAATTGTCGACATTTTGGTATACATCTTCGGCGAAAGCATGCAGCTATGCTTACAAAGGGCCTCACTTCCAGGCTTGACGTAAGTATTGTTATGAAAATGTGTTCACAGTCGGTAGAATTTTTATACTAATATTTGTGTAAAGCTTGGAAGTGTCAAGCTTGCATGCCTTCGCCGAAGGTGCACACCGAAATTTCGAGTAATTATAAGTAGTGCGTTACCCTCAGTTCCTATGCGATTTCTGAAGATGCATCAAAAAGGCCAAACGCGTCAGTGAATCCATGCTATTTTTTAACCTAGACTGTTTTTTGTCCTACTGGAAATAAATCACGGTTGTTGCATCATGGCCATAGAGTAGGAGGATTTATAAACATAATTTCCCAGTTTTCTTGTTGTTTATAGACGAGGTGATGTTTACAAGAGAGGACGTGTTCAAGAGTATATTGCGATGAAAACCCACACTCACTGGTGTGGCGAGCCTTTCAACGCGTTATTTTATTGGACCTTACCTTCTCACTGAGCGAGGTGGCGCAGTGGTTAGACACTGGACTCGCATTCGGAAGGACGACGGTTCAATCCCGCGTCCGGCCATCCTGATTTAGGTTTTCCGTGATTTCCCTAAATCACTCCAGGCAAATGCCGGGATGGTTCCTCTGAAAGGGCACGGCCGATTTCCTTCCCCATCCTTCCCTAATCCGATGAGATCGATGACCACGCTGTCTGGTCTCCTTCCCCAAACCAACCAACCAACCTTACCTTCTTCCCGATAAACCGAACGCAGTTATGAACAAAGTGTGTTTTCCAACATTACCTCCTGCAGTTCCTAGAAGATGCACCGCTGAGAATCCGTCAGCTTATGTGGTTTCAAGAAGACAGAGCGCCTACACACTTTTCACTCGAGGTTAGGAACCACACTGATGTCCAGTTTGGACAACAATGGCTTGGTCACGGTAGTTCCTTTTCATGGCTAGCTCTGTCACCAGACAGTATACGAATACCAGCAGACTGTCTCTTCTGGGAGCATCGACAGAACGTAGTTTACGAGACTGCGGTCGATGCTCATATGCACTTGGATGCTAGAACGTCGCAGCAGCGGTGGTAGTACACCAAACTCCTGGGATGCTCTTCTCTGCGCACACTCCCGTGATCATGTTGGTCAACATTTTGAACAGTTCTGCTTTTGTTCCGTACACGCTGTGGTAAAAGTGCACGCATTTCGTCAGGGGTTTGTGTTAGACGTTTTGGTGATCGCACGCTAGTGTTTCACTGTCGTGAACAAATTTTAACAAAAACAAAGGTAATTGGGATATAAAACCGAAAACCATAAGTTTACATTGTTACTCCGTAATGGACCATCGGAGACGACGGTTTCTTTATATCAAAATAATCAGAAGATTTGTGTCAGGTAACTGTAAAATGTCGTAAGTTCTGTGTTCCTGCCTTCACTTGTTTCCTACATTACAAAAAGGACTCTGATTGTGTCTGTGGGACAGATTGTCGCATGTTCTCAATGAGTTTGGGGTTCCAAAACGTTTAGTATCATTACTGAAAGTTCTCTTTAACAGCCATACTGCAACCATAAAGGTGGATGGTGAATACTCGGAATTTTTCGATGTGACAAAGAGAGTCACACACGACTGTATACTGTCACCTCAGATCTACAACATCTATGCAGAGAGTGTCATAACAGGAGTACTGATTGGCAGGATGATGGAATTACAACTAGCGGCGTGAAAATCGATAATATACATTTGAAAAATGTCATATTTTCGCCTTTAGCTGTTGGTAAAATACTTTATAAGCAGTTTCAGTCATCTGACGATCGTCAGGTCCATAAAAGTATTCACAGCATCATGTTAGGTAATATATGAAATCGTTATCGTCAGGTGATAAAAAAATGAATAACTCACTGTCATCATATCGTAATATAAATTACGTCGTCAATCTATAAACATTGTGCTGGGGAGTGTACACATTCATGTTAAACTCTAATCAGCGTTAAACTCCCTAGCACTGTTTTTAAAGACTGGTGACGTAATATGTATTGCGGTACGATAACAGTGTATTACTCACGATTTTATCAGCTGACGATAACCATTTGATATTTCATCTAACATGATGCTGTACATACATTTATGAACTTGATGACGCTCAGACGACTGAAATAAAGTATTTTACCAGCACAACAAGGTGGTAATGCGGTATTTTTCAGATACATAAGAAGTGTGGGGCTCCACTCCCGAAAATACAACGATATACGCTTTGCAAATGATGCTAACCTCATTGTAGGAAGTGAGGAAGAACTTAGTGGTCTGATCTCCAGACTGAAAACTGTTAGTTTTAAGTTTCGACCTAGAAATGGACATGAAAAGAAACTAATGGTTATTAATCGCCAAAATTAATAAAGAAGTAAAACGAAGAATCGTCCTTGACCGAGCCGCAATGGTTAAACTCACCGGGATCTTGCAGAACTGGGCTATAACAAAACAACAAGGTGTCGTTTCGTCGACTCATTGGTGTTTCCCGTATTCTTGTACGGCTGCGAGACAAGGATCGTGAAAGCCAGTGACAAGAGCCGAACTGATGCCTTCGAGATGTCGGCGGACGATGTTACGTTTAGCATGGACAGAGAGAAGGACAAATGCTTCCATCATTCCATTATAGAACTTAGCATTAAAAGGAGTTTATCTTCCCGTTTCAGCCAAAGATACTTCCAGCTACTTCGGCACGTTTTCAGAAGGAGGGTGATAATTTAGAAAAGGCAGTCTTTGCAAGGCAAAATCAAAGGCAGAATACCGCGAGGAAGGAAAGCGCGGAGTAGATGGTTGGATCAAGCGAAGAAGGTTACCAGCCTACCTCTTCACAGGATGAACATTAAAGAAACCAACAAACTGCAGGGACGTATTACTGCCTGTAAATGGAGGAACAAAGATCCCATGAACACGTGTCCGGAAATGCATGACGAATGACAGTTCCTCTGACCAGGTACCGTGTGTTCCTCGGGTGTTGCAGGCTGTGTGGTTGACGCAGCGTACAGTAAGTAGCAGAACTGTGCGGTACATACGTCGGGAACAAGCCGAGATGGTGTTTGTGTAGTCAAGCAGATGGAAACGGTCAGCAGGCAGTACAGTTATACCAAAACAACTACCCTTACAGACACCAACCACATCACACTTCAAGTCTTTTGTGGGTGTTTGTGATCATGTTTTTTGAGATGAAATCCCAGAACAAGCTCCAGGCAAGTGGCCCGCCAGCATGGTGTAAGCCGAAAGTACGGTTGGTTATGCGTATGCTGTACGACTATCGCTACTATCCCAATCACCTGAAATCCCATGGTGGCCACTTCGAACATCTGTTGTGCGATGCAACTCTGTACGGTGCTCCGGGACGATTTGTTGTCGTTGCACGCACTCTGTTGATTTCCGGACACTTGTTCACAGAACCTTTTTTCCTCCATTTCCAGTCAGGAATCCGTACCTGCAGTTTGTCGGTTTTATAACGTTCGTGCTGCTTTAAGAAGAGCGGAAGGTCTAGTCGAAGATTCTGTTACCTAAGAAATGAATGAATAAATGAGTTGATGACACTCAGCATTGAGTTAATTGACTAAGGACGATGGTCTGTTTGCATATCATATCATTTAGTATTAATAAAGTCTTCCATATTAGTAGGTAATCGTTATCTAGACTTAGGTAAAAACAGAAGCAAACGAATTGTTTCTTGTGATCGTAGAACACAACTGATGGTAATATGTTAGCATCCCAGTTCACAATGGGACGATACTGACCACAACAATTGACGAAGATGCTGTCTAAACATTCCGTGATGAAGTGGAGGCCGAATGTTGTCTCGAGAAAGCGCCTGTGGTAAGCGCCGAAATCGCAATATGATCAAATAGTAACACCACTGAAAGAATTATGCAGGGTGTATCATAGTTAATAGCAGTTACCGAAACCAGTAAAAGTGTACAATAACAGAAGCAAAAATCTTCCTATGACCATGGATCCACGGAAATAATTGATAATGTGTTATTAAGGAGCCGCCGTCACTGCCTTCAGTATGAAGTATCGGCCTAGTTTGTATGAAGGCGTGCTGAAAAATAATGCCTCCGCATTTTGTGTTCTGTTCTCAATATTGGTTGAGGTATTACAGTCATGTATAGCAAACGTTTGACTTTCCCACTTCGCTTGCAACCCTCTGCAGGTAGAGAGCTCCGAGTTGTAGCGTGTAACATTTCGCTGCGCAACGTAACTATGTCGGTGCGCGAGAAACCGCGTGCTGTAATAGAGTTTCGAATTCGAAGAGTTCTCCTACACGTGGAGCGCACTCTCCTTCGGCACGACATGCCAGACAACACACGAGCGCTGCGACATCAGATGGTTCAAATGGCTCTGAGAACTATGGGACTTAACAGCTGAGGTCATCAGTCCCCTAGAACTTAGAACTACTTAAACCTGACTAACCTAAGGACATCACACACATCCAAGCCCGTGGCAGGATTCGAACCTGCGACCGTAGCAGTCGCGGGGTTTCAGACTGAAGCGCCTAGAACCGTTCGGCCGCTCCGGCCGGCGCTGCGACATCTGCAACAATCCAGCGTCTTGGGTTCACTGACATCGATCATCCTCCATGCAGTCTCGACTTGGCCCCATCTTGTCTTGAACTGTTTCCAAAATGTAAAGGATACTCCAGGACTTCACTTTGATAGTGATGAAGCAGTGCAAACAGAAGTGAGACTGTGGCTGTGTCAACAAAGTCAAACATTCTACAGTGACAGTAGCAACACTCTGGTCTTTCGTTTGGAGAAATAAGTCCATCGGCAGGATGACTGTGTTGAGAAATTAATATATAGCCATGAAGAATAAAGATGTAGACTGATAATGAAGTTTGTTTTTTCTTAAATTAAATTTTCCCTGAGACATTTAGGTCTCTAATTTATCTGCGATAACGTTGGAAGTTGAAGAAGTGAATTAAAGTTTTGTGCTGCGGTCGGAACTCGAACTCGGGTCTTCTTGCCTACTAGGCAGATATGCCGGCAGCAGCACAATTTTTAATTCACTTTTTCAGCTTCCAACGTTATCGAAGTCTGTTTTATTTAAAAAGCTTTAAGAGTTTTCACGTAAAAAATTCGGAGGAATTACTTTTCAGCACGGCCTCTTACAAGCTCCATATTATTGGTCTCAACTTCTAGCAGTAGTTCCTGGTTGGAGAATGTGGCAGATTGCGATGGACCACTGGGTAGATTTTATTGCCGATGTACGGCGACTTGTACGCGTCCCTGTAGTCCCAAATGGGTAGGTCGAGCAAGCTCTGTGCCTCGACCTGCAAGATCGCCTGAGCTCAATCCTGTGGATATTTCTGTCTGGGGTCGTCTCATATGTGAAGTACAGAGCACTCCCGTTGATACGGTTTAAAGTAGCGAAGTGTGCAGAGTTGTCGAGCTTTACGAGACGGCTCGTGATCGTGAGGCACCGTAGAGAAGAGTGCAGTCTTGCATCCAATTGCGAGGTCGGCACGTGGAACACCTGCTCTAACAGGAACGAGTGTACAGAAAATTGTAACAAATGAACTGCTGCATCAGTAGTCACAGGCAAAATTTGAGCCCAATGAGTTGGAGAATTAATCGAAACGTTTATATTTTGAAACATATTTGTACCGGCAGGGACAATGTTTCTACTGAAGGTAGTGACGACTGTTAACCGTAGATTAGCAATAAATTGTCTTGTAAACGGTTTGTTTGTAAGTCCATGTTCAGTGTAACATCTCTGCTTCTATTGCATACCTCCACCAGTGTCGGTTTTTGTTGTAAGTGTGATGCACTCTGCATAATTCTTTCAGCCATTTTACTGTTCGCTCTACCGAATAATTGTTGGCGTTATTCTTCTTTCTTATTTTTTATGCCCAGTTAAAGAGCGCGTTTGCACTTGTTAGCTTGAGCTGACAACTTAATTTCCTGCATCTCTTCCCAAAATATCTTCACGAATTCGCAATGTTGCTTCTTACTTCCCTCCCTCCACTGTTTTCCAGACTTTTTTCTTCTCTTTTAGCTTTCTCCGAGAACGTGTGATTTGCGACAAGGATTCCATAGACTTTGCGTTCTCTGACAATATCTTTGGTGGCATTTATTCCTCGTAAGTTCTGCTTAACTTTTTCTAGCGAAATAGTTTTTTCCTTTTTTGAATTTATTATAGCATGTAGTTTTTTTTTACCTACTGGTGTCCATTTTATAGATGTGACCGTAGAACTGTAGGCCCCTTCTGCGTATTCCATCAGTAAACTTGTCTAGTGCTGTGTATAGCTCCGTGATTTTTATGTTAATATGTGCCATTTATATTAGAGGGACCAAAGTTTTTGCTTACAATTTTCCGCTCTTCCTTTGCAATTTCATCAGTTTTTGAATGGTCTCCTAGAGATGTAGTTTCTGATGCATATACAGCTCTAGGTAAGTCAACTGTCTTGTAAGGCCAAAGTTTCGTATTACAGAGTATCACTCATTTATTGTAGCAATTCCATATTTTTCTGTACGCTTTCTGCAGTTTTGTGTCTCTTTCTAACTTGGCTTTGCTGTCTAGTCCAGAAGGCACCTTCTCATATGACATTGGAAGGCCAGTCTTTAATGCTGTCTTGTGTAACTTCTCTATGGAGTACTTGTCTTCCTCACTAGTCTTAGTGAAGATAGCTACAGGATGCTTATAATTAAAGTTAAACTTTCAAACCGCTTTGAAATAACACAACTGGTCAGAAAGATGTCAAATTGCAATGGAATATTATCGGACAAGGGGGAAACGTATGGCACAAGAAAAAAGTGTGTTAAAATTGATCAATAGATGGCGCTGTATGTTTCAGAATAGGTAAATGAAAACACCTGCCATGCGCACGACCCATTGAAGTTGGTATAAATACGCCAGGTACACGGCTGTTCCTCCTCCCCCCCCCCCTTTTCGTTTTTTCCTCTCCTCCCTCCTTGGTTTTCCCCCTCCTACAGGTCTCCCCCCCCCCCCCATCTCCTCTTGGCTTGGGAGTGTCATCTTTGTGCCGCCATTTTCGTGCAGTGTATTACAGTGAGTGTTTTACAGTGCGTGTTCCGTGTTGTGTGTCTTCTGGGAAGTGTTGCGACCGGCCATCATACTGTCGCTGGGTGTGATTTTTTTATCTCTTGCGAACAGAAACCAGACTGTCGCCATGTTTTTTTAATTGTGTGTCTACTATGTTACTTGTCTGATTCCTGTGTATTTTCTCAACATTGCCGACCCCTTTGCTTTATGTTTTAACTTTCCGCATTTTTCCGCCATTTTGCACTTTAAGTCAACGTTTTATCGCCTGTTTCTTGTTTCTTTTCTTCTTCCGTTTTTAAAAAAGTGTAGGCTGTAGAGCAGCGTACAAAGCTGCTGCCAGCCCACCCCCTTCGGGGGGAATTGAAAATCAATAACGGAAAAAAAAAGGATTTTCGTCCTTTCGTGTCTGCGACATTCCCCATGACTGTCTCAATGCAGGATCGCGCTCTGCTTGGAAAGCTGTATCATAAGAATGATGCCTGTGCACACGTCGTTCTGCAGAAGTTCCAGACACAGAGAATAAGTGTGAACTGCCTAGCTTTCGCTGACGATCTCCAGGGTGATTATAATTAGAGTCAAACTTTGAAAACACTGTAGAAATAACACCACTGGTCATAATGACGTCAAATTGCAGAGGAATATTGTCAGAGAAGGGGGAAAACGTATGGCAGAAGAAAAAAAAATAGTGTGAAATTGATCACTAGATGGCGCTGTATGTTTGCAGAATACGTAAATGAAAACACTTGTCATGTGCACGACCCTTATATGGACTTATTAGCGCTCAATACAGTATTATAGACTCTTTTGCGTAGGCGCGCCATCAATACCCAGTAAATGAGTGGATAGTATTGATTACTTTCTGACTTCTTTGTATTGTTTTAAATGTTCAGGCTATTTAAGTTTCGTGTCAATGTGTAGTCCAACATATCGAATGACACTTTCTACAGAGATGCGAAACCGACCCACCAATTCTGTCCTGGGTCAATTACGTAATTTTCGCGTATATATTCACTGAAACAAATACGTCCGTCACTGAACGTATCTGAAATGTAACAATGAGTGGCTCGTTCTAATTACTTTCTATTATAGTTTTCGTTGGCTGCGTTTCACAGCTTTGATAAACTGTAGAAAAGACATATTATAACGAGCGAAGCTGCTGCATAACTTATTTTTAATTGTGTTTTGCTCAGAGACGATTTTCCAACGTTATGGATACAGAACAAGTTTTATGCAGAAACGACATCTGAAAATTGGTGTAAGATATACAAAATACTTTCAGTTTTTGTTAATAACATATGTCACCTTGGTATATCTAATAAAACAATTGTCAAATTATAACATTTTAAATAATATTTTGTTATCCAAAGTAAATGCTTAGAGTGTTAAAAAATATTGAACATTTTCGTAGTATTGTATTGCAAAGATAATACTGGTCACAACAGCGATTCTTTGTCATTTTATTTTATACATTATTTGGAGAGTTGTGTAATTCACACTCCATAATTTACTCTCCATGCATCTACCTTTGAATCACATGTTACATTTTGACAATTATTTTATGTGATATAGGTGACATCTGTTCTTAACAACAACTAGTTATTGTGTATATATTACTAAAGTTTCATAACACTTGTCCTACAGGCTATTCATAGCATTGTACAATAGGTACCTAATGGGAAACGGTCTCTGACCATAACCGGTCAGTACGTCATTCCTACTTTCTGTTAGTTGATAACGCGTCTAAGAAATCAATAATTGGGAGTTCGACAAGTTTAAAAGCTTGTTGTTAACCATTTTATTTATTTATTTATTTATGGGTCATCACTCTTCTTACTGATCTGATCCGATCCCCCACAACTCCCTCTTCTGCATCAAACTCTTCGTTTCACCGTACTCTTGTTGGGTGTATTGCAGTCTCTCTCTACTCCTACAGCTTTAAACCCCTACAGCTCCCACCAGTACCACTGAAGTTATTCTCTAATGTCTTAATAAATGTCCTATCATCTTGTCCCTTCTTGTTAGTGTTGTCCATACACTCCTTTCCTTGCCGATTCTGCGGAGAACCAACTTATTCTTTACCTTACCAGTCCATCCAATTTTCAACATCCTTCTACTGCCTCACACTCAAAGGTTCAATTCTCTTCTTTTCCCATTTTCCTACAATCTGTGAACCACTTTCATACAATAATGTGCTCCAAATGTACATTCCCAAACATTTCCTCAAATGAGGGCCTACGTTTGACATTATTAGAATTCTTTTCGATAGAAATGCCTGTTATAATTCTGCTAGTACTCTTGTAATATTCTCCTTGTTTCATCCATCATACGTAATTTGGCTTCCAAGGTAGAGAAATTCTGACATTTCGTCTACTTCGTGGTTCCGAGTTTTAATGTTTAATTTATCACTTATTCCATTTCTACTACTTATTATCACTTTCGACTCTCCTCTTTCTTTTACTCCCTATCCTTAATCTCTCCGTATTAGACCGTTCATTCCATTTAACAGGTTCTGTGATTTTTCTTCTCTTTCATTATTCTAATTGTCTAGCTTCGACGATTAAAAACTATTGTAAAGACATTTTCAGTATCAGTACTCATAGTAAAGGAGACATCCTTCCTCACCGCATGTAGGTATCTTACTTTATTCGTAGAAATAATAAGATTCTTATTTCAAGTACACTACTGGCCATTATAATTGCTACACCACGAAGATGACGTGCTACAGACGCGAAATTTAACCGACAGGAAGAAGATGCTGTGATATGCAAATGATTAGCTTTTCAGAGCATTCACACAAGGTTGGCGCCGGTGGCGACACCTACAACGTGCTGACATGAGGAAAGTTTCCAACCGATTTCTCATACACAAACAGCAGTTGACCGGCGTTGCCTGGTGAAACGTTATTGTGATTCCTCGTGTAAATGCGTACCATCACGTTTCCGACTTTGATAAAGGTCGGATTGTAGCCTATCGCGATTGCGGTTTATCGTATCGCGACATTGCTGCTCGCTTTGGTAGAGATCCAATGACTGTTAGCAGAATATGGAATCGGTGGTTTCAGGAGGGTAATACGGAATGCCGTGCTGCATCCTAACGGCATCTTATCCGCCTAGTTGTAACGGATCGTGCAGTCACGGCTCGATCTCTGAGTCAACAGATGGGGACGTTTGCAGGACAACAACTATCTGCACGAACAGTTCGACAACGTTCGCAGCAGCATGGACTATCAGCTCGGAGACCATGGCTGCGGTTACCCTTGACGCTGCATCACAGACAGGAGCGCCTGCGATAGTGTACTCAACGACGAACCTGGGTGCACGAATGGCAAAACGCCATTTTTTCGGATGAATCCATGTTACAGCGTCATGATGGTCGCATCCCTGTTTGGCGACATCGCGGTGAACACACATTGGAAGCATGTATTCGTCATCGCCATACTGGCGTATCACACGGCGTGATGGTATGGGGTGCCATTGGTTACACGTCTTGGTCACGTCTTGTTTGCATTGACGGCACTTTGAACAGTGGACGTTACATTTCAGATGTGTTACGACCCGTCTCTCTACCCTTCATTCGATCCCTGCGAAACCCTACATTTCAGCGGGATAAAGCACGACCGCATGTTGCAGGTCCTGTACGGGCTTTTCTGGATACAGAAAATATTCGATTGCTGCCCTGGCCAGCACATTCTCCAGATCTCTCGCCAATTGAAAACGTCTGGTCAATGGTGGCCGAGCAACTGGCCTGTCACAATACGCCAGTCACTACTCTTGATGAACTGTGGCATCGTGTTGAAGCTGAATGGGCAGCTGTACCTGTACACGCCATCCAAGCTCTGTTTGACTCAATGCCCAGGCGAATCAAGGCCGTTATTACGGCCAGAGGTGGTTGTTCTGGGTACTGATTTCTCAGGATCTATGCACCCAAATTGCGTGAAAATGTCATCACATATCGGTTCGAGTATAATATATTTGTCCAATGTATAGCTGTTTATCATCTGCATTTCTTCTTGGTGTAGCAATTTTAATGGCCAGTAGTGTAGTAGTAGTACAGTATCGAGCAGCAGCTGATTGGGGACCAATTCAAACAGCAGCCATTTTCTTCAAAGAAAGTGGCACATGTCCTTTTACACCCTCTCTAATCACAAACTGAGAAAAGCAAGTAAGTGCAATTACAGTATAGAAAGACCTCCAATTTTTACTACGTTAAATCTTCGAGGAAGACTCTGCCACAAGGAGTTTGTATATATTCTTCTTTGTGTGGTGTCTAGTTTTTTCCGCATTTGAGTTAACTGATCTGATCCACACACGACGTTTCATTCCTACATAGAAGATGCATAACCGAGGTCGTTAGCACCCACTTGTGTAACACTTTACTCCGACACAACCTGTTCGAATCGTGATGTTAGGACAAATATTCGCTGCCAGTGTTTGAACGACAAGGAGAAGAGAGGTGGTGGTTTACAATTCCTGATCACTAGATTTTACAGCAACGTCCTGGGTTAAATTCCAAACCTCTCTGCAATCTCTCATGACTGCCCCTTCTCTTCTTGCATAACACAGCACTAGCACTCATGGCATTCGACCACACGAAACACTTGACACTTCATAACACGTCGGACTCGGTACCGTAGGTAACCGCTGTCAATATATTAGCCGAGAAGCCGTTGTTCCCCGGGCATGTATTTATTCCACTCTTCTCTTAGTCCATCTCCTCCTCCCCCTCTCTCTGCCTACGTTTTCACCCCCTTCCCAATGGGAGGTTGCTGGTTCTTACCCTCACAGTACTTCTTTCCAGATAGTAAGTAATATGTATCGACTATCAAGTTTGACTGAAATCGATCCAATTGTTTAAGAGGAAATGTGAAACATCATACAACTGCATCTGCATGATTACTCTGCAATTCACACTTTAGTGCCTGGGAGAGGGTTCATCGAACTATTTTCATACTATTTCTCTATCATTCCACTCTCGAATGGCACCTGGGAAAAAGGAATACTTAAATCTTTCCGTTCGACCTCTGATTTCTCTTATTTTATTATGATGATCATTTCTTCCTAAACAGGTGGGTGTCAACAAAATATTTTCGCATTCGGAAGAGAAAGTTGGTGATTGAAATATCGTTAATAGATCTCGCCGCAAAGAAAACTGCCTTTGTTTCAGTGACTGCCACCCCAGCTCGCGTATCATATCAGCGACACTCTCACCCCTATTGCGCGATAACACGAAATGAGCTGCCCTTCTCTGCACTTTTTCGCTGTCCTCCGTCAATCCTATCTGGTAAGGATTCCACACCGCGCAGCAATATTCCAGCAGAGGACGACCAAGTGTAATGTAGGCTGTCTCTTTAGTGGGTTTGTCGCATCTTCTAAGTATTCTGCCAACAAAGCGCAGTCTTTGTTTCACCTGCCCCACAATATTGTCTTGTGGTCTTTCCAATTTAAGTTGCTCGTAATTGTAATTCCTAGGTATTTAGTCGAATTGACAGCCCTTAGATTTGTGCGATTTATCGTATACCCTAAATTTATCGGATTTCGTTTAGTACCCATGTGGATGGCCTCACACTTTTCTTTGTTAAGTGTCAATTGCCACTTTTCGCACCATACAGAAATTCTCTGTAGATCATTTTGTAATTGGAATTGATCGTCTGATGATTTTACTAGACGGCAAGTTACAGCGTCATCTGCAAACAATCTATGGAGGCTGCTCAGATACAGCACACACTTATGTAGTATGTATAGAAGTTAACCATCTTGGTGGTGCCTTTTAGTATCTAGCAATACTCTGGGAATTAACTTTGCTTGTTTCAGCATGAAGGACGACGCTTTCCTTCCGTATGGTTTGCAGGGGAAGACTAACACAACGAAAGTCGTTCCGACTCTGGACTGTCCTCCTACGAATGTTAATTTGAAGCGCGCTGAATATTCATCAAATACTTCGAAACAACAGCTTCTTGTCAGGAAACAAATACTCAATTCGACGACTGCCCTCATTACCATTGTCCGCAAAGAATAGATCACATTTCTAAAGAAATGTAATCGATAACGTTCTGATAAGAGGAGACGCTGTCATAATGTCAAATAAAGGTGAAACAGTTGCTAGACGCCTGTATAGGAGATGCAGCCGTGAGAAAATTTAGACTGCAATTTCAAGTATGTATACTGAAGTTTTTCGTCGAACAGTATTATGGAAAAAATGCTCTAGTACTTACCTCGCCTACTACTGATGGATTCTGGAATCTGAATACACTCCTCTGCACCACCTAAGATGCTTGTCATACCGCAGCACTAAGGATAATAAGCAGCCTTGTATTACGGTAAGTTACTTAAGTGAGAAAAACAAGATCATAGTTTCAACGAAGAAATATTAGAGACGAAGCTCAAATGTTTGCAAAAACAGGCGGAAGAAACTCTTTCCAAAGAACCATCCCGGGACTCATCATAAGTGATAAAGGAACCATTTAAAACCTAAATCAGGATTCCCAGACGGGGATATGATTCACTGTCCTCCGGAATAGGATTGCAGGCAGTGTCTTACCATCTTAACCCCTCCCTCAGTACCTTCGAGGCACACCAACTAATAGAACACAGTGGAGCGTAAGTAAAGCATAAAACTTCAAAGCTTTTGAAGTGACGGTTTTTAAATGAAGTCAAAACCAGGAGAATTCCTTGGTATTGCCAAAGCTCACTGTTTCGAAGTAATATCCCCTTTACTAAGCAATTGGTGGTGGAACCTGATGAACTGTAAAAGGAAAGAAGTTTGGGATTACTCACCCCATGGGCAAGATTAACAGCTGGTTTAAAACCAAGATTATTGAGTACACATTAAAACAGTCCTTATGACTAGTAGCACCTACTGTGACTGACCGACCCTCTGACTGTGGCAGCTTGATTAGTTAAAACAGTTCTACCATGGTTAGCTAATCGTGTAAATCAGTGATGTTACCTACGATACCTCCGACTGTACCATGACTGTTACTGGGTTGGTTAAAACTATTTCTCAAAATTCACTGACAGACACTACACTATCTCCGACAGTGACTGACAAACATGAGCCACTTTAATACTCTCCCATCGCTGACTACACTGCTCTGTTAACAAGAGCTCCACATACTCTCACATATACTTAGGATATTAATGCACAGCGTGACCACACCACCACCTTACTGTCCAAAATCAACTCTAAGTACCGAGCGACGTGGCGCAGTGGTTAGTACACTGGACTCGCATTCGGGAAGACGACGTTCAATCCCGCGTCCGGCCATCCTCATTTAGGTTTGCCGTGATTTCCCTAAATAGCTCCAGGCACATGCCGGGATGGTTCCTTTGAAAGGGCACGGTCGATTTGCTACCCCGTCCTTTCCTAATCCGATGAAACCGATGACCTAGCTGTCGGATCTCCTTTCCCACAGCAACCCAATCCCATCCCCAACTCTAAGTTCAACGCCTCTTTGACGTATTCGGCTTAACAAAAGATGCTTCAGATCCAGCTATTGTCTAATGGGTAGCTTTGCCCTTATGCCCAGATGAGGAGATGAGATGAGCAAGGCGACAGGGACACACGTGCTCGCTTTCACTCTTACAAAACAATGAATACGAATGTATGCATACATAGATATGAGGGTCAGTCAAATGAAGACCAAATACCCGCCACAAGGGGCCATGGAGTGGTTCCATTCAAAAGTAATGACCACAGGCGTTTAGACACTTATTCCACTGGTAGACGATACTATCAATTCTTGTTTCGTAGAACGCAGTCGGCCGCTGACGGATCGACAATCGCACCCACTCTCGCACTTCCTCGTTTTAACAAAATGGTTAATATAGGCGTCGTTTTTAACTATAATTTCTTGTACAGCAGACGGAAGATACAAGGAAAGGAATATGTCACAATGCAAGAACAACTAGAAACATCTTACGTATTTTTGCTTTTGTGGTGTATGTAATCCTAAATAATTACATTACAGTTTATCTTTCCTGAAATACCAGCAGTAATTAAATAGTTTATGTACATTTTAGGGGGTTTCGTGAATCTAGTATTAGCTTAACAATGTGTTTTCAATCAGTATCACTGTATTATCATGGAATAAATACAGGCTTATTTATGAGGTCGTTTACATCAGAAATTAGTTGAAATCAATGTGCGAGTCAATGCTAAGATCCCAAAACTAAAGCTCATAACATCTGTGTATTCTGTTTTGTTTTGTAAATAAATTTGTTTGCCATAGTTTCCAGTTGACTGTTGAAAAAATTATTTAAAAAGAAGCGCTTGATCATTTAAGGAAACAAACATTTTAATGAAATGAAAGTTGCTTTCATGAAATTTAGGATGGAATTGAACTTGAGATGCCTCGATATGCTGAAGGAATTCCGACTTGGTTTCAGATACATCGTAAAATGAAATACAAGTTTGTAGTAGGAGGAAGATACCTATGTCAAAAAAGGTTTGAGCCTGTTTATAAGTTACTCGACACAACATTAAGGTTCTTATGCTCTGCGATAGTGAACCTTAGATTAGAAGACCGAGTTGAGTTTTGTTGGCAAGTGGCAACACATTACATTTGGCAATAAGGTGAAGTTTTCATATTGCCAAATAAAGAAATAATTAATTGTACTATTAGGTGTTTCTTACACATTTTATATATATAGTCGTTTTTTTTATGGTCAACGTATACAGTGAACTTTAACAAACACCGACAAACAGCTGGGACAGATTCCTGACTGAAAACTGAGGGAAAAAGGTACTACCATCGCTTGTCTGGTAACAGACGGTGTGCGTGCAACTAAACAATAAATCTTCCTGAAATACAGTACAGAGCTACATCGCATCCACATCATAACAGATGTTCGAAGAGTTCATACAACGCATTATGGATGCCGCACTCTTTCACGCATTCCGTCCTCTCTCCGAATCGCGTCACAGGGGTCGTGAATACGTTATTGAAAGGTCTGAACATCAGGAACTGGTCCAATATACACAATGCTTTTTACATTCCCCCAGAGGTAAAAATCCGGGGGGGTTAAGTCGAGTAATCTAGCAGGCCATGCTGCAGGGCTCCGCATCCTATCTAACATCTGGGGAAGATGTTGATGATGTATCAGCGAACTCTACTGCGGAAGTGGGGCGGTGCTCCATCACGCAGAAACCAGGTAACTTGCACTGACAAAGGTAGATTCTCACGCAGTTCACGCAGAGTATTTCGCAGGGAGTCCAGGTACATATCTCCGTCAAGGCGTTTTGGAATAATAACCAGCCAAAGTATGTGGTCGCCAAGAATCCCTGCCGACACATTGATGCTGATGAGACGCCTCAACCATTCCCCGAAGACTGTCTATGGCTCACAGATGACAATTATACAGCTTGATGGTGGCATTTCTGCTTTAGGCTGCTTTTTCAGGGAAGAGGACCGATGACAGATACCCATAATTGTGATGGCCTGGTACAAAAACCATCGACAAAATCCATCCTGTAGAGTGAAATCCACGGCTGGAAATATTTGCTCTCGTTGCGGGTGACAGGGATAGTAGCATATGTCATGCAGGATACACAAAATCCAACTTCGGCTTACACCATGTTGGCGAGCCACTAGCCTGGAGCATGTACAAGGGTTCGTCTCTATATTCTGGAGAACCAGGTCACAGATCTGGTGTACACACAGTCCGCCGCCTCCCTGTACGTTCGTCTGTCTGAAAGGCCCCATGATGAAATAAATGCCCCTAAAGGGCTTTGAATGTTGTGTGATTTGGTTGGTGTCTGTGAGGGTACTTGTTTTGCTGTAGCCGTGCTGTCTCTCGACCGTGTCACAGACAAAGATATCTTACTCTGTGACCGTGTCCATCTGCTTGGCCGTCCACAAACACCATCTCGGCTTGTTGCCGACATGAATACCGGACCATTTTGCAGCTTAGAGTGCGCTGTGTCAATCACACAGCCAACAACACACAAGGAACACACAGACATTGTCAGAGGAAATTCATTCGTCAGGGCCATCTACCGTGGACATGTGTTCATGGGACCTTTTATTCTCCATTTGCACTCACGAATCTGTCCCTGCAGTTTATTTCTCGGATATTTTGCTTCAAGTTTAAAAGCCAACAGTGTTATATCCCGGGACGTTTTTTTTTCTTCAAGAGATTTCGAATGCCGTTAATAAAGTACGTCGTTATATTAAAAAATCTTGCTTCAGAATCTTGGTTGGTACAAAATTTAAGAGTTACCCACGCTAAAAAATTGCGTATATCTTTAGTCACCGTCATCCTTCGGGTCTTGAATCGTTCACGAAACAAATAGAGGTACAAGTTTCGAGTGATTCATCCCGTATATTGTAAAACTGAGATTATTTGAGAAACAGGACTATTTTAGTACCGCAACTACAGTTCGTAGTGTAAGTTAAAAAGCAGAGACTCTAGCCAGTATTCCGACAGACTTCCACCGTAAGTGCCAAACAAATTATTTTTTTAAATTTTTTTTCTGGTTATTGTAACTTAGAGAATTGGTATGCGTTTTTTGAAGGAAAAAGAGATTCGACGCATTTGTGGAAAATATATTCCGAGTTTATGTAACATCACTTAACAGCAGACATTTGTTTCAGGAAACAGCTTTTTACTTCCTCACGAGATTTTAATTATTTAGCATTTTAGATTCTTATTAATTGAATTAAGAATCTTTTTGGTCAATTTTATTTAATTGTTTGATTTGGAACAATATATTTTTCTCTTGCAATAATAAAGATTTTTGTCGAAAATGGAGCCGATTTTAACAGGGGTAATTTTGTTCGTTCGCTCCGCCAAATAATGAAATCTGACTAGAGAAAAAATTGAAATTTATTAAAATGGAAACTGACATGAAAGAAATATTTGTGTTACTATTTAAAAAAGTACATTTGTCATTTTCTTCACAGTATTTTTTTCTTATAAAATCATGAGCACTTACAGGAACTACTACAAAAGCTTGTATCATATATACATTTGTTGGTTCCACTGAACACACTATAAATATCATCACAGCAGGAACTCTTCTTTGACTGGTTTTTCACTACGCACTGTTGTACATATGCAGCAGCGAAACAGTTCATTGTTTTCAATTTTTTTAAATAGTTTCTGAAGTCTAATTGAAAGTGCAGCACACGTGGCACAAAGCAGGACCAATATCTTCGCGTCAATATATTCAGTTTCTTTGGTTTCACAAACGCACGGATTCTATTTCCGGCTGATCTTTCAGGTACGTCTGTAACAAAAAAGCATTATCAACATGCAAAAGGCCAGAGCTATCGCATAAAACACAAAAATTTTCAAGTAGCAGACCACGTTCTATGAAGTACGACTTGGATATTTGAAATGGATTAAATAACTTGTTTATTAAATGAGAGTCACTGAATAACACACAGTATTGGCGACGAATCATACGAAGCTGTTTTAAGCATATTGTGTTTAGAACGTGGATTATTTGGTAGCTACCTGTTTTTCTTTTGTTTGAGCGCAGACGAAGACACTTGCGAGAAACGATATGTTTGTTGTAACAGTTCTAATGACTAGTTCTCAAACAGGTCCACACAACTAAGACAACTATTTAACAATGGGCACAGCAGAGCACTTCGAAGACTAAGTAAAATTCTGCACCGCAGACAATACCCAAGGTCGGCTGTGAAGAAATTCAACTATTTAGAAAGAAAGTACAGCAAGCAATTGACAAGGTAAGGAAGAAAAATGTTTCTCCCGAAGAAGGCAACAGGAAATATTGACGGAATTAACTGGAACTTAACTAATATGTATCCTTCTGAAGTGTATTGGTTATCGGGTCACACACAATTTCA
Source organism: Schistocerca serialis cubense (assembly GCF_023864345.2). Classification (NCBI taxonomy): domain Eukaryota; kingdom Metazoa; phylum Arthropoda; class Insecta; order Orthoptera; family Acrididae; genus Schistocerca; species Schistocerca serialis. Next base: position 855,129,722 of record NC_064639.1, on the reverse strand, counting down.
AAATTTGCGAAACTACTTAATCATTCGTCTAGAATGACTTTCATTTTATGGTGGAGTATGGGCTATTTTGAACATTCCTGGCAGTTTAAATTTGTGTGCTGAATCAAATTTCAAACAAACCCTTGCCTTACGAGCTGAGCCATCGAGGGAGGCGAAACGCTCAGTTTGCATCTTCCTGCTGTCAGTACTTCTCTCCTACTTTCCAAATTCTGATGCTTTACTGAAACTTGAACTTTTCTAGAGTGGTGTACTGATACCTCGGCAGGTAAGCACATTTCCCGCGATCATCAAGAGTGTAGATTCGAGGCTTGGTCTTTGACAATTTTTAACGTTTTTCTTGACCTTAATAGCTTATCTTTACGCTATGATCAAAAATTAGAAATTAATTTCACTTCAGTCGTTCAGTTGCTCTGCTCTGTTAAGGTAGTTCCTAAATGGAGCTGCATGACAATGATTCGTCTCCAGGTTTCCTTTTAATTGACGAGTTACTTGCCTGTGGAATAGCCTACCATTCCTGCAATTCCGTTCAGGGTGTATATGTGTGTGTGTGGGGGGGGGGGGGGGCGGCGAGAGAGATTATATATGTGTGTGTGTGTGTGTGTGTGTGTGTGTGTGTTGGAACTGTTACTGGATTGTCAGTAACGAAATTAAGTAATGTATTTGCTGAGGAAAGTGCACACTTTGAAATTACCTACAGAGAACAACTATTGTACTGCCAGACAATCTTTTTTTGTATGTCCTATTGCTTTTAGCTGTTACTGTTTGGTGTCAAAAGTCTTATGCTTGGAAATGGCACAAATGGCGGAACTGCTGCGGTAAAGAACAATAGCTAAAAAGCAAGATAACATGACTTAAAAAATTATAGAATCTGTGGACCCATATTACAAGAAGGCAATAAAAACTTGTTTCAGACACTATTTGTGTGCTGTTTTATGGTGAAGACCGAGCTCATCTGGGTTCCATGCCATCCATATCATCTTCTGTGAAGTTCAAATTAACCCACAAGAGTACAGGTTTCAGGAGACCACTTACGTTGCTCTCCTCATTATGAAATGTGTGTAACCGATATGGTCTCTTCCCGTATCACATGTATGAGCTAGTAAAGTAAGTGTATGCCGTAAGTATCTGCCCAGAATGAATTCCAAAGGGACCAACTCAATTCACCAAGGCCAGTTTCAAGACATTCCTGTAGTCAGTCGAATAATATGAGGGGCACTCAAATTAAAACCGAACATCCGTCACGGCGAGACCATGGAATGTTTCTATTCGAGAGTAATCGCCACACTTCAGAAGCTTATCCCACTAGGAGACAACACGATCAGTCCCTGTTTCGTAGAACGAGGTTGGCCGCTGATGGATCCATAACTGCGCTCACTCTTGCACTTCCTTGTCTGACAAACAGAAGTCCACGTATGTCTGTCTTGAGGTCGCCCAAGATGTGAAGTCATATAGTGTAAGATCTGGGCTTTACGAACAATGCTGCAGTGTCCACAACCAAATCGCTGAAGTGTAGCCTTTGTCAGATTGGCAATGGGGGCGTGGGCGTTACCCTGCAACAGGATGATTCAGTCCGACAGCATTCCAACAGCCAAAGGTCAAAGCCAAAAGTTGGAACATCCAACATCTTCCCGCCAAAGAAGTCCAAAGCTGTTCACACAAGTTCCGGTAAGGTCATGATCATCATCTCCGACTGCAAGGGTCTTCTACTCGTCGAGTTCCTCATACACGGAACCACAATCAATGCACAGCGCTATGAAGACTCTTTGCAAGGTGCCCAGGAATACTATCAGACAGCATCAGCCTACCCCCACACTTCCAATCGGATGAAAGCTACGGTTCAGAGCTTTGGTTGGGAAACATTGCAACATTCGCCGAACAGCGCTCATCTTTCACCGTCAGAGTTTGATATTTTTGGCGACCTGAAGAAAGAATGCGTTGACGTTGATTTCAGCGCAACGAGGAAGTGCAAGACGGGGTGTGGTCGTGGATCCGTCGACAGCTGACCACATTCTACGTTATAAATGGATTGTTTCGTCTCCCAGTGGGATAAATGTCTAAATGCGTATGGTGATTACTTCGAATGGAACCATTCAATGGCCCCGCTGTGGCGGGTGTTCGGTTTTCAGTTGACTGCGTCGTATACTAAATCTCTGAGGACTGAACCCTATGCTGCTGTCTGTGCAACACCAAAATCAAATGGATACCTCGAGACAAACGAAAATTTGCGTCAGACCGCGTCCCTAAGGTGGTTTTTAGTACTCTACGAGGACGAGTTTCGTAGCAATGCCAGCCCCAGTGTATTCTGCTGATGATATCCACTACTGCACGAATGCCGCGACGCTTGCCACAGGCCGGCAGCTGAGACCCACCTCTTGGGCGACTGCCCGCAACTGGCGCTCCATAGCAGGCCCAGTCTGGCGCACCATCGCCGTCAGGATGCCTTCCGACCGCTGCAGCAGCTCGTGAGGCGTCCCGTACTCCTGAAACACACAGCCGTACATGTCACCCACACTATCAATCAGGACGCGTCAAATACAAGAATTATGCAAATTTCTGTGCTCGAGTGTGACGATTTTTTTTCCAGGTGTAAGGTGAGGGTTTAACATCCCCACGACATTACTGGAGACCTGAAAGGTAGTCAGTGGGAATCAAAAAGACTTTCGCAAGCACCGAACGCGTAAAATAAGCTGGTATTTTTGTTCGTAAGACTCAGAAGGCAGTAGCTAGTGGAAACCAAGTTAATGCCGAGTTTCTTGACCTCTTGACAGCTTTTGTTACGCTCCCACGCAACAGCCTGGTAAACAAAATAAGCTCAATAGAAAAAAGTATTCAGTCACCACGCTAGAACAGCATACTCACTGCTTTGGAGTGCTGTGGATGGTGTTATAGGCCCCTATTGTTCCTGATCTATATCAACGACATAGGAGACAATCTAAGAAGCCCTCTTAGACTGTTTGCAGATGATGCTGTCATTTACCGTCTTGTGAAGTCACCAGATGACCAAAACTAATTGCAAAATGATTTAGGTAAGATATCTGTACGGCGGGAAAAGTGACAATTGACCCTGAATAAAGGAAAGTGTGAATTTATTCACAAGAGTACTAGAAGGAATCCGCTAAATTTCGAGTACGCGATAAGTCACACAAATCTGATGGCTGTAAATTCAACTAAATACTCAGAAATTACAGTTACAAATAACCTAAATTGGAACGACCACATAGATAATGTTGTGGGTAGAGCAAACCAAAGACTGCGGTTCATTGACAGAACACTTAGAACGTGGAACAGGTGTACTAAAGAGACTGTTTACACCGTGCTTGTCCGCCCTATTCGCAGTGGTTAGCACACTGGAATCGCATTCGGGAGAACGACGGTTCAATCCCGCGTCCGGCCATCCTGATTTAGGTTTTCCGTGATTTCCCTAAATCGTTTCAGGCAAATGCTGGGTTGGTACCTTTTAAAGGGCACGGCCGACTTCCTTCCCTAATCCAATGAGACCGATGATCTCGCTGTTTGGTCTCTTCCCCAAACAACCCAACCTCCGCCCTATTCCCGAGTATTGCTGTGCGGTGTGGGATTCGCATGAGGCGGGAATGACGAATGACATCGAAAAAGTTCGAAGAAGGGCAGCTTGTTTTGTATTGCGGAAACATTCTGTTGGCACCCACCTACATAGGGACAAATGATCATCACTATAAAATAAGAAAAACCGGGGCTCGCACAGAAAAATTTAAGTGCTCGTTTTTTCCGCCCGCCGTTCGTTAGTGGAACGGTAGAAACAGAGAGCTTGAAGGTGGTTCATTGAACCCTCTGCCAGGCACTTTGTTGTGAATAGAATAATCTCGCAGATATAGATATAAAACAGTACCAGGCAGTCAGCGATCCTCCTTTGCTGATGGAAGTCACACGGCAGCCAAGTGTTGTATGGGCCAGTTGGTGGTGCGGGGCCAGCACGTTAAGATGGGTTGACCTGGAGACGGCAGGACGTGCCCATGGTCACGGTGTAAATGAAGCTGCCTGATTTGTTGGTATATCAAAGTGGACTTTCCAACCTATCTACAGGGGATTGTGTACCACATAACGCAGCGTGGAACAACTGTCATAGATTGTAGCTGACAAGGGCCAGGGCCAACGTCACTCCTTGTAAATGATAATCGATCACGAAAGGAATTCACGCTGTTGGTGAATGCTGGTCCATCTTAAGCTGCTCGTCCTCAACGTGCCAAATGACGCAGTCTGGACAATAGCTGCCTGGAGAAAGTATTGTGTTCCGACGAGCCGCCATTCTATCCCTTTTTCAGATGGTACAAGGTGTCGAGTGTACCGACAGCCCTATGAGACGTTTAACCTACAGTATGCGAAGGGTGCACTTCAGGTAGTTCTGTGATGTTTTGGTGGCCTATTTCGAACGTTAGCTGTGTCGACCCATTCGTATTACCGTAAACTTACGGCAAGATCTTTATTTCAACAATATCGATGACTAGATGTCTTTTACATATGCTTAGAGCGTGCTGCGGATTCTTTCGCCTTCCAAGATGACAGTTTTGTTCACAGGGCTACATGCATATCTACCGCATCTCGGTTGAAGCGCCTCGTCGCCCAGCTGATGCTGTTATCAAGTCTAGAGGCGATCCTACGCGGTTTGAACGTGGTATCTCCTGGAAGTGAGCAATTGTTTACCCGGTTTGCTTATGGACTTTACAAACAGATATATTTCCAGATTAAAGAATGAACTCCGTATGTGATCGTCGAAAGGTGGAACGAAGGGAGAAATTTTGCCATTGGAAAGATAGACGTTGTGTTAATTATGTGTAATCCACTTACGAAGAACATTACTTACAAAACTCTCCCGCGGCCAAATAATAAGGTTCGTTGATCTGGGGCCATTACTGGTTGTAATTAACGGAACAGTCAAAGCAAAGCTGCACAGATCATCGTGGATTTGTTTGCCTAGCCAACACAAGAGCTTCTCTAAATGCTTAACTAACTCCAACGAGAGATGCTACAAGAGAGATATTGTGCTCCACAGAGAATTTTCCCTCTCAGAACTCTGAGTGCCCATACTCCAGTACTAGTCAACAAACAGTTTATTTATGTCAACTGGCCTCTCTCATTAAGGCCACGAGCAAAGAATTGGCGATGCAGACTCAATTGTCTTTTCTGCAGTATACCGGACCCCAGAAACTGAGCTGCGTGCTATGAGCAGTCAGTGCATCCGTGTTTAGAACGGACTTCCAAACAATGTAGCTATTCTCTTTGAAGTGCTGCTGTTATTGCTGCCCAGGAAAAACTCTATGATAAAAAGGTGAGAAATTCTTCCATCCTTTTTTGATAGGTAGCTTTCTTCTCTACTTGTCTTTTCGGCACAAACCTTGCAACCTGATTTCAAGGCAACTTCCCGATGAGCTATATACGTAATTCAGAACGTTCAACACAACTTTGAACTGGATGACAGTGAAATATTAACTCTCCCTTGTCTGGAGTGTGGCGCAGGGTAATTCGTGTACCACTGCTATTTCCCCCCACTACTATTCCAGGCGCGAATTTTCCTGGTAAGATCGCTGTTGGTAAGCCTCAGAGTGAGCTTGAATATCTCTCACTTTTACCTTCACAGTCTTCGCAAGGCATACGGAGGAGAAAGGTGAAGAGAAGCTGAACTTTAAATTTACCACATGTCTCTGTTGTAATCTCACAAAACTGTTTGAAATCTAGTGAAAATTTCACACCCCAAAGACTAAAAAGCAGAAAGTAAGTACAAGAACCATACTGTAACACGTTTTTAAAGTGGACTACACAGTATAAAATAATTTCTTTTAGCCCCATAAAGATTTGTAGCCCCCATAATACAGTAGTAAACATTTGCAGTTATGAATTTTTAGTAGCTATGAGAATACTTGTAAAATTAGAAACAAAAAACGTGGGACGCATGCAACGGTTAACAGTAAATAGTAAATAGCCAAGAGAGCAACGAAAACAGTTCATATCATTTGCAGAGCAATAAAAACGTTAGCGACTTAGCTAAAATTTTCATGCGTCAGTTATCCGCTGCATGTACTCCTCGTTTTTTGTTTTAAATTTTGTTAAGTATTATCATAGCTATTAAAAATTCACAAGCACAAATGTTCAGAACCATCTGTATGGGCCAAGGATGATTATTTTATACATTTTAGTTCATTTTAAAATTTGTTATATTAAAAAGGTTTTTATTTAAATAATTTATGATAAGCTAGTACTCCATATCTTAACTACACCATCAACCAGACTGTCCATCTTAGTAAACATGTGGTGTGGAAGAAGAAAAAAAAAAAAAAACAAACAAACAAACAAACCTGTTCGTGAGGAGATAAAATGACGCAAGTATTGGCAGCCAGGAATCAAATCGTTATACAAAAAAATTGTGATTTTTGAGGCTCCACAGTACTCCATGACAACAGTTTGTGATACATTTGGAAACTAATTTGGTTGGAGCACGGAACGTCCCCTTTCTCTGCCTTTACTAGTTCATTAGTTTATGCTTCTCATTCTCTACAGTTAAGTGTAGAAGCTCGAGTTCTGATCGGCGTCAGTGTCAGGGTGTTTTTAGCTAAGTACAGGCAAACTGCTTGAGGGCGAGGAGTGTAAGTTCTGCATACTTGGGAGGGGAATTCCAGTCCCGTAATTTACTTTGGTCTCAGCTATGGTATTGCTACTAATTTTAAGACCAGATGTCCTAAATGAAACTACAAAATCCTTGTTTATTTTTAAGCGTATTTACTTACATGTTTATTAAAGCAAAGTTATGATGTACTCGACATGTGCAACGTACCTGTTAGTTTGTGTATTAACAATTAATAAACGAGAAAAAATGCCAATCTGAGTGACATTTGGGTCGCATTGATCAAGACTGAATCCAGTCAGAGAATCCCCGTTATTCTTCAATCTTCACGAGACTGAGGCCAAAACGCGACACAGGGCGCTAGTTTACTTCATGGGCGGTACCTAAATATTTCCTAGATGAAGTGATGGCATCCGCATCAGTTTGTAAATTAAATTTCTTCCTGACTCACTTGGCGTCCCGCCTTGAACAGGTAGATGTAATTCGACAGACTTACCGCGACCTGTCCAGCGTCCATGACGAGCACGCGGTCGGAGTCCATGATGGTGTTGAGGCGATGGGCGATCGTCAGCACGGTGCACTCCTTGAACTTGCGGCGGATCGTCTTCTGGATCAGCGTGTCCGTCCTGCGGCATTCAGTATTTTAATGTGGGTGGTTTAAAAAAAGAAAACCCCGCTACAGTGTGTATAAACTCAGAGATTATGGCAAATCTAACTTATCAGTAAAGCTTCGCCAGTTATTTAGAGGTAGAAAATTAAGTCCATTATTGTAGCCCTGGAAGGAAGGAAAACTGGTTGTTCAACATCGAGGTCATTAGGGACGGAGCACAAACTTCGTGTCAAGGATGGGGAAGGAAATCGGCCCAGGAACAATCCCGGCATTTACCTGGAACGGTTTAGGCAAATCACAGAAAACCTAAATAATCTGGATGGCCGGACGCCGCTCTGGACCGTCGTCTTCCCGAATCCAGTGTGTTAACAACTGCGCCACCTCGCTCGGTTTGTATCCCCCTTCCGTGTCTGACCTTGGTAGTTACATGATTGAACTACAGCAGCATTTCAAACAAATACTAATATACGAATTCACCGAGTTTAGTGCAATGGGCGAACAAGAATCTCCTGTTCGAGGCGTCCCTGCAGCGTATGCGTAACTTATCGCGACTCCGTTGCAGGTATGTAAGCACTAACATGTAGGCAAGGGATTATTGTGGCATTCGCGCTTTTTGTACGTGCGTGCGGTAAATGCCGAAACGTCAACAGTTGCAGCGCTACCAGATGCGTCTAAACTGGACTAACATGTTTCATTATTTTGTTGGCTGCCGAAAGACAAACCCACTAGAAAGCCAACAGAGAATTTAGGATGTGTTTCGGGTAACAACTCTGTCGAAAACCGCTGTTGTGGAATGGTGCGCTGGTCACGATTCGACACAAGACGCCTGTCGACCTGGGAGGCAAGCATCATCAATTATGGGTAACAAGTGGGCGACACACTAACACCCGCGCAATCGTCCTGATGTCTCCCCCGTCCGACCATCACATCTTCGTTCCCTTCAAATAGGCGCTGAAGTGTCGACGACTGCTGTCCGACGAGGATGTGAAGCGGGCAGTTACGAACTACTTCATGCAACAGGTTCTGGTGTTTTATCAACCAGTTATCTTCAACCTGGTACATCAATGCTCACGACGATTTTGCCTGTTTGGCATACCGGGTTTGGAGTGTACGGCCTTCTAACGGAAACTATCGCTCCTTTTAAGTTCAGAATTACTAATTAGACTAAGATTGAAAATTAGATCGCTGGATAAAAAGCCACAGTGCATTGCAACCTAACTGGACAAAGTATTAGTAACTCATTTAAAAAGATCACACTGCTCGCTTCTGAGGGCTGTAGATGGTGCAGTGGTACCAGGTGGTAATGTGACCGTCTACCGCTGACGTAAGACGTTGCGGTAAGTGATGTGTATGTGCCAGCCGGTTGTATGCAATATCAATCAGGAATGGAATGAAAGTTTTATCTTTTAACACCCGTCGTGAACATCTCAACAAACTTAAATATGGCATTAGTACTGTATGATGTAGCACCTCCCGTTTCCGTCAGCCTACTTTGGCCGATGTAACAAACGTTCACCTGACCCAGAATATCGATATGTACCCGCATGCATCGCGCTCTAGTTCAGGGTTTGGAGGACATATCAATAAAACTCTGGCTTGTTTTTGTGTCAGATAAAGTGGCTGATATGAACGTACTCAGAAAGATTGCTAGACTGACTGCTAGAAATAAGAAACTTTTTCTGTGGTCTAGGGGAGGCTGAGAGACAGAGCAGTTGTCGGTGGCGTATAGTGAGGGGTTGTACTCACTCGGTGTCGACGTTGGCGGTGGCCTCGTCCAGGACGAGCACCTTGTTGTTCCTGAGGATGGCCCTCGCCAGACACACCAGCTGGCGCTGCCCCACGCTCAGGTTGCCGCCGCCCTCCGTCACCTGAGCGTCCAGACTGCCCACCGCCTGTTTCAGCTCCACCTGTTCGACAGTCAAAGTATCTCTCCCGTTACACCCACCTTACTTCACACAACAGTCTTAAAGATCGTGTCAGACTGAGCAGCTACGCCGTAACTCTGCTTGGAGTGGCGGGCAGCAACGACGGCCAGACCTCGTATCAAAGATGTAACACAGGGTAGGTTCAAAAATGGCTCTGAGCACTATGGAACTTAACGTCTGAGGTCATCAGTCCCCTAGAACTTAGAACTACTGAAACCTAACTAACCTAAGGACATCACACACATCCATGCCCGTGGCAGGATTCGACCTGCGACCGTAGCGGTCGCACGGTTCCAGACTGAAGCGCCTAGAACAGCTCGGCCACTTCCACAGGATAAGACGTGAGACGTGAGGCAAGTTGATAAGAACAAGTCAGCCCCGTATGCAACCATTGAAGCAATAATGCTTCTTCATTATGACGAAAACTCACCTGGAATTACAGGGTCGATTTTTAAGAAAAATCTTAGTGAATGAGCATGTATTACAGGTCACTAAAGATGATTCAAAAGTAAAAAAATCGAAAGGCGTATGCCACAATACAAACAGCTTTTAATTCAGTTGCATCAGACGAGCCATATCCTAAGAAGAAAGAGGCACACTGAAGAAATCCGAAAGAACGGAAGTTATTTTACAAAATATGAGGTCTAAATTATACTGACGAAGGAATAACATACTGAAGAGCACATGCAAAAATAGAAAGTATGCCAACATTTTACTCGGACATGAAAAATGCAGGCTAAAAATCTGCGGACATTTTGGGAGATTGGAACCGATCAAGTAAACTAGACAGGTAGTGAAATTCTATGCAACACGGAGCAAAACTAAAACTTAAACAATAAATATGTGTCGGTGAAATAAAAGAAGACTTGTACGAAGAAGGAATAAAACCACTTTATTTACTAGACAGAAAAAATTAGAAAATTTACGACTGGACACATAACTAGGACGAAAAACCCAAGAAGCTGAAGGCCCGCCTTTCAGATACCGACGTCAGATGCCGACAGGACTTGTGATTTGCCAATGTAGGTAACAAAGAGGAAGTTACTAGAGATGTAGCATCAGAGCTATCAGCCGAAAACAAGCCAAGCTCGATACATGTGAATAACCTAGATGTCAAAGGTTTCTGCTTGGAAGTTGTCGCGCGAACCATCAAGTAAACTAAAAGCAAATCTTTCTTTCTCCGTGTGATACGGCCGGTGGGCATGGAACAGCCTGGAGGTACAAAGCGATTGGGTGATAAATGCACAACAGAACATGCAGGCAAACAACAAAGTGCGGCCATTGGAAGAATGCGGCAATGCGGAAAGATTTAACACATTACGAGGTGTAGATAGCGTGTACGCGGGATGTCAAACGTCACGTCAGGAAGTGCTACCACAGGTAGGACATTGCTGAACAGGCTTGGGGCCTGCATGAGTCCACGGCAGACTAGAAACAGTTGGCCCCTGCGTGCGTCCGCCTGACGTCACACAGAGTCCCTGCTTTCTCCTGGGCAACGTGAAGCAAGGAGTTCAAGGCCGAAGAGAGAGACTTTCCTGTAGCCCTCGAGGTAGTTTACGTTACTTCAGAACTGTGACGTCAGAATATTGTCTTCACTACGCTTAGTGAAAATTTGACAACAATCAATACCATTTGCACTACGCGTGAAAGAGGTGCGTCAATGTGAAAGTGTCGTTGAGTCGAACAGCTTAAGACATGTAACTACGCTGCAGAATGTGCAATTAAAATGTTATTCACAGTTAAAGACAGTGATTAGTAAAAATTTGTGGTTTTTGACAAATTTTGAGCTCAATGTGCGACTATTGGTACGTGTAATCAACCAGCCTGTAACGAAACTAAAATTCTAAATAACTATCAGACGGCACCAGATTATTTATTACGTAATTACAAGCGAACTACATATATTTCACTAAATAAAACCACAGCCGTATATAGCACTGGAGCAGAGAAATTTTACATCAGATATAAAAGTGTTAGGAAATCCTTTCTGAAGGTCTTCGACTTGAATGTAGACTTTTGCGGAAGTACAACGTGGACGATAAGCAGTACAGACAAGAAGAGAATATAAGCTTTTTGAAATGTGGTGGTGCAGAAGAATGCTGAAGATTATATCCAGTAACTAAGAGGCTGCACTAGCGTGGAGAGCTGCATCAAACCAGTCATCCGAGTTATGACCTCAATAACAATTACAACCAAAATGCATATCTGCTTCAGGAAGCTGATAAAGTAACTAGAATACTTTCTTATCACAGCTACTGTAGCGGAAAGGATTACAATGAAGTTTGTGTATTAAAGGTCGGCACATCAGACACTAGAGAAAAAGGAAATATCCCTCCTCAAAAGATCCACATCATCATCATCATCATCATCATCATCATCAGCAGCAGCAGCAGCAGCAGCAACAGCAGCAGCAACAGCAGCATCAGCAAGGAGACAGTATTCTACAGATAATGAATGAAGCAAAATCTAATTTTTCTGAGAACGACTGAAGTGTATGGCAGAGGATACTTCTCGTCGTATAGCTTTTAGGGCTACTTCCCATTCCATTCACACATGGAGTACGGGAGAAATGACTTCAGTGTGTGTGCGCAATAGTTAATCTAGTACTCGCGATCCCTGTAGGAGACACGCATGGGGTATTGTGCAGGGGCATGCTGGAAAGTAATGCCTTCGAATTTTTTATCTGAAACTTCGAAACGCTTTTTATACCAAACAAATGCTATTAACGTTCTACATGTTTATTCTTCATGTCTATTGCAGCCTGTAACATGTCGGTGGGTAACTTAACTGCGTCGGCGCGAGAGAAACAGAGTGCTGTAATAGACTTTCGAATTCGAGGAGGAGAACCTTCTCCTTCAAGATAACAATGCCAGACCACACAAGAGCGCTACTGCATTTGCAACAATCCGATGCCTCGGGTTCACTGTCATCGATCATCCTCCATAAAGTCCCGACTTCACCCCAATCGATTTTAACATCTTCGAGGACTTCACTTTGATGATGGTGAAGCGGTGCAATCAGATGTGAGGTGGTGGTCCGTCAACAATGTCAATCTAGAGTGACATTATCAGCGAACTAGTTTGTCGTTGGGAGAAACGTGTTCGTTGCCAGGGTGACTGTCTTGTGAAATAAATACGTAGCCATGAAGAATAAAGATGTAGAATCTTAGAACGTCTGGAAACCTTTAAGAGTTTTCACGTAAATTCGGAGGTGGTAGTCTTTGTAGTTCATTAGAAGTCGGTAGTTAAAGGAGGTTTTTTGAAGCTTTCCAAACATGCTTTCTCGGAATAGTTTGCACCTATGTATAAATTTTTGTCAGATCAGTTCCTGCAGCATCTCTGTGACTCTCTCTCATAAGTCTAACAATTTTTTTGTTATTCGTGCTGCCCTTCTTTGTACTCGTTCGATATCCCCTATTAGTCTTATTTGATATGGATTTTCTCTCTTCTCTCCCTCCCTTCCTCTCACTTCTTTAACAGTATTCCAGAAGGTGCCGCACGTGTTATTTGTAAGCAATTTCCTTTGCAAAATAATTCCATTTGCCTAGTATTTTACCAATAAACCGAAGTATAACAACGACTACGTCCACGTGATCGTTCTATTACAGATCATTTACAAAGTGTTTACCAAGTATTTGTATGAGCTGACAGTTTCTAACTGTGACTCGCTGATACTGTTGTCAAAGGATATTACATTCTTTTCGTTCTGTGAACCTCACAATTTTACATTTCTGAACATTTACAGTGAGCTGACAGTCTTTCGTTCACTTCGAAATACGACTGAATATTTTTGCAGCTTGTTTTCAAATATTACTTCATTACAGATAAATTTACCATCTGTGAAATTTCTGAGGTTACTATTAACATTGATTACAAGATAATTAAGAAACAGCATGAACAGCAAGGGTCCCAACACACTTCCCTGGTGGACACCTGAAGTTACTTCTACATCAGTCAATGACAAACAAAACTTCTCAATCCAGTCACAAATTTCGCTTGATAGTCCATTTGACCGTACTTTTGATAAACGTAGAAGCCCTACTGAGTCAAGTGTTTTTCGGAAATCGAGAAATACTAGATTCTCCGGACTGCCTTGATCCATGTCTCAGTGAGAAAAGTGCGAGTTGAGTTTCACATGACCGATGTTTACGCAATCCTTTCTGGTTGGCATGGAGGCCATTCTGTTCGAGGTACCTCATTATGTTTGAGCTTAGAGTATGTTCTAGGATCTTACAACAAACGAATATATAAGATATTGGACGGTTGTTTTGTTGAACACTTTTGCTACTCTACTAGACTGGTGTGAACTGCGCTTTCTCCCAACTACTGTGCACAGTTTTTTGTTCAAAGTGTATGTGGTACATTACAGTTGAAGTATGGGCTAACGCAGACGCAAATTCGCTTTAGAATGTGATACTAATACCAATTTCTATGTGAACATCTTCAAAGAGGTCAGATCTATTTGGTGCTATTGAATCCCATGTGACTTCGCTATGAGTGGGCATTCGAACAACGTATTTCAGGTAGTTCTTACAGAACTAGTTTAGTCATGTTTGGCAGGAAATCTTTTAACGCTCCCTATTTACAATACTATTTTTTTTCAATTGATTGAAGGTAAGTTTCCTACAATGTGACATTGGGAACTTACGTACTAGAGAACTTAGGTTTCAAGTTTCCGGTTACATCAGGGGGCGAGTCTGGTGGTCAATAAAACAATCCTCTTGAAACTAAGTCTTGCCCAAACAATCTTGCGTGCAATTTGAATTTGTATCTGTGGCTTTGCGGTTATCTTCTGTGACAAATACACCAACCCCATTTACTGTCAGCCTATCGTATCGATATAAGCTAAAAATTTCCCCAAAAATATCACTGATGTCACTTGCAGATTTTAACCAGCTTTCTGCAAGTAGAACTATGTGAGCTCTTAAAAATCTAGCACTTTTGTAGCACTTGCGGCAGGTAATCACCAGAATTTTAAGAGACTGTCCTGTAGTCGGTGATAGTTTGGACAGCGACCAAACCATCAAGTATGATGAAAATAAGGGATTAAAAAACAAAAAACAAACAAACACTGGAGTAACTTCATGCCGCCACGTACCACTTCTTGGCTCATCCTTAGGCTGTCGTGACCGCTGGAAAGAGTTTCTGGTAGCAGGAGGGGTGGAGTTTACGAATGTACAAATTTGGCTTGGTCTGAAGCGAAGTAGGCGCGCCGCGCAAAGTGATTAGGATATCACAAAAAATGTTTCAAATGGCTCTGAGCACTATTGGACTTAACATCTGTGGTCATCAGTCCCCTAGAACTTAGAACCACTTAAACCTAAGGACATCACACACATCCACGCCCGAGGCAGGATTCGAACCTGCGACCGTAGCGGTCACGCGGTTCCAGACTGAAGCGCCTAGAACAGCACGGCCACACCGGCCGGCTTATGATATCACAAGCGGCGGGTAAAAACCCAGAGCTATGGGAAACGAGCACGTCTGTAGCGAAGTGTCACTTCCAGCTACTGAATGTAACTCTGAAATGCATGAAAAATAAATTTGAACCTAATGGTGTCAAAGACTGAGGATTTCAAATTTGGCGTCTTGGGCGTCTTGATGTCGCGAGTTCATAGCAACATTGCACTTTGTTGTGTGACTGCGATTTAACAAACCTTGAAAATTAAATACTGTCAACCACTGAAGCTGCCCTATTCAGTGTAACCTTATGTATACAGTAAACACACAAAAACTTTGTTTCTCCGAAATCCGATGATACTAGAGTAACGATGATTGAATTACTATGATTCAATCAAATGAATGAATGAGAGCACGCTGTCATCCATAGAAAATCGTTGCATAACGTCAGGATGTATCCCCTCACACACTGAATCTTTCCATAAATATGCATCATCATGTTGGTTCTAAATGCCAAATTGTGTGTTATGTTGCTAGATTAAATCAAGTCATTGTGTAAGACAATCAAGTGAAATCTGGTTTATGTTAACTATGAACTGACTCCCTGTAAAGAACTGAAGTTTGTGTACCTTTTTGATATGGCTCAGTCATTTACATACATATGTTCCTTTGTGTTTCACTTGTCTTAAATTGCTGCATGGCAGCACAAGTCAATGATTTTATTCATAAATGCTGTAACATTCAGTGAATGATTCGGAAGGTGGTAGAGTAATCAGCGTGAGAAGACGCTTATTTTGATTTGCTGTGTGGTAATGAAACGTATTTGTTTTGATGGTCATTCCAACGACGATCCTGTAACGAATCATGAATGACTAGCGCGGTCTGGATTCCAGGCTTTGAAATAGGCGGCGCTGGAGCGCCTCGTTGTGTAACATCTTGGTAATGTCCCTCTTCACAGTTGTAAAGTCAAAGTGAAAGGTAAACAACACATGCCGCTGTCAAACGACTTTCCTAGTATATAATATTTTGGTGGGTTAATGCAACTTTTGGACTATTAAACAAGGTACCGTTTGGTCTCGATCACAATTTCTCTGTGTAGGTTTAGATTGCAAAGAAATAATTTATGACAGAATGATCTAAAGAGACGACAACATACGCTCTTTTGTTAATTTTTTAGTCGACTTCACTTCCTCTTTTGTCTTGAATGTGTCTAGAGGGACATCTTGCGTGTGCTGACGAATGTAAGCATATTTGTATGAGTTAAGCATATAATATACTGATTTAATATTATTGCGCACTTTTAATTTGTAAGAGGTGATCCCGATTTCATGTCCGCGTTCCTTGAATTAACCTGCATTCAAGTAATTTACAGCTCAACAATCGCAGCGGCCTATGCAGCCAACGACGCCATTACGTGGCGATATTAACTTATGAAAATTTAACGGAAGCTGAAAACTCGCCCGCTATTAGCATAATATCAATTTTTCTCCACAGCCGCACGAATTTGCAGAAATACTTAGCTTTAAGATTCTTATTTTCAGTACCATAGCTGAGAGCCAGAGCCAGGACTCCGACTACAATACAATGGTCAACGGAGGTAAGAAAAATACTCTCGCGCGTGTGTGGGCCGCAATTTTAATTAATAACTAAAGATTTCTTGCTTTAAAGTGAACTGACTAGCCGAGGAAAGTAATATGAAAAGTTTATTACATTGTTCAACTTAAATATCATTTTTATTAAGGCCCACCACGTAAGTCGGCAACAATCAAAAAATAATAATAACAATAATAATATATACATTAAATTACGACGGCCGACGGACGCGAGATTTTAGGTACGCGCTCCCTGTCAGGAGTACAAATATGCAGGGACGGGGAAGACAAAATCACCGCTTTTTTAATTGCGATCCTAGTCTAATTTTTTTAGTTATGAATTTGTTCCGGGGCTCCTTAAAATGATAATGCAAGGGCTAGGTCATAAACCAGTTGAGATCCTTTGATCCCAGAACACACTCCGCTATTGAAACGGCTGTCCTAGTATCTAAGTTATTTGTATGGATAGTATAATTTTTATTTTTTGCTACGATGTCTGCACTTCTCTTCCAGTCACAGTTGGAAAGCTACAACAGAAGATGCAACACAGCTATTGTTATAGTAATTATAGTTGGTAAATTGTTTTGATAGATAATTCTTGTTCCAGTGTTATTCTTATGTAGTCTGCTATATTTTAGTGGGTATAGGTTATCTACTTCTGAGGTTGTAGTAACTATGTGGGTGGGCGGGAGTACGCTCATTATACCTAGGTTTTTCGCTCAGGTATCATGTCTCAAAACGCAAGGCCGAGTAAGACAAACTTGACACATTCACGCCAATGATTTTATGGCGACACCAGAATATTCTTGGTACTTCAAACCGCTCAAATGGGTATAGGTAACATCTTAACCTCCCACCTCCTCTACCTGTGAAGTTATTGTTTTGGTCGTCTATGCAACCGAGTTGTCAAACAAAAGGAGACGTAAGAAAACGCGTAACAAGCCGTGTCGAAGGCTCAAGCCCTAGCTCAGGGTTTCCGAAACTGTGTTCTGCGGAACACTTGGGTTCCTCGGGAAGTTAGTAAGGGTTCCGCGCAAAACTTAGTAACATGGCACTTTTTCGACATTTTGGAGACACTAATTTTTAAAATTTATTATGATTTGCTTATTATTAGTGACGATTTAAAATTAAAGGAAACACTGAATAATTTAAGGTCCCATTTTTAAAAATTTTGTTAATCATCAAAATAAACAACGTGTTCCATCACAGTACCTGGATCCTCAAAGTGTTCTGCCAGAGGAAAAGTTTGGGAACTCTTGCCCTATGGCTAGTACAACTGAACAGTTAGGGGATTATGCTACGAGCCTCGTGGTCTTTGGCTGACGGCTCTGGCTTGAGGAAGGACCCTAGGAGCCGGTGGTCGTTGGAAATAAAAGTTGGTCTTGTTAGTTTCTCTGAGCAGCAGCACACGGTACCGTTTGAACACTTGGGAAATTCATGGGGACAGAAACTGGACAGCCACGTGGACACAGTGCTCTTGAGTATTGAGCTTTTACTCGCGATCGAAGGACAGTAGCTTGATGAGAGCTATTTTATACCGTGGTGAACTTTTACGAATAGCAGTGTATAATGAAGGAAATTTTACTGTACTGTTTCGTCAGGTTTTAGGCTCTGATTTTACAACTGTGTCTTCCAAATAGTTTAGTATTTTAGGCAACTTAACTGCATGTGCTACAATTTTTATTATTCAACTTGAGGAGGAGCGGACACGCATATAATTACCTTTTAAGGTCATAATCGTCTGTGAATGAATTTTACTGACAAAGTCTACCTTTCTTTTTTAATCAGATTTGCAAATTTACTACTATATTGTTCAGTCCTCTGTTTCATTTATTTCCTCAATTTTATGCACTGTTTTTCTTAGATATTTACTTATGCGCATCCTTGCCTGACTCTGTAATCGATGTACACCTGTAAAAACTTACGATTACCAACAGGTGCTGTTACCGGGGTTAAAAAACTTAGTGGCGTTCTCGCACACCCTCTGACAGAGTGAAATGAGTCTACAAGCCGAGCACCTGCTAGCAAGCTTTGTTCAGCCTTTTTGTAAATCGCTTGATTGCGTTGTGGTGTTCAACTACAGTGGCGTAGTGGATGTGCCATTCCCAGAATGCCAAGTGGTTTCCAGCACTCTTGCAAAATGCAGAGAGTTTATAAATGAATGGTGTGGGTTTAAAAATTAATAATAAACCGATTCATTACTTTATATGGGAAAACCTTACAGCACAAGCAGTGGCATCTGACCAAGTTTTTGATTCAGTGATTACAATCATTCACTACGAACACTGTTAATTACATGATACGCATCCGTACGGTAACCAAATTCTTCCCATACTCGATGTAGTATGTCCTCCGTGATGGTCTGCGGTGCATGCTTTATCTGATCACAAACTTTCCTCAAGCGACACGCGCGTTGGAGGTACATACAACCTGTCTCCCTCGACCCCCCGCAGAAAGAAATCGTAGGGTGTTAAATTCGGCGAATGAGGTAGCCGTGGGAGAAGGTGGTTGCCTGCTGTTGCAGCTTCTTCAATCCAGCATTGGTCAAAAACAAGCTTAAGAAGCTCTCGTACATGCTTGTGAAATTGGGATGGAGCACCTTCCAGTCGTTTCCAACATATCTTAAATGAGTTACCCTTCACCGTTTGTTATTTGAACAAACATGGGCCGTATACTTTCTCGCGCGACACTGCGCAGAAAACGTTCAACTTTGATTCAGCGTATGTGGTTTTTCGCTTCTCCAGATACGGACCTTGTGAGCTTTTGCCTTGCCATTTACACGGCGCGTGTCTTCATCGCCAAGGACGAGTCTTTCTACAAAACCATTGTTCGGAGCTTCACGAAAGTCACACCTTCCCACTTTGCTGGAAGGGCCTGCACTAATCCCATTTTGTACGGCTTAAAACATAGTAGCTTACTTAACACATTCCACATCGTAATCATTGACATGAACAATTCCCTGCTTGCTTTACTAAGTGACTTGCGAGGACTTCGGTGCACCGCCCTGCGCACTCCTTCAGCGTTTGCATCAGGCACACGAGGTCGACCAGAAACCTTCCACTTACAAAGGCGCCCTGTTTGCATGTACTGTCGGTACCACCTACCTATATTATTCTTGGGTGGTGGATCTTTCCTAAACAGTTCACGAAACTCACGCTTCACTGTAGTCACAGATCTGGACCCTCAAAACGGAGCACACAGAAAGCCTTATCCTGTTGCGACGCCGTCTTGGGATAGACGTTATGCCTGCGCAGTAAGCACAAGCTAACAGCGGATAAGGCATCAAAATCTTTGACAGTTGCCGCTGCTTATGGTGCAAGGTTTGCCCGTACAAAGTAATCAATCGATTTATTCTTAATTTTTAAAACCGCACCATTCATTTGTCATGAAAGCCCTTTGCAGAGTGGTGCTATTCGTGGGAGCATGAAATGGCCAACTGAAATGCCTGCACTGGACTCCTGGAGCCAGTTGGCAGATACACTTCTTTGTTAAAACAGTTTCAGGGAACGGTTCGGGGAGCTCATGGAATGGAAGCAGATCGGTAGTCTGCGTGCGATGTAGGAGTAAAGTTATACCCTCAAGGTGATAGTGGAGTTTCAAAAGTATTTCTATAGCCGATGCCTGTGATCTTTAGTGATGAAATTTTTCAAACATGGAGATCTTTCAAGGATCCTAAATGTTTTCCCGTGGGCGGGGATGGAAGTCTGAGTGAGGCATCTCCAGTTTTCTGGAGGGGAGAAGCTCCAGTTTTCTGTGCGAGTGATGTGATCTAGTGAGTGGACACATGATCTGTAGGCAGCTGTAGTGGACTTGCTGAGGTGTCATTCAAGCCAATAAATTACATTTGTTTCCGTGGAAATTTGAATTTTAGTATTGTGTCTTGACCAACTGATTTTGAACTGTGTTCATGTTTTATGTTGCCAAGAGTATTGGCGGTAGTTGCTAGAGATCAATCGGAGCAGTGTATGTTGTGTTGACTAGGTATATATTCCAATCCCGTGATCGGATCTGTGAGTGTTTCTGCTGCAGAGCGTTTATTAGTGGCGCAGAAGGTCTAAACGATTGTGGCAACCCTTATGGTGACTGATGAACAAGTGCAGAAAATTAATGCAGGCCTACCGGCAACTGCTTCGGAGTAAATCTGAGGAGAAAGACGTGGGATAATTTGACAGTAATATCCCACGGAGAGAAGATTGCATGGACTCTGGTTGTGCCTGCGAGTAGGGCTTCAAGAGAAGCCACAGCACCTCCGACGAAAGGCGAAAGGTGGTTTGCGTGCAGCAGTATTCTTCAACGTCAGCATGCTATTTTGTAATTAAGTTAGCTTTCTACTTGCAAAGTTCGAAATTTTTTCATCAGTATGTCCACAAACCGAAAATTTTAGGACACCACCACCACCACCACCACCACCACCACCACCACCACCACCACCACCACCACCACTTCTCTACGACGTTGGAACTGGTATACAAGATTTGGCAATGTTAGTGACGGTTGGTGGTTGGATGCCCTTCCTGACGCCCCCCTCCCTCTCCCCCTCTCCGTGGTACAGAGTAAGTACGTTTTCGAAATGTTTGCGTAGTCGCAATGCTTAATAACTCGCTGATTTCAGCATGATCACTAGCTTCTGTTGGTTCAAATGGCTCTGAGCACTATGGGACTCAACTACTGAGGTCATTAGTCCCCTAGAACTTAGAATTAGTTAAACCTAACTAACCTAAGGACATCACAAACATCCATGCCCGAGGCAGGATTCGAACCTGCGACCGTAGCGGTCTTGCGGTTCCAGACTGCAGCGCCTTTAACCGCACGGCCACTTCGGCCGGCCACTAGCTTCTGTTCACGTGAACAGAGCAGCTGCGGCGAAGTGGAGAGAGAGAAATGCCCGACAACAGGGGAGGAGCTCCAACTGTGAAATACGGAAGTGTCAGTTTTGACAGAAATAGCAATGCGAGTCGCCGTTGGGTAGCACCGACAATGTCTTCACACTTCAGTCCTCAGTGCTAGGAGTCTCATTATTTCACACACAACATTGTTCGCTAAACTTTTGGTGTATCGTAAGACGCTAAATACTTTCTGGATGTTCGATTTACGAAGGTACACAACTGATGAGTCTGTCTTATCGGCGTTGAAGAAAGCTTAGAAATGTAGGTTCGTCTTGGATTTTATTAGTTTGAGTGAACTAGATATGGAGCGGCTGTCATGTCGGCGGCGGGGGGGGGGGGGGGGAAATTAAGATTCATAGCGCAAATGAATGGAGAAAAAGCTTCGAGGAAATAATTCGCACTGATCTACAGCTTGACGTTATTGATATGTACTGTGACAGTCCAGATTTCTCCAAGCCTTTGCCTCTTTTACGTAAGTCTCCACAAGGATCCCCATACCTCGTTCCCTGAAACGAGGGGGGGGGGGGGGGGGGGGGGGTACTGTACTTGCCGCTCGCAGACCTGGTCTCAGCGTCTGCTCTCTGTGCTTATTTCCTGGGCAGTCTTGAGCAATTAAATAAAATATAAGTTGAATAACAGGGAAACAATAGATTCCTACTGCACGTAATTAGCTATGGACAACAACCTAGCTCGCGAGATATTCACTTCTAAACGCACGCTATGTCTTAACTGTAGAAGCCACGGAAATCTCACAAGTGCACAAGTCGACACACTGAAGTATTTGTAATAGCCGCGACCACGTGTGGACCTCTCCACCTCTCCACTCTCCAAGTCCTTCCCGCCACTGTGCGTCCGTCGCGCCGTTGCGTTCAGCACTTCCTGTGTCTTGTGCGACTGTCCCTCGCACAACACTCCTCAGAACTACCTCGTGTCCTCTCCGGAAACGACGCTCCCCCCCCCCCCCCCCGAACCTCCATATGGCTCTCTTAGTAACGAGCGCTGTGATTGGCTACAGCGCTCCCTCCGTGTGTCCAAGCCAACGCACGTTTACGAACATTGAAACATTTAAACAACTTGAAATTAATGTTCCTACGGCTGGACCATTAACACGCTCAACACACGCATTATTAAAAACATAAACACATTAAATAGACATATCAAAGGAATAGCAAGCAAAGGTAGGCCAGTAGCCTAACGACTCTGTAATTTCTAAAACACAGTAAATAATTAACCAATTTCTTCACGAATAGTATATATCGGATACAAACAAAGACATAGATGAATAAATATATTTATAAGCATGCTGCTACCGTTTATTCGTTTAACTGTGGAGTACTTATGGCCTGACGCGATTGATAGTAATTTGCCACTTTGACCTGCAATAACTCATGTACTATTTAAGTTACATTCCTGTAATTCATACCAATTTAGGTTTACACTAATAGCTTTCTAAAGACACGTAGATCGACGAAATCTGAAGAACCATTTAGATTTTGGAAATTCGTTGCTGGGTGTTACTTGTATAATTTACCATCAGATACTAAACTTTAAACTAAAGATATTGAAAATATAATTACACCATCAGAATCGTCGTGCAAATAATACTAAAATACATGTTTCTTTTTGAGGTATCATGATTCATCTGGCTACTATTAATTTCTATACGGACTGTGACTTGTGTGCCATTATGGTTTCACAAAGTCCGCTACGTTTGGCACTCCCGGCATAGACATCTCCTTCATCGACTCAAAGCACCGTCCTCGTCACAGCGGAATTCCCAGCCACGCGGCTGGACCACGCGCTGGGGCTACCCCTCTCGTCCGGCTAACGTTCGCCAGCACGCGGTCGCTGCCGGGCCCCGGCTGGCCGAGCGGCCCGTGCGGCCGCCCCAACTCCCAACATAGAATATTTCCAGGGCGACACAACTCGCCCGTTACCTCACAATATGCGAACCTGAGACTGCTAGTTTACAATGTTCGTCAAGTGCTAGTTACAGCACTACAAGTTAATCCAAACACGTAATTTTCCCTTTGTCATGCTTGTATCTACTCCACAGCACACTTCACAAAAGTTGAGGGGACGGGGAGCTTGTTTGACTCTACAAGGATTAGCAGAAGATTATTTCTTAGGCTGTAGACAGACACTGTTGGCTGGGAAACTGAGCGCTCCGATAGTCTGTGGAAAATGTCAACTCTAGTTGTGTGACTACTTCTCAAATTTATGTGCAATAGTTTTATTGGTCCAACTGTTTCCTTTGAACTCAATCAGTGTATGTCCTCAGCGTCTAGTATTAAGCAGTCAGAGTTTTTAGTGCCACTAGTGGTTCCTTACAGATTACATAACTGTGTAAGAATGGGATTTTGCTTTCAAAGAGAATTGTTCAAATTGCACCCTGACAAGGCAATAAATCAAAGTACTCCAGTAATGGGGAATTTTGTCTATGTTCACACTCTCTTCTACTCTTATTTCTGGCCGGCCGCTGTGGCCGAGCAATTCTAGGCGCTTCAGTCCGGAACCGCGCTGCTGCTACGGTCGCAGGTTCGAATCCTGCCTCGGGCATGGATGTCTGATGTCCCTAGGTTAGTTAGGTTTAAGTAGTTCTAAGTCTAGGGCACTGATGACCTCAGGTGTTAAGTCCCATAGTGCTTAGAGCCATTTGAACCATTTCTTACTTCTGTATGGGCTGTAGATGTCCTAACGCCTTTTCTTCCCCGATACTTCAGACCTGTTACTGTTTCCTTAGTACTGCTGTAAATCCATCAACCACTTGAGAATTCTCGCGCTTTTCGACTGCTAAAAAGTTTTTTTTAATTATTCGTCTCAAAATACGTTGTAAATTTCTTTACTTGTCAGACATAGTGACCTATAGTTCTGAATGTGAGCTTGCAGTTTAAAAAAGAAAGAGTATCAGATGAACTACGAAAATTACACTACGGAAGCTGGAACTCGATTTGATCGAGCCAAATTGCTTAGGTTGCCTCAGCCTGGTTGGGTTTACATCCTCTGCCAACTATCTGTAAGCGTCAAGCGAACTTTTGCTAAGCTCTTCGCCCTTACCTCCTCGAGCGCGTCCCACAGCTTAGCGTCGTCGAACTCCTGGAAGGGGTCGAGGTTGAACCTCATGGAGGCGGAGAAGAGCACCGGTTCCTGTGGGATGATGGAGATGCGGCGGCGCAGGTCGTGCAGCCCGATGGTCGACGAGTCAATGCCGTCGATCACCACGGCGCCCTCCACCGGCGTCAGCCGGAACAGCGCCGCGATCAGCGACGACTTACCGGCACCGGTGCGGCCCACGATGCCAACCTGTGGGCAAACATTTTACACATTACATAGTTACGGGACACTGTATGTTTAATGAATGAAATGAGTGACACGTTCAGGATACATATCCGTGTTTGAATACTGACGCATCAGAACAACATACGACTGATAACCATCAACTTAACTATCGCGTTTTGGAGCAAGTTGTTATTGGAGCTGAAACAAAGTTGATAAACTGGGGACGGTCCGCGCCATTTTGTTTTCTTTACTCTAGCTGCAGGCCACAGTATTATAAATACACTGATTTCTGTGTGTACCAGGGCTGCAGACACATACCCGCAAACATAATTACATAACAATTATTTCAGGAATAATTAAAACTTCATGGCTACCCACGTAAGTACAACACTGAAATTAAATGAACCGGTAACGTGCGTGGGAATTATCAGTAAAAAGTGGTCTATAGCCAGTGATTGGAACGGTCATAATTCACAACTAAAAGACGTGCTAAATTTTTGTAACAGACTTACGTCAGTAGTATAGGCCTATAGTTCGATGATGCAATCTTGGAAACAAGAAGGACCTACACATTTTTCCAATCACTAGGTACCTCCAGCGATCTACTGCAGGCTACTGCTAGAAGAGGACCAATCTCTTTCGCATACAACATGTAGAATCGTACACGTGTCCCATTAGCTCCTGTCGTCACCCTTCTGTTCAGTGATTTTAGGAGATTTAATGTCTCCCAGTC
Organism: Schistocerca serialis cubense; assembly: GCF_023864345.2. Taxonomy (NCBI): domain Eukaryota; kingdom Metazoa; phylum Arthropoda; class Insecta; order Orthoptera; family Acrididae; genus Schistocerca; species Schistocerca serialis. Next base: position 855,104,703 of record NC_064639.1, on the reverse strand, counting down.
AGTTATTTCGATGTATCTCATTATTCACCTTCGCATGGCATATGGATGGAGGAACCGCAATACTGTCTTTCTCAGACAAATAGTATTGGAAAAAAGAATTTAGTATTACTTCTATCATCCTCCCCGACAAAGCCATTTTATGGTCACCGAATATCTCGATGGATAGCTTTGATCGGTTTACCGATTTAATACCGGATTAAAACTTGTTAGGAAAACTTGAAAGTGAACAATGGTTCACTGGAATTTCCAACGTTTTACTTCTTCAGTATGACGAGTAACTGTTAGAGAATGAAATTACAATGTAATCCAGACCATTAGCTGCTTACACAGGCGTTGATAAATATCAACAGGGACAGTTGAAAATGTGTGCCCCGACCGGGACTCGAACCTTGGATCTCCTGCTTACATGGAAGACGCTCTATCCGAATGAGCCACCGAGGACACAGAGGACAGTGCGACTGGAGGAACTTATCTCTGGCACCCCCCGAAACCCACATTTCCAACTTAATGTCCACACTCTACATTTGTTGTGCCCCTGCCTACTATATTCATTACTCGCGGCAGTCAATCTACCGATTCCCGTAAGAGTTTGAGCAATGTGAGTGCATCCGCACTGAAGAAAATCATTGACCGGTAAGCCTTATCTGTATGAAGATGGTATCTTCTTCAGTGAGGATGCACTCACATTGCTCAAACTCTTAAGGGAATCGGTAGATTGACTGCCGCGAGAAATGGTTACAGCGGTGGTGGGGAGGGGGGAGGGGGGGGGGGGGAGCAGGGGACACTACAAATGTAGTGTGTGGACAGTACATTGGAAATGTGGGCCTCGCGGGAGGGCGGAAGGTGCCAGAGATAAGTCCCTGCAGTCGCACTATCCTCTGTGTCCTTGATGGCTCAGTCGGTTAGAACGCCTGCCATGTAAGCAGGAGATCCCGGGTTAGAGTCTTGGTCGGGGCACACATTTTCAGCTGTTCCCGTTGATATTTATCAACGCCTGTAAGCAGCTAACGGTTTGGATTTCATTGTGATTTCATTCTTAGGGAGCTGCAAGATCACCAATGGTATCTGTTCTTTTGGACATGAAGTTACATTAGCTCTCTGTTTAAGCTGTAATCGTTATATTCTGAAGTGTTGTTTAGTTGTGAAAGGCCTACTTGTAGACGTATTTTCCCATAGCGATAGCGACCTCGGGACATACCGATTCATTAACTACGAGGACTCTTGCAGTCATCAGAAGAGAAAGATTTAGTTTCCTGAGCGTCATGTCATAAATCTTGTGAAATAATACTTTTCGCATCTTCCACCATGTTTTACAGAACATTTATATGTAAAAAGAAAATGTCGCGTTTCAGACAGTAGTCGTCAGGGCTCTTTTCCTTGCGTCCTGTGGTTTGCCGCTCTAATCGTCAGCTGCAAGCGTCTGAACGATCTGCAGAACGCCAGTTGAACTTTGAGTCCTGCCTTCATCAGTAATGTTCCGACAGCAGTATGGCTGACGGTAACAACTGCTACTCTGTGTTTTTGTCGAGAGGTGAGCTTTTGCCAGTTTGCATTGTGTATTAAATCCCTGAGATCAATCTAGAATGCAGAGTCTTTCTTCGTACATTACGTCGTTTTACAACTGTAGCTTCAACATCTTTTATTGCTCCAACCAGATCTACATCTCACCCCATACTGTTATATTTGAGTGGTATTTTCAACTTAAGATAGAAAATACCTACTTAAATGAGAAAAGGTGTGAGGTGAGACAAAACTGGACACGTGTCGGGATTTACCACTTATTCACTGTCGAAATCTCCCCTAATTACAACAGTACCCTATAAATTTTCTATAGGCAACTCAGAAACTTGTGTGTCTCTCTAACAATTCCTGTCGCTGTAAACTTCCAAGGAATACGCACAACACACATGATCCAGAAATATCATGGCAACTACCTTCAATTATTCACCAAGTATTGTTAATTTTTCATTAATTCACCTGCACTAGTTAACTGACGTTTCTCAGTTCATATTAACTTTAAAGCAGTTTATTTTCGATGTTCCACAAAATATATGCTGTGAACTACCGTGTGGAAGCTACCATTTCATTCCGCCAAATGTCTTAATTGTCAGTGGTCCGATTTTTTAAACGTACAGAGTACCTAATTCAGCTATGAAGTAGGTCGTTTACAAAATCTCTTTCGAAGTCTTAGAAGTGGTGCTAGCTTGTGTTGGATCCTTACCAAACAGAATTAACGAACAAGAGAAAATTGTTAGTGGTAGTTCCCGCCTTGTTTGCAAGGCTGTTTAGTCAGCACATCATATGGGCGTTGATTCCAATAGAAGTTAGCAGGCACGTCGTTTTCTCCAATTTCAGCCTCGTGTAAAGACCACGACAAAAATTAGAGATTTTGGCGTGTACACAGAGGTACCGATAACATTTCGTCCCGCACACCAGCAGTGAACAGAACAGTAAGGACCGAGAAGTACCCTCCATCAAACACCGAACCTTGACGTGTACAGCACAGATCTAGATCACAACGGGTATTGTATCTCACGGATATCTGGAGCAGATTTGCATGCAAGATACTATTACTTACTCCTGCCTACAATGTTGCACAATCACACTGGGTGGTCCAGGGAGAATTGGGGCACAAACAAAACATTTTCTTTGCCTGTACGTGAAGTCTCCGTCGCTTCATGTTGCGGAAGAGATCAAAAGGCTCTTTCAAGAACGACTCCTTTCAATGAGTGGTGCACGCTAGAAGCTTCCTCATGATGCTGTGAGGTCGTGTTAATCATTACAAATCTGTTCATTGATGCAGCTGCCAGATACCACGACTCAGAGCACCTTCACTGAACTCGTGTGTAACCACATTTTTCGAAGTTTGCACATTAGCTTAACGACGATGTTCACATTGACAACTATGTCTCTCAAGACGTATTCCCATCTAGGGTACTAGAACTCTGTGTTGCTAATATTCGTGAGCAACCAAGCTCATGGATTGATTCGCACGTCTCTAAAAACTTGAAAATCCACGTTTTACATGGTTTGTGACCATCATTTCAGGTGATACTCAAAGAATACGAGGTCGTTTCCTCGTCACATCATCTTCGAACGAGCTACTACTTGCCCCTCTTCTAATAAATTCGACTGAATTTTATACAAACGTAATCTCCATTTTCCTTCCCGTATGTCTAAAACATGTTTCAGCTGCGTGTATGAAATCATAGATGTGTTTTCTTCCATTAGAAGCATAGGCTAAGAGCACTAGTTAATTCTTTATAATGTAATGACAAATTCCAAATTGAATTTCCATTGGTTTGGAAATACAGCACGTATGTGAATAAGATGACAACGTGTGACAGACGAACATAGGACATTAAGTAGAGCTTCTTGTGTCCGTCAGTGACATTAACTATGCAACTTTTCTGATACGAGATTTTTAAGGGAAAAGCGTCTTTGCGTTATTTTTGTTTTTGATTGTAGAATTTCTTAGTATTATTTAAATATATACGAATTAATGGAGTAGTGTAATACTGAAGCTAGACCATATAAATCTTTACGGAAGGGAATTCCTCGAGATTTTCGGAGGTACACTCATGTTCAGAAAGAAAACAAAACACCTTGAACGGCTAGAGATACAACTTACATATTCACAGGACATGTACACTAGTGTGTGCCGCAGAAGTTATTAGTATTTGAACCATGTCGGCCCGCGAGTTCAAGGTCAACGTCGATATCGCGGCGCAGCACCACCTGCCGGTAAAATGTGCTTGCGGCTCTCGTTATCGCTATAAACCGAAGGTAATGGATGAGTGACTTTTTGCGTGCATCCATTCAGTAAATCTTGCTCATGTGGGACGAAGTATCTGCAACGCAACGGGTATGTGCAGAATGGTTCACGAAGGCCGTGGTACATGATGACATGGCCGGCTGGGCGAGAAGTGAGTCATTTACGTACGTTACAGGCAACGGTTGCCGCAGTTGGAAGAGTACACAACAGTAATCCGAGGCTCATAGGGCCGTGTCCCTATGTGGAAACTTAGTTTTTTATTTTCAGTTTTTACGTCATCATTCCAAATAGACCGAAATAATGCTCAATATACTGTGTTTGTAATTTGTTAATATTTTCATAAAATACGTGAAAAATAAGGCTAGGGAAAATTTGAATTTAGAAATACATTTCCTTCTTGGAACGTTATATGCAGAGTTTTCGTGGACGCTATAAGCACAACACTTTCTTGTAAATTTATTTGAAAATCCCACATTTTCTTTGCCTTCACTTTTGATCCCTTTTATGAAAATATTTTGTAAGTAAAATATAAGGAAAATTGTTTAGGTCTATTTGCAGTGTAATTAAAGTAAAAACTGAAAATAATGAAACGTGTAAAATAAAATTTCCACATAGGGACGCGATTTACGACCCTCGCATTACCGCTGCATTCCTTTCCTCTGCGCCAAGGCTGCCTGGTAGCTACACTAGCAAATGGCTGGCTCAGCAAGCGCCAAAACTGCTATTCTAAACGCTTTGCCATCTGGAGCTGCCACTTCCGTCGCTTTCATTTCTGGCCAAGCCCTTCATATAACAAACTTGGCCAAAATTAGTGATGGCCAGTAACGATGGTCCCCTTGTAAGTTCTTCGGAGGCTGCTGATTCCAGAGAGTGAAGCTGGCACAGGAAATTAAAAAATGGTTCAAATGGCTCTGAGCACTATGGGAGTTTACATCTATGGTCATCAGTCCCCTAGAACTTAGAACTACTTAAACCTAACTAACCTAAGGACAGCACACAACACCCAGGAAATTAAAAGTGGGACTTAGCTATACATACTCTTTTTCGTTTCATTAATGTTTTCTTGAATGTACTAGTACAACTAGGTCTTAAGTTCTTTTATTCTGACTGCCGATTTCATAATTTAGGGTATGACATGGTTCGTTCATCAGTTCAATATTTGTTGTAATTTTCAAATATTCCCCACATGCTGCAAATTAAATACAGGGCTATTACAAATGATTGAAGCGATTTCATAAATTCACTGTAGCTCCATTCATTGACATATGGTCACGACACACTACAGATACGTAGAAAAGTTTTGTTCGGCTGAAGCCGCATTTCATTTCAGGTTTCTGCCGCCAGAGCGCTCGAGAGCGCAGTGAAACAAAATAGCGACAGGAGCCGAGAAAGCGTATGTCGTGGTTGAAATGCACTCACATCAGTCAGTCATAACAGTGCAACGACACTTCAGGACGAAGATCCACCAACTGCTAACTTCATTCGGCGATGGTATGCGCAGTTTAAAGCTTCTGGATACCTCTGTAAGGGGAAATCAACGGGTCGGCCTGCAGTGAGCGAAGAAACGGTTGAACGCGTGCGGGCAAGTTTCACGCGTAGCCCGCGGAAAATTGGCTCATGCCACAACTGGAGACCGACAGCGCCGACTTCATCTTTCAACAGAATGGTGCTCCACAGCACTTCCATCATGATGTTCGGCATTTCTTAAACAGGAGATTGGAAAACCGATGGATCGGTCGTGGTGGAGATCATGATCAGCAATTCATGTCATGGCCTCCACGCTCTCCCGACTTAACCCCATTCGATTTCTTTTTGTGGGGTTATGTGAAAGATTCAGTGTTTAAACCTCCTCTACCAAGAAACGTGCCAGAACTGCGAGCTCGCATCAACGATGCTTTCGAACTCATTGATGGGGACATGCTGCGCCAAGTGTGGGAGGAACTTGATTATCGGCTTGATGTCTGCCGAATCACTAAAGGAGCACATATAGAACATTTGTGAATGCCTAAAAAACTTTGAGTTTTTGTGTGTATGTGTGTGTGTGTGTGTGTGTGTGTGTGTGTGTGTGTGTGTGTGTGCAAAGCATTGTGAAAATATCTCAAATAATAAAGTTATTGTAGAGCTGTGAAATCGCTTCAATCATTTGTAATAACCCTGTATAATGGTCTTCAATTTACTTATATAGGTTACAAGTTCATAGGCCTAAATACATATAACAAGATGGTTTTCCTGTAAAACAACAACAAATGCATATAGATAAACAAATAGTACCTTGTGTGTTGGCGCAATAATAAAGTTGACTGCTTTGAGCACAGGTGGAGCGATCTCGCCGTATCGCAGCGAGACGTCCTTGAAGACTATCTCTCCTTTGGAAGGCCATTCCTTTGGTGGCTTCTTCCCTGGAGAGAAACAGAGAGGCATTAGCATTTATTTTACAATTACACTTGTAGAATATACAGAGAACATTCACCATTACAACTCTACTACGACGTAGAGCCTCAGATCGTCTTGTGACTTGGCCACTGTACAGCGTCTTTAAATACTTCACACGTTGGTCTTCACTGATCGTTTGCTTCCTGTACCAGGACAGGCGGCGCAATTATTAGGACAAGCAGCCCACTTTTGGGGGGAGGGGGTTCAGTTTCCTAATTCCCAAAATTCTTCTTAAATAGACCAACACCGACTACTACTTCCATTATTCGGCTCCTGAGAAAGTCTTCCTGCTCCGTAAGCTCAGTTTCATCGGAGAAAAAAGCTTCCTTTTTTTTTGCCCGTTGCCAGTATGTAAATATTCGACTTTTTCACTACCACAGAACCATTACTGGAAACTGAACAGATAGTTGTAGCAATGGAATATATCTAACAGGGATGACTATACACCACCTCGTAGCGATACAGCTTCCTAGCGAACGGGATGATTAAGTCACATGGGACTATTTTAAAATGATAAATCCGTCGAATAAAGATATAGAATATAGATTTTCACACTTCTGGTAGTTTAAAAAACATCACCTCATGAAACTTACAAAATATGGTAGCTATCCATTCTTCACGTTAAGTATACTTTCACACCACCTTCGGACCACGTTCTTTCACCAACGTAAATTGGCAGAGTTTTCATACACTGAGTTTCGAACTGCTGAAGCCACGTTACACGAATGGAGCCACGCTTCATGAACTACATTATAGTCTCTGCCATACTCCTTTGTATAGTGATAAAAACAGTCAAGTTCTCAGTTTGGAAATGGTCACATGATTCAGTTACAGTCATTTGTGCGTCTGGATGTTCAGCTCTCACAAAGCCTCATTCCTTAAATACGCACTTCCTAGAGAAGTGGGCAGTGATTGCTATCTAAGGATATTCACTCAGCGGCAGAGCTATAAAGCCAATTTTACTGGCGAGTCCAGCGCCCGCCCACACACACACACACACACACACACACACACACACTTGTATACAAGATTAAGTCAATAATTAACAGGGAAATGTGGTTTCTGTTATAGCAACACTTACAGAGGAAAAGCCATTACCTGTGTTTGCAGTTGGGCCACTTGCTTGGAGTGTGGGTGGGGACGGGGAGAGAGAGTACCTCTATTCATTAAGTTAAATAAAATGAAACGTCATTTGAGTGGTTGGTACAAAGCAGAGTGTACTGCACTGCCGGTTTGATTGTGCAGGTCAGGCAATGGTTGGAGTGGACAAATGTTTCGAAATTGTGAGGAGGAATAATACAAATAAACTCCTCACTGGGTGTACGTTCTCAATATCGCCAGTCCATGAATTCCCAATGCGAACCATGCTACAAAATTTCAATCCCGGAAAAGTAATCTTCCAATCTAAGAATAACTCAGTGGACACTGTAATACAGGAAAGCCGTGTCTCCGCAATATCCTTTCTTTCAGGAGTGCTAGTTCTGCAAGGTTCGCAGGAGAGCTTCTGTGAAGTTTGGAAGGTAGGAGACGAGGTACTGGCGGAATTAAATCCGTGAGGACGGGGCGTGAGTCGTGCTTGGGTATCTCAGTTGGTAGAGCACTTGCCCGCGAAAGGCAGAGGTTCCGAGTTCGAGTCTGTCCGGCACACCGTTTTAATGTGCCAGGAAGTTTCATATCAGCGCACACTCCGCTGTAGAGTGAAAATTTCATTCTCATACTGTAATACAGGGTTTAGCCTCACCATAAGCCAAGAGTAGGCATTTATTAGTATCTTCAGTTATAATTTGAATAATTAAGATGGCAGTCTTCTAGGCAAAGTTTACGCGGATCTAACTTCTATCATGAACCGATTTAGCGTTCCGATAATAAGATAGGGGCTAATGGAAAAGAAGGACTATCAGCACAGAGAACAATACGCGCTGGGCGCAAAAGATCACTATTGCACAAAAACAGTAATTCTTGCTAACAGAGAACTTGCAACACATGACTTCTCTCAGTGCCCAGCGGTGTTATTCGGTATTTCCGCCGACTGTACGCCAAGGCGCGGACGTCGGACGTTGCAGTCAGCAGTCGGTCTTTTCTCTGAGGTAAGCCACGTAGGCGAGATTCCGCAGCCTGCGAAGTTTAGCAGCCACGGTAGCTTACGAAGTAGTTGCCGTTTCTGCACGAGTAACTAAAATTAGGAAGTGCCACAGCGTGTGGCTGAAAACGGAAATCTGTTGCGCGACGACCTCACTCGCTACTTTTGAAACGCCGTATTGGATTCATTGTATTTTGTCGTTTCCTTATTATAACTTGGTGTTATGACTGTATGCCGTTTCACGGGAATGGTGAATTGTATATTTATCATGAAGTCACTCTCGATAAGATTTGTTATAATTTTTATGTTAGTGGATGACACACTGGCTGTAAATCTCCTTAGGAGATAAGATGAACAGTAATAATTTTCCAGGCAGCATTTCATTAGCGTGGCCAAGAGGTCAGATACGTGCAGTTAGAAAGTTGAAGAAAGTAGGTTCAGGTCCTGATACATGCTACTGTTTTCTATCGTATTTGTAACACATGTAACAGAATTATGTTCTGCAATATTCGATGTGATTTAATATAAGATGGAGTTCTCAGTAATCAGTTTCTTCGATTTCGGAACTTCAGCGTGATTTGAAAACGAAAAATGAAATTTCTGCAAGTGAAACAAGAAGCAGTTACATTTATATTTTTTATCACAATTATTTGACCGCTTTTAGAATATGTTGCGCTTTCCGAGGCACAAGCTTGCTGCGAATGAAACTAGCAGCGATCTTATTTATAGTCCCATTTGTCACAAATATTTAGCTGCGGTCCAGTCTTTAAAAACACTGACATAAATTTGTTGGTGAACTCAAAATAGCAATACCCATCAGGCGAGGGAAGTCACGTGACCTATTTCCGATTTCAGCCAAATGCTAAACACACTGTGTGGTCCTTCCTGAGTTTAGTTACTGTTGTTTTTGCACCCCTGCAGTTGAAACGTCAGGTGCGTATATTAAGAGACAACGCACTTCACACATGTCTTGGGGAAAGGGCATTGAGGTGCTAGATGTCCCACCCTTTTGATGTGATCAGGGTCCGCGCAGTGCCGGAAGCCCTTTAACGCAACCTTCCGTGGCTTTTCTAGGACAGTGGCGTGTGTCGTCCACCGTCTGAGGAGCTGCAAGAAGCCTTAGTAGCCGTCTTCCACTTCTAGGATGACTGGAAGTGGTCGTCGTGCGTCCCACCGTACTTCCCAGTGGACGAAAAGCGATGGGTGGCTGCGCTTAGCTGATTCTCATTTAGCTGGAGTTGCGGGCATTGGTGTGGCCGGTCTCTCTTCTTCCGCCAGCGGCTGGAACCTGTTGGCGGTAGATGACGGCGGCGGATGTTTCAGGTGATATGCCCCGTCTGCGTTGGGCGGGCCGCGCGTTTGGCCTCTACGGTCGTCCAGGCAAGGCCCACAAAACTACGACTTCGCACTTCTTGGTAATAGTGATGTGCCCCTCATCTTTTGTGAGCTTTTACAGACTGCTGGCTTCGTCTGTGTCCGTGAATAGTTCCACATATTGGTATCAAACTTTAACATCACCTTCGCCAATGTTGACATTTCCATTCTTCTCCGGAGATGGTTTGTTTCATTGAGTCGGAAGAACCCTCCCTGTCAGTTTCATCTGTGTCCATGTCGAAGTATGCAGGCCAAGTCCTAAGAGAGGGACCAAAAGGGGTCAGTGATGGAACAGGCTCCGCCAGACGGCGATCCACCACATCTTTCGTTCGATTCAGTGCTCCTCGGAATTCGAGCCGGGCCAACGACATCTCTCTGGCACTGGTAGCAGTTCAGTGACGACGGGCGACATCATACTCAGACTGCTGCTATACTGGCGGGTCCGCCTCTCTTTACATCTAGTGGTCAGTTCTATATTACATAGACATGGCCATATACTTCTGATGAGATGATATACTGTCCCGCAGCGAATTACTAATCCCATGAAGTATTTTTTAAGCGCACTAAAGAAACCCCATTTAGGAAGAACAAAGTAGGGCCAATGAGAAACATGTTGAGGTTGCTCGAAATACAGGTCATTAGATATTTCGACAATATCATTGACTATAGATGTAAGATTGTTTTCTGTCAACACCCTATCGATGGATAGGCGTATTTCATACTGCAAATCTATTTGGTCGAGGGATCTTTCTCCAGCCGGCACTTAGCTTTTTCTGACTTTTTTGTTCTGGCAATGATATTTATACGAGTAGCGTTCAATAACTGATGCGACACACTTTTCTTGGTCCATATCGATTGAAGAACTGCGGAATATTCTGCCGGACATAGTGGAATATTCCCGCTTCAACCTCTCTAGTTCATGAAGTTCCGGTAGATGGCAGCGCTATAAGTAGCCTCCAAGTGGCGTCTGTACTGGAGACGTGTTCAGAACAGAGAACTGTCACTGAGTTGTTCTGACGTATAACCAAAGCATCGCATATATTCGTAGGCACTTGCTGAATGTCTACGGAGACCTGGCAGTGAACGAAAGGACGGTTAATCGCGCGGCGAGGCATTTCTCATCATCACGACGAGGTCCCCAAACCTTTCCGATCTCCCACGTCCCGAGCGGCCGCACACAGCTGTGACTCCTGTAATGCTGGAACGCCAGGACAGTCATTCGAGGTGGTCGACGGATCAAAAAGAAACAAAATTGCTAAGGCTTTAGTGGCTTCTTGTTGACAAACTGCCTATGGGCTTCTGTCTCGGGGTCAGTAATGATTTTACTGACCGACAAGGAAGATCAAAGAGTGTCTTAGATCGACAAAGGAGAAGAGGAACCCATTTGCAATATCGGGAATATACCGTATACCATGCACATGCGGAAAAGTTTATGTCGGAATGACTGGACGATCAATCAACACCAGGATCAAAGAACATAAGCGACATTGCAGGTTGAATCAAGTGGAGAAATCGGCCGTGGCAGAACACGCACTGAGTGAGGCCGACCACGTAATAAAATTCGCCGACACGGAAGTTCTGGCTGTAGAGAAGCACTATCCCACGCGCTTGTTCAGAGAAGCTGCAGAAATACAAAAACGCGCCAACAGTTTCAACAAGAAAGTGGAAAGCCTTAAGGTAAACGGATCCTGGCTTCCCGTACTGCAGCGAACGACTGTCGCAGGTAGCAAGACGAGAACCGCACCGGAAATGACCGCGGAGAAGCCCTCGGACATCCAGTTCACCACCGGCAATGGAGGGTGAAGCTTTGACAATGCCAGCCACTCGTGCTGGCGAAACGTCAGAAAGATCATTATATGAACGTCGGCCGAAGAACCCGAGACAGAAGCCAATAGGCAGTTTGTCAAAATGAAGCACCTAGCCTCACAGCTGGACGTCCCTGTTGGTAGTGCTGACACACTCGTCTACCAGTTCGGGTGTTCAAAGGGGTGTGCCCGCTGAGTTCCTATCCGTCTGACAGAAGACCATGAAGAGCAACGAAGGACCATTGCGCGGAATTTCTTGTGCGTTACGAAGCTAATCATAACTTCTTGTCGCCCATCGTCACAGGCGATGAAGCAAGGATGCATCACTTTGAACCGAAAGCAAACAGTTATCCATTCAGTGGCGCCACATATCTCATTGAATCTCAATGTAGACAAGTGTAATGTGCTGCGAATACACAGAAAGATAGATCCTTTATCATTTAGCTACAAAATAGCAGGTCAGCAACTGGAAGCAGTTAATTCCATAAATTATCTAGGAGTACGCATTAGGATTGATTTAAAATGGAATGATCATATAATGTTGATCGTCGGTAAAGCAGATGCCAGACAGATTCATTGGAAGAATCCTAAGGAAATGCAATCCGAAAACAAAGGAAGTAGGTTACAGTACGCTTGTTCGCCCACTGCTTGAATACTGCTCAGCAGTGTGGGATCCGTACCAGATAGGGTTGATAGAAGATATAGAGAAGATCCAACGGAGAGCAGCGCGCTTCGTTACAGGATCATTTAATAATCGCGAAAGCGTTACGGAGATGATAGATAAACTCCAGTGGAAGACTCTGCAGGAGAGACGCTCAGTAGCTCGGTACGGGCTTTTGTCAAAGTTTCGAGAACATAACCTTCACCGAAGAGTCAAGCAGTATATTGCTCCCTCCGACGTATATCTCGCGAAGAGACCATGAGGATAAAATCAGAGAGATTAGAGCCCACACAGAGGCATACCGACAATCCTCCTTTCCACGAACAATACGAGACTGGAATAGAAGGGAGAACCGATAGAGGTACTCAAGGTACCCTCCGCCACACACCGTCAGGTGGCTTGCGGAGTATGGATGTAGATGTAGATGGAGATATCTCCTCGAAAGAAAACTTTCAAAGCCTCATCCTCAGCCGGTGAAGTCACGCGAAATTCTTCTGGGCCTCTCAAAGGGTTCTACTGTTCGATGTCCTCCTCCATAGTCCTACGATCAATTCATTGTGCTACCTTTAGCAAATTGAAGGAACTCGCCACAAAAATGCAAAACGACTTCTCCGTGACAGCGCAAGGCCTCACACAAGTCAGCGCACACGAGAGATGCTCATGAAACTTCACTGGACTGTTTTCCCTCGTCTACCCTTCAGCTCTGATCTCGCACCTTCCGATTCCCATCTGTTCGCCCAATGAAGGATCCACTCTTTGGTGTACTGGAATCCTGAATAAAACCAACCTGCTTTCAGAAAAAAGTGTTGCATTACTTATTGAACGCCACTCATACGCGAATAAATGCCTAGTTGCACCGTGGTTTAAAGTCAGCGTTAAAGGACATACCAACGTTGGTGAGATCATACTGTAGTGGTAAATGTTGCTATAAAGCATAGCAACACGTCTCATTTTCCTTTTGCTAGAACGGTGGAACATTTGCGAGTGAAAAAAGAAACGTGACTTTAATTAGTAGTAAGGTAAAGAGCATCTGTGCCTGGTTTGTTGGAATTTGTGTGCAGATATCAGAAAGAAAAAATGTGGGCACAGCGCAGAAAGCGACGACGGATGTGTAATTTGGACTGGCCAGGCAGAGGTCACTTCCACTTTGCAGTTAAGATTTCGGAGTGCTGTGGACTCCAAAGAAGAAAGACTGATGACAATGGTCGAGCACTAAACGAAAATAAATATTGTCATATGGACTCTAGGTTGCGGTATCTGCAGGTAAGTACGAACTTCTGGGTTTGGTCAAGCACTGACGCATCATATATGAACATCATGTCTGAAAAGCTTTGCTAATCATCATTTGTTGTGAGTTGGGAACTTATTTAAATATAGACGATTTATGGAAACCGTGTTTTTTGATCTCGTAGCGAGCTGTTTAAATCTGGAAGCTCTCTTATAGCCCTCACCCTTCTGTGATCGGAAAAGAAATCAGCGGTCAAATAGGTGGCACTGCATAGCAGTACCGCAACATCAAAACAAGGCGGTGACCGGGAAATTCGGAAAAGACGGTAACTGTTGTTGCAGGAACGACTAAAGACTTCGCATCTCACAATACATCAGTCACTCAAAAATCAACCCACAACAAGAAAAACACTTCAATTCCTGTTAAAGCCTTGTGTTGTTGAAACCAATATTCGACTTTCAGCCAATTTTAGTTGGTGTGCTTTGAACTGCTGCTTGATTTTATCGACGTTCCCATTTCACTCTTTGGGGTATGCTTCTGGGTTGTAATGGTGGCCTCAGATTCAAGCCGTAGTTGCTACTCTGTTTTCAACAGATCATCTCCCTTGAACTTTAGTCTGGAGCACTTTGGGAAACGGCCATGCATTTGCGTTTATAATCACCTGTCAGCTGATTTAGGACCCGTCTTTCACATTCTTTGTGAAAATATAAAGGTCTTTGATAGAACAAACGAAGGACTAATTTGCAGATCAGTAAGTATCTGATTCATCGGTTGTACTGAAGTCGACACATTTTACGTCCGAAGTTGCTCAACGCTGGCATTGTAACTAATACTGCCCTTCACAGATATACGCCTGTTTTTTAAATGTAGTCAATGGCTAGGTGTCTAATGGTAAATCGTTATCTGCGAAAGAGGATACTGGAAAGAGGAAACAATTTCAAGATGAACAGATTTCGTCCCACGTCAGAATTACATTAGTTATATAAAAAGAGAATTCCCTACTTTATATATGCACACAACTGAAAGGCAACAAAAAATACAGTGTCAATATTCCAACAGCCTCAGGTAATCATATGATCTTTTTTAATCTGTACCTAGACTTCATAACAATTTGCTTGTTTTAGACTCTAGGGCTTACGAAATTGTTTGTGGTAAACTTTTCCTTACCTTGAAACTCTTGCAGTATTCTTTTTAGGAAAATATAGTATCACTTCCTGTTTATGCTTAATTTCAAACAACAGAATTGCAGTATTTAACGTCACGTGCGTGGGGAGGTTACCTGAGATGTAATACGACCTCGAATCGGAAAAGCATGAGATTGGAGAACGGTGTTGTATTTTCAACTTAACTACCATCGCTTTTGCCTTAAGTGATCTAAGAAATCCTCGGCAAATCTATATATAGATTTGAATCACAGTCCTCCCGAATGGAATATCGATGTTATGTTTAACTGTTGTTCAATGTAGCGTAATAGTGCGGGCCCTAACTGTTATAACTCCTGCCAAACATGCAGTTTGGGTGTCAGCTAATGAGTATACACAATTCTTGAACGGCCCTTGTGCATGTACAGGGTGACAATTACTGAACTATTTAAAAAAAAGTAAATTAGTTATAAACTATCTAGTACACACACTTTATTCAACATGTAAACGTCACTACAGATATTCCGATTTCGGTTACGACATGTTCGATATGCCTGCCATCATTGACGATGATGTGTCGCCGACGAATAGCGAAATTCTGCAGGACCCGCTGAAGCGTAGGAACATCGATGTTGTTGATGACCTCCTGAAGGGCTGTTTTCAGCTTATCAATGGTTTTGGGGTTATTGTTGTCTACCTTATCTTTAATATAGCTCCACAAAAAGGAGTCGAATGTTTTCAGATCCGGAGAAAACGGCGCCAATAGAGGCCTGTGCCAGTGGCCTCTGGCTACCCCAGAGCCAGAATGCGGCCCTCAGAGTGCTCCTCCAAGACATCAAACACACTCCTGCTTCGATGTGGTCGAGATGCGTCCTGTGTGAATCACCTCTTGTCGAAATCAGCATCACTTTGGATAATGGGGCTGGAATCATCTTCCGAAATCTTCACGTACCGTGCGGTAGTCACCGTGCCATCAAGGACTATCGCACTGATTATTCTGCGACTGGACATTGCATACCACACAGTCGCCCGCTGAGGGTGGAGAGACTTCTCGATCGCGAAATGCGGATTCTCAGTTCCCCATATGCGCCAATTTTGCTTACGGACGAACCCACCCAGATGAAAGTGGGCTTCGTCGCTAAACCAGTCCACGCATGCGCCTACTAATTCCCATCATGCCGTGCGGCTAACGGTGCAGCATGAACGTCCTAACGCTAACCGTTCAGAAGTTATGACGATTTTATTTCATATAGTTCAATAATTTTTTAGTCTGTAACTGTCAGAGGCCGAAATTAGACACTATACAGTGTCTGTCTGTCTCTCTCTCTCCCTCCCCTAAGAGAGTCGTCAGGCACATTCTCTCTAGTGTTTCAGTAGATCTCTATAATTTTGTTTTCGCGTTGTCCAGCTGGAATCAACCCAAACAAATAGTGCTCATCATGTCTTTCGTGTGAAGCCCAGTGTCGACGGAAAGCGTCTGTTCATGCGTTACGAAGAAAAAGTTTTTAAAGCGGAATTTTACGTGTCCATTGAATAGAGCTGTTCTAGATTAGTCTAGGGTGTTATTTGTTTGATCGATATGTTTTAACAGGGACCGTAAAACACTGAGAATAAACAGCAATGCAGCAACGACTGAGCAGCACTGCATGTTTAGTTGTAGCAGTCAGCTGGGCCAGGGCAGTGCTGTCGCTGCTGGAGTACTGGTTAGTCTTCGAGTTTTACGGCCCTTTTTACTACACATCGATAAATCAAATATCGCACAAGACTAATCTGCAACCGTTCTATCGAATGGGCTCATAGTGCCCCACCTCAAAAGTCATTTCGTTTATAGCAGGAAAGAAACCGACGTTTTCCGTCGACACGGGGTGTTGCATGACAGATGTGATGAGCACTATTTGTCTGCGCTAATTCCAGCTGGACAATGCGAAAACTAAATTGCAAATATCTGCTGAAACACCAGAGAAAATTCTCATACTACAATACTACTATCAGTATATACATCCAGTATTCTTTCTTTCTTTCTTTCGCTTACGCCATAGTCCCGCAGCGATCGCAGGGTCGGCGTGGTTACAACGGATTTTTTTTTTTTTTTTTTTTTTTTTTTGTGGTTTTCGGGCGCACAACTTCAATGGTCATTAGCGCCCTGACTACTCTAAGAATGTACCGCGAGGCACAAGTTGACAACAACAACTAAAAGGGAAAACACAATAAAAGACAGACTGACAGGCATAGGATTAAAAAACATCATCAAATGTCCTTAGCGAGGTGTGTCAAATTGATAAAACAAAGAACACGAGCAGCTGCTCGTGGGTCATCCGCTAAAATGGCATCGAAAGTATTAGGCAGGTTAAGATCGAGGCGCAGTGTGGTAAGATCAGGACAGGACATTAAAATGTGTCTAACCGTCAGCAAGTGCCCACATGGGCAGAACGGCGCCGGCGCAGCCGTCAGCAGATGGCGATGGCTGAACCGGCAGTGTCCAATTCTTAACCTTGCTAAAACGACCTCCTCCCGCCGAGAAGGGCGTGAGGAGGACGTCCAAGCCACGGGAAGAGGTTTTAAGGCCCGAAGCTTGTTGTCGGTAAGTGCAGCCCAATCGGCATGCCACAGCGACACAACGCGCCGACAAATGACCCTGCTAAAATCGGACGAAGGGACACAACAAGAAGCTGTCCGAGGCTGGAGGACCGCAGCCTTGGCCGCGGCATCTGCAGCTTCGTTCCCAGGGATACCGACATGGCCAGGAACCCACATAAAGCTAACCGGCGTACCGACGTCCACCAGCTGCTGAAGAGAGCGTTGGATCCGGTGTACGAAAGGGTGAACCGGGTACGGATCACTGAGGCTCTGGATGGCGCTCAGGGAATCTGAGCAGATGACATAAGCAGAATGTCGGTGGCGGCAGATGTAAAGAACAGCCTGGTAGAGGGCAAAGAGCTCAGCTGTGAAGACCGAACAATGGCCATGGAGCCGGTATTGGAAACTTTGTGCCCCGACAATAAAGGAACACCCGACCCTGTCATTGGTCTTAGAGCCATCTGTATAAAGGAAAGTCATGTTGTTGAACTTCGAACGAAGTTCCAAAAAACGGGAGTGGTAGACCGAACCGGGGGTGACCTCTTTTGGGAGCGAGCTGAGGTCGAGGTGAACGCGGACCTGAGCCTGGAGCCAAGGTGGCGTGCGGCTCTCGCCCACTCGAAAGGTTGCAGGGAGTGAAAAATGAAGGTGTTGAAGGAGGCGACGAAAGCGAACTCCAGGGGGTAGCAAGGCAGAGACATACAACCCGTATTGAAGGTCAAGAGAGTCGTCAAAAAAGGAACGATAAGACGGATGGTCGGGCATTGACAGTAGCCGACAGGCATACCGACAAAGCAGTATATCGCGCCGGTAGGTGAGTGGCAATTCGCCAGCGTCAGCATGAAGACTCTCTACGGGACTGGTATAAAATGCTCCGATCGCAAGTCGTAAACCCCGATGTTGTATGGAGTTGAGGCGGCGTAAGATGGATGGCCGTGCAGAGGAGTATACGAAGCTCCCATAATCCAGCTTGGAGCGGACGATCGACCGATATAGACGAAGTAGGACGGTTCGATCCGCTCCCCACGACATACCACTGAGAACACGGAGGACATTTAAAGAACGGGTACAACGGGCGGCCAAATATGACACATGTGGAGACCAGCTAAGTTTCCTGTCAAAGGTAAGGCCTAAAAATTTGATTGTCTCCACGAGTGGGAGAGCAACGGGACCGAGTCGTAAGGACGGTGGGAGAAACTCTTTGTAGCGCCAGAAGTTAATACAGACCGTCTTCTCGGCAGAAAAACGGAAGCCATTGGCGACACTCCAGGAGTAAAGACGGTCAAGAGAACGCTGAAGACAGCGCTCCAGGACACGTGCACACTGCGCGCTGCAATAGATGGTAAAATCGTCCACGAAAAGGGAGCCTGATACATCAGCTGGGAGGCAATCCATTATTGGATTGATCGCGATGGCGAAGAGAGCGACGCTCAAAACTGAGCCCTGTGGCACCCCATTCTCCTGGCGAAAGGTGTCGGACAGGACAGAACCCACACGTACCCGAAACTGTCGATCCATTAAAAAGGAATGAATAAAAAGAGGGAGGCGACCGCGAAAGCCCCATGTATGCATGGTGCGGAGAATGCCCGCCCTCCAACAGGTGTCGTAAGCCTTCTCCAAATCAAAGAACACAGCCGCGGTCGGGCGCTTCCGCAAGAAGTTATTCATAATGAAGGTCGACAAGGTAACCAGATGGTCAACAGCAGAGCGGCGCCTTCGAAATCCACATTGTACATTGGTAAGTAGGCGTCGAGACTCGAGCAGCCAAACCAATCGAGAGTTAACCATTCGCTCCATCACTTTACAGACACAGCTGGTAAGCGAGATAGGTCGATAACTGGAAGGCAAGTGCTTGTCCTTCCCCGGCTTAGGAATCGGGACAACAATAGACTCGCGCCAGCATGCGGGAACATGTCCCTCAATCCAGATGCGATTGTATGTACGAAGAAGAAAACCTTTACCCGCAGGAGAAAGGTTCTTCAGCATCTGAATATGAATAGAATCAGGCCCTGGAGCGGAGGACCGTGATCGGCCAAGTGCGGTTTCGAGTTCCCGCATGGTGAATGGGGCATTATAACTTTCACAATTCGAGGAGCGGAAGTCAGGTGGCCTAGCCTCCTCTGCCTGTTTGCGGGGGAGGAAGGCAGGGTGGTAATGAGCGGAGCTCGAAACCTCGGCGAAAAAGCGGCCGAAGGCATTGGAGACAGCCTCAGGGGCCACAAGGACGTCATTCGCGACCTTCAAGCCAGAAACTGGGGAGTGGACCTTAGTGCCAGATAGCCGGCGCAGGCTACCCCAGACAACAGAAGAAGGGGTAGAACTGTTGAAGGTGCTTGTGAAAGCAGCCCAGCTGGCTTTCTTGCTTTCTTTAATAATACGACGACACTGAGCACGTAATCGTTTATAATTAATACAATTCGCCACTGTAGGGTGGCGCTTAAAGGTGCGTAAAGCACGTCGACGAGCACGTAAAGCATCTCTACATGCTGCGGTCCACCAGGGGACCGGTACGCGACGTGGAGAAGAAGTAGGGTGAGGGATGGAATATTCAGCAGCAGCGAGAATGACTTCCGTGAGGTGTGCGACCTGACGATCGCAGCTTGTGAAGGTTTGATCCTGAAAGGTAGCCCTGGAAGAGAAGAGCTCCCAGTCTGCCTTGGAGATGGTCCAACGAGAGGAGCACGGAGAGGGAGTATGCTGCAGGAGATGGATAACACACGGGAAATGGTCGCTCGAATATGTATCAGAAAGTGCATACCACTCAAACCGGCGTGCAAGTTGGGGAGTACATATAGAGAGGTCTAAATGGGAATAGGTGTGAGATGTGTCCGAAAGAAAAGTAGGGGCGCCAGTATTGAGGCAGACAAGATCGAGCTGGTTGAAAAGGTCTGCTAACAAGGAGCCCCTCGGGCAGGATGCTGGAGAGCCCCAAAGGGGATGGTGGGCATTGAAGTCTCCAGTTAACAAAAATGGTGCAGGTAGCTGAGCAATAAGTTGCATCACGTCTGCCCTGGTAACGGCAGATGACGATGGAGTGTAAACGGTACAAAAGGAAAACGTAAAAGTGGGGAGAGTAATGCGGATGGCAACTGCCTGCAGGCCGGTGTGCAACGTGATGGGATCGTAGTAAATATCATCCCGGACCAGCAACATAACCCCTCCATGAGCTGGGATACCTACCACAGGGGGTAGGTCAAAACGCACAGAGGTGTAGTGTGCCAAGGCAATTTGATCGCATGGGCGTAGCTTCGTTTCCTGGAGGGCTACGACAAGCGGACGGTGCAAGCGGAGCAGCAACTTCAAGTCCTCTCGGTTGGAGCGAATGCTGCGAATATTCCAGTGAATAAGTGCCATCGTAAGAAAAGAAAGATGAGAGAAGTGGTCACCTCGAAGGCCGCTTAGGGCCTGGCTTCGAGCGAGCACTGCCGCCGCTATCAGTAGGCGGACAGTCATCGTCCATTGGGTCTATAGGGTCATCGGCCATCTCGGGAGGATGGCCGGGAGGGGGAGCTTCCTCCGCCAGTGAACGGCCAGATGTACGGCGACCAGCGGTGCGGCCAGGCGAAACGGATGACGGCCTGGGGCGGCAGCCGCTGGGTGGCGCAAGAGAAGAAATGCGCCGTGGCGGGGAAGGAGAACTGTGCTTCCTATGCGCCTTTTTGGAAGGACGTGTAGTGGAAGTACCGGTCGAAGGCTGTGAGGTCGAGGTACGGAGGAAGTCTGCACGGGATGGTTCCTTCTTGAAGGCCCGTGCATCTGACTTCGGTGTCTTCGTTTTAGCAGAAGCTGAAGAAGGTGCTCGTGTCTGTGGGGTGATGGGAGGAAGAGGAGACGTCGACCGCGCGATCTTAGCACTGGCCGAACGGACGACCGTGGTGCTGAAGGTCAGATCGCATGTCTGGGTTGCTACCTCCCGGGTAGTCCGAGGAGAGGCGAGGACAGTACTGTATTTCCCCGCTGGGAGCAGCGTGGGCTTCCTACTAGCCAATAGCTTGCGAGCAGCCGAGGTGGACACTTTCTCTTTGACCCGAATTTCCTGGATACAGCGTTCTTCCTTATAGACAGGACAGTCGCGGGAGGATGCTGCATGGTCACCCTGACAGTTCACACAACGAGGAGACGGAGGTGGACAGTCACCCTCATGGGCATCCCTGCCACAGGTGACACATTTAGCCGCATTGGAACAAGACTGTCGAGTGTGATTGAAACGCTGACACTGGTAGCAGCGCGTAGGTGTCGGGATATAGGGGCGAACAGAAATAACCTCGTAGCCCGCCTTGATGCGCGATGGCAGCTTAACACTATCGAAGGTCAAGAAAATTGTCCGGGTCGGTACAAGGTCATTGTTGACCTTTTTCATGACCCTATGGACAGCCGTCACGCCCTGCTCAGCGAGGAATGATTGAAGCTCCTCGTCAGTCAATCCGTCGAGGGAGTCAGTATAGACCACACCACGAGACGAATTCAAAGTTCGGTGGGCCTCCACCCGGACAGGGAACGTGTACAGGAGGGTGGCCCGAAGCAGTTTTTGTGCCTGAAAGGCATTCTCAGTTTCCAGTAATAAGGTGCCGTTACGCAACCTGGTACAGGATTTGACAGATCCGGCTATGGCATCTACGCCCTTCTGAATAACGAAAGGGTTGACAGAGGAAAAATCCTTTCCGTCCTCAGTTCGAGAAACTACGAGGAACTGTGGGGCAGGCGGTAGTACTTTTGTCACTGTTGGCTGGTCACGTTTCCGTTTTTGGGTCGAAGTCGAAAGAGATGGAGTAGAATCCATTGCGGAGGAATCCCCCATGATTGCCAGCGTCTCCGATGGCGCGCTCCTTCCTTGTGGGGACCCTCTCAGAGGGCACTCCCGCCTTAGGTGAATGTTTACACCTCAGGTCACACCTCCCGAGAAACAGACGGAGGGACCAATCGGCATGGTCAGAAGGTATCAGCTCAGGCAATCACCCCTCCCCGGGCCTGGCCTTTACCAGGGGGTACGCGCGTGCCTTACATGTCTACCCAGGGCGGGGACGTACGCGTTACCCCGTCACCGGCTACGCGTGCGAACGCGTGGGTCGGCCTTCAGACACGCACAGGGAGGAAGGAAGAAGAGGAAAAAGAAGAGAGAGAGGGAGAAAGAGGACAGACTGTCTCAAACGCCGAGGCGGAGACCAGAGAAGGCAAGGAGAAGAAGGCAATGAGAAAGCAAGGGGAAGAAGGCAATAAGAAGGCAAGGAGAAGAAGGCAATGAGAAGGCAAGGAGAAAAAGGCAATGAGAAGGCAAGGAGAAAAAGGCAATGAGAAGGCAAGGAGAAGGCAAGGGAAAGAGTAAGGAAGACAGTGAGGTGGAGAAGAGCAAAGAAAGGAACCAACAAAAGGAAGGAAGAAACGAGAAGTGAAAAAACCAAAAGGACCACGATGATAGGTCGTGGAACCGTCCGTCTCCGGACGCAGGCGCGAACTACCCCCGTGAGGGGGATGGACTCCTTTTAGTCGCCTCTTACGACAGGCAGGAATACCGCGGGCCTATTCTAATCCCCGGACCCGCAGGGGGGACAACGGATTTGGCAATGTTAGTTGTAGGGATGGCTGGATGCCCATCCTGCCGCCACCTCATATCCCCCAGGACGGAATCAGTGTACCGCAACTGTCTGCGGCTAGTGTAAATCGTGAAATAGTGCGGACGTGTTTCAAGTGTCTGCGACGCGTGTAACTGAGGTGGAACGTTGGGACCAGCCCGGTATTCACCTGGCAGGATGTGGAAAACCGCCTAAAAACCACATTAATGCTGGCCGTCACACCGGCCCTCGCCGTTAATCCGCCGGGCGGATTCGATCCGGGGCCGGCGCGCCTACCCGAGTCCAGGAAGCAGCGCGTTAGCGCTCTCGGCTACCCTGGCGGATTGATATACACCCAGTATATGGGAACATAAAGTTAGTATCTACATGTAAGTTCGGTAAAGAATTGTAGATCGGAAGGAAAGCTCGAGGTTTCCTGTAGATGTGGTTTTGTGCACGAGTTGCGCATTGCGGGTTTAGGGCTTGCATCGTGGAAGCTGGCAGCGAACTCACCTTCTTCCGACTCGAGGGCGGGCTCTGGCGGCAGGCGCGTGTACTCCAGCACTCGCTCTATGGAGGTGGCCTGGCTGACCATCTCGTTGAGCTGCAGCACGCCGTACTGCAGCATGCCCGTCAGCAGCAGGGACTGAGACACCGCCAGACCCACGTTAGACCCGGCCACGGAATCTGCAAACGGAACGCAAGTTCACATCGTAAGTAGGCTGTTTAGGTTTTTGTATTGGTAACGCCACGTAGCGCTCTGTATGAAAATCACTGACTGCGCCGTGTGCAGTCTGTGGCTAGTTGGACTCATTGTTGGAATATTCGCTTGTGTCGTGTTGGGCAGTTGGATGTGAACAGCGCGTAGCGTTGCTCAGTTGGAGGTGAGCCGCCAGCAATGGTGGATGTGGAGAGGGGGGGGGGGGGGGGACAGAGAGAGAGAGAGAGAGAGAGAGAGAGAGAGAGAGAGAGAGAGAGAGAGAGAGAGAGAGAGGGGTTGCTATAAGCGGACGACCTGGACGTGTGTCCGATAGAAAAAGAAAATCTGTAAATATGGATGTCATGAATTGAGATTATATATATATAATCACTTTCGGACATTATTAAGGTAAAACATTTGTTCTCTATCAAAATCTTTCATTTGCTGACTGCCTATCAGTAGTTAGTGCCTTCAGTGGTTAGAATCTTTTATTTAGCTGCCAGTATGGGCGCTCGCTGTATTGCAGTAGTTCGAGTAACGAAGATTTTTGTGAGGTAAGTGATTGATGAAAGGTATAGGTTATTGTTAGTCAGGGCCATTCTTTTGTAGGGATTATTGAAAGTCAGATTGCGTTGCGCTAAATATATTGTGTGTCAGTTTAGTGATGATCAGAATAAGTAAAGAGATAACTGAGTACGTTCAGTTTTGCTCTGCTGTTTGAAAAACAAATAACATAGAAGTTTATCAGCACTGTCATTTTTATAATTTTTTCTAAGGGGTCGTTTAAACGTCTACATCCTTTTTGTTATAACAGTACAGCGTGGTAAAATCTACTGCTTCCGTGACACTGACCATATGTAACTAATTAGCTCACCATTCAAGATATTAGTCACTTCGTTCAAAGAGAATATTGTGATTTTTGAGCAGTTCCGGTAGAGAACTGAGGACATGACTTTCTACTACTGACGTAAATCAAGACGGTGGAGTAGTACGTACGTGCTAGTTGGCTGTGTGGACCATAGTATTTCAACATTCACGGCAATCAAATATTGCACTTTCTACCGTATCTTTATTAAAAATATGCCGTAGACACTTCCGCCGTCTTATAAGCTGACAACAGCCCTGTACATAGGTCTGCACTCATTCGTTCTTGGTTTGAGGAACTATCAGGTGCCTCGACTGGCTCACGAAATCATCGCATTGAAAACGTCAGGAATTTTTTGAAACAAAGCGTGAATCGTGACAATCAACGTCTCTGCAATTTGGTAGTTCTAAGGGCAACTATCTATGAGCGGCTTCAGCTGGATGTGGCGAACCTGAAATCTCGTGGACGCAATTCCTCACTGAACAGAGGCCGTTATAAAAGATGGAGGCGGTATTACACCGTATTAGCGTGATAACTGATTATTTGTCGAGTGTACTTACCCAGGTGTATAGAACCTAAATTGTAACACCTACATAATAACGTCCAGAATAAATTTTCCCTCTGCAGAGGAATGTGCGTTGATAGGCAGCTTCTACGTGCGGGATCGTGACTCAAACTCGGGTTCTTTGCCTTTCCTGGTAAGTGCTCTTTCAGTTGAGCTACCCAAGGACAACTCACGACTCGTCCTCACAATCTTACAACCACCAGTACCTTATCTCCTACCTTCCAAACTTTACAGAAGTTATTCTGCGAAACTTGCGGGATTAGCAATTCTAGACGAAAGAATATTGCGGAGACATAGCTTAGCTACAGCCTGGGGGATTTGCTTTGAGGACTGATAGTGAGTCGTTCCCGTTTAGCTCAATTGGTAGAGCACTTGCCCGTGAAAGGCAAAGGTCCCGTGTTCCTTTCTCGGCTCGGAAGTTTCGTACCTAGTAACATGTTTGGTCCTTCATCAGTCTTCCCTACGGAAGCAAACCTGCGCTGCATCCCTACAGGGAAAAATATTTGATCATAGAGCAACCTGCAATGTTCTTAATGAATGCTGATTTCAGTTTTCACTCACTCCTCGAAAACGGAGCACATTACTTTCATTGATGAAGTGACTGCGTTACGCACCGCCTTAACGCAAAATAGTTAACATTCTATGTGAGACCACTGGAAAAATTGTGGCTATCACGAGAGCTCTTTAAGGAGGCCATTAACTACTTCCCTCCTGTAAACAGCCCCTGCTCTAATGGCTCTTGCCATTTCTTATTGATTTTCTACTTTCTGATTTTCTACTTTCAACAATGCTTTTCAATAACAGAATGCAGACAGTGTGACATACATGAGTTTCCTTCGACGACAACAATTAACACACCACCCAAAGTGACCTCATTCGTTGCCAATTTATCTCAGAAACATGCAGAAAGTTTGTTCAGTGGTACTGCTAATTTCGTGAGTAAAAAAAAAGACTGAAAAACTAAATTTACAATTTCTTGATTACATAATTGTGAGTGATATGAGCGATAATTTCAGACATACAAGATTTTCAAATAGCTTATCGATACAAAACGTCACACGATTTCTAATTCAGTCACTATTCCCAACTACAGTTTGATAAGATGCGTTTCAGTAGAATGCTCTCATTTCGAGGTCCCCTTATGTTATTACCTTTTACCGTGAAGTACATATCTTTTAAATAAAATATTTCTGCTGGCTGTACCAGGCGGGTCAGATAGTGAAATGTCACCTCTGAGCAGAACAATACTATTCAATTCTTTGCTGCCTGTGTTTTGTACGGTTTACACACAATGCGACAAACTTAACACTTGCTGACAAATCTACAATAAAATCGAGTACAGATATTCGGAGGTTTACTGCCAGCCGTTACTTACCAGAATTAATGACAAGGAAGCTGAAAGTGACGAGAGTGACGTAAACGACGCTGAGTAAATCCAGCCACAGTCCCAGCGCAGTTCCAGAGCACACGTACAGGAACCAGGCTGATGTGTGTCTGTCCTGGAAGAAATACCAGAAAGTTGTGTGAAATCTCTGAAAACTAATCAAAAAACATGTACAGTTCTGGTGGAAATTAATAAGAAACAGGTTTGTAGTCTTATCAGAAAAAACTCTAGACTCTTGGGCACAAAACACGATGCTGAACTATTACATCTGAAGTATTCTATGTTTGCCACCACCTGTACAAAATCATGAACTATTTTAACTAATTTGTACAGCAGATGGCAAACACGGAACTATCTCAATTCCTGACACGTGTATCAAGTCAACTGCAACTGTTACTATAACTTTTGCTGTACCGTAACAGCAATTAATCTTCCACACAATTCAAGGAAAAAGAAAGGGTATACATTATTACCACTTTGTTATAAAACATTTCTTAACAACGTCAAGTTACATACTTTTCGAATTAGCCTTTTCTGCAGACAGTGAAACTCCTGTACGGGAATGAATGTTTTCTGCAGTGTGAAATCCTGTTTTCTCTGTTCGTTCTTGAGATCCAGAAGGAAGTAGATAGCGCATCTCCAGGCGTTGCCGTGTTTCTCGACTTCCGTAAGACCGATAATAGATCTATACAAATGAGCTGGCTGGCAGCGTCTGCTTGAGTCTGTTCGCTGACGCACAGGAGAGCAACAACATTAAGACGGTTAGTATGAAATGAAGACCGACCTGCAGGTGATTGATGCCCGCTTCAGTGATTGACATCTGAGCAAACACAGTAACACAAGACGCAAGGCGCAAGGGAACGACACACTTCGAAGAAATTATCCGAATGGGACGGAAATCTGTGATATACATGTACAGGTAAACAAAGAACTACAATTTTTGGAAAAAAAAAATATTTTTTCAAGAGGAAGAGCTTAACAGATTGAGAAAGCCAATAACGCGTTTGTCGACCTCTGACCCTCAAGCAAGCAGCCATTCAGCTTGGTATTGATTGATAATAGTTGTTAGCTGCCTCTCCTGAGGGTATAGTGCCAAATTTAGTCCAATTAGGGCGTTACATCATCAAAATCCTGAGCTAGTTAAAGGGCCCTGCCCATAATCTGAACGTTCTCAACTGGGGAGAGGTCCAGCGACCTTGCTAGTCAAGGTAGGGTGAGGCAAGCACAGAGACAAGCATTACAAATTCTACGTGTGCGGGCTTTATCTTGCTGAAATTTATGCCCGGATAGCTTGCCATGAAGGGCAACAAAACGAGGCGTAGAATACCGTCGACGAACCGCAGTGCTATAGAAGGGTACCGCGGCTGACAACCAAAGAGGTCCCACTATGAACAGAAATGGCATCCCAGAGCATCACTCCTGTTTGTCGGGCTGTATGGCGGACGACACTCGTGTTGGTATTCCACCGCTGTCCGAGGCGCCTCCAGACTCGTCTTCGCTAGTCGTCGGGGCTCAATCCGAAGGGGCAATCATCACTGAAGACAATTCTGCTCCAGTCAATGAGATTACAGTCTGGAGACATACTGGATCTGACTGTACCTAACCCTATGGCCTGCCAACCAGGAGCCATGCTCTGAGGTGTTATTTCGTATGAGGACCCCTTTGGCTGTCATCCGTGGCACACCTACAGCAAAGCGGTACGTCGACGATATTCTATGCCCAGTTTCGTTGCCCTTCATAGCGAGCCATCCTAGGCTTACATATCAGCAAGGTAACTCCCGCAAGCACACGGCTAGTGTTTCTGCTGCTTGTATTCGTGCTTGCTAAACCCTGCCTTTGCCAGCGAGGCTGTTGGATCTCTCCCCAGCTGAGAACGTTTGAACCATTATGGGCAAGGCCCTCCAACCACCTCTGGATTTTCGTGACAAGTAAATAACACCTACAGCCGTCCTTATGATTTTATTTTATTTTGTCGCTACCAGTTTCAGCACTTCAGTGCGTCATCTTCAGGCAGTTTTTGATGCGATGAGCATAGATTTAAGTGTCAGGAAGTCGTTTCTGAAAGTATTTGTATGGAGTGTAGCCATGTATGGAAGTGAAACATGGACGACAAATAGTTTGGGCACGAAGGAAATAAAAGCTTTCGAAATGTGGTGCTACAGAAGAATGCTGAAGATTAAATGGGTAGATCACATAACTAATGATGAAGTATTGAATAGAATTGAGGAAAAGAGGAGTATGTGGCACAACTTGATAAAAAGAAGGGACCGGTTAGTAGGACATGTTCTGTGGCATCAAGGGATCACAAATTTAGCATTGGAGGGCAGCGTGGAGGGTAAAAATCGTAGAGGGAGACCAAGAAATGAATACACTAAGCAGATTCAGAAGGATGTGGGTTGCAGTAAGTACTGGGAGATGAAGAAGCTTGCACAGGATAAAATACAATCAGGACGGCTGTAGGTGTTTTTATTTCTTGTCACGACAGTAAACGGCCGTCGTCCCAGAGACCTCCTGCTAAAAGGATGGACCAAAGAAAAAAAAAATCTGTGGTTTTTGACGATCTAAAGTCCCAGCTACACAGAATTTGAACAATATCCCTCAGTAAGTCATCCAACAACTATCAAAGCCAAGTTTAACTGCGTGCACAAGGGCCAGAGGTGGACCGATATGTTACTGACTCGCTAAATTTGTGAGCCTATTCTCTTAAATTATGCAATTTTTCTGAAATTCTAGTCATATGTTCGTCTGTACATGTGTATCACATTACCTCTTACCGTCGTGTTTTGCTAATTCCTTCCCGTGTGTCTTTTTTCATTTACTTGGAGTGTGCATAAAACATGATGTAACGCGCGTAAATAGACGGAAAGACTGGATGATGTTTGACTGCGCGAATAGCGATCAGTTATTGCCATGAGCTACATACTCAAAGAACCTGTTTCTGTTCCGACCGATGAATAAATGTAGCCGCAGCCAAACCAAGCGATAATTTACTTTAATTGGAAACACCGCAAGGAATTTTACTTCACAGACGAAAGAATTCTGTAACAATCTTCCTTCGACTAGTTCTTTAGCACTCTCATCAAGGTGGAGTGATGGAATACAGAAAATAGGAAGACTAGAACAATTATTTGCAGGTTTAGTCACCGTGAAAGTAGCCCAGAAAAACGCAACGAAGCACAGTGGCAGATGTAAGAACCAGGACGTGGCAGAGGGTCTTCGTCAAAAAATATCGGTAGCCTATATTTGAATACTTATGAAAGGACAATATTACAGCCTCCGTCCTACACCTCATGTAGTAATGATAAAACTAATAATAATTGAACAATTGGAAATTCGGGTTCATACGATAGGGTACGGAGATATATATATATATATATATATATATATATATAAGATTGTGTGTGTGTGTGTGTGTGTGTGTGTGTGTGTGTGTGTGTCGGTGGTTCGAAATGGGGGGGGGGGGGGGGGGCGCACGTGTGCCGAGCGTCTACCTGCAGACCCTGAGACGGTCCCGAAATGCCCATTCTTTTCTCCTTTGTCCTGCAGGTAGCCACGACAAAAGTGTCAGACCATCAACGCTGAGAAATGCCGTCAGATCTGTGTTCAGGAAAGTGGTTATTCCACACGGCCGCATTCTCCTGGTGCAAGCACAGGGAACTGCGACAGACGAAGTGACCAGAGGGGGAATGATAAACTAGTACGAGAACGTTTTTATCGATGGATGGGGCATGTGTACCTGCAGCCGTAATTACTTTGTATGTGGAAGTCTACACAGATGAAATTATCCGTGGGTATATTAGCAACTATCTGCAACCACAATTACTTTGTGGTTCAGAGTTAAAGGACAATGTCGGTACTACAGCACAGATTTCTTTAAATTACATGACGTGAGGATCGCTATTACTCCAGTAAGGGAGCGTGCTGGATTCTTAGAATCTCGCTAAATACAGTTTCAGCGAAATTCTGCTTCCACCTTTAACTTCGTACTAACATCGCCTAGAAGGATCCTCCTCATGTCTTGTGGTCGAAACCCTAACGTTCGTGTCGTCTGAAGTACATTCACGAAGACATCCGTGGCCACTAATTACCTACGATGTACAGTTTCTGATATTGCTGCTGTGTAGTGGCTTGGTGACCACTTAAGATGTTCTAGGGAGTTAAAATATTATTGACTCTGGATCAGTGAAATTAAAGATGCGCTCGAAATCAACACTGAGAAAAACCAAATGAATATTGGTGATCTAATAAAATTTTAGTTGTTTTTTTGATGGTACAGAAAAATCTTAGTGGTGAGACTGTGTGTGAAAATGGCTCTAAGCACTATGAGACTTAACTGCTATGGTCATCAGTCCCCTAGAACTTAGAACTACTTATACCTGACTAACCTAAGGACATCACACACATCTACGCCCGAGGCAGGATTCGAACCTGCGACCGTAGCAGCAGCGCGGTTCCGGACTGAAACGCCTAGAACCGCTCTGTCACAGCGGCCGGCACTGTGTGAAAAAAAAAAGTGTTCCACGCAAAAAATTTATATTTCATGTAACACATCTTAAGCAGGAGTTTTAACTAAATAAAGTAACTGCTTTTTTTAATGTCAATACTTAAAAGCTGGATGCACTGAATTCAGAAGACGAAAATACTTCAGGCCAGGTTCAACAATAACGCAAGATATTCGGATTGTCGAATTGGTTAAATTTGGTCAGCAGTATCAATAACCACTGATGCGGTTAGCATTTTGTTTATCCACGCGGACTTAGTCACCGATAATACAGATTATCAATAAAATGTATTAATTTTATGTATTCATTTTGATCGATCGTGCACGTTAACATTTCAGCAATTGGTTTCCGATGCATTACGTCTTCGGAGGCATTATATGGGAGCGAAACTTAAGTTTAAGCAGCGTAGGTAAATGAAAATTTGACTTATGTCCTCGATTATTCTTTTAAAACTTTTCACTCCCTACCCATCGAGGATGGGGCGATCATAGAACACGTCCATTCGCCCGAAATTCGCGTAGAACGTTCTTTCCACTGTGGAAAATTTGGGAGGCCATTTCCAGTTTCGGCATTTGCTGATAACGAGGAGAAGCCTCCCAAAAACGTTAACCGGAACTAGAGGCTGCGACTAGTTTAATTTGTTGGGGCAATACTGTCACTGATGTGCCAAAGTACTATGATCACTGCCCCAGGGGACTCTATGCCCCATGATGGCGTTGCAGGTACACGACGCGGCAATGGAAATGCTCATGTACTAGCGGAGCAGAGATGAATGGGAAGTCTGTCTAGAGATGCCGATTTGTCGATGAAAGTGCTAGCAGCGTGCCAATGCAATATATCTTCACTTTTTTTGCTGCATAAGATCGCAGGGTCAGCGCCTTGTTTCTGAAAGCTATTGTCTCTTTCCAATTTCGCCAGAAACTAAAATATCCGGTAAGAAACCCTCGAAGGTTTCTTTGCTAAGAGCAGGTTGTTATGGCCTGGCCCCTGGGAACCATCATGTCGGAAACATGGGGGGGGGGGGGCTGTTTGCGAGCATCTGGGGGTGAAGAACTGTCGGGAGCATCTAAGGGAAGTTGCTGAAGGATGATGAAACCACGAGTAAGTGACAAGGGATTGGAAATCCACACATTACACAACGTGGGGGGTTGGAGGCTTACCCTCTCTGTGAAGCAGGATCGGTGGCGAAATGTGACATACGACTGCAGAGTGTATTGCTGGGGCAGGCACAAGTTTTCCGGAGGACACTGATGAAGATGGGTCTCTGCAGTAGACTACCCCTACTTGTTCCCGAGTTAACCCAAAGATATCGTTAATTACGATTGCAATGGGCATTGAGACTTCACTGTGGACCAATGCAAATGTATCGTCTGATTAGATGTATCACATCCCTTCCTTCCTCAATACCCAAGGGAACGGCTGTTCGAAACTTACTGCCCCACTGGTGCAGTCAGAATTACACCATGGATGTGATTCAGCTGTATTTTCATGGGACCTGCAGTAGCAACACAAGGCCAGATGGTATCTGTTTATTACTTTAACACTGTTGCGGATTACATCCATTCTCCAACGGCGACGTCATCTTCCAGCAGGATAACTGTTGGTGTAATGAACTCAGACTCTTGCTACAGTGGTCTGAGGAGTATCAATGAGAATTCAGATTGATGTTGGTCACCAAATTCGACTGATTCCTGTCCGATGGAACACATCATCAGAGATGCTACCGGCAGCAGCTCTCTGTCGAGAAGCAGCTGGCCCGTAACGTAAGGAAACCTGCTTAGGACTCGTCGAATCCAAGCCACGAAGAATCGCTGCTGTATTGCTTTGTTTACGTGGAACAGCACGCTATTAAGCAGGTGGTGATAATATTTCATCTGAGTGTACAGGGTGTGTGACTATTATAGATACAAGCGAAATGAGTCAGTAGCGAACAATGAATCAAGCAGAACTAGTAATTAACGGAGGTCCTGAAATCAATGGCTTCTCTGTTTTGACGTATTACGACTGAGTAGAAGAACTCACAACAGAGTCTTCGATGATTGAGACTACATACTAGCACAAATACATTACAACAAATGTCCCACATGGCGACTGTTCATGTGAAGGCAGCCTTCAGCATACATGCTCATCGACACCCATCCATGTTCAAAAATCCCAGGGGTGTTCTGAAGGCATTAACAAATATCTATAATGCGTTCTCTGAGTTCATCGACACTAACAATACGGCTGCAATACACCAAAGCTTTTAAATATCACCACACCAAAAAATGAAACAAGCTCAAGTAAGAGAACCTGGGAGGCCACGGTATTAGCGAAACACGACAGATAACCTTGTCGAAGATTGGTGCTACATTTTCCCGAACAGCAACAGGTACATGTCTTGGTGCACCATGATGAATGAATGATTTGCATTTCCTTTCACTATAAGTATCATCCTAATAGCCTATTACCTGTTGCAGGAGATGAAGGCATACACGAATTTTACGTCGCTGAGGTAGGGAATGTGCCTATATCAACTGCTCTGACAGCTGCTCATGTGTTAATGGAAATTCTCCGTTCACTGGTAGAATATGGGTTCTCCTAAACCAGAACGCGTGGGTTGTGAGTGTTCACAATGCCGTCTCGGGTAAAGCATGAGTCATCTGTAAGTAACAAGCGCATTAGGAACTGAATCATTGCGTAAGGATGGATTGGCAGAAGGCAACCTGGGCTGGAAATTCAGGTGCGACCAGCGCTTGCACGCTTTGTATACGATACATTTTGTACTATTGTTGCGCATGTAATGTCTGTCATATGGTGAAGGGCTTAACGCATTCTGCTGCAAGCATCCTCGTGGTACGTGCGCCCGGCATTGCATCCACTTGTTAATACGCGCCCCTTCATTCGTGTTGTCGACACTATTTTTGACCAACCTGCGTGTTCCATTTTAGGTTTTAATGAACCAGTGTCGTGCAGGAGCTAATGGAACCTAGTTGACAAACTGCTGTCTGGCTGTCCTCTGTCGATACGTTTCATCATTAAATCGTGCTGCCTCGCGTGAAATGCCGTTAGCACGCCTGTAGGTAAATTGGATATCACCCATTTCTTCGTATGAAAATCGCTGTAGAGCAGTGGCAACCGCTTCAAATGCTACACATGTACACTGCTATTTCTGTTTACTGTGGGAACTAGTACGATAGACATTAACAATGGCATGACTACAATTACGTATACGTTCGTATCGGCGAAACCATTGGTTTCCGGACCTGTTATTTACTTGTTTCAATACCTTCTACTCGCTCCTTTTGTTTGTATCTATAATTGTGAAACATTTTGTATAACCTACTTACTAGTACATTAAACTACGTCAGTGCTGTCTTTTACTGTATCTGACACTCCAATTATGCTGCATCTTCTGAGTTTCGAAATAGATTTGTGCACATTTCTTGCGCTCGCTTGTAAGAGTTCTAAATGTGTGTCTGGAAACGAAATGTCCTTCCAACATCGACACCGATCTTCTGATACTGATTAAGAGCAAAGCAGTTATATTTGGTTATTACCGTCAAGCTGTGGAGAAATAATTACGAACTCCATTGTATGTTGATGTTTGAATACAGAATACAGGATTCCCTCGACAATGAACTCAACGGACTTCCTTTGTACAATATATTCTGAGTAACGCTTGAAGAAAGAAATATATTTGGCTCCATGTTTTTGTTTAATGGATGCATTACTAAATGGTAGGCAGCCAACACTTCACCGTGCTAAGCGCTTCATTTTCAATATCCGTCGCTCTTTTACTAAGTAAAGTTTTTTGGCTCTTTAGTTCTCTCTCTCTCTCTCTCTCTCTCTCTCTATCTCTATCTCTATCTCTATCTCTATCTCTATCTCTATCTCTATCTCTATCTCTATCTCTATCTCTATCTCTATCTCTATCTCTATCTCTATCTCTATCTCTATCTCTATCTCTATCTCTTATCTCAGTTTACAGTAATATCATTTACGTAGAGTGCGATCGAAAGAAAAACCTTTTCTGTCTAAGCTTTTACTGTCTTTCAGTGGAATTGTTGTACGATATTCGCTTTTCTGATGGTTCCCAACGTTTTTATTTTGTATATTCGATAGTACGTTCTTGTTCTGCGAAGCGTATTACCAACATGATCTGTACATTTATATCAATGTTTCAGCTTCCGATCAGTAATTGCATTCCATCCTCCCGAAGACTCATTCTTAAAAAAATTATATTTGGGTACAGCTGAAAGGTGGGTCCAAGTTGTCAATGTTCTCGCTTTTTCGTGCAATTTTTTAACGAACAAAATCAGAATCTGGTTTTATTTTATGTAATGTCATTACGGTAATTTGTTTCTTTGGGTAATTAGTACTCCCTCCAAGGATACTGTATGTTTATGGATAGCACCGAAATATTGACAGAACCGCTAATATGATAAATTTACAGTAGTCTGATCCCGTGTTAACGTACAAACGAGTGAGCGAGTAACTATATGGCGTCTGTGTTCCATGTCTCGCGTGACGACTATTGAACACTCGGAGCGGCAGAGGGGCTTGCGTGTCCCCTGGTCGGGTGACACTTTATACGCTATCTGGATGCGACGCAGATGATCGAACCCCTATTCGCGTAATGCAAACTGTGTCGTCAAAATAAATATTTTGAAGTTCATGCTGTTTTCTGAACTTTGCTGAGTATCGTTGTAGGACAGTGCCAACTGCCTGTATAAAGTGTGACGAGAGGCACTGTTTCTCACCTGGTGAGCGTCGAACTCGTGCTTGACCATCTCCTGGACTCTTGCAGAGCGCACTGTCGCTAGGCCGTTCAGCGTGTCGGACAGATGCGAGAACACCGGGCTTCGTCCTGCAGAAACATCACAATTAACTTTGTTATTTGCAGCCGTCGTCATTAATCGAAGCACTTTATTACATGGCAAGATACCGCAAAACACTCACGTATTCCTTCCAACTGCTTCACGTTCCGTCCTGTAGATATGAACATCACAGACAGCCATATGAAGAAAACTGACACCACTGCCAAAGGAACTATCACAATGTACTGAGAGATGAGCACCAGGATGATGATTCCAAACATACAGAGGAATATCTGCAACACAAAGAAATGAAGTGTTCTGTTATACAAAACGGAGTGAGAATTATTGGTTAGAATACGACAAATGTGAGAACGCGCCAATACCAGATTCGATATACGAGTATTTGGCTGGCACCGACATCAACACCCAAAATTATGTCAATACCTAAATACCTACATCTGCGCAATTACTCTACAATTCACACTGAACTGCTTTGCAGAGGGCCCATAGAAACACTTTCCGACTATTTCTCGACCGTTCCATTCTCGAATAGCACGTGCGATGAACGAAGACCTAAATCTTTCCGTGCGAGCTCTGATTTATTTTATTACGGCGGTGATTTCTCCATATGGAGGTGCTAGTCCAAGTACTTTACAGTCAGAGGAGAAAGGTGGCGATTGAAACTTCGTGAAACACACTCAACACAACTAAAACCCCATTATTTTAATGATTACCACCTTATCTCGCTTATCATATTCGTGATTCACTATTCACTAATCCGTAATTGTACAAAACGAGCCGCCCTTCCCTGAACCCATCAATTTTCTCCGTCTATCCCATCTGAGGAGCAGCTCGCATCGTACACCAATAACATAAAAGAGGACGTACAAGCATTGTGTAAGAAGTCTCACCAGTAAAACTATTGTAGCCTCTAAGTGTTCGGCTAACAGAATGCCTTCTTTGGTCCACCTTCCGTAGCAAAATTTTCTATGTGGTTGTTCCGACCGAAGTTGTTCGTAACTGTAGTCCCAAGATACTTACTTGGATCAACAGCCTTTAAATGTGTGATTTATCGTGTAACCGAAATTTAACGGAGTTTTTTAGTACTCATGTGAAGGACCCCACACAGGCGCTTTTCGCACCAATCAGATATCTTGCCTAAATCATTTTGTAATTCGTTTTGTTCTTTTGTTGACCGTAATAGAGGGTAAACAACGAATTAGGTACTGATATCGACAATATCGCAATCTATTTGATTGCTTTTCCGTGTATTTTTAAGTTTGTCTAAAGAAGTTAAGGGATTAAGGGGAAGAGGGCGATATTTCAAGACTGATATGTTTAGATGAACCAACTTGAATATAAAACGAAATACAGATGTTAAGCAGTAGAAGACTAAGATAACCGTACTAACATACTAACCACAAACAAGATACAAGTTTAGATGAATTTTCTGCTACAGATGCCTGCCATTACTGCAAGTTGTTTTCTTTTTTTTTATAGAGAAAAGCATTATTTAGAATAGAAGAAAAAATGAGACTTTTCTTTGTTTTGAACTAACAAATGTGAGCACGAAATCAAAATCATAAGCATTTGTAATTTTCACTATTGCTCCTGTTTCCTGTACAGTAGTATATACGAGGGTAATCCCAAAAGTAAGGTGTCCTGTTTCTTTTTTTGTAAGTACATAGGCGTGTTTATTTCTTAAAGGCTTGAACATTTAGCTATTTTTCGACATAATCACCATTTCTGTCTATGCATTTTTGCAAGCCCTTGTCATACCAGCTCGCCGCCATGCTGTTTGAAAGTTATTAACCTCTTCTTTCACCTCATCGTCGGAGCTGAATCGCTGGGACCATAATTAACGCTGACAGGTACTGTGAGACTCTGAAAAAACTCAAACGGGCAATTCAGAACTGGAGAAGAGGAATGTTTAGCAAGGGCGTACACATTCTCCATGACAGCGTTCGCCCACACATCGCTCGGTAAGCCGTTGCTCTCCTGCAACAGTTTCAGTGGAACATAATCATCCACCTACCCTATAGTCCTGGCTTGGAGCCCAGTGACTATCACCTGTTCCATAGGTTAAAAGAACATTTGGCCAGAAAGCGATTCAGCTCCGATGACGAGGTGAACGAAGAGGTGAAGGAGGAGGTGAAGGAGGAGGTGAAGGAGGAGGTGAAGGAGGAGGTGAAGGAGGAGGTGGTGAAGGAAGAGGTGGTGAAGGAAGAGGTGGTGAAGGAAGAGGTGGTGAAGGAAGAGGTGGTGAAGGAAGAGGTGGTGAAGGAAGAGGTGGTGAAGGAAGAGGTGGTGAAGGAAGAGGTGGTGAAGGAAGAGGTGGTGAAGGAAGAGGTGGTGAAGGAAGAGGTGGTGAAGGAAGAGGTGGTGAAGGAAGAGGTGGTGAAGGAAGAGGTGGTGAAGGAAGAGGTGGTGAAGGAAGAGGTGGTGAAGGAAGAGGTGGTGAAGGAAGAGGTGGTGAAGGAAGAGGTGAAGGAAGAGGTGAAGGAAGAGGTGAAGGAAGAGGTGAAGGAAGAGGTGAAGGAAGAGGTGAAGGAAGAGGTGAAGGAAGAGGTGAAGGAAGAGGTGAAGGAAGAGGTGAAGGAAGAGGTGAAGGAAGAGGTGAAGGAAGAGGTGAAGGAAGAGGTGAAGGAAGAGGTGAAGGAAGAGGTTCATAACTTTCTGAACAGCATGGCGGCGAGCTGGTATAACATGGGCATGCAAAAACTGCCACAGCGTCTACAGAAATGCATCGACAGAAATGGTGATTATGTCGAAAAATACCTGAATGGTCAAGCTGTAAACTGATGAAAACTATTGTAGAAATAAACAGGTCTATGTACTTATAAAAAAAATAGGAGACCTTACTTTTGGGATTGCCCTCTTAGATTACTTTCTCCCAACACCAATCAGTATTTCAGATATAGATTCTTTGACGGATCAGTGATGTCGTTATGCCCCTATCCAGAGGCGGTGGCACTGACCTGTATCATGTCAAGCGTTGGAAAAGGCAACAGCTCGTCGATGGCGCCGATGTCCTTGGAGAAACGGTTGAGGATGCGGCCGGCGGGGTTGGTGTCGAAGAAGCGGATGGGCGAGCGCAGCACGCGCTCGAACATCCAGTTGTGCAGGCGTCGCGAGGCGCGCATGCACATGGCGGCGAAGCCCAGCGCTCGCGCCGTGCTCAGCAGGATGACGAACGCCACGATGGCGCCGTACGCCGACACGAACCATGTGCTCGACGGCACCTCCTCTCCGTGGCCCAGGCTCCGCTGCTCCTCCGCCGCCGTCCTGGGGCACACCAGACGCTCTCCATTCACTGTCCCACACCCTATGCTAACTGCAGTGGCGGCTCGTGCAAGATTTTACCATTGTGCTAGTGTAAATTGACGAGTGTAAATTTGGAGCAAGGCGGGGAATTGAACCCGGGTCTCCTGCTTATAAGGCAGGTGCGTTAGCCACTAAGTTACCTTGGTACAGAGATTCACACAACTGTGCGCATTACCGTGGCACATCTCACTCCTCGATCCAAATTCAGACTGCCGCCCCAGTCCACTGGAGCACTGACCTTACGCGAGTGAGCTCTCTCAACACAAACCAAGAGCCGACTCAGAAAATTAGGCCTATGTCTGGCCGTCTGGATGCCTCGTCGGACTTCGTCGTGCCGACCAAATCAGGTCACCTGTAACGCGCTTTCACAGAACGGGAGGACGCGTGGAAGACTTATTTCTTTTTTAAGACTACAACGAACTGCTCGGGATAGACCCTTTACAGAGCCCACTTGTTGTCAGCCACATACCAGGCCAGCTAGTAATGGGGAACACAGGCGGTACAATTCGGTACGTTAGGGGAG
Organism: Schistocerca serialis cubense; assembly: GCF_023864345.2. NCBI lineage: Eukaryota > Metazoa > Arthropoda > Insecta > Orthoptera > Acrididae > Schistocerca > Schistocerca serialis. Next base: position 855,065,417 of record NC_064639.1, on the reverse strand, counting down.
GGATATGCCCCATCAGTATAGCTCTCAGAAACTTTGTTCAGAACATGGAGACTGGAGCTATTTTCAAGTTATTTCTGGCACAATGCATCCCAGATGAAAATGTTAATGCCTAGAGCATGTTTGAGTAATTTTTTATGTGAGAGTAGAGGAAGATTGGGTTGTATCGGACACTCAAGCTTTACCGCAACTACCGTTTTTCTGAAGTCTGCACTGGAACATTCTCCACCCTACAAGTGCTACGATACATACCTAATACGATTACGAAACTCAAAAATTCGTAACATACTGTTTAAGTTAAAGGTTATGACATAATAAGCCAAGTCAAAGTATTTGTTTGACCTTTTGTCTTTCATTTATCAGATGTGTGATACAGACACTTTATACGAGCAAAAGTCTCATCTGCACAACACCGACATTTGTGACATTAAATCCAGTCTCCTTCGAAGGTATCACTGGTCGTGTAATAGTTTCCTGCTCATCAAAAATTTCTCGGAAAGAAAACTATTTCTTAAAATAGGTTTCACGACCATTTTTCTATTTTCCCGCAAAGCTTTACGTCTATTACTTAACACACTCATCGGAACTCAATATATCTCATTCGTTTCCCCAGTTATTTCAAGAGTTCAGACTTTTTCTACGACTTGCCTGACGCTATTTCCATCCCATTTATGTAGTAATTTCTCCATATTTGCCCGTTAGAAAAGGAATTTAAATTTTTAAGTAATGATGGTGTCTTTTGTTCGGTACACACAAAATTGATTTGTACGATACAGCCCGAAGGTGTCACTGTGGTAGTTCAACATTTCCATTGTTATCACTTCTGCTAGACATTGTCACAGCCTACAATAGAGAATAATATCAGTAGTGTCTAAAGATATTTTAAATGTAATATTGTTTGTTTGCAAACGAAACGTGAACTCCGAAGTAAGTTCGTGGACCGAAAAACTCAACTGAAACGGATACGTTGTTGTCACTTCGAAACACACCGTCGTTTTGGTTTAAAATTCCATGAGCTGTCTTTATCCCCCATAATTCAAAATAAAGCTCTTGTCCAATGCAATCCAAAATCAGTTCTAGGTAATTTTCAGAGAAGGCATTTAATATTGCTTCGCGGGATGGCTTATCGCACCCACACTGACAAAACTAATTTCCTCACCAACTGATGGCTGACTAAGCTGTCCTTCAATGACGACGATATGATACTGGAAAATATGTACTAGCGTACTGAGATTGTCTGAGAAGTTTCGGTTGTATCTGGGATATAACGGTCGATAGGAAGTTTCAATTATAAATTTATGCCCACACATGATACTGCGTCTTGCATAGTCTCACACGCAGCTTCAATTTCGAAAGGTGGTGAAATCGCTTATTCTCAACTATATCAAGAGGGAACCATCGTTAACTAATATAGAATAGGAACAGAAATAGTCTTCTTGCAGTCCTGATAAGCCTTAACTTCGTCATTTAGTTTAACTCATCTTCGGCAACAACGTTGTATAAAACGAAATAGCCTACATGAACGGCTAGGTATGCTTTTGAACAGAGGCTTTTGTAGCACCGGATGGAAACAGGGACCAGGGGAACACAATAAGTGGTGGCTGAGGGTGTCAGCTGCCCGCCAGCCGCTGGTCTGAAGAGAGCACAAAGGGACGTCCTTGCTCAGGACGCGCCCGCGTCCCCGTGTGTGACGATACGAAAATAACTGAACGAGAATGTTGCCGCCGTAAGGAACATCAATGACAAACAAATTTCGGATACAACACTTTAAAGCTGAGAATATTTAAGTCTGTTAAAACCACAGAACAAATACGACAGTTATACAAACTAAGCGATCTCTCCTACCAGAATCTAGGTACTACATTTAAGCATACCCTTCCGTTTATTTGAGTCCAATCCTGCTCTTCCTCGGGGCAAATCATGAATTTCAAAATTGAAGTGTTTGTATTTTTAACTCTTGATCGCCTACAATTTTTAACTTGGTAGTCTAGTAAAAGACAGTCTTCTTTAAGACTCCAGTTAAACTAAATTGTGAGAAGGCAGAGTGACATATTTGTATGAATACGGCCCATTAATGGTGAACATGACCTATTTGTAAATATTTTATGACGAATGTAGTCTAGTATTTTTTGAGTGTTATGAGCTCTCATTATGCACGGAACTGTGCGTATGGGGCTAAAGTACTGGGAAGAAAAATGGTCAACATTACGTGTTTCTGACTAGAGAATCGTACAGGAACCGGATACATTGAGATTAAGATACATTAACGTATTTCATCTCACATGAATATAACAGGACTGCCGCTGCTCTTCTTATACAGTAACGATTTAGCTGGTAGTTTCAATCTCGGGCTATTCGGAGATGATACAGTTCCTACAGGGCAATTCTATCCGTTAAAGATTAGTTAATATTCACTTAGATCCCGACAAAACAATGACTGGCGACTAGTTCTCAACATAGATAAATGCGAAGTTGTGCACACCATGAAGTGTAGGAGCATGGTATCCTTTGGCGACGCGGTTAATGAGTCGCAACTACTGCCAATAAGGTTTGGGAGCAATACTGTGTAGAAAGTTTTATTGAAACGGAGACGTACACCATGGTCCAGTATCTTTGATATCCATTTGTTGAAGAATTCTAGAACATGATCTGAGCTCAAACGTAATGAGGTACCTCGTACACAATGAACTCTTCCTTGGTGACCAGCATGGACTTCGAAACCGGTGATCATGTGACTTGCTCTTTCTCCACATGACGTTCTGAAAGACATGGATCAGATTAAAGTAGCCGGGAAGATGCTGTATTTCTCGATATCTGAAAAGCATTTGATTCAGTACCACATCTACGCTCATTATCAGAAGTATGATCGTATGGGGTATCCAGGGAAATTTGTACCTGCACCGAGGATTTTTTGGTAGGAAAGGTGCAGAGTGTGTCTTGCACCGAGTTTCATCGACGGATGAAGTAATTTAGTACGCACCCCCGAGAAGTGTGTTGGAATCTAAATGTGCATGTTGTATTTTAACGACATTGCAGGCAATATTAATAGTGGTCTCTGACTTTCTGCAGAGGATACAGTTATCTGTAATGAAGTACTGTCAGAAAAAAGCTGCATGTATAATCAGTCGAATTTTGACAAGATTTCGCAATGGTGCAGAGATTAGCAAGCTGCTTTAAATCTACATCTGCATCTACACTGATACTCCGCAAGCCACCCAACGGTGTGTGGCGGAGGGCACTTTACATGCCACTGTCATTACCTCTCTTTCCTGTTCCAGTCGCGTATGGTTCGCAGGAAGAACGACTGTCTGAAAGCCTCCGTGCGCGCTCTAATCTCTCTAATTTTACATTCGTGATCTCCTCGGGAGGTATAAGTAGGGGGAAGCAATATATTCGATACCTCATCCAGAAACGCACCCTCTCGAAACCTGGCGAGCAAGCTACACCGCGATGCAGAGAGCCTCTCTTGCAGAGTCTGCCACTTGAGTTTGTTAAACATCTCCGTAACGCTATCACGGTTACCAAATAACCCTGTGACGAAACGCGCCGCTCTTCTTTGGATCTTTTCTATCTCCTCCGTCAACCCGATCTGGTACGGATCCCACACTGATGAGCAATACTCAAGTATAGGCCGAACGAGTGCTTTGTAAGCCACCTCCTTTGTTGATGGACTACATTTTCTAAGGACTCTCCCAATGAATCTCAATCTGGTACCCGCCTTACTAACTCTCAATCTGGTACCCGCCTTACCAACAATTAATTTATATGATCATTCCACTTCAAATCGTTCCGCACGCATACTCTCAGATATTTTACAGAAGTAACTGCTACCAGTGTTTGTTCCGCTATCATATAATCATACAATAAAGGATCTTTCTTTCTATGTATTCGCAATACATTACATTTGTCTATGTTAAGGGTCAGTTGCCACTCCCTGCACCAAGTGCCTATCCGCTGCAGATCTTCCTGCATTTCGCTACAATTTTCTAATGCTGCAACTTCTCTGTATACTACAGCATCATCCGCGAAAAGCCGTATGGAACTTCCGACACTATCTACTAAGTCATTTATATATATTGTGAAAAGCAATGGTCCCATAACACTCCCCTGTGGCACGCCAGAGGTTACTTTAACGTCTGTAGACGTCTCTCCATTGATAACAACATGCTGTGTTCTGTTTGCTAAAAACTCTTCAATCCAGCCACACAGCTGGTCTGATATTCCGTAGGCTCTTACTTTGTTTATCAGGCGACAGTGCGGAACTGTATCGAACGCCTTCCGGAAGTCAAGAAAGATAGCATCTACCTGGGAGCCTGTATCTAATATTTTCTGGGTCTCATGAACAAATAAGGCGAGCTGGGTCTCACACGATCGCTGTTTCCGGAATCCATGTTGATTCCTACATAGTAGATTCTGGGTTTCCAGAAATGACATGATACGCGAGCAAAAAACATGTTCTAAAATTCTACAAGAGATCGACGTCAGAGATATAGGTCTATAGTTTTGCGCATCTGCTCGACGACCCTTCTTGAAGACTGGGACTATCTGTGCTCTTTTACAATCATTTGGAACCCTCCGTTCCTCTAGAGACTTGCGGTACACGGCTGTTAGAAGGGGGGCTAGTTCTTTCGCGTACTCTGTGTAGAATCGAATTGGTATCCCGTCAGGTCCAGTGGACTTTCCTCTATTGAGTGATTCCAGTTGCTTTTCTATTCCTTGGACACTTATTTCGATGTCAGCCATTTTTTCGTTTGTGCGAGGATTTAGAGAAGGAACTGCAGTGCGGTCTTCCTCTGTGAAACAGCTTTGGAAAAAGGTGTTTAGTATTTCAGCTTTACGCGTGTCATCCTCTGTTTCAATGCCATCATCATCCCGTAGTGTCTGGATATGCTGTGTCGAGCCACTTACTGATTTAACGTAAGACCAGAACTTCCTAGGATTTTCTGTCAAGTCGGTACATAGAATTTCACTTTCGAATTCAATGAACGCTTCACGCATAGCCCTCCTTACGCTAACTTTGGCATCGTTTAACTTCTGTTTGTCTGAGAGGTTTTGGCTGCGTTTAAACTTGGAGTGGAGCTCTCTTTGCTTTCGCAGTAGTTTCCTAACTTTGTTGTTGTACCACGGTGGGTTTTTCCCGTCCCTCACAGTTTTACTCGGCACGTACCTGTCTAAAACGCATTTTACGATTGCCTTGAACTTTTTCCATAAACACTCAACATTGTCAGTGTCGGAACAGAAATTTTCGTTTTGATCTGTTAGGTAGTCTGAAATCTGCCTTCTATTACTCTTGCTAAACAGATAAACCTTCCTCCCTTTTTTTATATTCCTATTAACTTCCATATTCAGGGATGCTGCAACGGCCTTATGATCACTGATTCCCTGTTCTGTACATACAGAGTCGAAAAGTTCGGGTCTGTTTGTTATCAGTAGGTTCAGAAATGTAAAATTGTGCACTCGACAAAACGGGAAAAACCTAGTAACCCACGATTATAACATGAAAGAGTCACAACTAGAATCGGTGAACCGATCCAAGTATGTGGGTGTAACAATTTGTAGGGATACGAAATGGAAAAAATTGACAGGCTAAGTAGTGACGCAGGTGGCCGACTTCGTTTCAGTGGCAGAATAGAAGGAAAATTAAATCAGTCTAGGAAGAAGATGGTTTCTGTGACCCATCTTACAACACTACACAGGATTGCGAGACCCTTACCAGATAGGGATATCAAGGGATACTTAAGGTGTGGGCAGGACGAATGGCCACATATTTATTTGGCACGTTGGAAAGTGTCACGAAAATGTTGAAGAAACTTAACTGGCAGACACTTCAAGACAAAGACGAACTATCTCGAGAAAGCTTGCTTACGTAGTTTCAAGAATTTGCTTTATGACTAGAAATATACTACAGCCTCTTACGTATCTAAACCATATGGATTCTAAGGACAAGAGTCAATCAATTACAGCGCGGACAGAGGCACTTATAAACAGTAATTCTTCTCGCGCTCCGTACTTGTATAGAACGGGGAGAAGAGCTAATAACTAGTACAATGAGAAGTACTGTCTGCCCTGCATCTCAGAGTAATTTTCACATTATAGATGTGGACGTAGATTTAGGTCGCGCCCCAAGATATCAACTGTCACATGCTAAAGACAGCTGAAGGAAATTGCATTGTGGGCACGCACAAAACGAGAAGCGAAGCCTTAGTGGAAAACAACATGTCTCACTGTTAGCATGGTGAGTGAGCCAATGTTGGTAGTGCAGGTTGTGGCTTCGGCGCCAACCGACTACTTCTGGTACGGGCACAGTAGGCTCCGTTGTAGGTAATGCAAATGGCAGTCTAAGATACTTAACTTTCCACGACAAAATTGCTGTGTCTGCTATTTCGGCGCATTTAGTTATCAAATTTTCCGAAGTAGGAACCGCATAGTAGGACCAGCCTAGAGATCTATCGGTACTCACTGAACACCATGCGCTACGTAATATGTTCCAAATCGCCAAGCAGAAAAAGGGAATTTTTTCCAGGACTCATACACTGAGTGCTATTGGCGATAGAAAGGTAGGGTTGGCTGTTTTGGATATTCCTTGGGCTAGGGATCATTCGTATAACCAACAGAAGGATCGGGTTACTGTAACTACGTTACAGTGCAGGGTCAAAGTTTGGATATTATACATTTCCTCCAGCTTGGGTAAATAAAGGAAATCGGCTGGTTCTTTTTCCATTAGAAGTGTCTACGGCGAACCTTAAGGTCCTTATGGAGGCACCGTTTAATTCGGTGGCGAATTCTGAGAAAATCTGCTATGCACAACATAGAGGCTCAAAGTTACCTTACCTGTACTCACAAAAATCCGGTGTTCTGTAACGTGACCTAGCACGAAGAAATATGCAGTGAAGTGTGTTCGTTATTATCAGAATGGTTCTGGGAACGCCAATATAGTACTGGGAACCCCAGTGTACTACTGAAGCACATGCAAAGTTTTTTTGCAGTTAAAATCTAGTCAGAAGTGTTAAACATATTCTGCGTTATTTCAATTTCACATAAGTGAAGTATCAAAATCTTCTGACCCACAAAGTTCTTTTCGTATGAGTGACATGACCTGCTGTAGCAGGGAAAGAAAGGGAACCAATGGAAAAATACCCCTATCGAGCTCATGAAAAGCTAATATGCTCACCGTTTTGAATCACTCACTGAAAAGTGGGGTACGAACTGTCTCATTCCACCTTCCTCAGCATCTTTAAAATTTTTCCCAAACTTCTGTACTGCGAACATATTCGTGCTTTATGATTGAAGGGGTCAGTGTCAGTGGTGAAGAGACGAAGTAATAAATACCGGAAGATAGTGGACAGTGGTTATGGAACAGAAAGAACGAAGGAGACAACTGCAGTATGAGAGAAAGAGAGGGAGAGAAGGGCAATGGAACACCGCTGATAGTAACAGAACATTGTTAGGAAATGAGTGAAGGAGACAGCGATAGTGGCAGAGGAATAAATAGAAGGAAAAGTAGAACTGGGTGACAGCCAGTGATATTGTGAGAGCGAGTCTACGACAATGACAACGAGGAAGAGAGACAGTGATACTGAGAAGAGACAGCAGCATTTGGAAGGAATGAATGAATGAGACAGTGACGGGAGACAGTGGCAGTAGTAGGACAGGACGAAGGAGACTGTGGCTGTGAGACGGGGGACAGTGACAACGAGTTGGGCTGAGTGAGTGAGTGAGAATGGCCAAGTGAGACACCATGGGTATGAGCGCCTTTCCGCGATGGGTTAGTGGATGTGAACGGATTACAATTAGGGGGGCTTGTGGGTGTGAGATGTGAGCTGCATGTTAAATATAGCGCGAGTACGTTGGAATGCCAAAGTTTTTGAAGTGCTGAGGAAGGTAGAGTGAGACAGCTTACATTCAGCGTTTTTTAAAAGAGGAGTACATTAGACTTCTTTGTGCTCCGACAGCATTTTTTCGCTGGTACATATTACTCAAAGTAGCCTGCCACGTTTTTATGTCCATTTCAACTTAATCTCAGGAACTACTACAGTAGATGAACTGATTCACGAGAAAGGCTTGTGTACGTATTTTAGGAGTGTTACAGGCAAGAGACGACGTCTGACTGCTGTTACTTAGTGCGGTCCGAGGGAAGCCGGGGCAGGTCGCTAGGCGATCCTAAAAACAATGAAACACCTGACGCAACTGCTACGTTAGTATGGATACTGCACCAGTTGGCTCTTGGAGGACGCCGACAAGTTTCAGAGCAGCTATGGCCACATGAACGCTGTCGCCCCTATGCTGATGTCTGGTAAAGGAGACCGCTTATAAAACACTAATACGACCTATTCTTGAGTACTGCTCGAGCGTTTGGATCCCTATCAGGTCGGATTGAGGGAGGACATAGAAGCAATTCAAAGGCGGGCTGCTAGATTTGTTACTGGTAGGTTTGATCATCACGCGAGTGTTGCGGAAATGCTTCAGGAACTCGGGTGGGAGTCTCTGGAGGAAAGGAGGCGTTCTTTTCATGATTCGCTACTGAGGAAATTTAGAGAACCAGCATTTGAGGCTGACTGCAGTACAATTTTTCTGGCGCCAACTTATATTTCGCGGAAGGACCACAAAGATAAGATAAGAGAGATTAGGGCTCGTACAGAGGCATATAGGCAGACATTTTTCCCTCTTTCTGTTTGGAAGTGGAACAGGGAGAGAAGGTGCTAGTTGTGGTACGAGGTACCCTCCGCCACGCACCGTATGGTGATTGCGGAGTATGTATGTAGATGTAGATAGTGTGGATAGACAGTGGGGCTAACAGTCTGGGACCGGCGAGAGGGGGGGCACAAGTAACACGGGAGGACGGGGCTGGCCTGGAATGTCCTGGCGTGGGGATGCAAGTAACGCATCATGCTGCGAATCCTTGGTGGCTGCCTTCATTCTCTCAGTGTGTTCGCATAAATGGTGAGCTCCCGTTTCCAAATGTTTCACACGAAACTGTGTTATGCTTAGCTCAAAGGGGACTAATCGTGCACCAGCTTATTTTATTTATATATTTATTTATTGTTCCGTGGGACTACATTTAGGAGAAGTCTCCATGGTCATGGAACGAGTCAATACATGAAATTATAACACGATTGTAGAAACAGATAAAATGAAATATAAGAAACATATTCAGGCGACAAGTCGTTAGTTTAAATAAAGAAAATCAAGAATGTAACACTGGAATTTGCTTCATTTTTTAGCTCTTCCAGGAGCTCCTCGACAGAATAGAAGGAGTGAGCCATGAGGAAATTCTTCAGTTTAGACTTAAAAGTGTTTGGGCTACTGCTAAAATTTTTGAGTTCTTGTGGTAGCTTGTTGAAAATGGATGCAGCAGAATACTGCACTCCTTTCTGCACAAGAGTCAAGGAAGTGCATTCCACATGCAGATTTGATTTCTGCCTAGTATTAACTGAGTGAAAGCTGCTAACTCTTGGGAATAAGCTAATATTGCTAACAACAAACGACATTAAAGAAAATACATACTGTGAGGGCAATGTCAAAATTCCCAGACTATTGAATAGGGGTCGACAAGAGGTTTTCGAACTTACACCATACATAGCTCGAACAGCCTGTTTTTGAGCCAAAAATACCCTTTTTGAATCAGAACAATTACCCCAAAAAATAATACCATATGACATAAGCGTATGAAAATATGCGAAGTATACTACTTTTCGTGTTGAAATGTCACTTATTTCAGATACTGTTCTAATGGTAAATAAAGCGGCATTTAGTTTCTGAACAAGATCCTGAACATGGGCTTTCCACAACAGCTTACTATCTATCCGTACGCCTAGGAACTTGAACTGTTCCGTCTCGCTTATAACATGCCCATTCTGTCTGATTAAAATGTCAGTTCTTGTTGAATTGTGGGTTAGAAACTGTAAAAACTGAGTCTTACTGTGATTTAGCATCAAATTATTTTCCACAAGCCACGAACTTATATCATGAACTACATTATTTGATAATGTTTCAATATTACGTACAAGATCCTTCACTACCAAGGTGGTGTCATCAGCAAACAGAAATATTTTTGAATCACCTGTAATACTAGAAGGCATATCATTTACATAAATAAGAAACAGCAGTGGCCCCAGCACCGACCCTTGGGGAACGCCCCATTTAACAGTGCCCCATTGGGACTGAACATCATTACCACTCTCAATATTGCGGAGGATTACCTTCTGCTTTCTGTTCTTAAAGTAGGAGGCGAACCAATTGTAAGCTACTCCCCTTACTCCATAATGTTCCAACTTCTGCAGTAATATTTTGTGGTCAACACAGTCAAAAGCCTTCGTTAAATCAAAGAAAACACCTAACGTTCGCAACCTTTTATTTAACCCGTCCAAAACCTCACAAAGAAAAGAGACTATAGCAATTTCAGTTGTTAAGCCATTTCTAAAACCAAACTGTACATTTGACAGCAAATTATGTGAATTTAAGTGCTGCAGTAACCTTGTATATACAACCCTCTCGATAACTTTAGCAAACACCGATGGCATAGAAATAGGTCTATAATTGTCAACATTATCCCTGTCTCCCTTTTTATAAAGTGGCTTCACTACCGAGTACTTTAATCGGTCAGGAAACCGACCACTCCTAAAGGAAAAGTTACAGATATGGCTAAGTACTGAGCTAACATACGTGGAACAATACTTCAGTATTCTGCTAGATACCCCGTCATATCCATGAGAGTTCTTGGTCTTTAGAGATTTAATTATTAACTCAATCTCCCTCTTGTCAGTATCATGGAGGAGCATTTCAGGTAACAGTCTCGGAACACGTTTTTCTAAGAGCGCTATATGATTCCCTGTTGGGACTAGGTTTCTATTTAGTTCACCTGCTATATTCAGAAAGTGATTATTAAGTACTGTACATATATGCGACTTATCAGTAACACGGACATCCCCACTACGCACTGATTCTATATTCTCGACCTGTCTCTGCAGACCAGCCACTTCCTTTACGACTGACCATATGGTTTTAATTTTATCCTGAGACTTAGCTATTCTATCTGCATACCACATACTTTTTGCCTTCCTAATAACTTTTTTAAGTACTTTACAATACTGTTTGTAATGGGCTGCTGCATTTAGATTTTGACTGTTTCTAACGTTTTGATATAATTGCCACTTTGTTCTACAAGATATTCTTATCCCTTTAGTCAGCCACCCAGGCTGCCTGTTTGTGCTAGTACCCTGTTTTGAACGTTCTAACGGAAAGCAACTTTCAAAGAGCACGAGAGAAGTCTTGAGGAAGGCATTATATTTATCGTCTACGGTATCAGCACTATAAACATCTTGCCACTCTTGTTCCTTGATAAGGTTTACAAAAGTCTGTACAGCAACTGGATCAGCTTTCCTAAAAAGTTGGTAACTATATTTAACATGTGTTGCAGCACAAAAATCTTTTAGACTTAAAATTTGTGCATCATGATCTGAAAGGCCATTCACCTTTTTGCTAACAGAATGCCCTTCTAATAATGACGAATGAACAAAAATATTGTCTATGGTTGTTCTACTGTTCCCTTGCACTCTCGTTGGAAAGAATACGGTTTGCATAAGATTATATGAATTAAGGAGGTCTACCAGCATCCTTTTCCTTGCACAATCACTTATACAATTAATATTGAAGTCACCACATATAACTAACTTTTTGTATTTCCTATAAAGTGAACCAAGAACCTCCTCTAGCTTTAGCAAAAATGTTGTGAAATCGGAGTCTGGGGATCTATAAATAACAACAGTAAGAAGTTTAGCTCCACTAAATTTAACCACACCTGCACAACATTCAAACACCTTTTCAGTGCAGTACTTTGAAACATCAATTGACTCAAATGGGATACCGTTTTTCACATACATGGCTACTCCCCCACACCGCAAATAGCTCCTAGAAAAGCTGCCAGCCAACCTGTATCCTGGTAAAGGAAGCCTCTGAATTATCTCCTTATTTAAGAAGTGTTCAGATATACCAATAATTTCAGAGTCAACATCTATAAGCAGTTCACTAACTTTACCTCTAATACCTTGTATATTTTGATGAAATATACTAATTCCCTCATTAATCGGATACCCAAGCTTTGTAGAAAGTGGTTTCTTTGTTAGAGAGACTTCCCTTAAGCAGGAATACCTATCAGCTGACTTCAATCTAAAAAAGGTACAGCTCTAACACCCGCAACTACCGGAATTTTCCCATGAGTGGTCCCACCACCCCCACCTATGCTGTCACCTATAAGTTTTGCCAACCTCCCCTTCCCATACCTGTTGAGGTGCAGGCCATGTCTAGTGAAACCCGTCCTACTGATAGACTCCACCGACACCACTGAAATGTGACTCATGCCTTCTGTCATCAGCGCACCCCCAAGTCTCATGTTATTATGCCTGACGGCTGTATTAAGATGAGGCCGATCGTGACGCTGAAACAGTTCCACGAAATGCACATTCGTGTTGCCAGTCTGAGTGGCTATCTTTTCCAGGTCACCATCTATGTCATACTCCCCATCCCTATCAATACTATTACCAGCCCCACCCACAATCACTACCTGATCCTCTTTAGTAAAATCCCTACATAACCCCCCTATGTTAAAAGTCACCTGAGCCAATCCTGCATTACGGTTCACAATGCCGGTGACCTGGTACTCACTCCCCTAAACTTCCTGCAACTGCTGGCCTACACCTCTACCATGAGAACTACCTAACAGCAGAACCTTCTTCTTTCTCTTAGACTTTGCAACTGTCCTAGCCACCGTAACTGCTGAGGTCTGCTGCATACTTTCTACATCTACAGCTACTAGAGATTCCTCTCCACTGGACTCTGACAGTTGGTCATATCTATTACAAACACCAATAGTAAAACTATCTGAAAATCTACTTCTCCTAGCAGATCTCTTGCCAACAGCCAGCTCCCATTCCCCAACCCCCTTCTCCCTCCTCATCCTATCTAGTTCCTCCTGTGCGTTTTTCAACTGCACCTGAAGGGCACAGATCTTACGCTCCTGCTCCTCTATCAACTTACTCTTGCTACATAACTTGCAGTTCCAGGAGAGGCTCTCACGAGAATGCCCACTGGCTTCCCCACTGCATTCCCCCCAGCTTAATAGACACTATTCACTGAATCTTCTTGTTTAACTGATATACTGAATTTTACTGTTTGCACCGTGGAGTTGCGTTGCAGAACTACCTTTTAATGTCTGTCCTGGTAATGTACCACTCTGTGGACTTAAACGTATGTACCGTGAATACTTAAGTGTAGGTTTCTGTCGTATCAAATATGGGCTTGAGTGGCAATAGGGCAAGAAGCCTGCTTTTTCTGTTAACGCTTCATGATTTTTAAGCTAGTACTTTTACGCTCGTGTCACGTTTTGATTTTAACGTTCCAATATGAGACTGCTGTGAGAATTTCTTCTAATACCTTAGTTCTATTTTAATTATCAAATGATTTACGGTTCGTAAAACAAAGCCCTTTGTTTTGTAACACAGTTAATGTGTAAAATCTGACAGCCATTGTTTGAATTTTACCTTTATAGCTGGTTCTATTGTGGTAAAATTTTAGAGGCTAGAGGTAGTTGCTGTCTTGGATGCTCTAACTGTAAAATATCTGTATACATTGATTGGTTCTGTGGTCAAAGGAGCAACATGAGTAATTCGTGCACGTGTTGATTGTAAAAAGAATTGCTTAATATTATTTGTTGAGTTCGGTCCGATGGCTATCCGAACCAGGATCCTTGTATCCTACGTGTATGTTGTCATTGAAAAGGGTCAACCGTTTCAAAAACATTCATTTTAAATACACTTTTGAGAGCCACAACGTGTTGTGAGAAGGACACGCTCCAGAGCAGTTGTCTCACCAGTAGGAGAGCCAGTAGTCGCAGAGGCTGGTGACGGCCTGCGTGGCGACGATGACGGCTGCGACGGCGAGCAGCAGGCAGCAGCCGCCCGCCGAGCGCGCGTAGCCCCACAGGGAGCGCCACAGCACGCGCGAGTCCACCGCCTCCTCCAGCACCTCGTCGTCCGTGTCCGGCGGCGACGGCGACCCCGGCATGCCCTGCCGACACACACACACCCGTCCTCACCTCATTTTTCCTGAACAGCCTGCTCACAGGCCTTACTAGCACGTAGATCTGCCATACCGTTTTCGCCAGTGGTACGACTGAAACACCCCCCCCCCCCCCCGCCCCACCACCACAAACACCCCTGCGTGCACAGAGTCGCTCACCTGAATAAATCTGCTGACCTTAGACAGACAAAATATCTGAAGCGCCACACAATAACTTAGTACTTACGAAGTAAGAGGCAACAGAAAGTAACCTGCATATTTGTAAAACAAGTTGGGTGTTAAAAAATAGACTAGAGCAGTAGTAAGAGTAAAAATATGTAATAAAGGTTAGTAAATAACAGGACGGAGAGAGAATGTACAGCGATGTTAACACGATTCTAGTAGTAGTAGTAGTAGTAGTAGTAGTAGTAGTAGTATATTTCTACGATTGCAGTAGTTACAGAACATTACATTTTAGTAATATTAACCGAAATTTGGTGGCACCAGCTTCTGCAATGGGCGTAGATAATGCAGTCTGAGGCCAACAGCTAAAAACTCGGCACTCGGGTGGAGGGTAAATAGAATTACGGAGTGCAGCAGCAGCCTATGAACGAGCAGCTCAGTGTCTCACTGAGGTCCTCACCTTGACGGCCGCGCTCTGAAGTTCAAATATGCGCTTACGTAACATCCGAAAGTTTAACATATTGCAATGAGATCAAACAAGTAGCAGAGGATAACCGCTGTTGGCCCGCTTCACCTCCGCGACTATTGTCAACATCGCAGCGATAACAGCCAAGGCAATAGCTTTAATTTATCCTCATAGCTGGCTTTGAATTGCGCAGCAGTGGAACAAATGTGCAAAAAGTAATGCAACCTTTCGGAAGTAATGTTTCATTTCTTGTTGGACGTGTGCCCTTTGTTTAATTGAATAAGAAATTGGTTGCGCATTACTACAAACCGTATTTACTGTCTTACTACATTAGATCTCTACAGAAGAATACTGAAGATTATATGATTATTTCGTTGTCTAACCAGAACTTACTGACCCGGATTGTGGAGGAAATAATTTATGTTACAACTTTACTAAAACAAGGAATCGGTTGATAGCACACATCTTGAGACATCGTCAAATGCCCGTGTGTAGTACGTGCATAGGGAGACCAACACATGAAAGCACTAAACAGGTTATAAAGGATGTACGTCGCAGTAGTTATTGAGAGTTGAAGAGGCTTGCACAGGATGGACTTGCGTGCAGAGGAGCAACAAACCACATCTCCGACTGAATATCGCAAGAACGACAGTACATTAGATGTGCCTGTTATGATGAGATTCAGCATGGCTTCCATAAAAAGTGTCGTGTGGACCCATTAAACAAGTCGGCCATCAAACGACTGTGTTACAATGGTCACAATACAGAAAATGAGGCACATAAGGACTAAACATGCTTCTCAAAAGTCGAGACCAACTTTTATTCCATCAGGAACCGTTGTGCACAGCGACCGTAGATTGTATGGAAGGAGAGGCACAGCAGTCAGTCGCAGTCCCATTAGTTTTTATTATGCTTGCAAATCTGGATTTCTGCTGTAAATAGCCATCCTCAGTGCATTTTCGTTACAATTCAACAGACTCAAACCAGTTCATGTCACCATGTTCTTACAGGGTGTATAGGCAGAAGAATACAAAGTCTTTAACTCAGGAGAGTTAATCGACGTGCAAGCTGAATATTGTTTTTGCCAGCGAAGTTTGTCGAATGTCTGTCTGACGGCCTTGTTTTTCTGTTCGTAGCGTAGAAACGGTATTGTATGTAAATGGGTAATTGTTTGATTACAGAGTTACTGGACAAAGACAAAACCGAGGAAATATGCAAGAGCGTGCGACCGAAGTGAGTGTTCAACCACCGTGCAAAACTTTTAGTATGAAATGCAGCTTCTAGATGGAGTGTAAAGAAAATTTAATTAGCCTCCGAAGGAGGCAGGTGACAAGGTTAGTGTTCGAAAGACACGCGGGTAAGCCCCGTCAATGTGAGAATCGTACGAGGCAGCATTAATTCAGGAGATTCAAAGAACAGCAGTGTTCTTCGTCACGGATTCGTTTAGTCAACGTGAGAGCAGCACAGGAATGCTTATCATACTCCAATGCCAGACGCAAAGAGACACACTTTGTGTCAAGAAAGGTTTACTGATGAAATTCCAATTGCGTGTGTTGCTGGAAGAGTCAAGCAAGGTATTAATCCTTCCTAAAACGTCTCGCAAATAACTAAGATGTGAAAACAGGAGAAAATCAGAAATATATCACAACAATCTCTTCTCCCTAACCATTCGCAAATAAAACACAAAAGTGGATCAACTATTTAGACACATGAAGTATCCATCACAGTGCCCCGTAAGATGGTTCGCGGAGAATGGAGTGATACAGTCATAGCAAGTTCATCGATTCTACAAAATTCAGCGAGCGGTCAGTTTTAGTCTGCAAGTCTCGTTATAGTTGCCAGCGAAGCTTACCACACCGTATTTAGTTTACACCTTTCTAGTCTCGTAAATAGCATAGCTGATATTTTAATCCAGGTTGTCCGTTGTCGTTCGTCAACAGTTGTGTTACGCTTACTAACCGTCATTAACTCAATTTCTAGTGCTATTGATTAAGAACGCACTTTTTTTATGGACCAGTACTGAAAATCAGGTCCATCCAGCAGCTTATACATAGTCGTCCTCAACCTTAGGACAAGAGGAGCACTTACTCTGTTCTGGAATCCGGGCAAGCTTTTGTACTCATTACGGAAGTCCCGCACATTCTTGGCTTACTCGAAAGTGACGTCTAAATGATGTGTACACGTCCAGCCTAACAGATTCGCCGGAAATCGCGACATATTAGGAAACAAACAGCCAACTATTTGAGACACTTTAGAATACAAGTGTAATTTCTGGTCGTATCACTCGTAGCAACTTTAGTCTTCGTTTTCTAATCAGACATAAATCACAAAATCTAAGAAACTCGTTCCTGAGAGAGCACATTCTTATATGTAAATGATATAGAATGTTGGAGAGCATACCTTTAAAAATTAGTAGGCCGGCCGAAGTGGCCGAGCGGTTAAAGGCGCTACAGTCTGGAACCGCACGACCGCGACGGTCGCAGGTTCGAATCCTGCCTCGGGCATGGATGTGTGTGATGTCCTTAGGTTAGTTAGGTTTAAGTAGTTCTAAGTTCTAGGGGACTTATGACCACAGCAGTTGAGTCCCATAGTGCTCCGAGCCATTTTTTTTTTAAATTAGTAAAGAGAGTTCCACGATCTGTTAAAAACGCTGAGATGATTATACTTGCACATAGTATGATACGAAACTACTTTCTTCAACTGTAATCCACGTCCTTAACCATTACGCTATGCTGAAGATATCCAACTATCAACAACCATGTTTTTCATTTTGGTATCTCTTAGAGGTCTTTTCCACTGATGCCTCACTGGCAGCTATAAAACAGCGTACCAAACTAGTGACAATTTTTCAACGCGCCATTGCTCTGAAACGAAATACGACGAAATCAATATGGCGTTTGTCGTGTTGAGTGCCTCTACCTTTGGACGTCGCTTCCTAGTAAACGTAGAGGACTTTCACTCCAAGCTGTGACTTCAGACGCCCAAAGTTCTGGCTGGCCAGTGCAGGTACCACGCAGACAGCTCCACACAGGGGAAGTCGCTCTGGAGCTATTAAGCGTGGCGGGAGAGGGCGGGGGGGGGGGGGGGGGGGCGCTCAGCAGCCGACGGAGCCTGCCTGGGGATACATCGTGCCAGCCAGGAAGAAAACTTACAGCGAATCTTACTTCGTGTGACGTGGGCCTTAAGCGAGCCTAATAGTCTCCGACTGGAAATTGCTTGACACAGATTACGAAAATACCAATCATGGACTCCAGGTTGGACAAAGCCCCCTACCATCAGATGTCAGCAACCGGCTCTGGCATTCCTAACAGCCAATAGGCAGCCACACCAATGATGAATTACATGTTACAAAATACGTAGGCCAGTGGCACAAAATGGGGTTCGCGTTGCATTAGTTTGCCGGTACAAAGAGTACATAAGTTGGTGAAATTGGTTTAGCAACCACGTGTGTCTGATCTGTAATACCAAAGCAATCGACGCAAACTGCACTTCGGAGGAGTGAGTGGCTGGAATAAAGGTCCTAGCGTATAGGGATCGTGGGAGAACAACACAAAAGAACTACCGTTCACTTCGCAACTAGATAAATTTCTCGAAGCGACGAAGTGATTTCAGAACGCATATAACGAAAATTGATGTCCGTGAATATCTTAAACTTCAGTAAGAGAGATCGCTGGTGACACTAGCCCATACATGGAAACACGTAAGGAATCGAGATGTATCCTACGCTCTGTGATGATTCTCTACCACGGCGATACCAGACAATAGAATGCTGCGTACGACATGAAACTTACGACGATGACTGACATTGTACAAGTCTGAGTCAGGTACGCCATTCGAGGTTGCTTCACTTTCACAGAATCTAGCCTATTTGTCGTTGCCGGTAATCGCAGTTCTCAAGCTCACGTGTAGTACGTGACATTGCCTCGCTCAATAGACTGAGTGCAAACAAGGGCATCTAAGTGTAGCTAAGCAAGTGAATTCGAATTAGTTTCAGCTATACTAACATTTAATAATGTCACTATTCAGGAATTATACTAGAATTAGCCACAGTGGCACACCAACTATAAACTAGCACATTTCTTAAATCCAGGCCACAAACAGTTAAAAGCGCGAACAATGTAAGGAAATCTAATCACCCCTATCTTCTTACTCGATACTATTTCAAAGGACAGAACAGTTTGAGTGTATTTAACATTACTCTTATCAGAATTTAATGCCACATTCGTTTATAGTTATTTAGGAGAACAAGGCAGTTCTCGAGATGAATGGATACAGACAATTGTGCTTTATTGAGGCCCACTCCCCTCCCCAATATACGAAATGAACATTTCACCATCACATTTCATAGTTTCCGAGACAAAAATGTGGTACCAGATGTAAAAGACTTAAATCAAGGTGGCGATGAAAACCGACGATGTTTATGGAGTACGAACTAAATGCAATGATTCTCGTCGCAAAAATGAAAAACACTGCGGCTAGACGACAGAACACAGCACGTTTCAGAGTGCTGAAATTGTATTAATTAATCGTAAAGTATAGGCAGAAGCACTAGCATATACATATAAGGGAGATTATTTGTGCTTTCAGTCTTGAAAAAAAAAAGAAAAGGACCATGATACGGAAATCGCGTGCATTAACTTAGAAACTCATTTCCGTTCACCTACCACTCAGATAACTTTTTTCTTGATTTTTTGAAATAATTCGTTTTGTAGTAATATCTTATGAATATCTGCAAAGAATGTACGTAGGGTAAAAAATATGACCCGCAACAGCTTAAAAGGAAAGGATCGGAGAGTGATGTCAGTGCCCTGGAAAATATTTTCTCACCTATCACCAACGTTAGATGCAGGATGCAGGCCTTCAGGTACCACACGAGGAAATAGCTACATATAAAATCTACACCCAAATAGCTGGAAATTGATACTGAAGATGAAGTATAGCACCACCATATAGGTACTTTGCTCCTTCAAATACCCTTGAGATATTATACTGCTGAAGTGTTAGAGACGCAAATACAAACAAAACCATCAAACTTCTGAAAGTTTACCCAATCACGTGGAACGAACAAAGTAACATCGCTCAATGTGAAACTGCAACACAACAAGAAAGTACGCAGTTTTACTGGAAGCTCTGTACACACTATGGACTAGAGGTTTTGAAGGTTACTCGTATCACTGCATAAATTGAAAAGAAAGAAAACATTAGACGAATATATGATCCCAGAGAAGAAAATGGAACACGGATAATTAGGAAAACATCTGGCCTTTACATCATATTAGACAGGTTCATTGAAGCCGTGTGCGAGGGACATTTGAAAAATCGAAGAAATGCGAGTATTTATAAAATGGGCACTGGAATGATGACTATTCAATGTTATTACGAGAGGCGTTCAGAACGTAATGCGACACACTTCTGAAAGCAGGTTGCTTTCATACAGGATTCCCGTACACCACATACCACCCACTCTTTTGGCTACAAAAAATTTTTCGACACCATCTCCGTTCAGTGCGACGACCTTTCGTCACCTTACTGCGAGAGCCCGTATGCCCAAGTAGTATCACTCTACTGTCAACGTCAGAGCCAGCGTGCTGTTGCATCAGTGATTATCTCTCCATTATTCACATACTGCTTCCTGCAGAGTTCATCCTTCATTGGGCCAGTCGCGGGGAAGTCGGAAGGTTTGAGATCCGGACTGTAGGCTATATGACGAAGAACAGTCCAACGAAGTTCTGTGAGCTCCTCTCAGGTGCGCAGACTTGTGTGAGGGCTTGCGTTGCTTGTAGGAAGGGAAAATTGTTTGTATTTTGTGGTGAAAAACACACAAGTTGTTTCTTTGGTTTACTGAAGGTAGCACAATTCACTTCAGAGTTGATCGTTGCATCATTAGAACAGATAAACTTTTTCAGTACGTCGATGACCGTCGCCGAGGGAGTGGCTTTGAACTTTTTATTCGGTGGAGATTACTATTTCATTCCGGTCCGATGTGATGAACCCATGTTTCATCGACTGTGACGATGTTCGTCAAAATGTTGTCACGATCAGCCTCGTAACGCGCAAGCATTTCCGCACAGACGGTCCTTCATTGCTGTTTATGGTGGTCTGTTAGGCTGCGAAGAGATCAGCAGGCACACACACCTATGAGCTCCCCAACTGGTGGACGAATGCGTCAGCACTGCCAACAGGTACTTACAGCTGGGCACCGAGGTATTTGATTGTGATCCGTCGATAATCTCGAATGAGAGTGTCTGCACGCTCAAACACTGCAGGAGTCACAGTTGTTTGCGGCCGGGAGGCAGGTGGGAGATCGGACACGTTTTGCGCGAACTTCTTGCTCCCAACAATTCATCGTGCTTTTGTTCACTGCAAGTTCTCCTTAGACATTATGCAAGCGCCTATGAGTATCTGCGATGCTCTGGTTTTCTACCGCAAGCAACTCCATGACAGCCCTCTGCTTGGAACGCACCTACGTTACAAACGACATTTTGAAGGCTACATACAGTGCCGTCACCTATCACAGCTACATGATACTATAGGGGTTGATACTGGAATATTGTATAATGTCCTACAACAAATTCCGCGACAAATAAAACGTTTTGCATTACTTATTGAACTCCTCTCGTAATTGAAGGAAAGTTAAACGAGCTGTTTATGTGAGGTACGAACATTGTAGTAGAAATCGTCTTACTATTTCAACACTAATAACAGAGCACAGATTCATCCGTAAGTTTTACAAGAGAAGTATCAAGAAAGAGTCGAAGTAGAAGTACCGTAATAAATACATAGAGTTTTGGAATAGTAAAGAGACCAAAGCCGGGATGCCAACTACAACGTGCAAATTCATTCTTCAAGTGAAGAAGAAGAAGAAGAAGAAGAAGAAGAAGAAGAAGAAGCCGTCTTATCAGGAATGTTGAGTCTTAACGACTGTCTCTTACCAATTTAAAGAGCTCTGTATTTTTCTGTGATATTGATAGCCGCGAACTTCTGCGGATGTCTTCTTCCTGTAAAATGAAACATTCAGTGACGAATCAGCACAAATGATTCTACAATGAGGACAAAGTGATGTCTCATAATTGTTTATTTGCTTCTACCTATTTGTAACCTGACATGTAGCAGCTAAGATGAGTCGCAAATTTACGTTACGTTACTTAATAGATGGCAGTATTTGACATTTACTACAAAAGATACAACATCTGCTTATAAGGAAGTGAGAGTTTCTTAGTGATAATAGACTTCGTTGTTAAGAATGAGAGAAAATTGTTGCACTATTGAATTTATTGCTAGAAGTCTTATTTTTAGGCTTTAATGCCGTGGTGTTTGGAGTATTTTAAGACTAAAGCAACGATCTTCGTAATTTTAAAATCTTACCTCAGGCTTTTGTTACCTATAGGAATGCTGTCTCACTACACATTTACGAGTATATAGAATTTAGATAACTGTTTCAAATTTTCCTGTTTTCAAGACACTAAATGTTTGATTAACTTTTTGAAACCTCTCAATTTTATTTATTATTTTGCCCGTTTTGGAGTATAATTTGGAAACCTTGACAGTGCAGATGAATGATATTTCTGAATAACCTAGCTACCAAAGCATTAGACTTATTTCCAATAAAATTACTGTAAAACGGAAAAGTAGCATGTTTGTTCTTAAGTAGCAGATGGACCTACGAGCAGTAGTGCAATTTTTAAACCCTGTCGTCTTTATAACGGACAAAGATTTTCAAGTAGTGCAGAGGCGTAATGCCTCATGTCGTCACAAGGAAATGTTACAGCTAGAACAGCTGTCAGACAGTAGTTGCCTGGGATATTAGGTAACTGTTGCCACCGAGTACGCACCTTAAGAGAAAGCAGTACTTAAATCGAATGTTTGTCTTTTGCAACAGAACATCTTATTTTTTGGCAGTATCCAGCTTTGGAACGGTAAAAATTCTTTGTTACTAGTATCACCAGAGAAAGAAAGCTCTGTTTACCTTTCTTATAAATGGCAAGAACGTATTTTCAGTGCCAAAAAGCTACTTCAATGCATGTTCAATGCTCGTGTTTCATTGAGACAAGGTACAGAGGAGGTCGTTCACTTAAAATACAGCAGTAGAGATCTCACTAAACGCTTCAGGTCTTATGAATTTCGTACAAAGTGAAGCAGCAGTTCATTGTATCAGCTTCAAATTTTGTATGGTATAGTCTGAATTTAAAATGTAGCGTCCTCTCGGCAGAGTTTCTACTGAATGGTAATGCTTCGCACTTACCATGGTCGAGACTGATGATGCTCGCTTGGACAGAGACAGGGAGAGCCTCGACAGCCTCCGGAATTCGTACTCCTGCTATAAAATGACAGAGTTATTAGGTTGTTACGAAATACTCGAGTACTAGGTAAGAGGTTTAGCATTTGTGTACTTACGAGTTCAGGCGTGCCCGACTCTCCCGGTGATTCGTCCTCGTCTGCACTTGACAGCAGCACCGAAAAGCTCTTGCTTCTTTCAGTCAGTTCCTTAAAAGTTCCTTGGTCTTCAACCTTGCCCTATTAAAAGCAAATAACATTTTCTCTATATACCGTTTAAAAAACTGCGCGCGCGAGCCCACACACACACACACACACACACACACACACACACACACACACACACACTCTGAATGTCTATCATTAAACTGTAATTTAGGTTAAGTGAAAGTGCTAAAAAGAAACAGCACTAAAATGCCTGTATTCAATGTATTTTTGCTCCATGATATAATGTTAGATTTACTACAGAGTTACATCACTGAATTTGTCCCATCAGGATCTAGTATTTGACGGCAAAAATAGCACAGTTCATTTAAAAAATAACGTCAATGCATATATATCTGTTCATGAAGTAATGAACGTATTGCTGTTTGTGTCAGCATCATTGTTCGACTAGGTGGAAACAGATTACAGTAATGTCTTTAACTGGTCAAAAGCAATTTGATGTGAAGTTGTTAGGCGCATATATACAGGGTGTCCTGCCTAAGAGTCATCAGACGGATATCCTCTGATTTTTCGGCAGATATTTGCAATTTCGATTTCAGAATGTGTAACTCGAACCAGCACAAACAAATACTGCTCTTCACATGTCTTATGGAACGCACAATGTCGAGTTAAAACTTCGGTTTGTTTCCTTTTATAAGCAAAATGATTTTTAAACGTACCAATTCGATTCAGCTGCCCCAAATCATTCTCTAGCGATGTTCGTCTTATCGATATGTATTGAAAGCTGCAGTATAATATGAAGAATAACCATATTATTATTAATTTTTATTAATTTTATTGATATCTTTGTGAATGTTTTCATTAATGTGATACGTGCGAACAGTTCAAGATTTACGTGATATTCTATTTACTACAAAAGCGGCTCTACTATGAATTAGGAACAACGCATGATGCGGGCTGTTGTCTTACTATCTCAGGTAGATCCCTGATCTCTAAGGATGGTCGGAAGATGTAAAGGGCAGCAGTACAGCCCGATTCCCCACGAAAGTAAAGAATGGCGGAACATAAATGTTAACGATTATGCTTTTCTGACAGCAGTTTGATTGGATTCTATAAAACTGAGACGTATAGGGATTGGAGACATATACGAAGAAACAGCAAGAACTTTTTGTTTGAACGCTTATGCAGATGGTAGCGGGGCCTGCAGGTAGTAGTGTTTGTATTTGACCACGAGCACCACCTTCGCAATGTGCTTAATACGTCGCTTCAGTCGTCAGAACTGTGTTGTGTGTTATTTTGCGTGCGTTATGCTAAAGCCTAGCGAATTAGGAACGTGGGAAAATTGGTGCTCGTATGGTGGATGCTCGCATTACCAAGGCAGCTGAAGTGTTTGGTGTTTCAACAGGTACCGTCTGGAAGGTTTATACCGCATACAGGGGAAACAGACGTCACTCGCTAAATCACAAAAGAGACGAAAGTGTGTGTTGAGTATCGTGACAGAAGGTCATTGAAGAGTATTGACACAAAATAAGAAGATGACAGCTGCAAAAGTCACTGCAGTCGCATTTATCCTGATCAACAGTCAGCAGATCTCAATGTTACCAAGAATCTATGTTCTACTTTGTCGAGAAGACTGCGTGATAGCTATCTACCTTCATTGTTGCTATTCAAATTTTAACTATTTTGCGGGAAGAATGGTATAAAATTCCCTTGAAAACCATACAGGACCTGTGCTTATTGACTGTCAGACGACTGGAAACTGTTTTGAATACCAAGGAGTTTCCTACGCGGCACAGGGCATGGTGATGTGTTGCGTTCGTGGCGTTTCCATATTTTTGTCTATCCCCTGCATCTTCATACGAACACTTGATCTCGCGGCGATAGAGCTTGATATATTCGAGCCTTAAGCTGAAATGATTATTATTTAGTTTCCGTCCAATTACGCATCGCCCGTTGTCAATACACAGTTAATGCTTTGGAATCCATTTCCCCATTCTTATAAAACCTTACAATGCCTGGAACGACAGTGGTGGTCTTTTCATAACCAAATATACCTATTTCCGTATCCCTAGCTGTGCTGAGGCCAGGTGGCGTCTTTATTGACCGCTCATTATTTTAATTTCAATCGCTTCTTTTGTTGTGTTATCTTAGAAACCATTTGCCCGTGTAAGAAAGGCGTGGTAAACATTGAGTCGATTGCTTAGGGACTCAGCAACCCTGACGATACAGCGGTATAACAGTTCTGTGACCATGTAGCCACCGACCACATGGCTGTTACTTACCGCTTGTGGGTAGTTCAGGAGGATTTTGACGCACGCTTACTGAAATGTAACCTATTGACGTTGCTGGAAGCTCAAGACGTTTTAATGACAGCACTCAATGCTATTTTGTCAAAGGGATTGTAAGATGAAGTATTTAAACAAAGAAAAAAAAAAGACCAGCTCTTAAATTTATGCAAGTAACTTTACTATTGTTTGCCATATAAGGCAAATGGCTCCAGTTCACATTTGTATGCATGAGACGTAGCCACTGAAAATGTATTGTTCTGTTATGTCAGGCAGCTGTACAGTGGAACATATTTACATATTTTAAATAATAAAAACTGAGGTTGTGTATTATAGGAACACACACGTTAATAGCTGTCTCCCCACGTATATGAACTTTCTGCAGCCACCTGAACAGTAAGTATCTAGGTTATCAACCAGAAAGGAAATAAATGATAAAATGATTTAAATCAGTTTATCGCCTTACTATCTGCTAGCTGTTCCACAAATATCTCCTATACTGATTACTTCGGTGGGATACTTCCAACGAAAGAAGGGGAAACAGTTTCGTAGGCGTGATGCAAGTAGCTAAATGTTTCACCCATTACCTAATAGAAACCTCTACTATCCTTATGACTTTTTGTTGTTCCATCAGAGACAAAATGCTGACATCTTCGTTTGTGATTTATACATGTTTTAATAGCCGAACTCTCTGACAGTGTGGTGACCAACAGCAGGTGGATTATGGAAGACAAGTCAATAAGGCTGGAATTTGCAGCCCTTAGTTCCTTGGCAGTTGCAATCTTCCTCCATTATTTGCGTTATGGGCGGAAATAGGGAACATTTACTCATCTACCATAGCAATAAGCGTTTCGAGTGTCATTCTGAAGAGCGAGCTACTTCGTGCTAGCCATTATTGTCTGGGCCCCCAAGACCACCAAGGAGTACTCACGTTCGCTGCTAACTTATTTCAACCATGCCCACGTTTTTTTCCTCAGGATAGCGGAGATTCACAGGCACGCTAGTTGGCTAATCCTACGAGAGGCCATTTGGGTGGCCGCTTGCCTCTTTCTATATGTTCCATGTTTAGTCACTACCTGCAAAAATGTTGACTAGATTTCTTGCAGAGTGAAAGCGAAGTATGGAATGAATTCATGTCCGATCCATTTGATGCGTTTCGCATAGTACAAAGTTTTATCTCAACATGCGCTTCAGAAGGAAGAGAACGTCCTCGTCAAGAACCGAGATATCAGAACACGTGGTGAGGTGTGGTCGCTTGGTTTGGAGGGAGGGGGACGGCGGGGGCGGGGGCATGTTTGTGATTGAGAATAATGAATTAAGCTCATTGCTGTAAGTGCTTCCAAGAAACCTAATGACGTTTGTCTTCTTTTTCTTCTGTCGCCAAATTTCTGTAGTACTTTGTGAGATATAAGTAGTACACATTTGGAAACTCAGTTGGTTAATAATGAGTAATGCATAGATTAATAAGTCAAACGCTGCGCTAGAGAAAAAACTCATTTCTTTAAGTCACACTTAGTGGATGCCATACTGTAAGTCAGCATATTTTCTTGTTAATTTCCAATGGGAGGATTAGCTAATTCGGTTCGGGAGTTGCGTGTTTTGTCCCCTAAAAATACATATAGTTTCCTCAGCACTCAGCTCGTAGCTCAAGTGAAATGTTTTATACTGAGTGGAAAAAATAGAGAAAAATTTTGCTTTTTATGGCGCAAAAAATGCTATAAGCTCTGGAGAAAGAAACTCTCAGCAAAGGCGAGGCTTTTGCTATAGAACTCCTCTATTGATCGTCAACGCGATTTATGTTTGTTAGTTATTTAAACATTCAAGTGACTTTCAGTCGAATAGCGTGTGTATAATTGTAATTTAGCCGCATAAAAATAATTAAACATAATTTTCCGTGGTCCTTTGGAGGAGGAGGAGGAGGTGTTGCAGGATGTTCGGGAATAATGATGGATGTTAGCGTATGTACACTGAAATGATTTCGTGAAAACAAGATGTTAAGAAAGGTATGATGCAGAAAATGTTTTTGCTATGAAGACAAAGATATTTTAGTAATTTTTTGGCTACTGGAATACAGTGAAAGTTGTTAGAAACATTTTTCATTTCTAGATTATAGTCTGCTACCCTTACTTAATATCATATGGTTGGTTAGAGCTTTGAAGGAGAAAATAATTTCTGGAATTTGCTGTTGCTGTAAGTAATTCTTTCAACGGATCGCTATATTTCAAATACGCGAGGGGGACGTTAACTTGTTTTATCTTCAAGTATGTAAAATAAAAATCCACTTCACGAGATTTGACCGCAAATATAACACAGCCTGGTAGTAGTGGCGCATCTGTAGTATACCTGGGCTCTCATCTATTAACACGGGAGATGCAACAACAGTTTTCTGAAACATTGGATCCGTATTTTTTTCTGCAATTTTCAGACCGTAGTTGGTTACCAAAGGAATTTCTCTCACGAAACATGGATCTTAATTTCACTTGCTCATTGCATTATTAACAGCAAACTCACCTTATTGGCTTTCTGATACGGTGTTTTGACCCGATATTCTGACGACCGACTTCTCAAATATTTATTACTTACGATACTTTGTTTCACTTAACTAAGTCCGATTAGCACTTATACTTTGTACTTCTACTATATCAACTCGCATTTTGTGACTTCGTATTTATCCCGCAGAGCAAATCCCGTCTTCAGTGTCTAACACGCCCACGTGTTTGTTTTCAGATACTGACATCCTGTTTAGTTGCGAAATATGATCCAAGTCCTCTGGCATTACATAAGGTATAAGATGTGCATTTGATCATTGCTGGTTAACAGCTAATCCGTCACACCTGTTAGCTTAGACAATTTTAAAAAAATCGATTTCGAGTCTGATCACAGAGTAACACACCTTAGAGAGACACTATAATTTTAGCGAAACTTTCGTGTGAATCTGGAGTTTTAGGACCACTGACGGAAGGCTCTGCCAGCTGGCAGTGTTCAGATACAAACACATTTCGTTGAGTGTCATATTACTAACTGTCCGGCGAAGCCGCTGTTAGTGTTTTGTCTACTGACACACACCTCATTGAGGACAATGATGTTGCTGGCGGCGTGCAGGTGCTGGATCTGGTGAGTGACGAGGATGCGCGTCTTGTTAGACAGCAGAGAACACACGCACTGCTCGAAGAGATGCTTGCCCACGTGTGTGTCCACCGCCGACAGCGGGTCATCCAGCAAGTAGATGTCCGCGTCTCCGTATACCGCCCTGGAACGAGATAAACGAAATATAAACCAGTCATGCCAAAACCACGGCACGTCTCACACACTTGGGTTTCAAAGCTGTTAGGAGATTGCGCTGATTTCTTAGTACAAGTGGAGAGGCATCAAAGTTGGAATGCGCAACTGATGAAACTGTTGTCTAAAGTTTTAAAGATATATTATCATAGTCCAATTCCGGTGCCATCTGAAGCTCACGTAAACATTACTCTCTTCATATTGCCTAATTAATCAAATGGCAGGTAGACCAGTAACGTACTCGTATTTTGTTATTTGCGCATCTTCAGTGCTGTGGTCTTTTCTTGTGGGAAAGAGGGGTTGGGGGAGAGGCGGGTTGAGAGTGGAGTATCCGTAACAGATTTCCAATTTCCAATTTCCACTAAATATTTTGGTAGGCGTGTATTTTCAAAAGAAATGTAGTGCATCTCGCAGATTGGCAGTTTACAAAGAGCACATTCATTTTGATTTAGATGTAGGCTACTGAGATAGCTACAGTATAAATGCGAATATTTTGAAGAAGAGATGATCGGAAAATAGGTTCATAAATTCTCTAATGGCACTACGGACTTCAAATATGGTTTTCATTAAAGTAGTCGTTAAATAAAGACAGGCTGGATATTTGTCGTCTGAGTGGTGTTATGATGGTGCAATTTTATAAGGTCTCAAAAGCTGAGGGAAGAGGTTAGAAACATTGCCTGCAGCAGAACTTTAAAATGGGAAATGCATGTACCGCGCTCTTGTATTGTGGATGCTATTAAGTAATTTAAATATTTAATTTCCACTGACAACACTGTTCAATTAGATGGGTGCCTCAATTGCATAGGTTAACTTCTTCCAGTCTTTTGGAAAAATACTGTATTCGTCGCACCATTAGCATAAGCTTACCGCACGAAAAATTAGCCACTTGGAGTGTAGAAGACAATTTCAGGAGCCTGTAGATAAGCATGGGACAAGGTGGCTGGCGGCAAACTGCTGTAGTAGCACAACGTGAGATACCCGAAGATGATGCAGCATTAGTATTTGTCTCGTTCGCTGTGAACCATAGTGTAAGCAAAACCGAGGTAACGGAATGACAAAATTTGATAATAGCTTTCAGATATACCAAAGGCCCTCCTTTGAAATGAAATGTTGGTTTCACTGGTGCATTGCTTCGTACTGTCTTAATGATTTACCAACAGCGAAACGATGTTTATGAGAAATTTCAGTCGACTTGTTAGGAAACAACGGTAATTATAGACAGAAGTATCCAATGAGTTTCACTACTTGTGGCTAACAGTTGCTTTGGTAGGGGGGTAGGAATTGTCATGGTAAGTCAATGCTTGGCTTTCGCTGATAATTTTCACGGAGATTCACTACATGGACTATTGGAGCAAAGATGGTTACAATAGCTGATTGGTCAGCCCAGTTATATAGGAGAAAAGGAACAGTGAACTGAGGAATGCTAGAAGCTTGTGAGACAAAGTATGTGTGAATAGCGCAGTTTTGCTCTCTACATGTCTTTATGTAGGCATGAAAGTGGCGTTGGTAACTGGAAGACAGCCGATGATGATGATGATGATGATGATGATGATGATGATGATATATATCCATTGCTTGGTAGCAGGCTGCTGATGTGATGGGTACCTTAGATATGCCACACCGAATTGCTTGGTAAGGTTTTTCTGGTATCGTACGGAGATTGTGTTCCTGTACCGTAGTTGGCAACGCGAGGACATTAACGAGGACTCGCTGCAATCTGCAACGACGTATGGAAGGCGCTCCTGAAGAACACGCACGCTTCCCTTTCGCCACAGCAGCGCACTTATGCTGTCATTATAGCGACGAGCCAGCAAGAGATCTGCCCAGTTGGAGACCTCATGTACTGCAGAATCATAATTGTCTATGACCAATGAGTAGTGAACTCTCAGATGAACTTTTAGGGTTGTTAATGTCGAACTTTGTACTTCAAGAGAGCAGTTCGTTAATTAGTGCATCAAGTGATGCTTTGCTAGTCCGTGACAGTTGTGAATTATCCAGTACTCCTGTTGCAAAAAACTGTCAAAGTTAAGTAAATCTTTTATTCGTTTATGTAATAAAGTGAACTATATTTCATGTGTTCTATTGCAATGGTCCTAGAGCAATCAAAGAACCCACAGTTTTGACCAGATGGTAGTAGTATTGCCTGGTCACAAGAGTTTTGTAATTAAAATTTCATCTTGATGGCTATAAAATTACCAGGCATATCCTCACAGGTCAATTGTAGCACCAACTGGAGTGCACCTGCCAATGCTTCGCTTGAAGGACGTGCAGGAGCTATCTCACATCTTGACTGGCCCTCGAAGTTCCTAGCCATGAATGCCAATGAAAATAAACTCTCAGAATAGAACACAACATACGTCAGAGGCAATATCAGAAACTTCCAGGATTAGTAATGTCAAGGCTGGGCGGATAATGACACCCCACACTGACTGCCTCGCCTAATCTATGTTACAGTAAATATCGGCTGTTATGGCATATAGAGGTGTAACACGCAATTAGGTATATGTAGAGTTTTTTCTGCTTCTGTGCTATTTATATTTCACAGTAACTTTTTCGTAATGGCCATCCCAATTCAGTACTGTGCAGAAGACACCAGTATTTACTGGCAGCAAGGTTTGCCACTTTCAGATCCACCTGAGAGACATTTTACATGGAGATAATTCTAAGGGCGACAGTACCTGGCGAGGTTGATGCGCGCACGCTGCCCCCCGCTGAGGGTGGCGCCCTTCTGCCCAACGACGGTGCCGTCTCCGCGTGGCAGCAGCTGGAAGTCCCTCTCGAGCGCGCACGCGCGCACCACCTTGCGGTACCACTCGTGCTGGTAGGGCCGTCCCAACAGGATGTTGTTGCGCACGGTGCCCGCGAACACCCACGGCTCCTGGCTCGCGTACGCCACGCGGCCGTTCAACGACACGCGGCCCTCCGATGGCTGCAGCTCACCCAGCAGTGCCTGCAGCACTGAACTCTGTAACAACAGGAAGCACAAGAAGAGTCAGTTATCCGCACCGGTGCTTTGAGCCTTTGAAAAGAGAGAGAATGGAAATATCTCTTCCGACCATTATTTTGCAGTCTGTAAGAGAGTGGGCATATTTTGCATTTTCGTAACAGTATTCGGAAATGACTAGTTTTCTATGTCAGCAGCCATAAGCTGTTCAGCTGCTTTTCCTGATGAATTTTTGGCCATTGGAGCAGTTAATGATAGTGCCACATGGCAGCATCCTATAGCGCCCTACTATTATGAAATAGGGACAAGAGGACTACACCAATACTCCGAAAGTCACTGTAAGGCGTGCGGCCGAGGTTACTTCTGGCAACAAGTTTCGCAAATGAGCGCAGGACGAATGAGCGCTCTGTCATGTGACAGACTTAGGTCCTTTTACATTGTTTCAATAATACGTCTTCTTAGCACTCTGCTAATGTGCTCTGTGACACTTTACGAATGGGAGAAAATTTTCCATTAGCTCGTTCTTTTTCATTGGAAGACTCAGATCTTTCAGGGTGTAGTACCGTTTATATCGCCATTACACAGTAGCTATTTCTTCGGAAAATGAATGGTCGATGGAGCTCTTCTTCCAAGTAGACCTACTGTAGTTCACAGATCTCTTAGCACGTCCACTGATGTTTTGGGCGCTATTCTTCTGTACCTGGGATGGAGATTGGAATTTTTGTGAATATATCTGTGTGAGTGGGCTTCCTCTTGACATTGCGCCCTGAAGTTCCGTCAGTTTTTCTAACTACTGTTATATCCAGCAATGGAATCACTAGGGCATGATGTCACACTGATTTAACCATTCTTTATATGTCCTCAAGCGTCGTTTAGCAGTGACTACAGAAATGTGTGTCTTATGAGGAGCTCCTCAACGATTGTACCTCATTATTTTCAACTCACTGGGTACAGACTTTGTGCTAGCTGAATTGCTGGTACTACTTTGGATTTCACGAGTTATTTCTTCTGCTGATTTGATGCAATTTTCTACAACCACCATCCCCAGTGCTCAGCTGCCCGTGTTCGTTAAGACACGTCTGCCTGGTTTTGGTTTAGCTGTGGTTGTGCTTTCGCGTTGTCGTTCAGTTACATCACCATTAATCGAACTGATCAGCTTTAGAAGGGTTAATGTGTCCTGATGGATTTGTTACTCAGGTGATATCGAACGTCTGGTCGACGATAGAGGTCAGTGAGCCCGCCTGGGCGACCCACTCTGTTACTGTTTCTCGAGTTTCAACACAATTCTCTCGCCATTTTAAATGGCAAGTCCGCCTCTCGTGACATCTAGTGATCAGTTCCACGTCATATATGGATAGTTAGATCAGCTAGCGTATTTACAGGCGTCGTCTGTGATAGATGCGCCGGAGTCGCGGTACGGTTGGTGGGGACAGGGGGTAGTTCCTACAGTCTAGTTGTGGTGGGCCAGTGTTTCCCTAGTCATCCTAAATGGGTTGCAGGGGAGACCTAAGAGGCTGCTATTATTTTTCCAGGATGATAGTCGTTTCGAAGCACCTGATGGAAAACAAACGCTACAAACCAGAAAAAATGGTTCAAATGGCTCTGAGCACTATGGGACTTAACATCGATGGTCATCAGTCCCCTAGAACTTAGAACTACTTAAACCTAACTAACCTAAGGACATCACACACATCCATGCCCGAGGCAGGATTCGAACCTGCGACCGTAGCGGTCACACGGTTCCAGACAAGCGCCTAGAACTGCACGGCCACACCGGCCGGCAGAGCGTTAATTATTAGCGGTCTTCATGTGAAATTGTTTTACAAGTGCAGTGTCCGGAGAATTGGTACATGGTCCTTCAAACGATTCCAATTAAATCCACGTAGCTGTACGCCGCCTATTTGTCTCGTGCGTGGATTCATGCC
The DNA here is from genome assembly GCF_023864345.2 of Schistocerca serialis cubense. Taxonomy (NCBI): domain Eukaryota; kingdom Metazoa; phylum Arthropoda; class Insecta; order Orthoptera; family Acrididae; genus Schistocerca; species Schistocerca serialis. The sequence continues at coordinate 855,031,847 of NC_064639.1, read as the reverse complement.
GCTACATATGCTCCGAGGCACGGACAAAAGGACTGGTATCTGTCCTACGGCCTAACTGAACAATATGAAGTTGCGAGCCGTAAAGTAAATACCAGCACATTAGTGGCTGAAACGTAGCATTGTGGTGAAACAAATTACTTATTTTCCAAAACCCTCTGGTCTGTAATTGTGCGCACTGGTGCGTATCCGTATTACCTGCAGATTTATAGAAACCAGCACGTTTTGTACAGGTCTATTTATGACATGGCAGGTTTCGGGATTTCGTTCATCTTAAGTTGCAATTATACATTAATAAGGTCGATCAAATTGTTTCCTTTCGACGCCGTACAGTCCTGAGTCGGTAGGCCAATCAGATAAACTCACCGTGAGCATTGAGGCAATCGCACCATCGACGCACTAGGTTGAAGACACGCATTTGGTAAAAGGCCGAGTCCTGCTGCGTGAAAAGGTACTTAACTGCCTGCTGCATATCGTCATCCGGCAAGAAACTTGGACCCTTTAGGGCCGTTTTTTAATGGACCATAGGCGTTATAATCGCGTGGAGGTCTCCCATCTGTCAGTAACGGATGGGGCTGATCTCGCAGATCGACCGCCGTCGTTTGACGAACCACGACTAGCACGGAACTTGGAGCACCATCCCGTAACGGCGGTTTCCGATAGGGGCATGCTGCCCCATACACATCCTTCGAAAGACACGAATGCCACACTAATCCCTTGCTCATGTCGGTGCTTACATACCGGCATCGGAGTTGAGCTACGTTGCATATACGCTGCAGCAACGCCCTCAGACGAAAACATTTTGATCGTCCCTTTTATCTTTTTATGTAAAAAATTTGTATGGACTGCGTTTTGAAGGCTGCGACTGCACTATGTCCTGTAATTTGTAGCTCTTTCTTATGTCCACAGCACCAACAAATTTTTATGTTCATTGATTCAATGCAACATTCGCCATCTGGTCGATCCCACGTCAACATGTGTGTGCCAAACGCGAACTGATGAAGCTCTGTCACAGTTGCATTACCGTCGTTGTCACAGTTGCTTACCTAGCGACCGAACAACAAATGGTGAGAAATGTGGAGATATGACCTCCAGTTTACTGTCGAATTAGAAAGCATTGTCACCAGTTACTTTAGTAACAACGTGCTACATACTGTACTGGAACCAAATAGCACCTGCGCGGTTCAAGAGTTTTGGCGGCGTATTTCCAATTTGCTATTTACACTTTATGTGAGTACACTAACTGACTGCGTGGCTAAATTGCGGCTGTTCGTAAAGCACGCACGACACACCTCTCAGCCGACTGTACACACAATGTAGCAGTCTATTGGTGCAGCGGTGGTTTTACTTGGTTGTCAGAAGTTCCATGTACTGTAATCCAGCGATGACGGTACTATGGCGGAAATAATTCACTTTTTATACATGTTCGACCAACATTTCACTAAATTAATAAAAACTGGATAAAAATTAAAGAATCTAGTAGACGCTCACCTTCATTTTTGCTCATTCATGGCCCCCGACCATTGGTTTCTTATCTTAAAACACATTGTTCAGAATTATTTAACATTTGTACCACGGGCGCATTGAACAGCACATCTTGACTCAAATATCCTAATGTGCGTGATATTATGTAATTCTAAACGAGTACGACAGTTTCACAATAAAGCTTGAGTGTAATTTATGTACAGACTACTGGTATCAAATGGCGATCGATTCAATACACTTCACAAATGTATACAGTTTCTATTACATTCAGGGCCTGTTAAGGTCCAAATGATGCAAGCGGCCGCTCGGGTGCCCAGTTGAGGGATACCGTGTAAAACTTTTCTATGTTGCTTGTCAGAATGGTACTCAGTTACATTCCGGTGAACATGGTTTAGCCCGCGAGCCGTTTGCGAAATAACTGCGAATAAGTGGCTACGATTAGTACTGACCTCAGTATAAAATATTGTCCTCTTTTCTTACTATTCCCAAAGACTCCTCCCCACATGAATGATGGCCCTTCCCATTGTTCTGGTAGATTGCGTGCTTCAAGGATACACATAGCCGTAACGTGGGTGCAACCACAACGGAGGGGTAGCTGTGGAGGGGCGAGACAAACGTGTGGTTCCTGAAGAGGGGGCAGCAGGAGTTGCAGGGCCAAAACTCTGGACAACTGACATTATTTGTAAAATAAGCCAACATCGCCTATCTATGCTGATACTGCGGACGGCTGGAAGCAAGGGGAAACTACAGCCGTTGATTTTTTCTAGGATGCTGCAGCTCTGCTATATGGTTAAATGATGGCATTCTCGTGGGCCATATAGACTAGATTCCGGAGGTAAAATAGCCGACAGTTCAGATCTCCGGATGGGGACTACTCAGGATGCTGTCATCAGGAGAAATAAAACGGACGTTCTATGAAATGGAGCGTGGAATGCTAGATCCCTTGATCGGGCAGATAGGTTAGAAAATTTACTAAAGGAAATCGATGGGTTGAGGCTAGATATAGTGGGAATTAGGGAATTCCGTTGGCAGGAGGAACAAGACTTCCGGCCAGTTGAATACAGTGTTATAATATCAAATAGGGTTAATGCAGGAGTGGATTTAGAAATGAATAAGGAAATGGAATGTAGGTAAGCTACTATGAACAGTATGATCAACGCATTACCATGACCAAGATAGACACGAAGTCTACACCCACCACAGCAGTGTGAGTTTATATGCCAAGTAGCTCTGCAGATAATGAAGAGATTGGAGATATGTGTGATGAGATATAAAAGAAGTTATTCAGATACTTAATGGAGAAAATTTAATTGATATGCAGGACTGTAATTCGATAGTTGGAAAAGGGAAAGAAGAAATGTAGCAGATGAATATGGAGTGAGGAATGTAAGAGGAAGCCGCCTGCTAAAATTTGGCACTTGGTTTAAGTATCATAAAGGAAAGTTGTATACTAGTAAGAGACCTGCAGACATCAGAAGTTTTCTGATTCGTTATATCATGGCTAGAGAGATTTTGGAACCAGATTTTGAAATTTAAGACATTTACAGGGGCAGCTTTGGACTGACCACAATTTACTGGCTATGAACTGTACATTAAAACTGAAGAAATCAGAGAAAGGTATGAAATTAAGGAGATGGAACATGGGTAGCTTAAAAGAACCAGTGGTTGTTGACCGTATCAGAGAGCATTAGGGGACAACTGACTGGAACAGGGGAAAGTAATACAGTAGAAGAGGCGTGTATAATTCAAGTTATAGTGAAGGCTGCAGAGGATGAAATAGGTACAAAGACAAGGCCTAGTAAAAATGCTTTAATATCATAGCAGATATTGAATTTAACTGATTAAATGAGAAAATATAAAAATGAAGGAAATGAGGCAGGTGAAAGCGAATACAAACTTCTAAAAAATGAGATGGATGGGAAGTGCAAAACGGCCAAGAAGGAATGGTTAGAGAACAAATGTAAGGATGCAGAGGCATGTATCGCTAGAGAGACAAATACCGCCTACAGGAAAATTAAAGAGGGCTTTCGAGAAACAGAAGCATCTGTATTAACATCAAGAGCTCAGATGAAAACCAGTCCTAAGCAAAAAAGGTAAATCTGCAAGGTGCAACTATACAGAGGATCTATACAAGAGAGACGAACTTAGATGAAGAGAACTTAGATGAAAATGAGACGGGAGATACACACTGCGTGAAGAGTGACAGAACTAAAACAGCTAAGTCGAAACAAGGTACTAAGGACAGACAACATTCTGTCAGAGCTGGTGATAGCCTTGAGAGAGCCAGTCATGACAAAAGTCACCCCTCTGGTGTACAAGATGTATGAGACGGGGAAATGACCTCAGGCTTCAAGAGTAATGTAATAAATCCAGTACCAAAGAAAGCAAATAGTGACAGCTGTACTACCGAACTATCAATTTCGTAAGTCATGGTTGCAAAATACTAACACGAATTATTACAGAAGAATGAAGAAACTCATAGAAACCGACCTCGAGGAAGATCAGTTTCGATTTCAGAGAAATGTAGCAACACGCGAAGCAATACTGACCCTGCGACGTATTTTCCAAAATAAATTAAGAGAACATAAACTTTTGTTTACAGCATTTGTAGATTTAGAGAAAGCTTTTGACAACGTTGATTGGAATACTTTCTCTGAAATTTTGAAAGTAGCAGGGGTGAAATACAGGGAGCTAAAAGCAGTACAGAAACCAGACGACAGTTTTAAGAGTTGAAGGGTATGAAAGGGAAGCAGTGGTTACGAATCTAGTGAGGCAGGGATGTAGCCTACCCCCGATATTATTCAGTCTCTGCAGTGAGCAGGCAGTAAAGAAAATCAAAGTAAAAATTGGAGGACTTAATGTTAAGGAGAAGAAACAAAAGCTCTGAGGTTTTCCAATGACGTTTTAATTCTGTCATGCGGCAAAGGACTTTGAAGAGTAATTTAACAGAATGAACAATGTCATCAAAGGAGAATATGAGATGAACATCAACAAAAGCAAAACAGAGATGTTGGGATGTAGTCAAAATCAGGTGATGCTTGGGAAATATTAGGGAGCGAGACACTAAAAGGAGATGAGTTCTGCAATGGGGGCAGTAAAATAAATTATGGTCGAAGTAGTGAGGATATAAAATGTAGACTAGCAATGTTAAGGAAAGCTTGCCTGAAGATGAAAAATTTGTTAACATCTAATATTGAGTCAGCTATTAAGAAGTCCTTTTTGAAACTATTTGTACGAAGTGCAGCTATGTATGGAAATGAAACATAGATTAAACAGTTTAGACTAGAATAGAAGTTTTTGAAAAGAGGTGCTACAGAAGAATGCTGAAGATTAGATGGGTAAATAATGTAACCAATGAGGAGGCACTAAATAGAAATGGTGAGGAAAGACGTTTGTGGTGTTACCTGACTAAAAAAAAAAAGGATATTCTGAGACATCAAGGGATCGCAGATTTAGTATTGGAGGGAAGTGTGGGGGAGGGGGATATCTTAGATGAAGACCAAGAGATGAATACAGTAAGCAGATTCAAAAGAATGTAGGTTGTAGTAGTTATTCGGTAATGAAGAAACTTTCACAGGGTGGAGTAACACGGAGAGCTGTATCTGAGCAATCTTCAGACTGAAGAAGACTACGACGACGACGACGACGACGACGACGACGACTCGTGGTGGACTTAGAAATACATAACCCACTGACCAGTTTTATACTTGTCTCCTACAAAGGAGTGCATGCGGACACGTGCTTCATCGTTATGCTGGATGGAACAGCGAGTATTCCGTGCTCATTTGACTCACCTTGCCAGAGCCGACGGCACCGACCAGAGCGCACAGCTGTCCCGGCAGGATGCGCAGCGACACGGCGGACAGCGAGCTATGGCTGCCGTCCCAGGAGGCTGTCGCACGCGACAGAGAAACCTCTCCACGCTGCAGGCCGTCGTCTTGCACCACGTCGCACACCTCCGGCTTCAGCAGGAACTCCTACCCAACACAAAACACACATCTGCCGTAAAACAACACACGAACTATGCAGCTGTTTTACTTTGGTATCTACCAGTAGAGGATATTCATGAAACAACAGCAACGATTGCAATGTTAACTTCATTCAAAAGGTGTCTCGCAAACAAAGTCTTCAAGAAGATGTAATAATTATAGTTCTAAAACCCAAGGTATTAGCACTTAGCACAGCTGCTTAGAATAGATATGTATAACACCACCAACGCTCTGCATTTAAGGAGAAACGTCCATCAGCCCATGTTGGAACTCGTTATCAGTAGGATCGTGGCCTGCGGACACTATATTTTACTATGTGAAACTTTGTACCCGCATTTGTCTGGATCGTACTTACGTGAACCCCCCCCGCCCCCCCCCCCCCCCAACTGCATAGTCGGAGGTTTCACGATGGTCATACTCCACAGCATGCAAGAATATAGCGATCCCAAGCAACTAGCGCCCGAGAGGACAGACATCTTGCTAGGTAGCGCTGGACCATACGGCCTCGTCACGTGCCTGGGGTCAAGGAACTGGGTTCTTTGCAGCAAGGCAACTGTAAACACGAACAGAGCGAAGAAGTACGGAGCACTGCAGTCTGTTAACCAAGATGACTGTATTAGTTTGGTCGATGTGTCAGCAGAGATATATCCCGACAGTGGTGCATCCAGTGGTAACAATGAACACTTGATTGGCACTGCGTAATCTTTTCAGCCAAGTCCCGATTCTGTGTACACCTGTGTGGAGGTTCAGAGGAGAAGTAATGTTGCAATCCTCATTGTCGAAGGGCCCAGCATTTGATGGTACGGGTGGCCATCAGGCACGTTTCTGACATGTCAATGCCAGTATTTGTGCAAAATTTTGAGGTCTCTCGAAAAGATAAGGCAAGACTGTACATTTCCTGTCTTCCCCTGAACTACCTCGATGCAGATGGTGTAGTTTGTTGGCCTGCCCTACACGTTCTCCGGATTCTCACACATTGAAAACGTCTGGTCATGTGTTGTCGACACACTGGCAAGCTGCCACCTGTCAGCCACTACCAGTGATGAACTCCAGCATAGAGTTTAACTGGCATGGAATAACGTACCCGTATTTGTTCTCCAGTTTCAATTGGATTTGATGTCGAGTTAGGGTAGAGCCATTACTGCTTCCATGTGGTATCTGGGTATTGATCTTTGCAGATTGTACACCTCCAAATTCAGTCATTTGTTCTTCCCACTGCAGTATACATGAACATTTTATTTAATGCTGGTAGTACTGTTCTTCCTAGTGTTGTAATTTTATTGGCCATGCAGAAGCTACTAGCGCTCACGGAAGTTTGGTAGCTACAACAGGTGCTTTCTATGAGACGGTTCTCAGTATTTCAGAACATTATATTCTATTCAATTCAATTCATGAAAAAGATTTTTGTTGAAGTTTGTAGAGACCAATGTGTTGGCGGAGTTGATGCTCCTGACAGTTCGAATTAATTCTCGCTCTTGAACGAAGGACAGTATTTTCACTAGTGGAACACGGTTGATAGCGACACGATACCTAATGAACGGTACAGACGTACTTTCACATTAGTGACTTTCGAGTGGAGTACTTTGTACCTACAAAGCAGTACTTGCGGGAAGCGTTACTCTCCTGCTTCCATCTTAAGAAACCTGCTGCAGAAAGTCGTCGTTCGCTAGCGCGAGCGTGTGAAACACATCTGTCGGACATAACGTACAGAGATTGGTTTCGACCATTCAGTGACAATTTTGAGGTGGGTGGCAAAATGCGTCCTGGTCGGTGTGATGTGCCGACCTAAACAATGAACGCTGAACGCTACGTAACAGTTACTTAATTTGAACTGCGTACTGAAAGACAAATGGCTGCAATATGCTCAGCCATGACAGTCATTCTGCTTCATGACATTTACAAGCCATATGTTGCAAACCGAGTGAAGGAAACCTTGAAGGGACTCCGATGAGATGGCCCACACCACCCACCAAGTTAATAGATATCGCCCCCTCCTGATTACAATTTGTTTCTGTCTATGCACCATGGCCATTCTGAACAACACATAACGTTCTCGAAAACCGGCTGCATGAGATTATGACCTAAAAAAATATTTTTTTCATCACAAAATCTTACCTGTAAAGTGGGAGAAGGTTGTAGACGTCTAAGAACACTGTGCTCAGTAAATATTATAACACTTACCACTACATTAAAATAAACGTGCTTTATATCCAACGAACAGTGAGAATTACAGTTAAGTACCTAATATTCATGAACTCAATGCATTGCAGACATAATCCTGGCCGGCCGATGTGGCCGAGCGGTTCTAGGCGCTTCAGTCTGGAACCGCGCGACCGCTACGGTCGCAGGTTCGAATCCTGCCTCGGGCATGGATGTGTGTGACGTCCTTAGGTTAGTTAGGCTTACGTATTTCTAAGTTCTAGGGGACTGATGACCTCAGATGTTGAGTCCCATAGTGCTCAGAGCCATTTGGAACATAATCCTGGACGCTTTACTGGCTAGATCATGCTGTGAACAGTGTCACCTGCGTGTATATCGATGACTTGCGATATTGTTCACAAAGATTAAGTATATCCAACATCACCTCTGAAATGTTATATATCAGCATTTATGGGCGTTAAACGCATCCCTCTGCCACAAAGAAAATTTGAAGCGTAGTACCTCGTCCAAAATGGTGCCTCGCCGCATCTAGACCCTTCATTCACCTAACTCATCTCTTCCCATGACTTCTCTGTGATGAGACCAGTAAGTATCTCTCCAAGCGACTGCACAAGAGCAGTCGGCGAACTCAAGTACCAGTATTCTGTTGGGAGCATTTCAGTTTATTCATGATTCTTCACCCTTGTTGACTGCACAGTGCACAGGCCCATCTATGAACCGACGTGACAGTGACACTAACAAATTTACGATACGAACCAACTTCTCAGTGACTGCTGTAGTAGTAGTAGTAGTAGTAGTAGGCTCTGTAGCCAATTATTTGGTAGATGTCGCTGGTCTTTGTCTTGGGACTGACCGTTCTGTTCTTCTCTTCATTATGGGAAATGGCGTGTCCAGCATCACTATACAGGTCTCTGAAGGATTTTCGTTGGGTTCGTAGTCAGAATATCATCACTAGGGAGGTGGCATTAAGTTTATAATCAGATGTTGTCCAAAAAGTTCCGTTTGTGAACTAGCTGGACATCAGCAAGGATCCATTGCTGATCGACTTGCTCAAAAAAGCGGCGTTTCCCTGAGGCAGTTGCTTACAAGGAGTACATATTAGTATACACCAACTCAAGAACACAAATTACGTAGGTGGCCACAACGGTGATACAGGCCTAACTCTGGCGAGAAAGAACGTAATTGAAACTAGCACCAAAAAAGCCAACTACTTGTTTTTGGAAGACATGTGCAGCTTAATATTCGTCTGTATAGGTGCCTTCGCTGTAACACCTACTATTGTCTATTTGTTACTTTGGGGATATGATCATTCGACCCGTTAATGAGCCAAAGAGCTGCTGTTTGCTGGTTCAAGAAAAATAGATTCGAATATTTCATGGACACAAAGTTTTCTCTTCTACGACATTAGAGAAATAACTTCTTAGCTGATGTAAAATTTTTGTCTGATACCTACCCTTTCATTGACCTCTGGCTAAGTTTGTTAATGGGAAAAACCCACTCCGATTTGATGTCCACGGTAAACTGTAAGCTCCGTGTAACTTCTGCAGCGTAGTCCAAACAACATGTGGATTACCCCGTATGTGGCCAAAGTCGTTTCGAATATGCTGCAGAACTTTCGCTGGGAAGCCCTCACACATCCCCCATGTATTCCCGATCTCTCTTCCTACGCGATTTTCATATTTTTGGAGCCCTGAAGAAAGACATTCGTGGCCATCGATTTGCTTCGGACGAAGAGGCGCACACCTGGGTACAATCATGATTCTGCAGGGAAGTGTGAACATTATTCCACGAAGCCATTGATCATCTTGTCTCACAGTGGGACAAATGTATTAATAGTTAAGACCATTAATTTTGAATTAATAAAGAGCTTATTTACCTTATTCCATCTGTCTCACTTTGACTTGAATCCCATTAGCTTCTGTTTCAGTAAGTAGTGTGGCTTTTTTAGCCTCTGGGTGGAAGTCTTTGTTTACTTATTCGAAAGAAACGAAATGTAGCTAAGGCCACGTATCTTTTTGCTATGGATGGTGTTTGACAACTTTCATGAATGATAATTCGACACCCTAGCTGCAAACAGGCGTTGATATACGTCATTGAGGACATGTTGAGTGTGTGTGCCCCGACCAGGACTCGAACTCGGGATCTCCTGCTAACATGGCAGACGCTCTATCCATCTGAGCCACCAAGGGCACAAAGAATAATGCCCCTGCAGGGACTTATCCCTTGCACGCTCCACCTGAGACCCACATTCCCAAAGTGTCCACACTACTACGTACCGTAGTGCGCCTAATAGATGGGGAGCGTGCAAGGGGTAAGCCCCTGCAGGAGCACTATCCTTTGTGCCCTCGGTGGCTCGGATGGATATAGCGTCTGCCATGTAAGCAGGAGATCCCGGGTTCGAGTCCCGGTCGGGGCACACATTTTCGACATGTCCCCAACGACGTATATCAACGCCTGTTTGCTGCTAGGGTGTCAATTCAGTTATTTCATTCTGGAGAAGCTGCACGGTCATCAATGGTATCAGTTCTTCCGGTAACAGATACTACCTTCATATACTACTTTCATGAATGTTCGCAACTGCATCAAAAGCTGAATTTTTTATTTAGACTTCTCATTTCGCCCAAATTGAGACTATCTTCCGGTCATAAAAGGTGCATTTTATTGCGCATTCCAGAACTTTAATAACTAATCATTCTTGAAATGTGCTGTTTGGGTGTAACACTTGTCTTTGTACAGTTATGCATGTTAATGTTTACATTGCAAGACGCGGTACGTGCTTGTTGCAACACATGTTATACCTAAATAGGACATTTAAAAAAATGGTTCAAATGGCTCTGAGCACTATGGGACTCAACATCTGAGGTCATCGGTCCCCCGGAACTTAGAACTACTTAAACCTAACTAACCTAACGACATCACACACATCCATGCCCGAGGACGGATTCGAACCTGCGACCGTAGCGGTCGCGCGGTGCCAGACTGAAGCGCCTAGAACCGCTCGGCCACATCGGCCGGCAACATTTCAAGATTGATTTGTAATCGCAGGTCTGGAATGCACATCTGAATGCATCTATAACACACAGTTGAATACATACAATATAGTCAATACAAAAAAGTACAATTGTGTTTAAAAATGATGCAGTGGAAAGATTTTTTTCTACATATCTGAAAGGTCATCCAAGCCCTGAGACCCTGTGACATTTTACACTGAAGACGCTGTAGTCTTAATCCGATCTGCTTCAAACTTTCCGATGTAAACGACATTCAGATGTCTTTGTGGCACTGTGTAAAATTCCTCAACGTGTGACTGCTCTCAGACCATACCAAAAGCGCAATTTGATTAACACGCTAAGGATCATCTTTTCGCCATATCTGACTTGCTTGCCTTTATTAGTAATTCGATGCGGTTTTTGAGGAAATCTTTTACGACGAATCCTTGCTGTCTCCCGCCATGTTTTCCTTTCCCCTGATTACTAGTTTTTGGAGATTGTGCATCTGGCTGCATGCCAATGCACAGAACTGATAGGCCCTATCACCACCCTTGTGAAAAACTTCTCCGTTATGAAATATTTAATGCTTTCTGATAATCACTGAAAAGTGGAACAAGGAAAAGCATTGTTTCTGGAGACTTTGGCGTCAGAACTAATAACACAAATGTCACTTAACTCTTTACTATCGTAATTTTCATACTTCGATCGTCAACTTTTCTAAAAAACTGTAAAAGAATAAAATGTATTGAGTTTCCAATACTTACGCGCGTTCCTGCGCACAGTTGCAGCTACTTCTCATAACTGTATTTCCAGAATGAATCGCATAAAAGTAGTGGAATGAGTACTGTAATGAAACTTACGGAGAGATTCAACTGTGTGCCGGCCGGGCCTCTAACCCATAACGATCCAGGCCAAGGCTTTATAAAATAGGGAAGTTTCACAACAGCAGTCACTTACCTGTAATCTCGAAGGTACTGAGCCATTTTTCGTCATGTCATCTCTCAGGAGTGCCGATCCAGAAATGTATAGACGGGATCATGTGAAGAGTTTTAGAAAGTAGAAAAGACAGTGGCAGATTAAAGCTGTCTCGGTTTACGAGAATTTTAAGTTACTCAACTGAGTAGACAGAACATTCATCACAGAGTTTGAATCCATTTTGATGTTCCATACCTTTCATCTCCTGAATTCCTAATGCCAATATTCTTTCTTCCAAGTTCATCAACTTCCAGTTTCATTCCGTTAACTTGCTACTGGCAGCGCCTCGGTGACGCTGAAGTAATTCACGGAGTCATTCCCATGGCGCACGGCTGTGTGTCAGAATTCCGCGTAACAAGTCCGCTAATTAGGTTCACGACCCGAGCGGCATTCTTTGACAGCAATGGCCGCTATCTGCTTTGGCGATCTGCGTGTGTGAAGTTACTTACTGCACTACTAATGAAGAGGCATTTTTCGGTTCATACTAAATGTATTCTCACGACTATTACACTGGTCGCTGCAACACTTGCCGCGTTTTCATAAATAAATACATACAGAACATAAACTGACGCATTCAGTAAGTATCATTCTGCAGTAAGACTGGCTTACGATCTGTAAATGTTCTATGATTACATTTGAATGGGCAAATTCTTAGATTCCATCGTCAGTGACTCACGCTCATCGGTATCTACTTCAGTGATGATGTTATGGTCTTCAGTCCGAAAATTGATTACATGCAGCTCTCCATGCTACTCTACCCCGTGCAAGCGTCTTTACCTTCGAATAACTACTGAAAATTTCATCCTTCTTAATCTGATTACTACATTGAGCTCCCCCTCCCTCTATAATGTTTACTCCACACTTTCTTCCAACACTAAATGGTTATCCCTTGATGTTTTGGAATATATATTATCAACTGATCTCCTCTTCTAGTCATTTTGCACCACAAATTTCTTTTCTCCTTAATTCTATTCGGTATCTCATCACTAGTTACATTATCTACCCACTTAATCTTCAGCATTCTTCTGCAGCAACACATTTCAAAAACTTCTATTCTCATCTTGTCTAAACTGTTTATTGTCCATGTTTCACTTTCATACATGGCTACACTCCATACAAACTATCAGAAAAGACTTCGTAGCACTCAAATCAATATTCGATGTGAACAGATTTCTTTTCTTAAGAAACGCTTTCCTTGCCACTGCCAGTCTACAATTTGTATCACCTCTGTTCGGCCGTCATCTGTTATTTTGTTGCCGAAATAGCAAAACTCATCTACTTTAAGTGTTTCAGTTGCTAATCTAATTCCTCAGCATCACCTGACTTAATTCGACTACGTTCCAGTATCCTCGTATTGCTTTTGTTGATATTAAACTTATTTCCTCCATTCAAGATACTGTCCATTCCGTTCAACTGCTCTTCCCAGTCCTGTCTCTCAGGTGTGCCAGTGACACTGAAATTCTGTCAAAGCTTTTATTTCTTCTCCCTTAATTTTAATTCCTTGTCAAAGGTTTTCTCTGGTTTCCCCTACTGCTTGCTCGAAGTACAGATTGAATAACATCGGGGACACGTTACAGCTCTGTCTCACTCCCTTCTCAAGCGACACTTCCCATTCATGCGCAACGCCTCTTGTACCTGCCGTCTGACCGTCGTACAATTTGTAAATAGCCTCTCGCTCCTTGTATTTTACCCATGCTACCCTCAGAATTTCAGAGAGAGTATTCCAATCAACATTGTCAACAGCTTTCTGTAAGTCTACAAATGCTATAGACGTAGGTTTGCCTTTACTTAGCCTATCTTGTAGGAGAAGTAGTAGGATCAGTATTGCCTCGCTTGTTCATTTTTCTGGAATCCGAACTGCTCTTCCTCGAGGTCCGCTTCTACCAGTTTCTCCATTACAGTTAACTATTCATTGTTTAAGGGTGTGGCTTGGCGATTAAGGGTCAGACTAAGGATCCAAAGACCTAGGGATCGATCCTCGGTCAGTCCTAGGATTTTTATCTGTCACCACTGCGTTCACTTCCAGCAATGTCCACGAAAGTGAAACATGTCAAATTGCATTGAGAGTCGCATTCCATATTGAACGGGATGTTGTCATACAACTAGCTGAGGAAATCAGTTCAACTGCTGCACAGAAGTAAGATTACCACCTCCAATAGAACCGGCCTAGTGAAGCACAGTGGTGCCCTAACAAACTTTCGGATTGATGACACATTTACATTGAGTCATTTATTACGATATCGCATTATAAAAGCTTATACAGATGTTTTAAACAGATTTGTAGTTTGTGTCATGTTATAGAATTTTCTGCTAACTATTTTATATGCAGATACTAAGGCGTCAATCCTAATTAGAGCGAACTCATTTCTATTCGTCTTCTGTCTATTTACCATATTCCAAATTTTAAGCTAACGTTTCTTGTAGGAGTGGCCGTGAAACAATGGTTAAAAAGAAATAATTTGTTTGGGACACATCTAAAGACGGGAAAAACTTTCGCCGTTCTGTGCTTCTACGATTCCTTGAAAGATATTTTCGGGGAACATTAATCAAGAATTATAGTACTTAATTTTGGAAATAAAAAGAGGTAGAAGTGTGAAATGTCCCAGAACATGTCAAAAAGGCTAACATTAAGATAAAGTATTTTCATGTGACAGGATGCAAATCCACAAATTTTGACCACGGTAACCATGACGTTATCCCTTATGCTGGCACTTAATCATGTAAATGTATGTTTCCTGTCTTGGTTATCATATTCTATCTTGAAGGCTAATTTCGTTGATACGTTGTTAGATTTAGTGATAATGGTAACGCGTTTGTGATAACTTTTCAATTCTCCGTTTCCTTTAAATGGCATACTGGAAATTATAAAACAAGCGTGTTTCATGCTTAATTTGTAAATTATTGACGATAACTCACTCCTGAGGGAGCAGTTTTATACGGTGGCATTAACCGTAGATAAATCATTGTATCACATTTTGTTACGGCAATGATTATAATACGTCACTCCAAGAATGTCGTTTTTTGTAAATGTCCAGTGCCCGCGTGTTAAGTCTTGCGAGAGGCCTGTATCGAACGCTAGCGAAAGTCGATAGCCGATCATGTGGTCGTCGGTATTGCGCGACTTGAAAAAGACATCACGTTTACGGAAAGCAGTGTGAAACGAGTGTTAATCGAAAGGAACGAAGTTGAGACATTCAATTAGTATTAAGTTCGTCCTGATGTTATTTAGTTAGAATCTGTTGAATTAATATTTAATTAAAAAGAAAAATACTATCGTCAAAGGCTCTTGAGTGCACGAAAATATTTTGTAATAAATATTTTTGAAAGAAAGAGACTGTTTATTGAAAGAAAACAAAGATAACACGGAATCGACTGATATTACGTCGCTGACTGTGCTGAATTAGCTGTATTAGTGAACAATATTAATTTACGAAGTACTGCGAAACCACCGACATTTCGAATTCTGAAATGTTCTAAGTAAATAAAATCCTTAAGCAGTTGGTATGCCTCTGAATTAACTACTCTTGTTTGGATGAAGATAGTAGTTGTGGTCGAATGGCGCAATATGACATGCTATATCTTCACTATACTGGAAGTGAACTTACAGAGGGTTACACAGAGGTATTCAATTAGTAAACACAATTTGGCTCACTTGTCATAAATTTGAACCTGGAGGTATCTAGCGACCTGAGAATTATCTTGCCACCAGCTTTTTGAGGTTCAAACCTCTGCTAAGAAACAAGTACCGTGTGTTCCCATTTGCTATTTTTAGTTTGCATGTTGCAGCTTGTGGTGCAGAATTTCAAGCACGGTTTCAGATTTGAACTCTGGCACCAGGCTTAAGCTCGTACGCAACAGGAGAAGTGATTCGTTCAGAATAAACTTTAATTCCAGGAACTGCACACGTTCATTAAGTTCCTCCACCATTTATTCCAAGTCCACAATCCACAAGTTTGACAGTTTACGGA
Source organism: Schistocerca serialis cubense (assembly GCF_023864345.2). Taxonomy (NCBI): domain Eukaryota; kingdom Metazoa; phylum Arthropoda; class Insecta; order Orthoptera; family Acrididae; genus Schistocerca; species Schistocerca serialis. The sequence continues at coordinate 855,016,283 of NC_064639.1, read as the reverse complement.
ACGTTTGGACTATCCCATTGTGATTGACGTTTAAAACCTACTGCGTCAACCATTACGGTATTACGATCTCCAAAGTTGCGATATTCTTCGGACTGTATGGGGGGCACTTCCTGGTGCAATTTTAACATGGGACTGACAAGGCATCGCTAGCGTTGAATGTTTGTCAGTACCCTCGTCGACATGAATTTCTAATAAATTGCGTCCCTTCCTGTTGAAGATACTGTGACCATAGTTGGTAATATAAGTACTTGCTCTGGACTATCGACCAGCTTCGGCTGTAGTCACATCGTGTCACTCTTCAACTGATCGTCTCTAAGATGGCACGAGTTCTCACGCAGTGACGTCAACGAAGCAGGTAACTGCACTTTGATTCGCCTCCTGGAGCTTCCATTCTAATATGACACGCTCCTGAACCTCATGATCGTTAGACGATAGCAATGGATCTACGTAAAACTTGGCATGGTACTATACAATCTCCTGTGAAGCATACACAGAAACGTGTGTGGTAGTATATTCGATGAAATAATCTAATGTTTATCACAGGAATGTAAGGTCAAATGTCGATTCTGAAATTATCCCAGAACTTAAGGTCTATCATCAGTTTCAGCCACTAACTCTGTTCCGAGCCGTCTGCACAACAGCAACGTAACATTGGAAACCGGAGTGCTTTACCAAGGACCAATTATAGACTGGAGTAGCTACACACTGAGGGTACGCTGCTGCAATAGCAAATGATGGACCCTTAGCCTTGGGCAATTTTCTACACAGCACAGACAATAAGACATTGATCATCAACGCGCAGGGAATAATTATTATAACGTGGTGTCCCATTCGTCTACGTCAATAACATCCATTGAAATGCCAGAGGCTCCGCTTGAGAAATACTTATCTGTGCTGCTACTGAGAACTGATGTTTCCCCGCTAATGATTCGCTGAAATTTATGTTTTGCTCGCCTGAGGTACAATTCCATATGTATCGCTCCCGTGGGGATTATGAGGACAGTATTAGGTTAATTACAGCACGCACGGAGGCGTTTGAACTGTCTGTCTTCCCGCACTCCATACGTGAACAGAACTAGGAAAAAATTCTAGTAACTGGTACAATAGGACGTACCTTCTGCCATGGGCTTTACTTGGGGTTTGGAGAGTGGAGATTTAGATTAATCTGTTCCTGACGTCCAAGAGCCTACAGCCATTCATTAGCGCCTGAACAGAAATAGGCTCGACGGACTGGTCACTGTACCACACCGACTGTTGTTAGTATTGCAGACGAATTCAATACGGCACTGGTTTATCTCGCTCACTTGAAAGGTATCACCTCTCGCGTAAGTTGTACAAGCTACGTCAAACGTAAAAAGTCAGTTGAGACAGTTCACAATGTCTGGCTTCAGCTTGCACGTTGCTTCCAGCAATTTCTTGCCATGCCTGATGATTCTTCTGGGTCTACAACGCGTAATACACTCTGCCACTTCAGTATTTCTATTGAGTGAGTGCTGTGAATATTTTCCTAGTCAGTACAACGGGGATGGTGTTTTCTTCGTGAGGCAATTAACTGGAGAAGGAATCTAGACATTCGAGTTAAATAATCCGATGGACGATTGGAGAGAACAACCTTTACGGTAGTTAAACTACTTTAAATGTGTTCATACCTTCCAATGACATGGCCGTTTATTTGTGGAAGTGGATGTATGATCACCCACTGTAGTTGCTTTGTTTAAAAGAGGGGGAAGGGGGGGCGGACCGAACTGCTAGGTCATCAGTCCCTCGTTCCGATGAAAAAATTCCACAAGGGTGGGAGTAAAATAATCGAGACATACAAAACACATCTGGAAGAAAGGAGAAAACCACAAGAATGACAGAAGGGCAACAAACACTAAAATGGGCTAAATCTGACAAGAAAATCACACAGAGACGCAAGAAACATGTAGAAGAGATCAAAACATGAGAGCAGATTACCATGGCTGGCTGACCATGAGAATTAAAAGGAAAGGCCAGCCACTGTGCAACATATTAAAACCTCCACCCTGAAAGCACTATGGTGGAGGACTCAGAGGGACAAAGGACATGCGCCAAAACTCAGGCCAAATGATAAAACCCACCGTCACGAATAAAACGTAAAAGTAAAGCTGCTGTTGAAACACTGTCGCCCAACACCGAATGTAGGGTGCTGGGAAAGTAAAAAGTCCGCCGCAGAGCGGCTAAAAGTGGGCATTCCAGCAAGAGGTGGACGACCGTCATTTGTGAGCCACAGCGACACCGAGGTGGGTCCGCGGTACGGAGGAGGTAACTATGCGTTAGCCATACGCCGGCAGAGGACAACTGATTCCCTGTGAGAGGACCGCATGGAAGACTTCCACACATACGTGGTCTCCTTAATGACACGCAGTTTGTTGTGCGTACTGTTATGCCATTCCGTCTCCCAAACCCGAAAAACCCTGTGGCGTAAGACAAAACGCATGTCAGTTTCGGAGATGCCCATCTCCAGAAGCGGTTTCCGCGTAGCCTGTTTGGCCAGCCTGTAGGCAAGTTTGTAACCTGGGATTCCGACGTGTCCTGGGGTCCACACAAACACCACTGAACAACTGGACCATTCCAGAGCATAGATGGAGTCCTGAATGGACGCTACTATAGGATGGCGAGGGTAGCACTGGTCGATGGCTTGTAGGCTGCTCAAGGAGTCAGTACACAGGAGAAATAACTCGCAAGGGCATGAGCAGATGTCGCTAACTGCAGGCGTCCAAATTCCAAAGCTTCATTAGAAGGAGACACTGCTATAGCACTCTGTCGCTGTCTGCTCTTTCCGGTCTGCAGATCAACTGAAGTAGTAAGCAAAACGGTAGTGAAAAGTTACCTTCCGAAGCACTGTCAACGTCTGTCGGATGAATTGTAAGGTTGCGTCAGAGATTTTGGTTACAGACAAACACCAAAAATAATTATGTTCTTCTTCAACCGGCGGAGCACGACGTCCACTTAGAAAGCACAAGAATACAATACTATTAAACTGCTGTAACTCTGCAAAACTTTGTAGTGTGGTGTTTACTAGCTGTCACTGGCTGACAAGTCTTCCTCCTATCTTCACGATTCCGTTTTGCACAAAATACATCAGTGAATGACAGGACGTCAGACGATGCCAGGAATGACCTAATATGATCCACTGAGGCAACTGGCGCAACATTAAGACACTGCACTCATATTCAGGATTCCGTTTGTGCAAATCCCAGTCCAGCCGATCAAATTTAGGCATTGCGTGGTTTTCCTTTGTTGCTAAAGAAAACGTCGGGATGATTTCTTCCACACCCGTTTCTAGTCTTAAAGAGAGCTCCCTCTCTAATGATCTTGCCATCGACAGACCGAACGTATCTTCCTTTGCTGCGCTTACCACGTAATCTACAACCAAACTTTCTGACTGAGTGCACATAAAACAAGTGTTCTGAGTAACTAAAGAAATCTACCAGACAGTATGCCGAAATATGGTGCTCGATGTGTAGTCGTCATCGCGGTCCGCAACCTAAAAACATCAAGGCTTCAACATAATTCACTCACTAACAAGCCAAATATTTCAATAAATGTGTGTCCACGACCGTTCCACTTTCTAAACGAGAAGCAAACGCCCGTAAATGCTTATCTCCCAAAAAAAAAAAAAACACGTCGAAAGTAAGTATTTAGAACCAACCTGTATTCTATTGACAGAGACCCGGGTTTCTCCTACAAAGTTCACCGCGATGGGGACGACTATTCCGAGAATCAGATTCAGTCCGTAGAAGAACTGCGACATCGCAAACACCTGCAGTACAGAAAACAGGATGTTATGTTGATGAACCACACTAATGGTTAACTGACAGCGACACTGCGGCAAGCTGTGGCTGTTTACCTCTGCAGCAGTGGACACGCCGCCGGCCAGCCAGTAGGCGAGCAGCGTGGTGAAGAGCGCCGTGCGGTCAACCAGGAACTCCAGGGCCAGAACCAGGTTGCGCAGGTATGACGTCCGGGACACTCGCGAGATCTCTGACCTGCCAACACACAACTGCTGTTTACCATCTTCAATAAAGCAAGCTTGATATTTATGAATATACAACTTACGTTTAATTAAAACATACTGACAACTAGCATCACCTCACTTTTTGTGCAGATTTACTGGCCAACGCACGATCAGTTGATAACAGGCATTTAGTTTTTACTCAGTCCTTTCTGTCAGACGCGTGAACGTACACGTTTACTATCACCATGGCCGACAACCAAGTACACTCGACAAAGTCACGCTCAAAGCCGCATCCACACCGCCCCCACCAACCAACGGGGCGTACAGTAATTATGCTAGTTCAGAAAGGTGAGAGAGATCCGGCAAAATATCACCAAATCTTATTCGGGGAGAGCAATGAAAGTGTCACTTCAACTTTTTCCCTTCACAGTACATACATTATTATTATAACGGATAACATTTTGTTCTATAAAATTAATCCCCAACATAGCCTCTCTGCATGAACTGTATGCTTTACACGTGTGCCTGCCCGGATTTCCCGATTTGAAACCGGTGTCAGATTTCAATCGGGCAGTTCCCTGCCGCGCCGGTAGAAATTACTGAGCTATTCAGGCATACCGCCGCAAAAAATTCAGATGATAAAGCGTATCAGTCAGTGAGTCAGTCGTGATGTTATGCAACGTATCTAAATCGGATGTTATTGTGTTCGACATGTATTTATTATATTTTATATGAACCGAGGAGCTAGAAACGACGGAGAGGCTCCGTCCCCGCCGCAACCGCAGTGGTCCACAACCCCACGACGACTGCCGCAGTCCACTTCACCCCTCCGCCGCCCCACACCGAACCACTCTTTCAGGCCACGAAAGCCGCCAGCCAGAAAACGTCGGGATGATTTCTTCCACACCCTTTTCCAATCTTAAACATCGTTCCCTCTTAATGATCTTGCCATCGACAGAACGAATGCATCTTCCGTTGTTTCGTTTGTGCGCTCGCCAATGTACGAACACTGCTGTGCGCCTACGAGCACACTTGCATTCTGAGCACTTCTTCGCTGCTCTGCTCCGTTCTGCGCCGCGCCTTTGTGTGTGCGGCGCGGCGCGTCCGCGGTGGATGTGGCTCAAGAAACGTTATGCTAATACCGTTTAACATGGTCTCTAGCCTTGATATATGCCTCAGTTCGGCGAGAAAAGTCTTCAAGTTTCTTCATGTAAGACAACTACAGGTGAAGCCATTCATTAATGATCAGCTCCCGTAGAAGGAAAAAAACTGCAGCGATATAAGTTGCTGTTTTTCAGATGCTATTCCGAACAGTCCCAGGCATTTTCTGCAGGTTTAAGGAAGGCTGATTTAGCGGGCCAGTGCACCTGCAATAGTATGCATGTGTGTTCATCAAACCAGGAGCGCGTAGGTACTGCCTCGTGAAAATATAGTTACCTTGGAAAGGTAACTGATCATGAAGACGTAGAAGAAAGGGCAACATTTGGCCTCCGAGAATGTTTATTTCAACATACTGGATCACATTACAGTAACCTGAATGAGTGGGTCCAATGCACGATACTAAGAACATGTGCAAAACCTCGCCTCTAGCCTGGACTATACCCTCTACAGGTTAAACGGCTCATTGGGCGGTCAGTGTATTCGCAGCTTTGCAAAAAATAGGTAAATCACGACACGTAGTACCAATCAACACGCATCCAGTCAGGTATTATCCAGTGTTGGGCGTTGTTTGATCCACTGATCACGCGCAGCTTTGTGCCGATGTGAGCTACCTGACACTATGCAATTTCCTTCACAAAGTTCGCTCAAAAACACAAATATGCTTCTTACACCATTCCTTGTCGACATGTTAGACAGATCGCGTTGATAAACCAATAAATCGGACACATTCGTTCTCGATGCGGTTTTGGGCACGTCATAACACGATAGTACCAATCTCACATTGTCGCATCTTTTCATCGATCCATCTTATTGCACTGATGCCATACACCTCACTGCAACATATCACTTCACTGTCATGCTTTGTGGTGGGTCAACGACCAACTGGTGCCAGTTCTATACCATCTACAACATGATTAATATTTTGTCCTGTGAGACTATGTAAGATATTTACAGTATGCAGCTTACGGCATATATCTCGAGACTTTCAGGGGACGAACTAAGTGTAGAAGCACACTATCTGATCAAAAATATCCAGACCCCCATTACTAAACATTGAGGGTGTGACCACACTTCGGCTTTATAACCACTTAACTCTACTGGTGATACTTTCAGTGACGTGTCGGAATGTCCGTTGGGGAATAACAGCCCATTCTTTTCAGGAACTTGAGCGAGAGAAGATAGTTATGGCTGACACTGGAGTCTGGAGCTACGGGACATTATGACTCTTTCCAAAGGTGTTCAGCTGGGTTCAGGTCGGGACTCTGCTCCGGCCAGTTCGTTTCAGGGATGTTATTGTCCACCAACCATCGGATTAATGATGTTGCCTTATGACAGGGTGCACTGTCATGTTAATGCAATCAATCATCGCCTCCGAACTGAGACCCTTTACTGTACGCAGTACAAAATGCTCTACAGTATGTTCATATGCTTCTTCAATTAGCGTTTTCTGAAGCATAATAAGGGACCACACCGTAACCAATAAGAACATACCCTTACCCTAATACCACCTCCTCTGTACTTCTCTGTCGGCACTATACATACCGCCAAGTAACATTCTCAGCCATTCGCCAAACGTTTCCATCGGATTGCTACAGAATGTAGCATGATTCATCACTCCAAAGCACTTGTTTCCAGTCATCCACTGTCCCTCTTTACATCACCTCGAGTGTCATTAGGCACTGACTACAGATGTAGCAGTGTGGCTTGTATACTACTGCAACCCATCCTTTTCAACTCCTTCCGCTGTCATTGAGCTAGCTGGACTGCTGGTAGCAATTTGAGACTCAAGAGTGACTCCATCTGATGTCAAGCGATTTTTTTGCAACCCCCTTCCGTAATGCTCGATGGTCCCTCTCCATCAGTACATGAGGTCTAACCGGTCTTGGTTTAGCTGCTCTTGTTCCTTTGCATTTTCACTCCACCATCATACCAACAACTGACTTGGGCAGCATCAGAGGAGTTGAAATATCGCTGATACATGTGTTACTCAGATGACATCCAATGACTAGTCCATGTTCGAAGTCTAAGAGCGTTCGTTACCGACTCATTTTGCTGTCACTGTTTTTCTACTGGCAACACTCCCAGCCTCCTTTTATACTGGTGAGGGTCTTCTCGTGGCATCTAGTGGACATTCCGCATTACATAGGTGTGTTCAGATACTTTTTGTCAGTGTGTACTTGTTTGATACAGCTTTATGAATGGGACCTTAGGTGCGTTCAGCTGTATCATGAATGGATTTCAAAATAACACTTTAGTAAGTGAACAAGTGTTTCAGGAGAAAAACAACAGACGCTACGATGTCATACTATGGGCTATTATGCTGTAACACATACTATGCCGTCGACAATTTTCAAACTTTGAAACTTATGCCATTTTCCAGCTTCGGCTTTGGTTAGAAGTGTCTGATGTCTTGACAAAGTACGTTTTGTGTTGTTCTGAGGAATGTGAACTACTTGCAGCAGGGCGGAACTCCTGCCATGCGCTGCTGCAATAGGATACATCAACCGTGTCGTCACAATCGATTCTGTATTTATGCTTTTCTCTACTCCACTACTTTGCTGCTTCCGATAACGACTGAAATCTACAGGTAAATAATTAAAACTGTAATGGCTGTTCTTGTGCGCTCATTTTGAGAACCGTGTTTGCCGAGGTAGTCTTACACTTTCACAAGGCTTACGCAAAATATCTGTTTGTGATGTAGACGGCAGTATGTGATTATGTAGCTGATAGTACAGATTGAATCACTGTTGTAATTTCATTAAAGCCGTTATGGCTATACTGCCGCTTCCTCCTATAAAGCACTAAAATGCTAAAACATAGGGCCTGACAAAGGCCGCTGTAGTACGGTGATAATTATAAGTATTTTATAAGACGCGGCAGTACAACCAGAAAAATGTTAATGACATTTGTAAACCAATACTCCCTGTGGTGCTGAAGTCAGTCTTGTTACTGGTTGCCTTGCGAAGGATAAAATTGTAAACGGTAATTAAAGTGCAAATCTTCTGAACAGACTGTGTGGAAAAAAATGTGAGAAGAGTCCTAGAATGCAAAAGTAAAACGCATTTTTCGTAAGGAAAATGGACCTTCGCACAGGGGTGCATTGACAGGAGTACTGTGTGTCGCTTTCATTTTCAGGCCCAGCAAGATTCACCCTGCGGTCGTAAAGTGCCTACAGGACTTAAAAGCTATTGGCAGCGACTTCGTAATGTACACCCCTAAAAGGTCCAAGTAAACAGGTTACCGTAACATAATCGCTCAGATATCACTACGTCGCAACAACATCCTACACCCTAAGTGCCAGTTTTTTTCTCTCTTCATTGTGTTGGTTTCTGTACTGTTTACACCCGCAATACTACGCCTTATGGGCCTATATAGTTGCAGTCTATGGCCATAAGACCTTTTGGGAACGTCACAGATATGCTCAATAAGGTTCATGTCTGGGGAGTTTGGTGGCCAGCGGAAGTGTTGAAACTCGGAGTTTTCCTGGACCCACTCTGTAGCAATTCTGGACGTGTGGGGTGTCGCATTGTCCAAGTCCGTTGGAATGCACAATGGGCATGAATGGATGCTGGTGATCAGACAAGATGCTTTCGTATGTGTCACTTGTCAGAGTCGTATCTAGACGTATCAGGGGTCCCGTCTCACTCCAGCTGCACATGTCCCACACCATTATAGAGCCTCCACCATCTTCAACAGCCTCCTGCTGACATGAAGGGTCCATGGATTCATGACATCTCCATACTCGTAAACGTACACTCGCTCGATATAATTTGAAACGGAATTCGTCCGACCAGGCAACATGCTTCAAGTCATCGAAAGTCCAATGTAGGTGTTGACGGGCACAGGCGAGGAGTAAGGCTTTGTATCGTGCAGTCATCAAGGGTACAAGAGTAGGTCTGTTCCGAAAGCCCATATCGATGATGTTTCGTTGAATGGTTTGCACGCTGACACTTATTGATGACCCTGCATTGAAATCTGTAGCAATTTGCGGAAGGGTTGCACTTCTGTCACGTTGAACGATTCTCTTCAGTCGTCGTTGGCCCCGTTCTTGCAGGATCTTTTTCCGATGTCAGAGATTTGATGTTTTACAGGATTCCTGATGTTCATGGTACACTCGTGAAATGGTCGTACGGTAAAATCCCCACTTCATCGCTACCTCAGAGATGCTGTGTCCCATCGCTCGTGGGCCGACTATAACACTACGTACAAACTCACTTAAATCTTGATAACGTGCCTTTGCATCAGCAGTAACCCATCTAACAACTGCGCTAGACACTTGTCTTATATAGTCACTGCCGGCTGTAGGGCCGTATTCTGCCTGTTTACACATCTCTGCATTTGAATACGCATGCTTGTACCAGTTTCTTTGGCACTTCAGAGTATATGTGTTATCTACGCACGGCTAATAACACAGGCTGTAGAACCGGCAGTAGACAGATGTAGTTGAGATACCCGTTTTCCATCTTATTGGATATGCAGAGACTCTATCCAGTTCATTACTGCAGGTGTTACGTCTAGGAAATCTCTACAGGTTCCCATGAATTTTCTTTTTGGCCAGTCGTTCGAAGTGCACGCAAGTCTCTGTTCCAATGTTCTACAGTCGCATTGGTCGTAATCGGTAATTCGCCACTTGTGTAGCATTGCTTTGGTCGCGGCGTGACCAGTTCTGATACAGGTTGCGCGTGTGTTAGCGCGCGCTCTGTATACCTGCAGAGTTGCCACACAGCCGAACGATTGGAGGGCTATGGAGGAGATGTTTGCTCCACGCAACCTGTCGCAGCGGTCCGCCTTTGTCAAGAGGCGGAAACTCTTCGTACTTCTATGTACAGCCCTAGTAGATCTCACGAATAGCTACCACGAAATGCAAGACAAATATTAGATACTAACAAATGGGTACGTGACCACATATATAATGATGGAAACTGCTCGAATTTCTCCTCACATATGGTAGAAGTACGTCTCCGCTCGCTCTCTATGTCTGTCAACTGCGTATGTAATTTCGTTTTGAACCTGTATCTCAATTTTACTGTATGTTGAAGCAAACTGCTAGTCATTCTGCGGTTCGGCCTGCTGCACTTGCTGAAGTTCGAAAATTATCCAACTGTCACCGAGGTTGGCTCCACCATTACAGAACCTTACACGTTGAAACATGTTTTAGATCACGGCTATTAACATCTAAATCACCATGGGCCTACATTAACAATGTTTAGTTACTTTTTTTGATGCCGGACGATTTCGAAGTTAGAACTCAATTCCCTCGCGCTCCATGTTCAATATTTTAACGGTAGGTTTATTCACCTTCTTTCAACCATTGAGTATTTTCCTACAGGAACAATGTAATCAACCAGTTCGTAAGTTCAAGTTTTGCAGAAAAATTACCTGCTCAGAATAGCCACTCAAATGTCCCTTAATTATATTATAACCAGAAGTTTGATACGTTTATGTCAGTATATGTCCACTTCAACATGGTAATAAAAAGGAATTGTTACGGTGTACCATTGTTAAGCAAGAACAAGACAAATGCTCACCTGCCACTACGAACAGATTTAGCTTAAACGTGCATACTGTGGATACGTACTTCCTGGACTGGGCGACCAGCTTAGCGAACGGCATCTCCCAGCCGTACATCTTGATGACACGCATGCCCGACACGATCTCGTTCATCAGTTTCATCCTCTCATCCGTCCGGATCGCCACTTCCTTGCGGTACTTGGCCGACAGCCGTCCGGTTATGTCTGCAAACAGAAATCATCATCATCATCATCATCATCATCATCATCATCATCATCATCATCATCATCATCATGTCACGAGCACAGGTAAATATTTTCCAACGAGTTGTAAGAAGTAGCGGTAGCCATTTCAGCACCAAAACGTATTCATGCGCAAGCTGGACTAGAAGAAATAAGATGAAACTCTGAGGGCGTGAAATTTGACCTGTTCCCATCGTGGTAGCTTTGATATACTTTCTGGGACTTCATACGTAACTAAACTTGACAATACTACCAGATAATCGCCTTAGCTGTATCAGCGGTTACGGCAACATTTACGAAAAGTTACTGCAATTTCAAGTTAAATAATTAGCATCTGTTCTCTCTCTCTCTCTCTCTCTCTCTCTCTCTCTCTCTCTCTCTCTCTCTCTCTCTGTCTGTCCCCCTCCCTCCATCCCCCCCCCCCCCCCGCAGGCATTGTTCAGATCCCCGTTCGGACCAACCTACTTTAAGTTCCTCAGCGTTTATGTAAATCGCTTGAGACCAATGGTAGCTTTGTGTCTCGTCAGGCGACAGCTGATTTCATTCTCCATCTGCTTTTCACTACTGTCGAAAAACTCCATCCTTGCATGTATCATTATGATCCTTGGTGCGTATCACCGTAACGTGTCGCTTCTATTTGTATAGCATGTAAGTTACACTGGGCTGAGGTACTTGGAACTTGATATTACGGTGGTACATCTGTAGTGATGTTTCTTTGTGGACACTCGATAAATTTCTAAATCCTTTGATTGCCAGTAATATGAAAACAATTTTAAAGTTTTCACAGGAATGTCCATCATTGGCAAGCAACGGGTACAAGAAGAAATTCGCAAAAATTAAAAATCGATTGTTTTAAGGTGGTGCTTTCTTTTTGAAACACCTAGGAGAGAGAGTTTCCAGCCACCCATCATTTCATGTGGTGCATTTGAAAGCAAATTCGAATTTTTCCTAGACAAAATTCCAGATCTCTAAACTTCCATGAAACTCTTAATGCCTAAATTAAACCGTAATCCTAAATAACAACCAAAAATGGGCATGAAATTTAATGAATTTTACGTCAAAATTACATAATGTTCCAATGGTTTCATTCTGAAACCACTCACAAAAGCAGTAGTACAAACTCAAATTTACGTTATAAAAATTTTAGATGTACTTCCTTTGACTGTTAATGATCTCGATGGACCACTAAAAGAAATAAAAAACTTGTCAGTGTCTCCATGCCATCTGTTGATTTCTCGCTATATAAGTGACTGCTACAGCGCACTACATTCGTAGAAGTACTTCCGTGTACCACTAGATGTCTCTCTCTTGGAAATGCATCGGTAGTTTCATGCTACAGCCACTGGTACTCAAAGAGTTAACGAGACACACTGTGGCCTTTTAGTCAGAGGGCATGGAAACTTTGTAGCAGCAAGATTTAATATTTTAGGTTCTCTAGGAGAACACTGAAGTGCACAATGAAATTATTTTCACAACTCACAGAAAAATACTAGTTGTCAGTATTTGTCATTTAAAGCTTTTCAGAAATACTTGCAACTAGCGACATTTTGTAATGCCACAATTTTTGTTTCACCATGACCGGTTATGAAGTAACCTAGCGTCTCGTCATTTTAATCACAAAAAGCGACAGGTCGCAGTTATTTCTGAAAACCTTTATTCGTCAAAATCACAATGTTCCACACAAATAATGGAGCAAAATTTTACCGTTGAAATGTTGTATAATCCGAGTCGTGAATTAGTAACCTTTTGAAAGCCAAATGAAGACTAAGTATCTTATTCTGAGAAGGGCCTTCCATCGAAGATGTAAGTAATGAGACAGGCCGGTAATTATTAACACCTGGAGCCTGACAAAAGCATATTATACTCTATCTGTAAGTCTACCATATGATATTTATTGCACCTTAAATGATTACACTGCACATATGTGAGGAACAGGATTTCGCTAATTTGAGAAGTAAACTGCGAGTTTTTAATTCTTAAAGAGTTAGTAACATTATTAATTTGTTTGACAGAACGGATTAATTGCGATTTGGCTGTATGTATGTGACATTGCCTCAAGCATATTACTTACATTCTTCGTTTCGAAAATATTCGCGGCTATTAATACAGTACTCTCTCATTCTTTGTCACCTTTCTGCAGAAGCGATTGTTCTTAAGTAAAATGTTCTTAAGTAATATGAAAACACAGAATACGACGTGACAGCCAGAAACTGTCCGCTATCCGGATGCTCTGATTCGGATGATTTTGTTTTGAGACCAAATGCAGCTGAGTCACTAGTGAGGTGTTTCGCAATGTTACGCCACTTACTTGTGCACTCTGATCTCATCTTAATTTGGCTGAAATTCGTGTTTTCTGAGCGCGTGATTGTCTCGTGATGTTTCCACACTGGTTAAATATTGGTTCACCACGTTGTTTGTCGAACCTCATGGTCTTACATCGCGTCATTGTCCCAGATGTCTGAGGCCAGGTGGTCACGTGCGGCAATACGGTAATTCAGTGCTTAATACTTTTACGGCCTCGCTTATCGTGAGTAGGCCGACGAACCTCGTGGAGTACGGTGGAATACGAGGCGGAGGAACAGTTGTAAACTATCTCAAGCAGAACAGCTGCCGTGTCAATTTTAGGAGGCACAGAATACTCATGCTGTAGGTGTGTCTTGCAATTATTCCTTCCCAAATTCTCTCGAGAATGGTACTTTGAGGATGGAAACAATTTTTTTTCTCTGTAATCATACTATTTAATGGGTGTTCAATATTGCAAGTCTTGGCAATAATAGCACACGATAGACGTAGAAATGACATTGATACCAATGACATTTTGTTTGATTTGTACAATGACAAGTGCCGACTTGTTCTGTCAAATACTTTTTTATACAGATTTTTGAACTAGTTGTGCTGTATGCCTCTTCAAATGTACAATATATAGTACCTTGACAGCATGACATACTTTGTCTTTGACTATGTAAAGCTAATAATTCGTTCAAAACTGGTGGAGATTCAGAAGGCTTCTGGTGATTTTAGCAGTTAAGTGAGGGTTCGAAAACATACGAACGTGACACCTCGTCGCTTGAACATGATTTACGTAAACGACATCTAGCAACTGTAAAACAGATGAAAATACAGGATGATACTGGAGGATGAGAGATTACAGATTTATGAGATACCTGATGCATAAGATATTTTATTCGATGAATTATATGAACTGGAATTTTCTAATTACCTTTCAGTGAGTAGAACAATAACTCGTGAACACTGCGCAAACCCTATGGACTAACCAGATGAAAAATTATACTTGAGCAGAGGGCTTCGTTGTACAATACTTAATTAGAATCTCTTATTACGGGAATACACCTGCACAAATATTCTTTGGAAATGGGGAAATCGGTGGATTTCAATCACGATGAGTTGGAATGCTTAAGATATTTTCCAGATTTGATACACTCTTATTTACATTTATTTATAAGAAAGAGAAACACGTGGTTGAGGAGGTTCTGACTAACGAAAATGTTCTGATACCCTTAGCTGTCCGTGTTAAGAGCTTCAAATATAGCAATTTAGGGTTGGAATCTACGCAGTGGATGGATCTTGGACAAAACGTTTTGCTCTAAAAGTCTAAAACTTCCGAAAGCTCACTATGTATTGAAACAAGCTGGAAAACTAACCTTTCTCTCGTGGTTTAGAAAAATTACAGGATGTTCTACTTCGGAGTTGCCGAAACATATGTCATTAAATACAATATTCTGAACGAGGTATGAATTTTATCTTTTTTTTTTACACCTCAATACAGCTCAACAGTAACTATGATTTATTGATTTCTGGCTGGCCACATTCATAATTAACGGCTTTTGTCTTCGGATGATCGCGCCGTCCCATAAAGAAGTAAGATGAGCAGTAACAATGCATTTCATGAGGTTTGTAAGTTTCGGCTGGATGACACGTTACAATGATATTTCGGCTGACAACCATTTCATTTCAGCCATCTGCATGTGAGATTGTTGGCGCATGCCGTTGGCTTTATGCTGAAAATTTGTACGCTGCTGTGTGCACTTAGATCATCTCTGCATGACCGCACTCTGTCTTGTCTTGCTGCATCTGAAGCGCGCAGTCCCGCGTGCAACGGTGATATTACATGTGTGTCCTCTGTCGAAATGGGAGCCTGCGGAGTTAAAATTCATTTTTCAAACTAATGAAATTGTTGTCGGACGTGCCCTTAGAGGCAAAATTTTGAATTTATGAAGATATAAGAAAAATCACTGTGCCTCGTGTCTCATGAAGTTGAAAGCCGCCATCACGGTTAACCAATCTTCTGCCGAACGTATTTCCAAAGGTTCCTTAGTAATCTAATCCTAGAATCATGGCCTAGAGTTTCGTTCCAGAATAAGCCATAGTAGGTCCTGTGGAGATACAAGGCTTGGCTGTGATTAACTTATTGGGCTACGAAAGGCCAGTGTAGCAAACGTGTATTACGCACGTTTCACTGTGAGTGTGGTCCGACCAATGTAGGCTTTGCAGTACTGACATAGTATTCTGTAGATTACAGCAACACCCAAAATCAGATCTTTTGCCGAGCAGAGAAGAGTACATGTTTTTGTAGATGAACGGAATATTAACATTATGTTTCTCCATTGCTCAGCCGAATTTATATGAAATGTTGCTCACATGTGGGAAGAACACCATGGACTTTAACAGCTCCTCCTTTTCTTCATATTCTGGATGATCCCTGTAACTCCTCGTTTAAGCTGTTCTGAATTGATGTGAGGAATATCCATTGCATTTAAACACAGACTGTAGGTGTTCTAGCTCCTTTGCAAAGTTGTCTATCACACACATGTCCCCGGTGCACTATCGTACGAAGGACGCCCATTGTCTGTGAAAGCTCTTTAAATGTAAGTTCGTATTTGTGGGCTTACGGTAAACAGAATAGCTTATTGATTCATCCACTTTCCAACTGACAGACATCTAGAAAAGGAAGACAATTATTTTTCTCTACCTCCATCGTAAACTGGATATTCTCGTCAATAGAACTGGTAGAACACCTACACTTTCTGCTTGGAGACAATGTATACATTTCACATCAGATCAGAACAGCTTTAACAGGGAGTAAACGTGTTCATTCATAAGAAAGGAGCTGTACGTCTACGGCGTTCCTCCCGGGTATGGAGAACGTTTCATCTAAATCAGAATACTTCCGCCCACCAGTTTCCTCAAAGTCTGAAATTTCTGCCATTCTCCTCCTTTAAGATCCCTCATGGTGTGTCACATGCTCGTAGCGCCTGTTGTCAAATACTTGCGACCACTGTTCTCATTATCTACGTATCACAAACTTAATACATGCTGCACAATTATAGTTTCAACGAAATAGATTAGAACTTTTGTGTATAGTCTCCAATCGTTCCTTGGCCATTAACAGGCAATAAAAGGCATTGTAGAAATAAACAGGTACAGAGAAATTTAAGTAGGTGCAGGTAGTAGGAAAAACAAACTCGTGATGTTCAGATACGGCATTAGCAGTGTCCTGCTTTATACAGTCACGTCGTTTAAATATCTGCGCGTGACGATGCGTAGCGACATAAAATGGAACGAGCGTGTCAGGACTGGTAGGGAAGGCGAATGGACGACTTCCATTTATTTGCAGAATTTTAGGAAAGTGTGGTTCATCTGTATAGAAGACAGCATGTAGGACGCTAGTGCGACTTATTAGTGAGTACAGCCCGAGTCTGTGGGATACGTACCAAGTCGGATTAAAGGAAGATACCGAAGCAGTTCAGAGGTGAGTTGCGGGGTTTGTTAGTGGTTGGTTCGAACAACATGTGATACGGAGATTCTTCGGGAACTCCGACGGGAATCCCTTGGACAAATGCGACGATCTTTTTGAGGAACACTATTGAAAAACGCTGACTGTGGAACGGTTCTACTGCCGCCAACAAATATCGCGTAAGGACCACGAACATAAGATACAAGAAATTGGGACTCATACGGATACAAATGGGCAGTCGTTTTTCCCTCGCTCTGTTTGTGAGTGGAACAGTAATGGAAATGACTAGTAGTGGTGCAGAGTATCCTCTGCCATGCACCATACGGTTGCTTGCAGAGTATGGATATAGATATCTATATAACTACAACAACAATAATAATAATAAGTCATACGTGAAGTATGCTAGCGGCAAGACACAATCAATGCTTTCTCTGCGTGACAGCAATGGAGATACTATCGGAGACAGCGCAGCCAAAGCAGAGTTACTAAACATGGCCTTCCGAAAGCCTTCACAAAAGACGACGAAGTAAATATTCCACAATTCGAATCAAGATCAGCTGCCAACATGAGTAACGTAGAAGTAAATATCCTCGGAGTAGTGAAGCAACTTAAATCACTTAATAGAAGCAAGTATTCTGGTCCAGATTATATATCAATTAGGTTCCTTTCTGATTATGCTGATGCATTAGCTCCATACTTAACAATCATATACAACCGTTCGCTGGACGAAAGATCCGTACCCAAAGACTGGAAAGTTGCACAGGTGACACAAATATTCAAAAAAGGTAGTAGGGGTAATCCATCAAATTACAGCCACAATCGTTAACGTCGATATGCAGCAGGATTTTGGAACATATATTGTGTTCGAACATTACGAATTACCTCGAAGAAAACTGCCTATTGACACACCGTCAACACGGATTTAGAAAACATCGTTCTTGTGAAACAACTAGCTCTTTACTCGCATGAAGTCTTGAGTGCTATTGACAAGGGATTTCAAACTGATTACGTGTTGCTGGATTTCCGGAAAGCTTTCGACACCACCACACAAGCGGCTTGTAGTGAAATTGCGTGATTATGGAATATCGTCTCAGTTGTGTGACTAGATTCGTTGTTTCCTGTAAGAATGGTCACAGTTCGTAGTAATTGAACGAAAAGTCATCGAGTAAAACAGAAGTGATCTCTGGCGTTCCCCTAGGTAGTGTTATGGGGCCCTTTGCTGTTACTGATCTATATAAACTATCTGAGAGAGAATCTGAGTAGCTGTCTTACGATGTTTGCAGATGATGCTGTCGTTTATCGAGTAGTAAAGTCATCAGGAGATCAAAACAAATTGCAAAACGATTTAGAATAGATATCTGTATGGTGCGAATACTGGCAATTGAACCTAAATATTGAAAAGTGTGAGGTCATCCACATGTGTGCTCAAAGGAATCCGTTAAACGTCGGTTACACGATAATAATCTAATGGCCGAAAGGAATTTCAATTATGAACAACTTAAATTGTAAGGAACACACAGAAAATGTTGTGGGGAAGGGTAACCAAAGACTGCGGTTTATTGGCAGGACACTTAGAAAATTTAACATATCTACTAAGGAGACTGCCTACACAACGCCTGTCCGTCCTCTTTTGGAATACTGCTGCGCGGTGTGGGATCCTTACCAGATAGATCTGACGGAGTACATCGAAAAAGTTCAAAGAAAGGCAGCACGTTTTGTATTAACGCGAAAAAGGGGAGAGAGTGTCACTGAAATGATACGGGATTTGGGCTGGATATCATTAAAAGAGAGGCGTTTTTCGTTGCGACGTAATCTTCTTACGGCATTCCAATCACCAACTTTCTCCTCTGAAAGCGAAAATATTTTGTTGACACCGACCTAGATAGGGAGAAACGATCACCACGATAAAATAAGGGAAATAAGAGCTCGTACGGAAAGATATAGGTGTTCATTCTTTCCGCTCGCTAAACGAGATTGAAGCAATAGTGAAATGTAAAGGTGGTTCGATGAACCCTCTGCCGGGCACGTAAATGTGATTTGCAGAGTATCCATGATGATAATATTGATGATAACAGTAGTAGTAAAGGAGCACGAAAGATGAAAATGAATTCAGCATACAAACAATGAACATCTGCAATAAGAAAATTTCTGTCAATGCAAAATTGAGACTTCACCAGACAGTGATCTGCTCTTGTAACGAAAGAGTTTACGGAGGGTATAGGGACCTCGAAGAGCTGAAGATACTTAATTTAGAAGGTGTTCTTCGGACACATTCTTTGAATGGGGCAGGGGAGGATAACACAGCAAATTACAGTTTTCGGTGAACAAGAGAACCGAAGTTCGCTCGGTCCAAGAGGTATAAATGGATCTGGAAGAAATGAGACGACAGTAATCAGAGATACACAACAGGGTTATTTTTTAAATGAAAAAGTCAGACGTTCACGGGTTTCCAGGACAACTAGACTCAGAACGGATATACGGCCACAAGAGCGAAGGAGGTTACAAAGTATGAGAATGAAAGAATATTGGACAGTGAGAAAGAGCAGAAGAAACGAAGCTGCCGCGAATTACGTGGTTATCAGGTGGCCAAAACGAAAATAAAATAATAATAATAATAATAATAATAATAATAATAATGTTATTTCCTTTTCTAATGACAGAACATATTTGATTACATCCTGAGACAAGCTGAAGACACTATTTAGCTCAGTGAACATTTTGCTTCATTAGTTTTCTTGTTTGCCGTTGATGAATTTTCAGTTTTGCATCTACAGCCTCTATTATTATCCTCAGAAGGCGCAAAATTTATTCTCACGAACTAGTAAAATGCATACAATGTGCATTTTGTAAATCAAAGATAGATATTGTGGGAACAGTCCGTTAAACGTAATGAATGTAACAGTATTAGTAGAGATGCAACAGTTTTTGACTTACGCTGCGACGGTAAGGTGATGAGGAAGACGGAGGCCACCCCTACGAAGGAGGACCAGCCGACGAAGCTGTGCAGCCAGTACATGACGATGGGTATCTGCAGGAAAGGCACCCACAGGAAGTGCGCCCACATGATGACACGGTCGAACCTACTCAGGTCATTCGTCATGAGGTTGACGATGTAGCCAGTTGCCGTGTTGTCCATAGTCTGCCTGCTAAGACGCAGCACCTGTCACGGAAAAGAAAAAATCTCAATAACCTCCAGTATTTCTCTCAGAAAAATCATCAACGCTGTGCACATCAACTTTCGTATGCCAGAGCAGCTCAAGAGGTTGGAACGTTTCCTTCTGAACCTGCTGCGAGACAAAATTCGCAAAATTGATTTGGCAAATTGTGACAAAGCTAGTTGCTACCACCCACGCAGTTATGTCAGTTCGTGGGTGTTGTTATGGTCTTCAGTCCAGAGAGTGGTTTGATGCAGCTCTCCATGCTACTCTATCCTGTGCAAGCTGCTGCTTCTCGAAGTACCTAATGCAACCTACATCCTTCTGAATTTACTTAGTGCATTCATCTCTTTGTCTCCCTCTACGATTTTTACCCTCCACGCTGCCCTCCAATACTAAATTGGTGATCCCCTGATGCCTCAGAACATGTCCTACCAATAGTCCCCTTCTTCTAGTCAAGTTGTGCTATAAGTGTGCCAAAATGTGGTGGTTCCTTCTGCAGGCATCCTACTCTCCAAGTCCTCATTCCACAAGACTTTCTAGTTGCCAAAATTATAGTCAGTTTCGACACCACTGTTGCCGTTAAAGGAATAATTCTAGAGCAGTAAAGAAAATTCCTGAAGAAGCTTTGCAGCAATGCATGATGATGTGGGAGAACCCTTGGGAGAAGTATCTGAACGGAAGGCAACAAGAACTACTGATCTGTAAGTTGGATGGAAATGTTACTAACAGAGTATTTTTATGAACAAGCGTCGTGTGCTTATATGCTGGGCGTGGTAAAGGGCTACTGTAACTTTCTCAGAACAACCATCTATGAGTGTAGCCTACTACTATTTAAGCTTTATAGTTACTTTCATTTTCAGTTCATAACAGCTTGACAACCTTGTAGATTTTCTTTTTTAGCAATTCCTGAGTCACTTGGGAAGAGATTAGAGTTTAACGTCCCATCGACAGAGACGTCATTGGACACAGGGAACAAGCTCCGATTAAGAAACGTTGGAGAAGGAAAGCGCCCTTGCCCTTTCGAAGGAACCATCCCGGAATTCGCCTTAAGCAATTTACAGAAATCATGGAAAACGTAAATCAGGATGGCAGATGCGGGTTTGAACCTTCGTCCTCCCGAACGCAAGTCCAGTGTGTGATCCACTGTGCTACCCCACTCTACCTGAACGACTTTTAACATCTATATTTTGTGCAAATCATTTATGCTTGGTGCTCGGCAGCGTAAGTATGGTAGACGTCGACACTGTTGCACTATATCACTATCATTCCGTTGTTCGTCACAGTTAACATCCGTTTCAATATTCTGCCATTCCATACTTTTTATATACGAAGGCGTGCTCAAAAGTAATGCCTCCGAATTTGTGTGAAAACTCAAAGCTTTTAAAATAAAACTAACTTTATCAACTTTCCACAACCTTATTCTTCATGGCTACATATTTATTACTCAAGATACGCTGACGACGAACACATTTCTTCCAACAAGAAACCAGTTTCTTGATACTGTCACTGTAGAATGTTGTCGGAGTGATAATCTCACTACTGCTTGCACCGCTTCATCACTATGAAAGTGAAGTCTCTGAAGGCGATTTTGGAAACAGAAGAAAATAGGATAGGGCCAAGTCGAGACTATGGATGATCGATGACAGTCAACCCAAGGCAGCGGATTGCTGCAGGTGTGTGTCGTCTGGCATATCGTGCTGAAGCTAGGGATGTTCCAAATGTGGACGAATTCTTAGTATCCTTACTTTCAGTTTTCTGACGGTCTCTCAGTTTTACATGCGCCACGTTACACGCTAGAATTCGGAGCGCTCTAGCGGCAGAAGGTTACAACGTGGGTCAATGAAGTGGGAAAGCTGGCCGAGTAATATAAATGACATGTGATTTCTCAACCAATATTGAGAAAGGAATAAGAAATTTGGAGGCAATACTTCTCACGACACCTCGTGTTCTACCCTTATGCCCAATTCGGTCAAGTGTGTGCGGGGGAGGCGGTGGGGTAATTAGAGAGAGAGAGAGAGAGAAGATAAATTATCAATGTCCTTTTCAAAAAGAGCATCCCAGGACTAGACTACGTCGATTTTTGGAAACCAAGGTTTAATTACAGTTAAACATGAGAGTTTGGTTGAATTACCTAAAGAAGGAGCTGTAAATAGAATGTACGAAATAAAAAAAAGAAGCTAATTATTAGTATTCCTTACCCACGAGAGAATTTATGGAAATTCGACCTGATATAAGCAGCTTGGTCATGAAGGTTGTCACTAATTCCCTCAATACTTTGAGATTATATGTTCCCTGTTGAAATTATTCTTCATTAATCAACGCCGCAAATGCCTACACTTTATTAATATTGTTTTGTTGCTGCCCATTCAGCTGGAGTGAAGAGACCCCGCATTCATAGCGGCTAAGCTGTGGATGGGTATGTTGTGAGGCCGACTTTGGGTATATACAAATGCTAGAGGCAATAGCGAGGATATTTCCACAGTGGATCACCTTCCTACGTCTGCAGTACTCAACAGATGCCCTTATATTAGTAGATGTGACTAAGTTGTCGAAAGAGCAGAAACAAAATACGCACACTGGAGGAGTTCTAATAGGCGACTGATGTGTCAGTAACAACTGCTAACTTATGAAATACTGTACTTAGTGATATAGTGAAATTTCATTACTCGTGAAAATAAGGTCCATGTAACTCTAAAAAATACCTGAACTCCGAAAACCACGACGATACTTCTGCCCCTACAGCAAAAATAATTCAAATACCCGATGATTTTAATTTTTTAAAATAATAAAGCATCACGAAATATTTAAAGAATCTCTCACTTCATACGTTAGGCAATGGTTACTAAAGATACCAATCATTCGTGATTGACGTCTTTCATAAAATCCGAGAACTAATTTTAGAGGCAGTTCGTAAATACCTTGCAATTGGTGACGGCTCTTTCGCAGCACTTCGTACCAATTTAAAATTACCAAGGAAATAATTGTACCGAGCTTCTAATAACTAGGAGGATACAAGATGATTTGGACAGGATTTGTGATTGGCGTAAAGAGTGGCAGCTAACTCTAAATATAGATAAATGTAAATTAATGCAGATGAATAGGAAAAAGAATCCTGTAATGTTTGAATACTCCATTAGTAGTGTAGCGCTTGACACAGTCACGTCGATTAAATATTTGGGCGTAACATTGCAGAGGTATATGAAGTGGGACAAGCATGTAATGGCAGTTGTGGGGAAGGCGGATAGTCGTCTTCGGTTCATTGGTAGAATTTTGGAAAGATGTGGATCATCTGTAAAGGACACCGCTTATAAAACACTAATACAAGCTATTCTTGAGTACTGCTCGAGAGTTTGGGATCCCTATCAGGTCGGATTGAGGGAGGACATAGAAGCAATTCAGAGGCGGGCTGCTAGATTTGTTACTGGTAGGTTTAATCATCACGCGAGTGTTACGGAAATTCTTCAGGAACTGGGGTGGGAGTCTCTAGAGAAAAGGAGGTGTTCTTTTCGTGAATCGCTACTGAGGAATGTAGAGAACCAGCATTTGAGGCTGACTGCAGTACAATTTTACTGCTGCCAACTTACATTACGCGGAAAGACCACAAAGATAGAGAGATTAGGGCTCGTACAGAGGCATATAGACAGTCATTTTTCCCTCGTTCTGTTTGGGAGTGGAACAGGGGGAGAAGATGCTAGTTGTGGTACGAGGTACATCCGCCACGCACCGTATGGTGGATTGCGGAGTATGTATGTAGATGTACTGAACAACTTACAGCTACTGTAAGAATACCTTTCCTTTCAATTTTGCGTCACAAGAATCGGTAAACTAACCTAAGTATTTGGAGCATGAGCAGGAATAGTGGGAACATCAACAAGAATGCTTATTCCTGCTGAACTGGGGTCACTTGCTTGTCGAACCACTGTCGTGACTGCGAGATACCGCGGTAGGGAAGATGGTATTTCAGAACCACGGCCAAGTAATTTTCAGGCAAAAATTACTACAACAGTGTACACGCCATCCTTATCAGCGTTCTTGGCAACACACTGCCGCTGGTAATTTTCAAACCATTGTCTGATTACCGCAGGGTATACAAGTAAACGTTAATCTACGAAGAAGACAGGTTGAACACTGACCCGTTTGCGGCTATAGTTAGAATTAATTTCGCCATAAGCTTATCTAGGTGGACGATAACAGACCAAACATTTCGACAAAGCGAGTAAGACCGCAAGTGTCAAAAATATTTTAAGCGCACTGCATTTGAAAAAAATCAATAGTACAGAGCGACATTGAAAATAATCTCTTTCTTTATACGCGTAGAACAAAATTGCCTTCTCCATCAAGTGCAGATCTGACCCCCAGAAAGAAAACTTCGCGCAAAACTCAACTCATCACTCTTCATATATGATTACCCGAGATGTACGGACAGTGGTAACAAGACAGTTTTAAAGTTGCTGGAATGATTTATTAATGTGAATAATTGTGAAGTTTCACCACGGTTTGGAAGCCATGTTGAACTGTGGGTTCTATCAGTAGGTAAACTAATTCGAAGGTCTGAAGAAGGTAATATGATACAACCACATATTGGATCACGCATAATGGGACACTGTGGTGTTAAAACAAATCTTCCGGTAGATAGTGATTTATTTAGACTTTCTGGAAGCTATGGATTCGGTGCCATGCCGACACATGCTAAATAAAATACATCCGTGTGGAATATCCGACAAGTGTCTCACTGGACGGAACTATTTGTCTGGCGGAACTTAACACTTTATCCTGCATGGAAAGGCATCCTTAGAGGGATATTCCCCACATGCCCCCGAGCCCAGCCCGTGAAATGTTACAAGTTCATAACTATTCGCGTCGTACAGTCACCTACATCCTGAAATCTTTGATACTTCTTTATCAGTTCAACGACACAGCAAAATAATCGCCTCCACGCATACTGCCAATCGACAGGGACGTGGATTCGATATTTTGAATTCATTAGGAAATAATACACGGTTGTCAAATTACAGATAGCTTACTAGTGTATTAATGACTTAGAGAACTGAATTAATTGCAAACTCACCATTTGTGCAGACATGGGCTTATTTACGAGGAGCGTGAACAGAAGTTTAATAATACCTAGTGAAATACGGACAGAATATAGAACCAGATAAAAATTTTCTGCTTGCTATCAATGCATAGAAACGCAACGTTTCAGTAGTGACAAAATGTAGCAATTTTTAAGTACATAATCGGTCGCAACTACAATAAGTTTTGTCATACTACCACCTGGCAGTAACAATACGTGAGCATGTTAACTGGAATGTTCTCATGGCGTAATTTTTGAATGTTTGATACACACGGATTAGCAGCTTGCTGGAAAACGGTGGTTGGACTGTAAGAGGAACTTCTCACAACACTCTTACGACCTATTCTGCAGTTCTGTTTAAGTCCGGACACCGTCAGCTCAAATTACTAGGGCCATAGAAACTTTAGAAATAGCGTCAGAAAAATTGATCACTTGCTAGCTTATCTAATGGAATAGTACCAGATATACTGGAGTTTCTGGCGTAGGAAGCACAGGTGATATTTCTCGGGAATATATATTTCTTTAGTTCCAAAATGCATTTTGTCTTTTGGCGCAATCTACGAAAATATTTCATACACTCGTACAATGGTTCCGTAAAGAAAACTACGAAAAAATTATACTAGTAAGCGCTCGCATAAATGCACACAATAATTTGCTCAGCTCCATTGGTGAATGAAGCCCTAGTTAAATTATCCCTCAGTCAAGAACAGATTGTGTACAGGTTTATATGCAGACATAGGCATCATGAAGATGCGTTAAATGAGCGACAAAGACACGTCTCCGTGTTAAGTGCGTAAGCACTAATCTGGCATGAACATATGTGATAATGCCAGGGCTTACCTTGAGCCTGATACAATGCCCGTACTGACGGGTCTCTGGTGTCGTGTAGGCAGCGGCTATTGTGAGGATTGGCCCTGATCCTACGCATACTACTTGTGCAATAACAGTAAACTATTTGAAATGGTGTACTTAAAGCATTTTAGATAATCATTCAGTTCCTCCCTGTAACAGAGACCTTTTGTTCCGATGCGCATACAAATATGAAGCAAAGCACAATATGGTGTATGAAATATTCTGTGTCTTAAAACGAAGAACCTTATTTCTCTAATCACTTTCTCTTTTTTCTAACAGATTTAGTCGCACTGACCCGAAAAAACTACATTATTTGCCTATTTTATAAGACATATGTTTAACGATTCTGAAGAAATCTGTCGACCGTTATCCTTGCCTCTAAGCACTGGTTTCCGGAAAGCATACACCTGTCCGCAAGAAACTTCAAGATGATTGGGGATCAGAGAACTCTCCCCTCATCGTGCAGATACACAAGACGGGAATGATGCAGAAATACATTCTTTAGTGGCAACACTTCGTTGGCAAGAATAAAATTTCTACCCAGGTCCGCGAAAAGCATCTGAAAGTAGAGAGAGCATTTCAGGAGCATGGTTTCTGATAAACAGAGCGCATAACTTTCATGAAAGCCAGAGTAACAGTCGAAAAGACTACCAGTGACGCTTTATTGCTATTTAATCTGTCAATTGGTTGGGTTTATTTCCCTCGTGGTGGTACGAAAAATATTTCTAATTCTCACCGCTATTCAGACGTCAGTCTACTTTGAGCTATTTTCCGTACAGCTTTTCTCTTAATATAAAATTGTATCTGGTGGAAAAACCGCTAACAGGACCTTTTCAACTGAATTACTTTATAAGTATCACGCATGGAGTAAATTACTTCTCCCCTGCCATAGGAAATAATTCCCTGATCAATAGTCTGCAGCGTTTTCTAGTATGAGCTACACCGCCAAACATTCGAGTCATTAGACAAATGTAAAAAAGTAAGTAAAAACAAGAACTGACAGGCGAAATATCACATATTATGTAAAGATAAGCTTGTAATCCTTGTGGGTAAAAATACAACACGTGGAAAACAAGGCTTTGCCTCAGGTTTTACATTGGAGATTTTGTTCACAATGAGCGGTGGTGGCGTGGAGTCATGAAGGCTAGTAAGTCATCGATACTAACAGCAATATTCTACAAAACTTCCTGGCCGATTAAAAGTGTGTGCCGGACCGAGACTCGAACTCGGGACGTTTGTCTTCCGCGAGCAAGTGCTCTACGACAGAGTCGTGCTGGGGTAGGTCAGCTAGTCTGTCCGACACAGTTTTAATCAGCGTACAAACTGTTGCAGAGTGAAAATTTCATTCTCTAGCCATTATCTAGCTAATTGTACCTGTCTATTCTTGCCACGATAGTAGATGATCAAGATCCTGGGTGTGTATCGACCTAAAATCGGCGCGGACGTTACTGGTGGCGATAACAGGACAACCGACATCCTTGACTCTGCATGCAAAGCTTTTATTCGCTTTTGAACATATTGGTGGTCTGAAGATCTGAAGGGCCAAAGAAACTGGTATAGGCATGTGTATCCAAATACAGAGATATGTAAACAGGTAGAAGACGTCGCTGCGGTCGGCAACGCCTATATACGGCAAGTGCCTGGCGCAGTTGTTAGAGCCATTACTATTACAATGGCAGGTTATCAACATTTAAGTGAGTTTGAACGTGTTGTTATAGTAGACGCACGAGCGATGGGACACAGCATCTCCGAGGTAGCGATGAAGTGGGGACTGTACCGTGAATATCAGGAAGTGCAACCCTTCAGCAAATTGCTGCAGATTTCAATACTGGGCCATCAACAAGTATCTGCGTGCGAACCATTCAACGAAACATCATCGATATAGGCTTTCAGAATCGAATGCCCGCTCGCGTACTCTTGATGACTGCATGGCACAAAGCTTTACGCCTCGCCTGGGCCCGTCAACACCGACATAGGACTGTTGATGGCTAGAAACATGTTGCCTGGTCAGACGAGTCTCGTTTCAAATTGTATTGAGCGGTTGGACGTGTACGGATATGGAGACAACCTCATGAATCCATGGGCCCTGCATGTGAGCAGGGGACTGTTCAAGCTGGTGGACGCTCTGTAATGGTGTGGGGCGTGTGCAGTTGGAGTGATATGGAGATACGACTGAAAGGTGACATGTACGTAAGCATCCTGTCTGATCATCTGCATCCATTGACGTCCATTGTGCATTCCGACAGACTTGGAAAATTCCAGCAAAACAATGCGCTCACACGTCCAAAACTGCTGCAGAGTGGCTCCAGGAACTCTCTTCCGAGCTTAAACTCCTCCGCTGGTCACCAAACTTAGGAGAGTCCACGCCACGTCGTGTTGAGACACTTTTGTGAGCTCGCGGGGACTACACGATACCGGGCAGGTGTACCAGTTTCTTTGCTCTTCAGTGTATCAGTACTACAATTCCGTCAGGATCTACCATGAAAGTGAGAAATTAGCAGACAAATAGACGTATTTCAAGTAACAGAAGTTGCCGTGTTGTACATTCTACTCTTGTCTTAATCGTCACCCCTAATTCTTTAAGGAATCGAACTTCCACATGTAAACGTGATATCTCGCGATCTGTGTGTCTTACAATCAGAGCGTACCGAGAATACCAAATTTCGGGCATTACCTGTCACGAAGGGCAACGCAGTGGTCGATGGCTTTCTCTCAACGGTATTCTCGGCACGCTCTTGACACTGTGGATCTCGGAATACTGAATTCCCTAACAATTTTCGAAATGGAATCTCTCACGCGTCCAGCTCCAACTCCTCGTTCAAAGTCTATTAATTCCCGTCGGGCGACCATAATTACGTCGGAACCTGATACGAACTGCCTGAGTACAAATGACAGCTCCGCCAATTCACTGCCCTTTTGTACCTTGTGTACGCAATACTGCCGCCATTCGTATATGTGCATGTCGCTATCCCAGAACTTTCTCCATCTCAGTGCATATATTTCAACTTTTGTAGTCCTCAGCCGCGTAGAATATTACGATATGTTGATAATTTTACTTTTGGACCGTCTAATTACAACAGAATGAAATGATTTTCGTGCCATATGCGTTTCGCCTTTATTCTTTGCAAGGCATCTTCAGTGACCTGTAATATGTACATATTCATGGTTATACTATTTGGTTTACATTTTGAGACGATGTATATATAGGTGATAAACAGTTTTGACAATTTGATTTTCTGTGATGTAGCAGTAATTTAAAGTTCTACTTACAAGTTTTGTGGATGTTGTTCTACATGTTGTGCTTTTGTTCCATTTTTGGCGTGGTTCTTTTTATAACTGCCATTTCAAATTTTGTTTTTGAGATTTCAAATCATTACGAAGTGAACACTTGTTTTTGTTATGTTTTGGTTGGTGTTGTCAGTTGTCAAATGTTATTGGCAACGATCGCACGTTATTGCAAACTATTGAATGTATTTATGTGATCTGTGTGCGTCATTTTGTGTGTGACTTATTAACGGTCGCGATGCAAAGTGCTATTTGCGTTGGTCATTTCTGAACTACAGTTTAGGGTCTGCACGTCTGCACTCTCGTTTACATATTTTTGTTGCATAGAAATTCTTTAAAGATGATTACTCAATAGCTAATGAGATTGTTTTGTTGTGGTGCAAACAAATAATTCGCACGCGAAATTGGAGTAGGAATAGTATCAATACTTCTAATGGTCCTTACACACTAACCTCGAGCAACATCACAGCAGTCAGTGAAGGTCCCCGTTTCGCATTTTAACTGCCTGTAGAGGAGTTATCGCATATTTCACTTCCACTTCTCTTAGCTGACCCTTCAGTGCTTTTCCATCCACAGCCTAGGAAGTTAAGAGAGAAACGAGGATTCCATTTTGGGAGATGACGTACTCTTGAAATACGATCAGCAAGCTACGCTGGGGGGGGGGGGGGGGGTGGTACTTACGTGGAGAGCTAAACAAGAAGGTGTCGCTTTCACCAAGCTCTGTATTCTGACACTTTTTCGAAAAATAAAAGCCCTTATTTATGAAGGTATCATCTTTGTCTCTAACAAAATTGTGTGCGCGTTTCCGCTCAGGCACTGAACTTAGGCATTATCTTTCATATGATTCCATTCTTCAAATTGTCCTGTCCAGCAGTTCATCAAGCATGTATTTTGCCTTCTAATTCGAAGGTTTTAAAATACCTGCAACATTTCACACCACAGGATTGATCTAAATCTGCATCTATGTACATATTTCTCGAGCCATCGTATGTGCGTGACGGAGGGTACACTGTACCACTAATAGTCATTTCCGTTCTCTACTCACCAATAAAGCGAAGGAAAAACGACTGTCTATATGCCTCCGTATGATCTCTAATTTCTATTATCTTCGTGGTCCTTACGTGAAATGTGTGATGGCGGAAGCAGAATCGTTCTGCAGTCAGTTCCAAATTCCGGTTCTCTAAATTTTCGTAATAGTGTTCCTCGAAAACAAAGTCGCCGTCGCTGCAGGGATTCCCATTTGAAATCCCGAAGCACCTCAGCAATCGTTAAATGTTGTTCCAACATACCGGTAACAAACTTGCCTCTGAATTGCTTCGATGTCTTCCTTTCATCCGATCTGCTGCGGATTCCCAACACTCGATCAGTACTCAAGACTAGGTCGCACTTGATTCCTACATACGGTCTCCTTTACAGATGGACCACACTTTCCCAAAATTCTCCCAATAAACGGACGTCTACCATTCGCCTTCCCTACCACAATACTTTCATCCTCGCTCCATTTCATGTCGCCTTGCAACGTTACGCCAAGATATTTAAATGCCGTGACTGAGTCATGCAGAACACTACAAATGCTGTATCTGATCGTTATGGGTTTGTTTTTCCTATTCATCCGCATCATCTTACATTTTTTCTACATTTAGAGCCAGCTGCCATTAACCAAGCCAACTAGAAATTTGTGTAAGGAAATGAAACACCTACAGCCGTCCGTGTGATGTCATTTACTGTATAGCTACCAGTTTTGGTGCTTTTGTGGACTATATTCAGGCCTTAACGGACGCTGAGGGAGTTAACACCATCGGTATACAGTATGTCTGTGGCGAACATCTGTAACTGGTTTCCGTAGAGTACCTGTAACCGCGATGTTGTCTCCCCAACCAAGTATCAACTAAGACAACATCGCGGTTACAAGTAGTATCTACATCTACATACATACTCCGGAATCCACCATACGGTGCGTGGCGGAGGGTGCCTCGTACCACAACTAGCATCTTCTCTCCCTGTTCCACTCCCAAACAGAACGAGGGAAAAATGACTGTTTATATGCCTCTGTACGAGCCCTAATAGCTCTTATCTTTTTGGTCTTTCCGCGAAATGTAAGTTGGCGGCAGTAAAATTGTACTGCAGTCAGCCTCAAATGCTGGTTCTCTAAATTTCCTCAGTAGCGATTCACGAAAAGAACGCCTCCTTTCCTCTAGAGACTCCCACCCGAGTTCCTGAAGGATTTCCGTAACACTCGCATGATGATCAAACCTACCAGTAACAAATCTAGCAGCCCGCCTCTGAATTGCTTCTATGTCCCCCCTCAATCCAACGTGATAGGGATCCCAAACGCTCGAGCAGTACTCAAGAATAGGTCGTATTAGTGTTTTATAAGCGGTCTCCTTTACGGATGAACCACATCTTCCAAAAATTCTACCAATGAACCGAAGAGGACTACCCGCCTTCCCCACAACTGCCATTACGTGCTTGCTCCACTTCATATCGCTCTGCAATGTTACGCCCAAATACTTAATCGACGTGACTTGTCAAGCGCTACACTCCTAATGGAGTATTAAAACATTACGGGATTCTTTTTCCTATTCATCTGCATTAATTTGCATTTATCTATATTTAGAGTTAGCTGCCATTCTTTACACCCATCACAAATCCTGTCCAAGTCATCTTGTATCCTCCTACAGTCACTCAACGACGACACCTTCCGTACACCACAGCATCATTAGCAAACAGCCGCACATTGCTACCCACCCTATCCAAAAGATCATTTATGTAGATAGAAAACAACAGCGGACCTACCACGCTTCCCTGGGGCACTCCAGATACCCTCACCTCCTATGAACACTCACCATCGAGGACAACGTACTGGGTTCTAGTACCACTCGTGCAATATGCTTGACAGGTTTTTAAATTGTTTTAGAGGTGAAAGCTTGCCAGTTGGCTTTCCATGGGGACCAGCGTGGTGCATGTTACATTAGACGGTAGTCTGAGAAAAAGTAAGACCAATGGCTGAGAATATTCTGTGCGCCATACTGAAATGTGCTGCACCCCATGTTGGAAGGTTACAAGCCAGCTGGCTTTCCTCCTTCCATTATGACGGTAAGCTAGTACTACATACTCCTTGTCATAACTGGAGATATGCGGGACACACATTTCTCTCCACTTTATTTAACTGTGATTACCGTACTTGGTTTTTAGTATTGTACTTGTTAATAAATACAGAGTTGATGTCTAAACTTACGTCGCTTCGGCAAGGGGGGACCATGGCAGTTAGATTCCCCAGGAGTTGGAAACGGCCTAGGCACACAATACTTGGAATAACGGGGCAGTCCCCTCGCCACTCAGACGGTTAAGTCCCAGGCTTACTCGTGTGGAGGAGACACTGAGTGGGCTTACGGGACTCTCGTGTCACTCAAAGAAAGACAGGATTTTAGGTGGTGGTGGTGGTGGTGGTGGTGGTGGTGGTGGCGGCGGCGGCGGCGGCGGCGGGTACGGTATTGTCCGGTGCCCGGCTAACGGGTTTGATATCTTAAGGGCTGGCCCGCTGCCTGATAACATCTGGAGAGAACACAGTATTCTTGAAGAGGACCGGCCAGCTGCTGTGTTAACCGGATCTGGTGGAGTTCCCGTCGCGTTGGTTTTGGGTGTCTGAAATTGTCACTAGTATAAAATAACGTTCTGGTACACCTACTGCCTCTTTACGTCAGACGAATTTTTGCGACCAACTTTTAGAGGACAGAAGTAAATAAAGTGTTACCTGACTTGTTTGAAGCCGTACCGGTGCAAACGGGAAAGTCGGGTACACGGACAAGTGATCGCAGGACCCTTGACTCGTTCGTCTTAGAGGCGGCTTAACGTGCTCGGTCGCTGAAAGGGTGATCATTCTCGTGTTCTGCGCTGGCACGTCGTCCCGTCGACCTGGCGCGATCCGCAGATTCCAGGCTCGTGCAGCTCTCCTGCGTAGCCTCGTCTCCACGTCCATTGAGACTAAAGATTGGCGAGCGTATTGTGCAGACCGGGTCGTCAGGTGGGGGACTTACCATTTTATAAGGTTACAACGACACCGCACTGCCGTTAGAAGATATATTCTTTTCACTTCAATTCGGACAACCAACCACTGAATAGTAAAACTCAGAGTCGTGGCGTTTGCTCATATAATTTAGGGACCGTGCAGCTCGTATCCATTGCTCTTCCATGGACATCACATTGTGTGCTCAATAATTTTCTATCATGTTAGATTCGTACTGTCGATCTGTTGGCTTTCTTGTGTATATGAAGGACTTTTCTAATAAATCACCAGTTTATTTTGATCTGAATCTCATTTAAAGTAGGTAGTGTTCTCTTCATGTCATTTTCATCTTCAATTATTTTTAATATATCGTTATTAACCGATGTTATAGCAATTCCCCACCTTACGTTCTCATGTTAGGACCAAATTTCAGATAGCATATTTCCACTGTGTTGCGTGTAGCAACAGTGGGTCTTAAAGGGATGTGTCCGAGCCTATGTATAAATCGTTACGAGAGTGAGAGACTAAGTTCACACACACGGATTATTGCGAGAATACCCCAACTGATGGACGAGTGTGTCAGCACTGCCAACAGAAACGTCTAGTTGAGCAAAAGTGATGTTTGGTTTGTAGGGCGCTCAACTGCGCGGTTATCAGCGCCCATGGAACAAAGAGGTATTTGTGATCCATTGATCACCATGAATGAGTGTCCACCAATTACAACATCGCAGCAGTCACAGCTGTGCGCGGCCGGCTGGTTGGAGGAGATCGAACAGATTTCAGCGACCTTTGTCAGCTGATAGCAGACGCCTCGCCGAACTGCTTGCCGTGGTTTTGGTCACTGCCAGTCTCCGCAGACATTCTTCCAGCTCCTACGAGTATCTGCGATGCGCTTGTTTTCCGCCAAAAGAAACTTAGTGAGAGGTCTCCGCTTTGAACGCACCTCAGTTACTGACACCATTTTGAAGGCTACGATAGCGGAAGTTCATAAAACCTTAAGGGCTGAAACAGGAATATTCCAAGTTGTCTGACAGCAAATTCCACGTTTTTTGAACCGAAAGTGGCCGAGAAAAAAATATTTTACGTTATTTATTGGACGCTCATCGTAGTTTGCTGATTATGTTCTAACTGACTGATTCTTCATCGATATTCATGGGGACGGGTCATGGTCGTGGGAGGGAGGGGGCCGAATACTCTGAAGCAGCAGAACCCGGTATAACTTTCGACTTTTCTTCTTGTACCTTAGATGATTGGTTTGTGGAGCGCTCAGCTGCGCGGTTATCAGCGCCCGTACAAATTCCCAACCTTCGCTCAGCCCAATCTCGCCACTTTCATGAATGATGATGAAATGAGGACAACACAAACACCCAGTCATCTCGAGGCAGGTGAAAATCCCTGACCCCTCCGGGAATCGAACCCGGGACCCCGTGCTCGGGAAGCAAGACCGCGACCGCGAGACCACTAGCTGCCGACTTGTACCTTTGAGGTTTCGGTTCTGTGAGGATTTTCCTAGCTTGATTTCAGGGACAGGAGGATCGTTCTTTTCTACAACCCGCAACCTGTGGCTCCTTCAGCCACTGATTGTTGGCAGACTGCTCGTCCGTTTCGTATTGGGAAGGTGCAGGGCGCAGCAGATCACTGTGCAGAGTGTTCTCCTCCAAACGACCTCCACTTCTGGGAAATTTAGTGAAGTGGATGTCAAACCCTGGAAGAGGGCCGTAAGTAAGGAAACAAGAAATCTTGAGGGGGAGGTTTTAAATGAACTAAAACTGACAGGTGTCCTTATAACAGCAGAGTCGTCAACGTAAAAAATTGACTACATCTAAAACTGCTGTCAGTCACTTCTTACTACAGGCAAGGATTTACTGCGAGTAAATTCAAACTCCTACACTGCAAGGGGTATTTAAATTCGTTTGATGGATGGTTTAATTAATCTTGATGGTTTTAACTTTGAGAAAACGTAGTAGTTAACTCTCTTAACAATGGTATTATTTCCGTGTCTACCAGACGCTATGAAGCGACATTATTCATAAAGGAATCACTGTAGCGTGTATCTACTGCCTGTGTGGTTTTTGTTCCACAATGATTTGCCATGTTGTCATGCGCACCTGACCTGCCTTATTGGTGTATAATAAAGACAGGACCACACAAGCTGGTTTCAGGAAACACTGACAGAGCGACAGATATCAAATTAAGGAAAAAGGCAATGTAAATCAAGCCGGAACATATACATGTTCTGCAAAACAAGTAAAGAATTTTCCATGCATTGCTGTCAGTGCCTATTTCTTATGCTAATATATAGAAGTACCTCAACCCTCAATATTTATATACATTCATTGTGCATCGTAGTTATTGTTACTTTCCTTATTGTTAATTTCATAATTTCAAAGTATATTAACTTTTCCCTCTTATATGTTGATACTACGATCTTGTGTTAAAATTAATATACTAAATCAGCCTTCAATATGTATGTATACACTGTTACCACAATGTTTATTTTATCCTTGTGCAATGTTTAGTTTTGTGTCGCCAAATTCTTGACTTATGTTACCAGTATTTATATCTTTTCGTAACTGGAACTGTGTCTAATCACTACTCACGTACAAGAAACATAGTACTTTATCACCTATAATTTAGAAGAAAGAGAAACTATTCTTAATTATAAGTAATTAAGTTAAACCTAAACTACACTAACATAAAAAATTCAGTCAAATGTTTTCTGAAATATCAGAGCAAGGTATAAGATAGATCAAAGACACGTTCAACGTGCCTTTGAATGAACTCTAAATCATGTTCAGCAAATGAGGCGTATAAAATATATTTTATTTTTAACTTTCGGACAAATTATTTCACAAAACAGAATCATAGTTTCCCAGTCCTTATTTTCAACTTTTTTCAGAAAATATTAGATACATTTAAATATCTACAGTATTATTATTAAGATAGATAAATCATATTTCGATCTCATTTTATTTTTTCAGCATGAAGGAATTCCACCGTTTCTACACCAGTTTAACTTTTTATGCCAAAAATAACTAGACCATGAAAAGAGAAATGTTTTGACACTATTTACATAGCTAGCAGCAGAGTTAAATATTTCAATTTCCCGTCATACCACACAGTTTTTCTTAATTACCCTGATTACTTTCAAGTAATTTAATCTTTTTTTGCAAAACTAGACTTCACTCTGGTCAATTTGTCAATTTACCTCACTTCGTTTGACTATGAAAATTGCGACAAATTCCATTACCTAATTTCTACAGAGCCTTCTTTTCTTTCCGTTAAGACACTAGACCAAAAAGAAATAAAGAGGAAATAATTAAGAACACAGGCTGCAAAGAGCCACAAGCTCTTAATGGACGTACCATCCCTATCCAGGAATGGAGTAAAAACTTTTACCGTTGTTCTTTCAGACTCGCTCCGAAGATGGCTGAGCGTTTTACAGTCAAAATATTAGCAGCAGACAAAAGTTTAGTTACGGCCAAATTCGTGTAATTTTATGGATCAAGTAAAATGTCGTGGATTACCTTTCGGTAGATGAGACTGCAGCAGGCGACCCTCATGCGCATGCCGACGAACTGCGTCTCCTTGGAGTAGTGGTGCCAGCAGAAGATGCGCACCAAGACGGCGCCTATCAGCCCCGCAGAGTACCCGTACGCCTCCTCGATGGTCGTGTCGGAGCCCGGACTGAAGAATTCTATGATCTTCGCCAGCAGCACGGATTGCATCGTCCTAGAAACACGCACCACAACATGATTAATCCTTGCTTATTCTAAAAAACACAGACATTAGCCAGGCCAAAAGCAGTACAAAATATTTTAGGCTGCTAGACTTTACTCTGTCGTCCTGTAGACGACCCTATTCTAAGAACTGTGTTCATTTTGCTGCCTAAACCTGGCGACCATCTCGGAAGTTTTACATTAGTAATTCAAGCAAAATGGGATTAATTTAACCTACGTTTAAGTTGCTGGATTAAATACTGCTGTTGTGCTCTTCAGTCTGAAGACTGGTTTGATACAACTATCCATGCTACTCTATCCTGTGCAAGCCGCCTCTTCTCCGAGTACCGACTGCAACTTACATCCTCCTGAATCCGCTTACTGTATTCATCTGTCTCTACGATTTTTACCTCCTCCCACACTTCGCTACAGTACTACACTGGTGAGCCCTTGAAATCTAAGAATGTTTCCTATCAACCGATCCATTCTTCTAGGCAGGCTGTGTCACAAATTTCTTTTTTCCTTAACTCTATTCTCTACCTCCCCGTTAGTTAGGTGATCTATCCATCTAATCTTCAGCATCCTTCTGTAGCACATTTTAAAAGTTTCTATTCCCTTATTGTCTGAACGATTCATCGTGAACGTTTCACTTCCATACATACACTACATACAAATACATTCAGAAAATACTTCACGTAAATCAATATTCAATGTTAAATTTCTGTTCGTCAGAAACGCTTTTCTTGCCACTGCTAGTCTGCACTTAACATCCCCTCTACTTTGGCCGTCATCAGTTATTTTGCTGTCCAAATAACAAAACTCATCTACTACTTTAAGTGTCCCGTATCCTAATTAATTTCCTGAGCATGATTTGATTTAATTCGACTACATTCTGTCATCCTTGGGTTGCTTTTTTGATGATCATCTTACATCCTGCTTTCAAGACACTGCTGTTCCAAGTTCTTTGCTGTTACTGACAAATACGATGTCATCGGCAAACCTCAATGTTTTTATTTCGTTTTCCTCAACATTAACTCCTACCCCAAATTTCTCTTTGGTTTTCTCTACTGCTTGTTCAGTATATAAATTGAATAACATCGGGAACAGGCTACAATCCTGTGTTACCCTTCTCAACCACTGCTTCTCCTTCATGCCTCTATTCTTTTAACTGCTGTCTGATTTCTGTACAAGCTGTGTATAACCTTTCGCTGTTTTATCACCGCTACCTTCAAAATTTCGAAGAGTGTATTCCAGTCGACACTGTTAAAACATTTCTCTAAGTCTATGAATGCCACAGTATGTCGTAGGGTCAGTTTTGCCTCCAGTGTTCCTACATTTGTCCAGTCTCCAAATTGATCTTCCCGAGATCTTTTTCGATCACTTCTTCCATTCTTCTATAAATAATTGTGTATCTATTTTTGCAGCTATTACTTACTGAACTGATACATTCACATCTCTTAGCACCTGTTTTATTTGGAATTGCACTTATTAAATGCTTCTTGAATTCTGGGGGTATTTCGCCTGTGTCACATCTTGCAAACCACGTTGAAGAGTTTTGTCGTGGCTGGCTCTCCCAAGGCTGTCAGTAGTTCTAACTACTGATTTTTAGATGTTTGTATTCTCTTTCGTCTGCTTCATTTGCAGCATCCGAAACCTCTATCTTACCATTATGCATTCAGTCTGAAAACTTCCCTGTTTCCAGGTCACTTTAACGTTTATAAACTTCTGTCATGAGTCTTAAAGCCAAGTACTACGATGACTAAATTATGCTCTGTGCAAAGTTCTACCAGGTGTCTACCTCTTTCATTCCTTACTCCCCCCTCCCCCAATTCCACATTCACCTACTAGTTTTCCTTCTCTCCCTTTTCCTTCTATTGAATTCCAGTGCCCCATTATAATTAAATTTTCGTCTCCCGTAACTCACTAATTTCTTTTATTTCATCATACATTTAATCAATATCTTCATCAGCGAAGCTGATTGGCGTATTAACTTTTAGTACTGTGGTAGGTGTTGGCTACGTGTCTCTCTTGGCTATGATAATGCGTTCAGAGTGCTGCTCATAGTAGCTTACCC
The DNA here is from genome assembly GCF_023864345.2 of Schistocerca serialis cubense. NCBI lineage: Eukaryota > Metazoa > Arthropoda > Insecta > Orthoptera > Acrididae > Schistocerca > Schistocerca serialis. The sequence continues at coordinate 854,977,467 of NC_064639.1, read as the reverse complement.
GCATTCATTTTCTTATTCACTTACTAACTTAGAGCCAAATGCTTCGCCCGCGTAGACTGTATGGCCTGCAGAGATTTGTTTTTGTTTTATCGAATTTTTATGTTGTTCACTAATTGCAACACCTTTTAAGCTTTCCATGCTAATTAAGACCATATAAGCATTGTCTTTTTATGCTAATTCAGGCCATATAAGCATGGACTTTTCGAATGTACTTCTGACTAAAAAGCTGTTGTAGTCGGAGTCCAAAATACTTGTTAATCATGCTTTTCGCGCTCTTGTGGTGATTTTTTCCATAGCAACTTTCATCCTGTAACAAATAATTCTTTATACCAAACCGAGAAGCTAATGAGAAACCAAATACCAGTTGTCGTAGTTCCATCTTCAAAATTCCTTTAACAGCGACATACTTTCAAAAAACCCTCATCCCCTGTTTCAACTCCTTAGGAGTGGAATTTTGGACAATTCCTTCCTAAGCGATACTTACAGTATAAGGTCCACACACTCTCTGATCTTCCATTTTCTGTCGCTAGCAGTTTGGGCTGGGCGATGGTTAGTCAATGAATCAGTCTGACCCTATTTTACCCCCTTGGGGGTTTAATTTCCAAAAACAGTGAAACACGAATTTTTTCATCTCAAACCGAGAAGCCAAACATCAATTTTCAAAGATTTAGCTTTAAAAATGTTTTCGCAATGAAATATTCTCGTAAAAGCTTTCACCCCCTATAGGGCTTGAATTTTTAAATAACAGCGAAACACGCACTTATTTTTACATACATCGGAAGCCGAAATTACTTATTTCGTAGATAATCAAATATTTTCGTAATAAAATATTTTCATAAGAATCTCATCCCCTATTTCACACCCTTAAGGGTTCAGTTTTTAAAAACACTGAAACGTGTACTTCTTTGTTTATAACCGAAAAGTCAAGTGCTAGTGTTCATATACGTCACTTTAAAAATATTTTAGTAGTTCTTTAATAATGATATATTTTAAAAAGCTTTCACCCACTATTTCACCCCACAGGTTTAAATTTCCAGTCATGCTGAAACACGTATTTCTTTATTTCTGACAGAGAAACCAAATAAATTCCGTAGATCTAGCTTCAAAATTGCCTTAACAGCGACATTTTTTTAAAAACACTTCATCCCTTATTTCATCCTCTTAGGGTTAGAATTCTGAAAGACCCCTCTGTAAATGACACCTACATTGTAAAATCCACACCTTCAGATCTCAAGTTTCTATCCTTAGAGGTTCAGCTGGGCGATGATGAGCCCGTCAGTGAGGACATTGCCTTTTGCACATGGAGATTAAACCTACTCCTGCATTATCCTTATTTGATTTCATTTATGCCCCTACACTCGCCTAACCGTAGGTCCCGTTGAACCTTCTCCTGGACGTCATTAATACGCACTGTAACTTCAACCTATCGGTTTCCCTTTTTAAATTTTCTAACCTACCTTCCCAGTTAAAAGATCTAACATTCCACGCTCCGATGCACAGATTGCTAGTTTTGTTTTTCCTTATATCATGGATAGTCCAAGCCCGGTGTTCCAAATGGGTGACTATTTTACTAACGGAATATTTTACCCAAGATGATGCCTTAATCATACAACCATACAGTAGAGCTACATGCCCTTGGAAAAAATGGCTATAGTTTCGTTTTGCTCTCAGCTGTTCGCAGCACTAGCACAGCAAGGAACTGTTGGCTGATGTTACAAGGCCAAATCTGTTACTCGTCCACTACTGAAAAATCTGCTGCTGCTGCTGCTGCTCTTGAGAAACAACACGTTTGTCAGGCCTCTCAACAGATAGCCCTTCGTTGTGGTTGCACCTGGGGTACATCGTTAAGGCACTCAGAGCTACCCTACCACAGTAATGTCCATGGTCATCACTCCATGGTGGACTGTTGGAATGGGAGGGAAGGAGAAAACAGGTGGGTTTAGGAGAAAAATGAAAGCTACAGGAGCAGACAGTGGTAGCGAGAGAAAGGAGCTTACCTGTCCGCCAATCGCCGGTTTGGGGGAGGGAGCAGTCCACTTTTGTCAATTTTACTCCATCGCCCAGTATCCACGTGTTAAAGGCTCACCCACTTTTTCAGTGTCTCTATACCCAAGTGTTTTTCCCATTCTAGGGATCAAATCTACTAGCACACACTTCCTAGGGCCACTGAGGAGAGAAGACAATGATGGTTGAAGGGAGAACAAACAGACTAAGCAAGAATGAGACAGGGGTAGTAGGTGAGAAAAAGAATGCGACAAGGACTATGGCTGTGGGACAGACAGAGAAAGTCGCGAAGGAGGGGACTGGTGAGGAAGAGCGAGAGAAAGGGATGAAGACCGTGACAATGGGAGAGAGTGACTGGAGAAAGTGCCAATGGTGGAAAAAGAAAACTGCAGGGGAAAGACAGATGGACAGTAGCAGTGGGAGGGAGATGCTGAATACGAAGGCTTAACTATAAAGAGAGACTGGGTGATAGGATTTAGAATGTTCTGTGTCAAAAGAGCGCGAATATATTAGCATACCAATATTTTTGGTGAAGAAGAAACAATGACTTAGGTAGCTGATTCCCGACCATTTTATCACAGTCTTTTGCAGAGGAGCGTTTTCGCCTTTGTTGTAATCTGCAGGAGCATTTGCCGCTGGTTTTATACTCCATTAAGTATAAGACGGAGCACTATCCTAGACCACTGTATCATGGTCACGGATCCTGGTACGTGGCCCAATCCGGCAAATAGTTATAAATTTTGTTCAGATCTCCTTGTGAAACTAGGAGAAGGATTCCGAAGTGCATAAGAATTGAAATACGGCGATCACTAGCATGAAGAAAGAAGCGGAACAATCACTGTTCCCAAAGAACTATTCGTGTTTACAGACTTGAAGCATCTGGTACTAAAATTCATTTCTCCTGGACGAGGTGAAGAGCCACAGCTCACTTTATTTGGTCAGCCACACGTGCTGTGTTTCATTTCGTCCTTGGGAGCACTTAGCGATGAACAAGTGAACAGAGTCGGCAGCAGGGTACGTCAGTGCTGGAACAAGTGGACGACTGCACACCACACACGCCATGGGTCACACCGGCGTGAAGGGTCACTGCTAGCGATATCAACGCAACAGGGGCTAAGTGGAAGCTGATCACGGCCAACGCAGAACTCGACTGCAAAGTTCTTTTCTGTTTCCGCATATTGAACGTTTCTGTACCGTGTACACAGGGGAAAGAAAATTGTTTATATCGGTAAATACAAATATCCTTTATGTTTACAAGTTCTTTTTAAACAATTACTATCTGTACCCAGTCACCCAGTCAAACGTTGCCGTGATTCAGTCCGGTTAAATGGAAAACTAAGTAAAAAGGACATACGTTTCTAATGCGTGGGGGATTGGATGTATGTGGTAATCTACTCTCCCTATGCCTGTCCATCTAGTCCACTCCTTCTTTCCATCTTCTCCTGTCCCCCCCTCTCCAACAACCACCACCACCACCACCACCACCACGTCCATTTCCTCCCACTGCTCTGACCACCACATCTCCTCCCCCCGCCCCCCTGCTCTGAATTTAGGCCAAGTTTATTGTTATTGCAAATTCAGATTCTTTAGTGGTATTCCTATCGTAACCCGATAAGCCAGAAATACAACTTCCTTATCGTCTGTGAAAAGAATCTGCGAGGAAGAAAACAAACCAGAACATTATTGTGAATACAATTAATGTTTGAAAATATATTTAATGAGTAAGAAATATAAGTGGCCGAAACAATTTATCTGTTTAATTTCCGCGATTTTCCTAAATCGTTTCAGGCAAATGGCGGGAAGGTTCCTCTGGAAGGGCACGGCCTCTTTTTCCTTCTCCATCCTTCCCTACTCTGAGCTTGTGCTCCGTCTCTAATGACTTCGTTGACGACGGCACGTTAAGCACTAATCTCCCCCCCCCCCCTCTAATGGTTTAAATGTTCCACTATAGTAGTTAAAACTAACTGTGAAAAAAAGAAACAATACTGCACATTTTTTACAGCAGAGTATTTTCTTTCTCACTATCAGTTTTCACAGAAAACCGGTACCAAGTTGCTTAAAGAAATATACAGTCTATGCCTGTCTGAATATTTGAGTATCGTTTAAAATTTTAAGTGAATTTGTCTAGAAATTTTCGAGGTTTTTGCTAACGGCGTTTCACTATTACTCACCCAAACGTTTATTAGTAGTGTGGAAGTCATTGACGCAAGTCTGGTGGCTGTAATTAAAATGCAGCTGCTCAGTGAAGTCTAGGGTAGGCTATAATTATCTAATGGCAACGAAACTTGGTACATATGCTAATGCGTTAATGCAGACCCAATTTACGGTGGAAAAACGTAGTTCCAATTTTGACGACCAGGAACAAGTGTGGCAGGGTACTCCATCTCGACATCTCCTTTGTTCAGTATGAACAAACTATGTAAGCGACGTTTAATAGTAAAATCAACATCATGCACTTCTCATTTGTTTTTCCTTTTCTGCTCACGCGCTGTTCCTAATCCATTACATATGGCAACATTTCTAAACGTTTCTCTTGCAATCACAGCGCTAGGTTTACGCTTGGTGGTCAAAATGGGGATTATAATTTAAATAATAAAAATTGAATTGTAGTCATGATTCGAAGGCTGATGCGTTAATTACTCTAGATTAAATTTAAGTTTGTGGTCGAGTTTTCCATGTTTAATCTCGCTGGTTTGAGCAAGGAAAACTCTTAATAAAATCCCCCATTGTAGGACTCACTGTACTTAAGGACTGGATTCGCTGGCGGTAGTCATTTCAGTACTTAAAAACCCGTAAGATGGTGGCTCGTGAGAAACAGCCGTTGCTCTTTGGAACGTGGTTATTTCGTTGAGGATTCCCTGCCCCATTCACAGTGGGTACTTCCCCCATCCAATGGGTGACTGGAGGCGCTGCTGTCATCGGCAAACTTGGTTAGCCTTTTGATTTCTGGAGATCTAAGTAATTAAATTGCGAGCGCAATTTGCCTCCCTCACATTCTGTGCCTGTGTTTCATTCGAGATTGATCCTGGTGGAGATCAGTCGTCCAGACTAGGAAACTGTCCGTGGTGAGAAGTAATACCTGAAATTTCGTATTCCCGGCATACTTCTGACACTATGGATCTCGGAATATTGAATACCCTAATGATTTCCGAATGACAACTATCATTCGGTGTTCTAAGTCTTAATTCTCGTCGTGCTACCATAATTACATTGGAAACCAATCACAGCTCCACCAATCCACTGCCGTTTTTATACCTTGGGTACTTGATACTACCGGCACCTGTAGAAATGCATATTGCTAGACCATGACTTCTGACTTTCAGTTTATTTACGGCGGTGTAACAAACGGGGAATTGGAAGTAAGTTTCTGGAGACAAAATCTTTGTATAAAATGTGCCTAGTCGTCCAGCCACAGCAAACTAAAGTAAAAACTTGAGCTTTTGATGGTAACCTCTTATCTTCCTTCAGGAAAAACTACCATATCTGCTTCAATGATGGCGTTACGAAGGCATTAACCGGTCTGTGATTGGCCGATATACGTCATGGTAACGTCATGCTGCCAGAGACCGTGTCGACATATGCAATGCCAGCAGTGCAATTTCTCGCGTTGGAACATAAAAGACACTGCCAATTTTCATGAAGTCTCGTAACATCGAGAGCACACTTACAGACAGCTCTAAGTATACGGCCACTATCCTGGTTGAATTTATTGTTTGATAGAATCCTAGCAGGTTTATGCATAGGACTAGTTATATGTTTCATCAATGCTCCACTCGGCATGACAAAGAACTGCCTGTGGCATTGAGTAGTTCATGACTCGTTATTGAAGATAAAGCAATGTGTCCAAGCATTGAGACCAAATAATTTTCAAGCCCAGTTGAGTTCTGTCAATAGATTATCCAGCGCTGTACTGCAGAACTGAATTCCTACAGTTTTTTAATGAAAAATTAAGCAACTTTCAACAATGATTTACTTTTAATTGTCTCCATAGCTATGTCTGAAGCGATGAAAATCCATGCTCTACCCTTGTCTCAGATCACCAGCAATATAAACACTATGTGATCAAAAGTATCCGGACACCTGGCTGAAAATGGCAAATTCGTGGCGCCATCCATCGGTAATGCTGGAATTCAGTATGGTGTTGGCCCACCCTTAGCCTTGATGACAGCTACCACTCTCGCAGGCATACGTTCAATCAGGTGCTGGAAGATTTCTTGGGGAATGGCAGCCTATTCTTCACGAAGTGCTGCACTGAGGAGAGATATCAATGTCGGTCGGTGAGGCCTGGCACGAAGTCTGCGTTACAAAACATCCTAAAGGTGTTCTGTGAAATTCATCTCAGGACTCTCTCCAGGCCAGTCCATTACAGGGATGTCACTGTCGTGTAACCACTCCGCCACAGACCGTGCATTATGAACAGGTGCTCGATCGTGTTGAAATATGCAGTCGCCATCTCCGAATTGCTGTTCAACAGTGGGAAGCTAGAAGATGCTTAAAACATCGATGTAGGCCTGTGCTGTGATATCGTAACACCACCGCCTCCGAATTTTACTCGTACTGTTGGCACTACAAACACTGACTGGCACATGACGTTCACCGGGCATTCGCCACACCCACACCCTGCCATCTGCCATTGGATCGCCATATTGTGTGGCGTGATTCGTCACTCCACACGTTTTTCCACTGTTCAATCGCCCAGTATTTGCGCTCCTTACACTAAGCGGGGCGTCGTTTGGCGTGAGCAGCCGCTCGACCCTGAAATCGAAGTTTTCTCACCTCCTGCGTAACTGTCGTAGTACTTGCAGAGAATCCTTATGTAGTTTGGAATTCCTGTGTGATGGTCTGGATAGATGTCTGCCTATTACACATTACGACTGTCTTCAACTGTGGCGGTCTGTCAGTCAACAGACGAGGTCGCCCTGTACGCTTTTGCACTGTACGAGTCCCTTCACATTTCTACTTCATTATCACATCGGAAACAGTGGACCTAGCGATGTTTAGGAGTGAACATCTCGCGTACAGACGTATGACAAGTGACACCCAATCACCTGGCCATGTTCGAAGTCCTTGAGTTCTGCAGAGCGCCCCATTCTGCTCTCTCGCGAGTCTAATGAATACTGAGGTCGCTGATATGGAGTACCGGGCAGTAGGTGGCAGCACAATGCACCTAATATGAAAAACATGTTTTTTCTGGGTGTCCGGATACTTTTGATCACATAGTGTAAGTTGTAGGGGTGGCATTGTAGAAGACGAGCTAACGGGGCCTTATTTCCGGTAATCATGTTTGGATAATATGTATTATCCGATGCTCATTCGCTATGTATTGCCACTCTGGTCGGACACTGAATCTCTTGTAGGCTGAAGTAGGTGATTTCAAAACAACATTGCAGCATTCTATTTCGATAGTTATGACCATGAGCACCTTCATAAGATGCCCTCATCTTTGAATTGCGAGGGTACGTCGTGTAACACGGCCAGCGTGATCGTCCTAAGTCTTGTGAATTGTTTCCGAACGCATCTTATGAAGTCGGTGTATCAAAACTCAGTAGAACCTGAAGATTAGCTTGTTCGTGGAAATTTACTTGTCTGTCTCGTTGTACAACGGGTATTTGAGAAGATGCGTAAAAGACTGTGCATACATTGCATCTGGAGGTCGTGTCTCAAACGTTGCTATGGACTTAAGCTGTAGTCATAACTGGCATTTTGCGTAACGCACGTTTTTGCTTGTTGACTAGAGTTAGTGAAACGGATGGCCGTTTAGAGAATGTCGGCAGCTTTGAAAAACGAATCGTTCTGAGCCACAACGCCGCGGCACCTGAGTCCTCCATTAATGAGATACCAATATTCAGGGATGAGGGGAACTGTCATTCGAAGTAAAAAGAAAGTCAAGTAAACATGTGCTCTAAAACGCATGACTTAAGGGCTATGAGCATTACATCTTCGCCACTGTGAAACATCTTTTGCACTGTAGCTAGAACTATGGCTCTTAAGACATACAATCTAGAGCCCAAGTTAACTAGATTTTCGTTCCTTTCATGTCCTTGAATATTGGCCACTCTTCCTGGGAAACCTTTTCTACACTCTTAAATTCGTTATAAGACGGAATTTAGTGATGTCGACCGGTAATTCTGTACATTTCTGCTGTTTTCTAGTTGCTCTGACTCAGCAGCTCAAAAGATTATCTGGCTAGCGGTATATGTTTTCGAAATATAATCACAGGTTTTCAGACAGCTTGGTAGACGAAAGGGAGGAAAAACTGGGAAGTACAAATTATGGTAATTTCCAATGTTGCGCATGCAATGTTTATCAGGCTTACGGAAGACAACAGGAGAAACATCCAACACTGATAGTGAAGTAATTACAGGTTGCGCTGAAATGTTAACTGGTGGACAGTATCGAGCGAAGTGAACAACTACTTTGCGGTATCGGACACGTGGAAACAATTACAGAGGGCACGGTTAAGGACGACGATTAATCAAGTACTCCTACAGAAGATGGCACGCCGAGTGTAATAGAAGCTACAGGCCCTACTCATTTTAATCAGATTAAGGTAAACTTGTACAACGAGTTCCTAGCATTTATCGTCAATGCTATAAGATTATACAGGATTCTGAGCTGAGTAATTCGAGATAAACTAATGGTTGGAAAGTATTATTTGTGTTTTTATTGACTTACAATTTACTCTTATAGCTACTATTCTAAGTGACGACCGCCAGTTTCACTACATGATCAACAACGTAATCCACTGACAGAACTGAACTCTGACTTCAAATCATTTCGTCTCATTGCTTATCCACGTATATGATGATGAGAGTAATTGCTTCTCCGTCAGATTCCACACTGTCGTCTTCAAAGAGTTCATCGGAAGGAGAAGTTGAGCGGAGTTTATGAATAAATTTCCTTCCACGTGGAGCAACACCTTTTCAAAATCTACTGAGCGAACTTTGGCCACACTTCTGTAGCTTGAACGACCTAGCTTCCAGTATGTTTCTATCGATGGTGATAATTTCTGCCAATTGTAATGACATCTGTCCCAAATGTTTTCTGTGTACTTTCGGAGAGCTTTTGGACCATCAGTCATTTAAATGTCTTCATGCTGTTCGCCGTGAATTCCTCCCCTGTAACAATCTCTATCTCAGAGTAGCACTTTCACCGATGTCCTTCAATTATTTGTTGCATATATTCTATCTCCATCTTCCCCTTTAGTTTTTACCCTTTACAGTTCCGCAAAGTATCACCATAGTTATTCCTGAATGTCCTATCACATTGTACCTTCTTCTGAATGTGCTCCACTCTCTTCGCCGATTCTGCTAAGAACTTCATTCTTTTTCTTACTAGTCCACCTAGTTTTCAGCATTTTCCTATAGACCACATCTCGATACTTTGATTCTCTTCATTTCCAGTTTTCCCACTGCCAGTAATTCACTTCTGTCCAATGCTATGTTGCAAACTTACGTTCTCAGAAATTTCTTCCTCAGATTAAGGCCGATGTTTGAATCTAGGAGCCTTCAATTGGCTAGTAATGCCTTATTTTCCTGTGCTAGTCTGCTGTACCATACAATGAATGCATGTTTCCAAGTTCCTGTAGAACGTGTTGCACCATTTTCAACAACCAGTCATAGGTGAACAGATGTAAACGCCGCTGTGCACACATCACAAACTAGTATGTATTCTTTTCCTCAATTTGTGCCACAAACGTAGAAGCGGCACATTATTTGTGCGACCCATTCTTGAATACTGCTTGAAGGCCTAGAAAACCACGATGTGGGCTTCAAAGAAGACGAAGCAACTCAGAAGCGTACTGCTAGATTTCTTACCGCTTGTTCGAAATGGTCCGTGAGTTAATAGATAGGAGACCTTGGAGGGAAAATGTTGATTTTTTGCGAAACCAACAAGTGAGAGAAACTGCTGAAGGCTTCTGATGCTCCAGTATTCATACTGCATGAAGAATAAGGACAAAAATAGCGGGATTATGGTCAGTAGAGGCGTAGAGCCAATCATTTTTCCGTCTCTCCATTTCCGAGTGGATGAAGAAGGGGGAGGGGGGAACCAGCAGTGGGGAAAAATACGTTCAACCGTGCATTGCAAGGGGCAGCGTACGTCTGTTGATACAGAAGCTAGGGCCTACGAAGAGAGAGTATGACGTCGCTTAGTAGGATACAAACAACGCCGTCACAGGTTGGTTTATTGCAGTGAGGGTTACGGCACAGTGTGTGCCACAAATAGTCGTATGTAGACTTAACTACTTGGAGAACATTATCTATTTGTTTCGTGTAATAGCGGTGAAATTCACGGAAATGATGTGAAGATTTGTGGCTCTTGCGTGTTTGGTCTCAGACCACGTCGTTCGATACAGATTGTGTCGAAACGTGCCAATAGTTTGGAGTATGTCATTTCAGTATTGGCGAGATACTTCTTGTCTTAAACGAATCAGGATCATTGCTCTGTGGTTCAAAGGAAGTAAGAGATTCGCTGGACTTGCCAGCTAAAGCACCAATTTGAGTCCATTTTATCTAGGACGGACCAGAGGACGAATTTTATGCTAGTTCCAGATACATGAAAACTGCTCATTTTGTTTATTGCTTATTTAGCCTCACTAGAGACTTTAGTATTACTGAAAACCTTTGCCTTTTGATATTGCTAGATAACTTTGTGGATGCGTTCCCCAATGATTAGAAGTCCAAAAGTAGCAAAATGAGATCATACTAAGTGCTGATTACTTGGTTAGTGTTTATGTGAAAGTGTGCTTATAGACCATACAGTGTTCACTTTCTTAGGAGCGTCAAAGTAACCTAAGGAAATGGTGTCCAACGACCTCGTGTTACCGTTTTAGTGAAGCTCATTTGAAGGCTTTCACTCTTGTTAACATAGCAGTTCAATTGTGCATCAGTTGCGTCAAGCAATTACCACTGTGAGATACCCAGAGTAGACACCGTACTGTGAACAGGTGCAGCACAGTCAAGATTCGTATCAATAAGACAGTGAGAAACATTCTTAGGAAACGGAGCTACGCTATCTGTAAGTCACCATATCTAGATGGCGGACACAACACAAAACTAAGAAAGCGAAGTCGAAGACCGAAATAGTCTCCCAGATATGGTATGTAAGGTGAAGTGCTCTTTTGCTAACTTCCAAAGTACTACAATATTATCTGACAATATTGTGAGCTACATTGGTCATATAAAGTTGCTGCCAATGCAACTTTATTTGTTGGGCGTATATCATTATTATAGTTTTTGATGAAGGACTGGTCCATATCCTTAAGTAATTTTTAGACGGGGTAATTACCGTTTATGGTTGTCATTTTTTTATTAATTGAGACTGCAATTTTGTGTTTTCTGATTTAGAACGGTATGGTCAAAACGCAAATACACTGATATAAATACAGCTGCTATTCTCAATCAAACCAAACTAAGCAAAAGCTTGAAACAGGAGTTTAAGGTTGTGTGTATATTTGCATGTGTAATATCTGAAGTTGCTTTAGCAATAAACAAAAAGTAAAAATCATACTTAAAAATCAGTATACTTCTATGAACTATGAGAAGAGAATTATGTCCCTGTAATTATCACAATCAAACCGACTAGATCACGTACCTTACAATAACATGTTCTATGAACATGAATACGCCAACCCAGGAACCCATAAACCAGAACACGCTGAACAGCGCTCTTGCAAAGTTTGGCTTCTTCCCTTTCTCTTTCGCCCTCGTTAGTTCCTTATCCCAAGATCTGAAACAAGACACACAAAATGCATTATCGTAACTACAACATTGTTAATTACACAATAATTCTCTTTTGGTGGTTCTCTATTTACAGATGTCACTCAATTTTTGCCTAACCTTTGAAATACTTAAAAGAAGAAAAAGTCGATGATACATTTATTAGTTCTGTCTTCTACAGCTCATATACATGATAATTAGTGTGCAACTTGTCATTTGCACTGAAATTATACACACATACGAATGCACATTTATATGGATGGACACTACACACACAATTTTGTAACTGACGACTTACCATAATTCAAAAAATTCTTTATAGTATACAATGAGTTATTGATATGTGAAAACTTTTCCTATTGTCAGCCGGACAATTCATTCCTCTGAGTAGAATGCTGAGTTTTGTAACTGTGTAATAATTCAATAGTTACTTTTTCACAGGTACGAAAGTGACTTTCACCGAGGTTTTGGTAGATCGTCTTATTGTATTTTAAAATGCCTCAGTCACTACTTCAACTCAAATTGATTACTGATAATTTCACAAATGAAAAAGTGAGACGCAGAGAGATGCCCTAAAGCAATACAAATACATGGTCAGTATATTGGTCCTCAATCTCCACACACAATATCAACAGGTCAAGTACAACAGCCGTTAGTCATTGGTTCCGTATCTTCAGTACTACGCCTAAGACGTATTACGGACGAAGTACACAGTTACATCAAGAATAGAATGGGATTAACAAATCTTAGGGCGATGTAACATGTACGAGATACTTATGAATATGAAATCATTTTTCATTGCCATTGTGTGATGACTAACAAGATTGAACTTCACTAAATAACAATAGTAAATGGAAAATACACAACATGGAGCATAGTAAAAGGGTATGTACTTTGGGATCTAAGTTAAGTTAATTATGCGCTAGAAGAACAAAGTGGAAAACTGTACGTGGTAAAGGAATAAGAATGTAAAACAGGGCGCAGTTTTTAGTATCTGTGAAAGACGTTACAATGTCAAAATATTAAGAGATGGTCAACAGAATAAAACAAGACAAAACATTGAAATTCAAAACACTCAATGTAAGACTCAATGATCTCTATAATATGTTGTCATTCTTGACACGCAAATCCCAAGTTTTCTCGCGGAATGCTGAACAATAAGGTGTGAAAGTGGTTCATGGAACACTATTGTTTGATGAAATTGTCAGAAGGGCAACTCCAACCTGACTCGGAGTTGACAGGTACGATGTACAAGGGCGCATCATGTCTTCTAGACAATTTAATAACATTGTGATGCCAGCCATGACAGTGATATACAACCTGTTTACGTAGTAGCATAAACCTCCACAATTCTTTTAACTTGGCCCACGTGGGTATAGTGTGAATACAGGTCATTTTGTACATGCATTTTCTAACATTCTTAACACTTACTGGAGCAAGGAAGAGAGAGCAATAAGGGTGGGACTTAACACATGAAACTATGCCTTATAAAGTTGCTTGTTTCGGGTTTCCCTAAAAAACGTATAAAACATACAAGAAGAAGTTGGAGATGTGCGTTTCATTGTTTGAAACTAAAGCCCTTGGCGACAAGTACTTGGTATAATTAGGCGCGCGGTCGTAGCCTACGCGATTCAAAACCCAACGCGGTGCTCCAGTGTTCATATCCTTCGCATACCAGCATACCGAGTCAACGTCACAAGTGATGCATGTCTGTAGTTTACGTAACTTACGGAACGGTAGCCACTGCTAACGGAATGCTTATCGCTTCCCGCCTCAACTGGACCTGCAACATTGTTTGCTAAAATTACACAATCCTCAAAAGGGAAATCAAGCTGTTTCTCTCTGTAACCAGCATGTACGAGTACAGCATAGGTGCAAGCTATCGAATCTACTTGGAAAAAACCGGAAAAGTGATAGTCTTGATTGCATCGACGTAAAAGCTTAATTTCCTTAACCCCCCCTCCCCCACCCCAAGAGAAGGAACTGTGGTCTTTACTATTTGGCACAAATTTCAACTTGACACCTCTATCCGTTCTTGAGGAAAAGAGGTCTTTGCAAGCAGACGGACAACAAAATGGAACCTATACGTTAAGGGTTCCATTTTTCCGGTTGAGGTAAACATTGAACAAATTAATTATATAAGCAATAAGTAATAACAGCACGCGCTATTGAATCAATGAGTGACTACAACTATTATCTGAAAAACTATCAACCACAATGGAGATTCTAAAATTTTTTGAAATATCTGCATATTTAGTGAATTGCACGACGAATGTAAGTCCCTATGTTCATGTAAAGTGTACACATCTGTAGCGAACGTTCTATCATTCATTATGCTATGGTTTCACTCTGAAGACATTCGTAAGATACTATGCACATAGTATCTCTTACATTCCGCAACAGGTACTTATCACGGAGATATTACTGTTCAGTGTCTACTTTTATAACCTTAAACGTTGAACATTATAAAGCGATGCTCTAACCGGGAAACCGTAGCCAGTAGTCAGATAAAAGGAAATTTAGGGATTCACATCTTAACGACTATTTAGTCATTAACAGAGCATATGGTCGTATAGGGCAAGGTTAAGGAAGGAAATTGGTCGTAACTTTTACAAAGAAACATACAATGCATTCGACCTATCGGAGTTACATAAACGTAAATCTGAATGATCAGTCTAGATGTGCACCCTGCTCTTTCCCAACACGAGAAGTAAGAGGGTGTGCTTGAAAGTAATGCTCCGATTTTTGTGTGAAAACTCAAAGGTTTTCAGATAAAACAAACGTTGTTAACATTGTACATATTTCATCTTTACGTCTACATATTTGCATCCCTCTGCCGCCAGAAGTCTTAATTGTTTGTAGCACGGCTGTGTGTAACTTTATTATACCGATGCGTGAGAAACAGCGTGCTGTAATCGAGTTTCGAATTCGAAGAGTCCGTTCACACAGAGCACACTATACTTCAGTGTGACAATGCCAGACCACACACGAGTGCTACATCCGACCCCTTCGACTCGCTGTCATCTACGTACAGTCCCTACCTGGCCGCCACCCTATTTTCATCCATCTCCGAAACTCCAAGAACACGTTCGAGGACTTCACTTTTCATGGTGATGAAGCGATGCCGGGGTAGGTGAGGTTGTGGCTTCGTCAACAAAGTTGAACATTGTACAGTGATGGTGTCAAACTGGTGTCTGTCTGTGGGAAATGTGTTCGTCGCCAGGGCGACTGTTGAGAAATACGTATGTAGACAAGAAGAACACAGATGTACGAAGTTGATAACGTTTGTTTTATTTAAAAAGAGTTAAGATTTTTCACATAAAAATCGGACGCATTAATTTTCAGCACGCATTCGTATCATAACTGTACTGTCACCTCAGTCGGTGTAAAAAATTACGTCATAGAAAGAATGTAGAAGTAACTGCAGGTACAGGCAAAATAAAATAATCTGAAGAAAGCATAGCAAACATTTCGCAAATTCGAGCTAAAGGAAAATTAAAATAGGAAGTGATGCCTACAAATTTAAGATATATGCTCGAAGGGGAAAAAGGAAACACGAATCATGAAGGGATTATTCGAATAAGACGGAAATCTGTAGCTGTAATGTACATTTACTGACAGTGGTTATAGATTCATAAAAATTAGATAATATTTTTCAAGAGAAAGATCTTCACAAACTGAGCAAGTCAATAACGCGTTTGTCCACCTCTGGTCCTTATGCAACCAGTTATTCGGCTTGGCACTGGTTGGCAGAGTAGTTGGATGTTCTCCTGAGTGATATCGAGCCCCATTCTGTCCAACTGCCGCTTTAGGTCGTCAAAATTCCGAGCTGGTGTGAAGACCCTACCCACAATACTATATATGTTCTCAGTTGGGGAGAGATCCGGCGACATTGCTGGCGAAGGTAGGGTTTCACAAGCACGAAGATAAGCAGTAGGAAGTCTCACCGTGTGCGGACGGGCATTATCCTTGTGAACTGTAAACTCAGGTTGGCTTACCATGAAGGGCAACAAAATGGGGCGCAGAGTAGCGTCGATTTGCCATGTCCCGATGACCGGCGAAGACGTGTCCTGGAGACGCCCGCAATAAGGACCGACATCCGGGGGTGATGGTCTACGGTTCCATTTCGTTTCATAGCAGCATCCCTTTGTCATCCGCGGCGCCCTTGCAGCACAGAGATACGTCAACGATGTTCTACCCCTAGTTTTGTTTCCCTTCGTGGAAAGATAATGCCCGCCTGCACACGGCGAGAGTTTTTGGTGCTTATCTTCGAGCTTGCGGAATCCTACCTTGCCCGTCAAGGTCGCCTGACCTCTCCCCGGTTGAGAACTTTTGGAGCATTATGGGCAAGGCCCTCCAATCAGCTCAGCATTTTGATGATCTAATGCGCCAATTGGACAGAATTTGACACGATATCCCTCAGGCGGGCATCCAACAACTCCATCAAGCCGAGTGACTGCTTGCATGAGGGCCTGACGTAAACCAACGCATTAGTGTCTCGCTCATTTTGAAGCTCGCTTTCTTGAATTGGATGATTCTTGAATAAATCATCCAATTTTTTTGAAATGGTGAATTATGTACTCGTACATCTACAGATTTCAGTCCCGTTCGGATATAATTCCTTCGTGGTGCAGATTTTTCAGTCTTACAATGTTTTTATATAAAGATTTGTCTTTGTTGATACTTATTTTCACATCTCTTGGACCACTGAATTGATTTCAGTGAAATTTGGTTCGTATACTACTAAGTGTCGAAGTAAGCACAGTGGAGATGAGAACCACCTAGCTCCCATTGGGGTGACATAGTGGACAGACCATACGGAGGGAGGGGGGGGGGGGAAGAGGGAGGGGGGAGACGTGTGCAATGTGACATACACAGGCGTGGGTGAAGCCACAGCTGAAAGGCTAGTAAAATAGCTAGTAATACACTCCTGGAAATGGAAAAAAGAACACATTGACACCGGTGTGTCAGACCCACCATACTTGCTCAGGACACTGCGAGAGGGCTGTACAAGCAATGATCACACGCACGGCACAGCGGACACACCAGGAACCGCGGTGTTGGCCGTCGAATGGCGCTAGCTGCGCAGCATTTGTGCACCGCCGCCGTCAGTGTCAGCCAGTTTGCCGTGGCATACGGAGCTCCATCGCAGTCTTTAACACTGGTAGCATGCCGCGACAGCGTGGACGTGAACCGTATGTGCAGTTGACGGACTTTGAGCGAGGGCGTATAGTGGGCATGCGGGAGACCGGGTGGACGTACCGCCGAATTGCTCAACACGTGGGGCGTGAGGTCTCCACAGTACATCGATGTTGTCGCCAGTGGTCGGCGGAAGGTGCACGTGCCCGTTGACCTGGGACCGGACCGCAGCGACGCACGGATGCACGCCAAGACCGTAGGATCCTACGCAGTGCCGTAGGGGACTGTACCGCCACTTCCCAGCAAATTAGGGACACTGTTGCTCCTGGGGTATCGGCGAGGACCATTCGCAACCGTCTCCATGAAGCTGGGCTACGGTCCCGCACACCGTTAGGCCGTCTTCCGCTCACGCCCCAACATCGTGCAGCCCGCCTCCAGTGGTGTCGCGACAGGCGTGACTGAAGGGACGAATAGAGACGTGTCGTCTTCAGCGATGAGAGTCGCTTCTGCCTTGGTGCCAATGATGGTCGTATGCGTGTTTGGCGCCGTGCAGGTGAGCGCCACAATCAGGACTGCATACGACCGAGGCACACAGGGCCAACACCCAGCATCATGGTGTGGGGAGCGATCTGCTACACTGGCCGTACACCACTGGTGATCGTCGAGGGGACACTGAATAGTGCACGGTACATCCAAACCGTCATCGAATCCATCGTTCTACCATTCCTAGACCGGCAAGGGAACTTGCTGTTCCAACAGGACAATGCACGTCCGCATGTATCCCGTGCCACCCAACGTGCTCTAGAAGGTGTAAGTCAACTACCGTGGCCAGCAAGATCTCCGGATCTGTCCCCCATTGAGCATGTTTGGGACTGGATGAAGCGTCGTCTCACGCGGTCTGCACGTCCAGCACGAACGCTGGTCCAACTGAGGCGCCAGGTGGAAATGGCATGGCAAGCCGTTCCACAGGACTACATCCAGCATCTCTACGATCGTCTCCATGGGAGAATAGCAGCCTGCATTGCTGCGAAAGGTGGATATACACTGTACTAGTGCCGACATTGTGCATGCTCTGTTGCCTGTGTCTATGTGCCTGTGGTTCTGTCAGTGTGATCATGTGATGTATCTGACCCCAGGAATGTGTCAATAAAGTTTCCCCTTCCTGGGACAATGAATTCACGGTGTTCTTATTTCAATTTCCAGGAGTGTATATAAACGACGCTTAAGGTGGCCTCCTTAATTCAAACATTTATCAATAGTCACAGCTCAATCACGATTAATACGGTAGTAATTACACATGTCTAATTATTCACATCTTTTGATAAACACAAATTGTATTCAGTTCCTACTTTACATAGCGTACAGGCGCACGAAGGAATTGCGATAATATCTCCTTAATGCGAATTAAACAGACCAAAAGAAATGTGAAAAAGAAAATATAAGAAAGATATTCTCTGGATTGGAATACTGACCAGTTCGTACAACTTAACACGCAGCACGGTAGCTTGAGACACACGGAGACGAACCAGACTCTGATCAAAGCCGAGAGGCAGCTTAATGACAGTTGACCTGCCACACAGGGCACTGAAGTAGTTTGTACGCGGTTTCCCAGGCTCCGTTACGCAAATTCTAGGCTATTCTGAGCTGCGGCTTCAGAAAATACGACGAACAAAGAGGTAAAATATGACAACACAAAACTAAGGTGACACGATTCACCAACACATGGTGCACACGACTGTCCGCCCTTGTCCAGTCGAAAGAAACGCATTCGTGTAGCCGCAAATTTTTGTACAGTGGTTGGTGGATGCGCCACGAACATACTAAAAATCCTGGCCGGTGGAGTGATAACGTGAGGGTGGAGCAGGAGTTTGAAGGTCACTTTTTATGTCTTTCTGAAATAACTTTAAAACTACTGCTTCTATCAAATCTGTGTACCAGTCCAAAATTAAACTACATTCAATTTCCTTCTGTAGGACTAAGTTTCGACATTAGAGGGGAAGAAAAAAAAAACAGAAGATCATTGAAAATAACGTTTTGTTGGTAAAAATTAATTTTTACTGTTGAATGAAGTATTTTAAGAGCAAATATTAAATTTGTGTACCACATAGAAGTGCAGGAGTATCGTTCTATGGGATAAATTCCATTCTGAGGATGTAACAGGAAGTAGAGTTAAAATATGAGGCGAAGTAGATCGCCTTATTGTGACTGAGCACTTACTTCCTTCATAGGTCTGCAAACTGAGCAGGCGATTCTCAACTCACTCTACCCACTACGTCACAAGACGCAGCTACAGCATGCTTCACAAAGTTACACCGACCCTTTCGCACTGCGACTGCAATCACTGACGTTCCAACGTGTACACGTACCCGGGGATGTTTATTTTCCACAAAATGCGTTAACATGGCATGGAATAAAGATATGAGTATTTGGTAGTAGTAATGAAAGAAACACACATGGAGAGAATCTAAATCTCTTACAACTGTTTTGCACTGCTGGAGTGGAAACTGACTCAGTCTTGCAGAAAGGATAACTTCCCCCATTTCGAGCACTCCTCAGTTTTCAGTTTACAGACAGGCTATGCCTCCCCTGCGTTTCTGGTCCAGTTGTCTGAGTAGACAAAATAATTTCACTGAGCTGTATGCATTTTTGGTTGTGGTCAGCCATCTTGAGGCTGTTTTGTCGGGGTGTGGTGGTGGAGGTGGTGGTGGTGGTGGTGGTGGTGGTGGTGGTGGTGGTGTTGGTGGTGGTGGTGGCGGCGGAAATCTGGCGCGTCGCATGGGACACCTAAGGTGGCGCTTGTTTCGCCCACGGGTCCTGCTGCCGAGGCGCTCCCTAGCGTGCCCGTCGCTGTGTATCCGCTCCCACAGCAGGGTGAGTGGCGGGTGGTAACGGGATCGCGTCGCTCGTGGCGGAGTGCCAATGTGAAGGCTGGACATCTGACCTGGCCTATTCGCCCTGTGAGAACTTGGGGCCGTTCCTTCAACAGGGTCCGAGTAGGCGCAAGTGGCTGGGAGCTTGCTAGTTGTCGAGACTCACGTTAGGCGCGCTGTGGATTCCACTGTGGAAACAACGACTAGGGCTGGAATGAAAGCCTATGTGCAATCTGTAATGTATGTCTGCAGAGGCCTCATATGAGATGTGGAGACGGCCTAACCTGCGCCTATCGAGCGTGCAGGGTGCAGTCATCTTCAAGTTGTGGTTCGCGTCATCACCAGTGATGCCTGTCGTTTGGGTGCTGATAACATCCGCAGTTCATATGAGCGGTTTGCTGAAGTGGTGAAGGCTGCTAGTCTCGCTGGTGGGGTGCGAGCAGAGCTCACAATTTGCAGCAATGCATCCTTTCATTTGAATCTGAATGGAGGGTCTTAACCAAAGAGTTATGGGGTGGAGAATGGTAGGACTCCCCTTGATAGGTCATGGGTGCTCTACGCTAGTGAAGCAGAGTACCAGTGGAGTGCACATTTTATTACCTAAGCGGTAGCTTGAGGTACTCTGATGAATATTCGCCAGTCGACACGCAGACAGCAAATCAGACCAAGATGAGACTGAAGCCACTTCGACTGTCAACAATTTCTATCGGTAAATCGTCGAAGTATTCGTAACAAAGTCTCCCAATTTAGTGTCCTCCAGGAGATTGGTCGCGCTCAAATTATTCTCGGGACACTAGAGAGTGCTGATATCCGAAGCAGAAAGCTCTGAAATACTTAGCGAGTCACGGAACATGTCGGAAAGACATTAGACGTCAAAGGAGGGGAAGTTTTTGTTTGTTTGGGGTTTAAGCGCGCTCAACTACTGAGGTCATTAGCGCCCAGTCACAATAGTTAGAGCACATAGAATCTAGTAAAACTCAAGGGGGGGAGGGGACACCAGAAAGTTCTTACAAAGATGCAGATAAAATAAGTGAAGGAGTTAGATGTCTTTGGACAAGCCAGTCAAAGTAATGAAACGAAGAACACGAGCAGCTGCTCACGCGTCATCAGCTAAAATATACTGTAAAGTAGATGGTAGAGACAGGACAACACGAGATTGACTAAAACAGGGACATGACAATAAAACATGGCACACAAGGGCACTGCGGGGCTGGGTCACCGGAGAGCAGGTAGCGGTGGCTAAACCGGCAATGCCCAATCCGCAACCTGGTCAGAAGGACCTCTTCTCGCCGAGATAGACGGGAGGAGGTTGTCCAAGCAGTTGGGAACAGTTTTACTGCCCGGAGCTTGTTTCCTTGAATTGATGACCAAGTATCCCACCACAAAGACACAAGCCTCCTACAAACAACCCCACTAATGTCAGATGACGACACACAATGGGAGGCAGGAGGACTGCAGCTTTGGTTGCTGCCTTGGCTGCAGCATCAGCAGCCTCATTCCCAGGCACTCCTACATGGCCGGGAACCCACAGAAAGCTGACAGGAGAGCCATCAGCAGCAGAAGAATGGAGGGACTGCTGGATCCGTTGCACCAAGGGATGGACCGGATATGGAGCTCCAAGGCTCTGAAGAGCACTGAGTGAATCAGAGCGGAGTACATACGATGAGTGGCGGTGGCGGCGGGCATACTGAACAGCCTGATGGAGAGCAAAAAGCTCGGCCGTAAAGCTGGAACACTGGTCGAGGATCCGGAATTTAAATGTGCCGGCCTCGACGACAAAGGCACAGCCGACACCATCGTCAGTTTTGGAGCCATCAGTGTAAATAAAGGTGTGACTGGCAAGTCACGCACGAAGTTCGACAAACCGTGAGCAATACACTGCAGCCGGAGTACCCTCCTTCGGGAGTGTGCTGAGGTCGAGATAAATACGAACCGGAGCCTGGAGCCATGGTGGTGTCGGGCTCTCACCCTCTCTGAAGGTGGTAGGGAGGGCAAAATCCAATTGTCGAAGCAGGCGACGAAAGCGGACTCCAGGGGGCAGCAGGGCAGACACATACAACCCATACTGGCGGTCGAGAGAATCGGCGAAGAAGGACTGATAAGAGGAGTGGTAGGGCATTGACAACAGCCGGCAGGCATACCGACAAAGCAGTACGTCGCGCCGGTAGGTCAATGGTAATTCGGCAGCTTCAGCATAAAGACTCTCGACGGGACTAGTGTAGAATGGTGAATGGAGTTGAGACGGCGTAAGAGGAATGATCGAGCAGACGAGTAGACGAGGCTCCCATAATCCAGCTTTGATCGGACTATGGACCGATACAAGCGAAGCAGGACAGTGCGATCCGCTCCCCAAGATGAACCACTAAGAACTCTGAGGACATTAAGGGAACGTGTACAACGGGCAGCCAAATAAGAGACGTGCAGAGACCAACAAAGTTTCCTGTCCAGTGTGAGCCCTAGAAACTTAGTTGTTTCCACGAATGGGAGAACAACGGGACCGAGATGTAAGGATAGCAGAAGGAACGCTTTATATCGCCAAAAGTTGATGCAAACCATCTTCTCTTCAGAGAACCGGAAGCCATTTGCCATACTCCATGAGTATAGGCTGTCTAAACAACGCTGAAGGCAGCGCTCCAGGAGGCATGTTCTCTGGGCACTGCAGTAGATCGCGAAGTCATCGACAAAGAGAGAGCCTGAGACATTAGGTGGAATGCAATCCATAATTGGATTGATCGCTATGGCAAAAAGGGCTACGCTCAAGACGGAGCCCTGAGGCACTCCGTACTCCTGGAGGAAAACAGTCAATACGGAACCCACACGTACCCTAAACTTGCGATCTGTTAAAAAGGAATCAATAAAAAGGGGCAGGCGACCGCGTAGACCCCACCTGTGCATAGTGCGGAGGATCCCTCCTCTCCAACAGGTATCATAAGCCTTCTCCAAATCGAAGAACACGGCTACCGTTTGGCGCTTTCGCAAAAAGTTGTTCATGATGAATGTCGACAAGGTCACAAGGTGGTCAACAGCGGAGCGGCGGCGACGAAAGCCGCATTGAACATTGGTAAGTAGCTGTCGAGATTCAAGAATCCAAACTAACCGAGCGTTGACCATGCGCTCCATCACCTTACAGACACAGCTTGTAAGAGAAATGGGGCGGTAACTAGAAGGAAGGTGTCTATCCTTCCCGGGTTTGGGTATAGGAACAACGACTGCGTCATGCCAACGCATGGGGACTTTACCTTCGGTCCAGATGCGATTGTAGGTACGAAGAAGGAAGCTTTTGCCTGCCGGAGAAAGGTGGGCCAGCATCTGAACGTGAATGGCATCTGGCCCCTGAGCAGAGGACTGGGACAGTGCAAGTGCACGTTCGAGTTCCCGCATAGTAAAGGGGGCATTATAATTTTCCAGATTGAGCGAGTGGAAGGAAGGTTGCCGAGCCTCTTCTGCCTCTTTCCTGGGAAGGAAGGCAGGGTGGTAATGGGCGGAGCTTGAAACCTCCGCGAAAAAGCGGCCGAAGGTGTTGGAGACATCCACAGGATCAACAAGGACCTCAGTACCTGAAGTCAGGCCAGGTACCGAGGAGTGGGTCCTAATGCCCAACAGCCAGCGCAGGCCATCCCAGACGACAGAAGAGGGAGTAAAACTGTTAAAGGAGCTGGTGAAAGAGGCCCAACAAGCTTTTTTGCTGTCTTTGATGATTCTACGTCATTGCGCTAGGAGTCGTTTGTATCCAATACAATTCGCCAACGTAGGATGGCGGCGAAAGGTGCGTAAAGCACGTCGTCGAGCACGGATAGCGTCTCTACAAGCCTCATTCCACCAGGGGACGGAAACGCGACGTGAAGAAGAGGTAGTACGAGGAATGGAACGTTCGGCAGCATTGATGATAACAGCCATGAGATATTCGACCTGACTGTCACAACTGAGAAAATCGTGGTCTGGAAAGGTCGCCAGGGAGGAGTAAAGTCCCCAGTCAGCTTTCGGTATGTTCCAGCTCGAAGGACGTGGGGATGGGGTGTGGTGCAGGAGACGAACGACACAGGGGAAGTGGTCGCTCGAATAGGTGTCAGAAAGGACATACCACTCGAACCAACGGGCAAGAGTTGTAGAACAGATCGAGAGGTCCAAGTGGGAGTAGGTATGAGTAGAGTCCGAGAGGAAAGTCGGGGCGCAAGTATTGAGGCAGACAAGATTGAGATGGTTGAAGACATCCCCCAAGAGGGAGCCTCTCTGACAGGATGCAGGAGAGCCCCAAAGGGGATGATGGGCATTGAAGTCGCCAAACAATAAAAACGGCGGAGGAAGCTGAACAAGCAGGTGCATCATGTCAGCCCGACTAACTGCGGATGACGATGGAGCGTAGAAGGTACAAACGGAAAAAGTAAAGGCAGAAAGAGTAATACAGACAGCTATTGCTTGGAGTGGGGTGGTCAATGGGATGGGATGGTAATAGACATCATCCTCAACGAACAACATGACCCCACCATGAGCTGGAATACCGTCCACAGGGGTGAGGTCAGACCGCTCCGAGGTATAATGGGTAAAAGCAAGACGGTCAGTTGGGCGCAACTTGGTTTCCTGGAGACCAAGTACGAGCAGACAGTGCAGGCGGAGCAGCAGTTGTAATTCCTCCCGATTAGATCGAATACCTCTTATGTTCCAATGTAACAAAGCCATCGCTAGTCAGAAAAGGGGGGAACGAAACGGGTGAAGAGCTGGTCACCTCGACGGCCGCGGAGGGCCAGGTTTTGAGGGAACAACGCTACAACCAGCGGGAGGCGGATCCTGTTCCATTGAGTCGTCGCCAGCTGCGGCCGCTTTCCCGGGTTGCGTAGGAGGGGCAGCATCATTCGCTGATGAGAGGCCAGCTAAGCGCCTGGCAGCAGAGCATCCCGGCGAAACTGAGGACGGCCGGGAGCAGCGACTCACGGATGGAGCGTCAGACGAAACGTGCCAGGGTGGAGAGGGGGATAAAGACTTCTTCTTGGAGGCCTTCTGGGAAGTCTGATGAGGCACGGTGATGGTGGGCTGGACCCGAAGAAGGTCCTCATGTGCGGGGTCCGTTTTGGAATGCCGGACCTCGGAGGCCGGGGTCCGGAACATTTCCCCGATGGATGCCTGAGAAGAGGATCGCTTCTCAGGCGGCGGAGGGGGAGGAGGAGGAAGGGTGGCCCCTGGGGCAGATTGGGCAGGGCCCGCGAGGGAGGAGGATTTGGAAGGGAGGGATTTGGGAGGCGGAGGCATAGACACCGGATGGGGTGAGGAGGTGGAGGGGGGACAGGATAGCGGTGAGGATACTGGGGAAGGAGCGGACATGACTGAGGCAAACGAAGTGGTCAACGTCACGGGATGGAGGCAGTCATACTTTGTCCTGGCCTCAGAATAAGAGAGGCGATCCAAAATTTTTAATTCTTGGATCTTGTTCTCCATCTGATACGCGGGGCAGTCTAAAGATCTAGGCAAGTGGATGCCAGGACAAGTGACGCACCGAGGTGGTGGGGTGCATGTATGTTCCTCATGAAGAGGACGTCCACAATCACCACAAAGGGGCTCAGCTTCACACCGTGACGACATGTGCCCAAAGCGCAAACACCGAAAGCAGCGCATAGGAGGCGGGACGTAAGGTCGCACATCGCACCGGTAGCACATCACCTTTACCTTCTCCGGGAGAACGTCCCCCTTGAAGGCGAGGATAAACGCCCCGGTGTCGATGCGACGGTCTTTGGGGCCGCGCTGGACTCGCCGGACGAAATGCACGCCTCAGCGCTCCAGGTTGGCCCTGAGCACCTCATCAGATTGCAGCAGGAGGTCCCGATGAAAAATATCCCCCTGCGTCCTACTCAGTGCCAGATGTGGGACAATGGACACTGGGATGTCCCGTAGTCGGTCGCATGCCTGGAGCGCCGCCGACTGAGTGGCGGAGGTGGTCTTTATAAGAACGGACCCCGAACGCATTTTACTGAGAGCCTCGATTTCCCCGAAGATGTCCTCGATGTGCTGGACAAAGAACATGGGCTTGGAGGTGGCGAACGTACCCCCATCGGTCCGAGAACAGACTAAATAGCGGGGGAAGTACTTCGCCCCAAGCCGGCGGGCCTGTCCTTCCTCCCAGGGAGTGGCCAAGGGGGAAGGGGCAGGAGAACCAGAACCAGAGACAGTACCTTTCTTTTTAAAAGACTCGGCCGCAGAGCGACCCGATACATGTTGACATTTCATCTGCGAAACGTCCACCCCGATACCACTCACTCTGACCAGGGGCTATCCCCACAGGTGCCACCCAGCCTCAGCAAGGGCCACCTGGCAGGATTACCATTGCCGGGAGTCCTGATGCCCCAAGGAGACGGGCATCTACTCCTTGGCCGACGTGGGGAGGGTGCAGCTCAGGTATCGGCAGTACGATCCCTGTGTTGTCAGGGGGCTACAACCTAGAGGGTACATGACGACCCCACCACAACGGGCTGGCTACCGTGCTGGATTTCGGGTGCCATGGAAAGTCCATCATGATCGTAGGTGCAGATGGGGATGCACTATGGGCGTAACTTGTGCAACGCATCAGGCGTTTAGGCCCAATTTGAGGAATAGCGGGTGTGGTTACAACGCCGTTACAATGCTGAGTGCCAAGGTCTTAGTGCACTGAGGACCAGTGAGATACCACGTAAGGCGTCCTTCCCCAAAAGGCTCGTACTTCCGTAGAATTTTGAAAAATGGAGGTCAAACCCCAAGGGGGACCATCACATGGAAGGCCGAAACGGTTGAAACTTCTTTTAGTCGCCTCTTACGACAGGCACAGGAATACCTCGGGCCTATTCTTACCCCGGACCCGCAGGGGGGGAGGAGGGGAAGCGCTCATTGCAGCCAACAAAAGTATTATCTCTAAGGAAGTCGAATTTAAGTCTCACTGTGAAGTTACTTGGACGTGTATAAAAGATCTAGGTGAAATCAAGTTAATTGTTCCATGTTTTTACCGACCATACGTAGCACATATACATGCTGGTGATACCATAGTAGTGGGTGGGAACTAACCTACCGATTGAAGACTGGGACGTTATGGATTCACTGCATATGGTATGAGCCGATAGTCTTGTGAAGTACTTTTGAACACCTTTTTCGAAAACTGCCTTGAGCAACTAGTGAGACAACACACACGCAATGTAAATATTTTAGACCTTGCAGCTACAAACAGCCCTGACCTTATCGACGGTATCAAAATAGGGACTAGTGATGATCTTAATATAGCGACCATGGCTACTGAAGTTAACGAATCAGTCAAGAAGGCTAGAAGGATATTTAGGGCTAGAAATAGCAGATAAGTATCTGGGCTTCTTCAGACGTTGGCACAACTGGGGCTGGAGTGATCATTTTTGATACACTTCATGTTGCGTGAAGTGTTTCAGCCAGTGCTAGTGGAGACAGTGAAATCGACACTGTCGATTACATGTTGACAGTATATTATACTTGGTGGGGGGGGGGGGGGGGCAGGCTTTTCAATGTGGTACATAAGTTGACAGCCCCATCGACTGAACTTGTTTAGATAATACATATACATCCACATTCCGAAAGCCACTGTCTGGTGCTTAGTAGATAGTACCTTGTACTACTACTAGTCACATCCTTCGCTTTTCCATTCGCCAAAAGAACTAGGGAAAACGTAATGCGTATATGCCTCAGTATGAGCCCAAATTACTCCTATCTTTGTGGCCCTTATGAGAAATGTGTTTGCGGCAGTATAATCGTTCTGAGTCTGTTTCAAATCAGGTTCTCTAAATTTTCTCAGTAGTGTTCCACAAAAAGTATATCACCTTGCTTCCAGGGATTCTCATTTGGGTTCTTAAAGCACTCCTTTATACTTGGGTGTTGATCGAATCTACCAGTAATAAATGTAGTAGCCCGGCTCTGAATTGCTTCGATGTTTTCCTTCAATCCGAACTGGTGGAAATCCCAAATACACTGTAGTATTTTACATTTAGAGCTAGCTACCACCCATCACAGCAACCACAAATTTTGTGAAAGCCATCTTGTATCCCCATACAGCCACTCAACGACACGCTCCCGTACTTCACACAGTCATTAGCAAACAGCCACAGATTACTGCTCATCCTGTCAAATCATTTCTGTGCACAGAGAATAATAGCGGTCCTATCTCCGTTCCCTGGAGCGTTCATGACGACACCCTTGTCTCTCACGAACATTGAGCGTCGAAGACAACATATTAGGCTCTATTACAAAGTAAGGCTGCTAGCCACAAACATATCTGTAAACCTGCTCCGTATGCTCGTATATTCTTTAGTCTTCTCGGAAGCCTAGGAATATGGAATTTGACTGTTGCCCTTCATCCATGGTCCGCAGGACACTATGTGGGAAAAGGGCAAACAGTTTCTCACGAGCGATGTTTTCTAAGTCCGTGCCGATTTGTGGAACAGATCAGGCCCGGATCAGCAACAGAAATAGATCACCAAGGTTATATGGAACTTGACACATTTCAACGCAAGTCAGGCAACGCATCGTTCACAGTAGTGTTGTCGACAAGCACACGACTAATCCCATCCATCACATATATTCACAATCACCTTGCAAGGTAAGTCTGTTGGTGTATAGTAAATCGCTCCACCCCACAGACCACTTTACGACTGCTAGCAATTTCTGAATAGAAGAGATTTATGCAGGCTACCAGTAACACAGTTAATGGTGAGAAGCGCAATAACTTTCCGGTCATTTATTAATTCACTGCCAACTGACTGCAGTATGGTTACACCGCCGTACAAAACAGTCAATTATAGACAGCAGGAAGGAACTACATTTACGAATCCAGCTGCAAGTACTTAAACTGAAAATAACCTCTACATAAACATGAAATCAGGTAATTTATTTTGTCTGCAAACGTAACAACTGGACAGAAAATACTGGGGAGATTTAGTCGGTCTAAACTGAAAAAACGACAGGCACTCGTGGTATGAGAAGTCGCCTTTCCGGAAGAACGCTACAACTGCCATACAGCATCACTAAGAATTAACAGTGTGGAACAGTGTGCAGAGATTTACATACTATCTGTCCGTATGTTTCTCGCATAATTATTATTAGTAATGCGTGTCTGTAAAGAAAAATGATAATAAAATAAGAGAAATCTGAGCTCGAACGGGAAGATTTAGGTGTTCCTTTTTCCCACGCGCCATCCGAGAGTGGAATGGTAGAGAAAGAGTATGAAAATGGTTCGATGAACTCTCTGCTAGACATCTAAGTGTGAATTGCAGAGTAACCATGTAGATGTGTCGATGTATTCCGAGTAATACAAATGTGGTATGTGGAAAAGAAATACCCCCGCCCCTGGGCGTGTTTGCTCACTGGTTGTCCAGTGATTCATAACGCGAGATATGGGAGCCTTTGTGAAACACCATGTGGTCGCTTACTGTAATGTAGTGGGGTAGAGAGAGCAGTGAATCGCCTGCTCACTCTTCTGTTTGCAGATATATGAAGGAGAGAAATGCATCACTACAACCCGACGACCAACCTTCCTCTCATGCACCTACTCTCTACCTCTAACGTGTCACACCCACAGAACACAGTTTACCCCTTAGTAGGTTCTACTGCACTTAGGTGAAGAATGCACACAGATTAATTTTTTAACCCAATAAGTTTTTTGTAGAAAATTTTATGTTGTTTAATTTTGTATTGGTAAACATTTTCCCTAGAAGTTTCGATTTTCGAGGTATTCAAGAAAAACATAAGTGACCCTTAAAGGACCCCTTGCAACACCTCACCGGTCAGAATTTTTAATGTGCTATTCATGAACTACTAATCACTGTACAAAAATCTGCGTGTACACGAATTTTCCCCCTACTTGACGTCTTTTGGTCTTCGTTGACTGGGCTGTTAGCACAGCTGAACAACTGTGGGACATGAACGGCATGCTGACAAAAAAAAAATAAGTTTTTCAAATTATCCAGTAACGACAAATGAATGCTGAGGAAGAGACGTTATCCTAAAGGGCAAAATTATCTTAGGCCTTTGTTGGTGAGTTCCGTTTACTCACGATCGAAATGTTATGCTGCATATGAATCTAGCCCTACATTAAAATCCTTTCGATTGCGATCCGTGTGGCACACACTGCAAACTTTATATTTTTGACATTATGTGTACTAAGCTTTTTGTCAGACGTGTATGACGTGGGCACAACAGACGCTTTGCAACATTTTTTCAGTTGAGGGGAGAAGAGAAAATATCACAAAGTGCGCAGGAATTTCTCTGCAAATGCAGGCTGTAGAGATCCCAGGACATACATCTGCACGAGACATACCAATTCCTTAACAAAATATCTGAAATACTTCTGTGGCAAATGAACAGACCTGACACAAAAGTATCATTTCAAAGTGGCTATAATACTTGTTTTAAACTACCATTGCTGTCTGCAATGTTTGGGGTGTGAATCATCAATTTTTGTTAACTCGTATCAAATTTACTGCAAGTTTTCAGTTCTACCAAAAGTACTCCATTTGAGGAAAACAGACTTTTTACAAAAAGGAAGAAACTAGTATTGTTAATAATAATCGATGAACTAACAGAACATAGGGCAACAAGATATCTACTCACTTTTCCAGCCGATCGCCTAGATCCTGTGTACAGTCTTCTTCGAGCCTTTCATATAAGTCGTCTTCCGTGATTCCTTTCTTGTAGCTCTTCCATATCAACTTACGAAGCCACCTGCAACAAGATAAGCGCATTTAAGAATAAATCATGTTTGGAGTCCATAATAGAATATATATTATGATTTGCAGCTGGTGCACTGATTTAAAATCTGAAACCAAGTCAGCTTGGTTCATGTGTTGTAGTTATTCTTTGGTTAGGACCTTAAATCAACTATTTCTTGGCACCAGACAAATGTACTTCACAGGCCGGCACGAACGAAAATGCAACATGCGATATCTCTCGCGCAGTTACCTTTTGTACGATTGAAACAAGCGTGTTTCAAAATTGTTTTCTGTTGTCAATTCAATTACTCGTGTCGGACTTATGCATAATGATTACGGTTGTATACTCGAGGCATAAATCTCCTCGGAGACTTAAGTATTTGAAGATATGCAAACATTGGTCAACAGGGAGATACGTACCGCTTTCATTAACCGTCCTTTCGTTAGCGTCCCGCACGCCTGAACTCATTAAGACTAATACGGACGTGTGATATATTGATGCCCTGAGATATTTCTAGATTTTTTTAAACTGTGAATGACGTGAGTGTGGGAGATGGAAGAGGAGCAGCATGGCGCACATTCTGCGATACATTACTTTTGGTGGCGTGTCTGCGAATTTGCGCAATAATGGTATTACCAGAAAACTGAAAGGAAATAATTTTACCTGCTGCTAGTGCGAAATGAGCGTTCCTACAGAACCAAGTGGATTGCCAACCTAGGAGCAGCCAGTGTGGCAGATTCACTGAAGCCAGCCGCGGAAGAGAGGTTTTCGGGGTAATAAAACAACCCACTGGTAGTCTGAAAGTGTTAGGAAGGAGACTTACCGTGCTGCTGTCTCCTTTAAGAATGAGCGTTTGCGTTTGAACCCGAGTTAATGACCACTTATTGTCGCAACAGCAACAGCAACCTTTCTACTGCGCAGTAGAACACCGGCGCAATTCGTTTTATTTCCTCCCGCGCTCATCGGATCTTTGTGCGTTTCTATCTTTTTAATATTTACAATGAAATGCGTGAAGAATATGTTATTTAGTTTCCACCACGATTCCAGCGTTTATAATTTCTTTCACTCGACCATCCGAAACAATGGATAGTGTATTGCTACTTCAAATGGTTCAAATGGCTCTGACCACTATGGGACTTAACTGCTGAGGTCATCAGTCCCCCTAGAACGTAAAACTACTCAAACCTAACTAACCTAAGGACATCACACACATCCATGCCCGAAGCAGAATTCGAACCTGCGTCCGTAGTAATTTTAGAGAACTACGATAAAAACTGAGATCAGGCCACCACCATCGTAAACTTGAGTAGGCATCATGCTAATAATTTAAGAGAAATTGGGGCACGTACACAGATGTAGATACATTTTCCCTCACTCCGTAAGCAGATGAAGTAAGACAGGACAGCGCTTAGAACCGCTAGGCCACACCGACCGTATTGCTACTCCCTTTCATTTTATAGCTCTTGAGTCTGTCTACGGTCATGATATCGCTGTCCAACACTGCAAGTAGAATAGAACCGACGCCATTTCATCTAAAGTATTTCTTTTTCCTATAATATGCGCCCTACCCTCATGAACCATGGACCTTGCCGTTGCTGGGGAGGCTTGCGTGCCTCAGCGATACAGATAGCCGTACCGTAGGTGCAACCACAACGGAGGGGTATCTGTTGAGAGGCCAGACAAACGTGCGGTTCCTGAAGAGGGGCAGCAGACTTTTCAGTAGTTGCAGGGACAACAGTCTGGATGATTGACTGATCTAGCCTTGCAACACTAACCAAAACGGCCTTGGTGTGCTGGTACTGTGAACGGCTGAAAGCAAAGGGAAGCTACAGCCGTAATTTTTCCCGAGGGCATGCAGCTTTACTGTATGGTTAAATGATGATGGCGTCCTCTTGGGTAAAATATTCCGGAGGTTAAATAGTCCCCCATTCGGATCTCCGGTCGGGGACTACTCAAGAGGACGTCGTTATCAGGAGAAAGAAAACTGGCGTTCTACGGATCGGAGAGTGGAATGTCAGATCCCTTAATCGGGCAGGTAGGTTAGAAAATTTAAAAACGAAAATGGATAGGTTGAAGTTAGATATAGTGGGAATTAATGAAGTTCGGTGGTAGGAGGAACAAGACTTCTGGTCAGTTGAATACAGGGTTATAAATACAAAATCAAATAGGGGTAATGCAGGAGTAGCTTTAATAATGAATATGAAAATAGGAATGCGGGTAACCTACTACAAACAGCATTATTATGGCCAAGATAGACACGAAGCCCATGCCTACTACAGTAGTACAAGTTTATATGCCAACTATCTCTGCAGATGATGAAGATATTGATGAAATGTATGATGAGATAAAAGAAATTATTCAGGTAGTAAAGGGAGCCGAAAATTTAATAGTCATTGGTGACTGGAATTCGAGAGTAGGAAAAGGAAGAGAAGGAAACATAGTGGGTGAATATGGATTGGGGGAGAGAAATGAAAGAGGAAGCCATCTGGTAGAATTTTGCACAGAGCATAACATAATCATACCTAACACTTGGTTCAAGAATCATAAAAGAAGGTTGTATACATGGAAGAATCCTGGAGATACTGATAGGTTTCAGATAGATTATATAATGGTAAGACAGATTTAGGAACCAGGTTTTAAATTGTAAGACATTTCCAGGGGCAGATGTGGACTCTGACCACAATCTATTGGTTATGAACTGTAGATTAAAACTCAAGAAACTGCAAAAAGTTGCGAATTTAAGGAGATGGGACCTGGATAAACTGACTAAACCAGAGGTTGTACAGAGTTTCAGGGAGAGCATAAGTGAACAATTGACAGAATGGGGGAAAGAAATACAGTAGAAGAAGAATGGGTGGCTTTGAGGGATGAAATAGTGAAGGCAGCAGAGGATCAAATAGGTAAAAAGACGAGGTCTAGTAGAAACCCTTTGGTAACAGAAGAAATGTTGAATTTAATTGATTAAAGGAGAAAATATAAAAACGCAGTAAATGAAGCAGGCAAAAGGGAATACAAACGTCTCAAAAATGAGATCGACAGGAAGTGCAAAATGGCTAAGCAGGGACGGCTGGAGGACAAATGTAAGGATGTAGAGGCTTATCTCACTAGGGGTACAATAGATACTGCCTACAGGAAAATTAAAGAGACCTTTGGAGATAAGAGAACCACTTGTATGAACATCAAGAGCTCAGATGGAAACCCAGTTCTAAGCAAAGATGGGAAAGCAGAAAGGTGGAAGGAGTATATAGAGGGTCTATACAAGGGCGATGTACTTGAGGACAATATTATGGAAATGGAAGAGGATGTAGATGAAGATGAAATGGGAGATACGATACTGCGTTAAGAGTTTGACAGAGCACTGAAAGACCTGAGTCGAAACAAGGCCCCGGGAGTAGACAACATACCATTTGAACTACTGACGGCCTTGGGAGAGTCAGTCCTGACAAAACTCTACCATCTGGTGAGCAAGATGTATGAGACAGGTGAAATACCCTCAGACTTCAATATAATAATTCCAATCCCAAAGAAAGCAGGTGTTGACAGATGCGAAAATTACCGAACTATCAGTTCAATATGTCACGGCTGCAAAATACTAACCCGAATTCTTTACTGGTGAATGGAAAAACTGGTAGAAGCGGACCTCGGGGAAGATCAGTTTGGATTCCGCAGAAATGTTGGAACACGTGAGGCAATACTGACCCTACGACTTATCTTAGAAAATAGATTAAGGAAAGGCAAACCTACATTTCTAGCATTTGTAGACTTAGAGAAAGCTTTTGACAATGTTGACTGGAATACTCTCTTTCAAATACTAAAGGTGGCAGGGATAAAATACAGGGAGCGAAAGGCTATTTGCAATTTGTACAGAAACCAGATGGCAGTTATAAGAGTCGAGGCCATGAAAGGGAAGCAGCGGTTGGGAAGGGAGTGAAACAGGGTTGTAGCCTGTCCCCGATGTTATTCAATCTGTATATTGAGCAAGCAGTAGAGGAAACAAAAGAAAAATTCGGAGTAGGTATTAAAGTCCATGGAGAAGAAACAAAAACGTTGAGGTTCGCCGATGACATTGTAACTCTGTTAGAGACTGCAAAGGACTTGGAAGAGCAGTTGAACGGAATGGATAGTGTCTTGAAAGGAGGATATAAGATGAACATCAACAAAAGCAAAACGAGGATAATGGAATGTAGTCAAATTAAATCGTGTGATGCTGAGGGAATTAGATTAGGAAATGAGACACTTAAAGTAGTAAAGGAGTTTTGGTATTTGGGAAGCAAAATAACTGATGATGGTCGAAGTAGAGAGGATATAAAATGTAGACTGGAAATGGCAAGGAAAGTGTTTCTGAAGAAGAGAAATTCGTTAACATCGAGTATAGATTTAAGTGTCAGGAAGTCGTTTCTCAAAGTATTTGTATGGAGTGTAGCCATGTATGGAAGTGAAACATGGACGATAAATAGTTTGGACAGGAAGAGAATAGAAGCTTTCGAAATGTGGTGCTACAGAAGAATGCTGAAGATTAGACGGGTAGATCATATAACTAATGAGGAGGTATTGAATAGAATTGGGAGAGGAGTTTGTGGCACAACCTCACAAGAAGAATGGACCGGTTGGTAGGACATGTTCTGAGGCATCAAGGTATTATCAATATAGTATAGGAGGGCAGCGTGGAGGGTAAAAATCGTAGAGGGAGACCAAGAGATGAATACACTAAGCAGATTCAAAAGGATGTAGGTTGCAGTAGGTACTGGGAGATGAAGAAGCTTGCACAGGATAGAGTAGCATGGAGAGCTGCATCAAACCAGTCTCAGGACTGAAGACAACAACAACAACAACAACAACAACAACAACATAATATGCGCTGGTGTTCTTTGGAGTAAATCATTTGACAACGGGGTGTTAATCAACATCAGTGGAAAGCTTGACAGGAAGTTGAACTTAAACTGAAAAATAAAGTACTCAAGACGGCGTATTACTGGCAAAAATATCCGTAACCTACAAATTGCAAAAGTAATGGAAATGCCGTGTGGCTGGCGCCTCCCACCAGGAAGATCGTTTGCCTGGCGCAAGTCTTTCCAGTTGACGCCACTTCGGCTGCTTTCGTGTCGATGGGGATGAAATGACAAGGACAACACCCAGTCCCTGAGCGGAGAAAATCTCCGACCCAGCCGGGAATCGAACCCTATCCGTTAGGCCTGACATTCCGTCGCGCTGACCACTAAGCTACCAGGGGCGGACATTGCAGACAGACAGCCCGTGGTAACTACGTAAGCACAATGATGCTCTCTGGAGGAGTGAGTTTCAAATGCACTTTGCCATCCTGAGGTAAGTTTTCCTCGCTTTACCTAAATCGCAGTGTGTGAATTGTGAGGTCGAATTTGTGGCTTACTCTGTGCCGAATAAGCTTGTCCTCCGTCTCCACTCACCTCTTAACTGTATGCAGGCCGGACCACTTGGATGTCATAACGGTAATGAATTATAAACAAATCTTCGTCGTGAAGATGTGTTAGTGAAAATCTTATGAAAATCCATACAGTAGTTCCTGAAATAAGCATTCCAATACATATAGAACATGGCGGGGTATTTTATAATACGCACTGAAGATAAATTCGGCATGAGAATGTCTGGACGGATGTGTCCGCTCAGACTTCACTCTGTACAACATTATCGACCACTTAACAAGACACCCATCTGTCAGAGTACTTCGGAATTATTTGTTCAGCGAATATTTGCCTAACGGAACACAATACGTAACGTTACAGTGAATGTTCACCAAAATCTGAAGAAAGAATCGGATGTGCCCCGAATGTAATACAGCCTCTAATTTTCTGAATATAAAAAAAAAATTATTAGACCATGATCACCACTATCAGATTGGTTGCTGACGGTACTGTTTACTGCAAGATAGTACCGTAATTACGCTATCTTAAAGAAATGCGAAAGGACTTACAAAATTTGGAGTTCATGTAATGAATGACAGCTCTGTAAATGTGAATAAATGAAAGATTACGCCTATAACGTGAAGTATCCGATCACAAGAATAGTGACTAACATCTTAATCACGTCACATTTAGAAGTAGCATTAAACGCGACTAACAGGTAAAACGCTATCAGGGAAGGCTGAAAGAACATTTGTGTGTGTTGGAAGTGATCTGGGGGAGTGTAGTGTACCTGCAAAGGTGATAAACAAGAAGCTAGCTCGACCTGTTCTAGCATATTGTTCGACTGCTTGGAATTGGTGTCAAGTTACTTTGACGACAAACATCGAATGAAGTGAGGCGCACACATTACTGCGTTAAAATTAAGTTGATGTAGTCCATAAGAACGCGTGATGGAGATGTTGGGAATACTTAAAAGGGAATCTTCGGAAGAAAACCTCCGTAGTTATCGCAGAATCCTGACTAGTAATTTTAAAGAACTCGAATTCGAGAAAAACTGAGATTTTTCCCTCACTCCGTAAGCCGATGAAGTATGACAGAAAAGTGCTAATAGTTATTCAACGTATCCTTTCTTACGCTGTGTACAATGTGTTGAGTATATACGTATATTTAATCTTCCTGGAGATGGATTGACGAACTGAGCATTTCCAGAGAACACCTTTCGTGAACGTATGTTTCACAAGTAAACAGTATACTCAGCAACAGATATTTATTTCAGTATCAATTGAAATTTTGCGTTAACTTGCATAGTATACGCTTGTTTCTGATGCATCCACTCTTCCAGTTATACAGCACACTATTAATCTGTAGAATAGTGCGCTAACGTCTTAACATGTATTAGGGAAAAATGTTACCAAGCACTATCTCATACTAATGCTACACTTTTTCGGATCTACGTTAGTTCAGCAGTTTCCAAATTTAAAAAGCGTGTACTTTTTCTTGGGGTTCTTTATTTTATTACTTTTATTGGATGATGAAGTATATTTTTGTTGATTTCATCTCATCAATAATTGTTTGGAAGCTGCTATGGTTTCGTGGAACCAAAATTTGAAATGTTGTGTTCCATTTATTTTAATGAACACAACTTTATGTATTCTGACTGTGATAACCACTACGATGTGTATGCAAAGAGAAACCAGGTAACTGAGTTCGGGTTCATTATCTCGTATGGCACAATTTGTCTACATTCCATTTGGAAGTTAGAAATAGTAAGGATGAGAACATGTGTGACGAAGTTACTCGGGATGAAATTTTGTAAAAACAGTCGCTGAATTTGTTAAAACTGAGCTCAACTGTGTTTTTTCATACTTTTAAAATTCCCTTGTTGGACAACATTTGCCGTGATCTGCTTGATCAGAAGGCAATTGTTCATCTTTGATGGAAGTCATTGGAAAATATAGGCCAGTTTCACGAGCCATTTTGTTCAGTAGCTGCTCAATTGCTTCAAGCTTTGTGGTGATAGGCATTCTGCACACTTCATGGTATTACGATGAATAATAAATGATCTGCTAGCAGGTACCTCGCGATAACTAATGTTGTACTAACAGTTGTAAGATTGTGCCTGTATCATATACAATTTATTTTTTAAAAAAAAGCACTCCGTCTTCAGGCCACGAGTGGCCTACCGGGACCATCAGATCGCCGTGTCATTTCAGCACAGGAAATTTTGACGTGTGAAGAATACACTTAAAGGCAGCAACAAACGTCGAATTTTACGTATTCTGTTTTTTCAATGGTGCGCACGTATACTATAGTTGCTGTATTTTCATAAAGTAGCCACAGATAACATACATTAACAAGAACATTGTTGTACTTAAAATTTCCATGTTTGTAACTAGCTTTGGGTATTTTACCTTTATGTTATGCAGATCCATTTGTATTTACAGAATTCTTGTCGCTAGCACTGAATCTCAAGCCATTTTCACAGTTCGCAATTACCAGGTACACAACACTTGCTTACCGAGTGAGGTGGCGCTGTGGCTAACACACTGGACTCGCATTCGGGATGACGACGGTTCAACCCCACGTCCGGCCATCCCGATTTAGGTTTTCCATGATTTCCCTAAATCACTCCAAGCAAATGCCGGGATGGTTCCTTTGAAAGGGTACGGCCGACTTCCTTCCCCGTCCTTCCCTAATCCGATGAGACCGATGACCTCGCTGTCTGGTCTCCTTCCCCAAACAACCCAACAACACTTGCTTCAGTGTGGCATTTACATCTTCCGAGCTATATTACAGAATAAGGAAACGAGTAGAAATAAAAGAATTATGGCGGAGGAACCAATCAGAAGGTCCTTGATTAACATTACTGTGTGGACTGGCATGTCCTACAGGCGGAGCAGCTAAGTATGTACATCTTAATCGCTTTATCATTCCACGTCTCGTATAATAGAGCAGATTCCATTACAAAGTCCAGTTATGGTTCTACCATTGTTCAAGTAACATAATTTTACACAAAAGCGCTTCCTCCACCCCACTCCACTCCTCTCTCCCCGCCCACCTCCCCAAAGAAACCAAGCTTTCCTGCTGAAAACAGTCTCCATCTTCCCCGATACAGTCTAACTAGTCGTTCATTGATTTGATTGTTGTTTGAATAAGGATCTGTAAGATTGTAGTGGAGTTTTGCGTACTGCTCCGAATCTGTATAAACTACGTGGATTGAAGCTTGGTTATAAATCTAAATTTGTCGAACTAATACGCCTTTCATACAGAATCCGGTGGGCGATAAGAGCGTACTGATACATAGACAGTACCTTCCTTTTTTGAGTAATTTAGATTTAAGTATATGCTAGTACTGAAAAGTAATATTTTACCTATATTTACCCCATTATAAATGTGTATTATCACCGCTATTCTCCAGTCATGTCGGAGTGTTTGCTGGGCGAGGGTCTTGCGCAAAGAAGAAAGATAGGTTCCGGAGGGTCCTCTTCCTCGCCCTCTTGAAACGCTAACTGTAATTGCGCCGCTTTGCTCCTATTGAACAGCTAGGCCTTTTCCAATACAAGGGGGTGATAACCGTCCGTTCCAGAACTCTGTGTCACTCAGTTACGGTGTAGTTTTACTATCTTTCTGCTTAAATGCAGCGTTTCCTTATCAGCTGCGGAGCGAGCTTGAGGGCGTATTACCTGAGCCAGCTGAATCGCAGACATCCGCCCTACAAGTCGGATGAAGCCGGGGCATTACAGCGACGTGACTCAGCAGTCCGTCTACATACCCTCAACTCCGCGCGAAATCTTTAAGAGTTTGCTGGCGCATATGGGTGACGGAAAGATTATTCTACCGACCATCACTAATCAACGAAGAAAGAATTTCGATGAACTCCACTATTCTGAGCTAGTCTGCATCCCTCATTCTAGTAGCCATGGAATTATTAATTTTATTCATGTATGTACTCATAACCTACAGGCAATCTATACCAGCCAGTCTTAAATTATTGATGAAGTTCGTTCCAGATATAGCAATCGATAAATACCGCAAAAATAGTGTCAAGTGCGGAAACTTAACGTTACATTAGCAATAATTACCCGTGAACTTCTTTTACGTGGTTTAATATTTGAAGGGCATCGAATCGCAAAGCATTGAGATTTTTTTTTTTTGTCCCTTTGCTGTCTACATGAATCGTCTGTCATTTCAGAAAAGTGACTACGAAGACAAATGCAATGTAACGGCATATGAGTAATGTTAGCGTAACAGTTTTGTCGTACCGGAAGCATATTTCTCTGAAGAACTTTCGAATCAGTTAACCAGAAACGAATGGTTTTCAAGAAACCACTCTGTAGAACATGTAAATTTTATTCCTCAGGACGCAGCGAGGATGATTTTATACTGGAATTAATCATTTGCTTCGACTAAGTTTAGTAAAATGTTTTCACATCTACATCATTCAAATGCCCAGAAATATATTTTATAAAGTAATCTGGTTTCGAGACAATGAAGTGTATATTATTGTGAAGGAGCAGGTTTCATTTACCAGTCAACTCGTCTTAAATTCTCAATTCAGTGGTTTCCTTAAGTAGCTTTGGAGGTTGTTTGTGCCTTTCTTCAAACATAGGATGGCAGATTCGTTCTCCTTTTCGATTAATACCAAATAAGAACTAAAACTGCTGATTCACCATTAGAAACGAATAAGTCTAGTAAAACTGCAGAGACGTACGCATAATACATAAGCTGTTAATTCAGTAGATTTTTACAGTAACTTCGAAATGCTTCCAAAGGTGCTTAAAATGTTGAAATTCATCACATTGGTAGTTTTGACTTTCAGATGAAGGTAAGGAACAGTGACGCAGATTTCCCATCAATTTGCGTTTCCACTGTTATATTTAATACGATTAAGAACAGACAGTTTACTATCAGCGACAAAATTTTGGCACTAGAACCACTGAGGGCTAAATACTAAACTTTAACAAAACTTCGCTGACTGACAATGCAGACACCGATATTTTTTGTGTGAAGGTTATAACAAAGCTTTACTTCTCATTCTAAGGTAACGATTTAAGTAAATTTCTAAGAATGAATTTCTCTTCGTACTTACATTTTTAAGCTACTCTGCGTAACAACTCATCAAAATGGAAGGGAAAACTTTGTCTTAGTAACGGTGTAACA
This sequence comes from Schistocerca serialis cubense, assembly GCF_023864345.2. Classification (NCBI taxonomy): domain Eukaryota; kingdom Metazoa; phylum Arthropoda; class Insecta; order Orthoptera; family Acrididae; genus Schistocerca; species Schistocerca serialis. The sequence goes on along the minus strand of NC_064639.1, from coordinate 854,936,514 downwards.
TTTTACAAATTTTTACGACACGTGCGGACGTTGCTTGTTCTACTGAATAACCATACGTTAACATGCAAATAACCTCTACTGAAAGCCATTGCACTAGACTAACGCTAAATGTATTTAGTGATAACCATGCCCTCTATGGAGCGATAAATTTTTAGAGTTCCGTAATATGTATTTCTTAATTATATAGAATTTCCCAACATCAAAGATTATAAAATTTAATTATTTTTGCATTACTGATACCCACTGTACGCGTGAGGAGAAGGAAATTAGTGTTTAACGTCCCATCGACAACAATGTCATCAGAGACGCAACACTCGCTCTGGTTAGGGAAGGATGAAGGAGGAAATCAGCCTTGCCCTTTCGGAGGAACCATCCTGACCTGAAGCAATTTAGGGAAATCACGGGAAACCTAACTCAGGATGGTCGAACGCGGGTTTGAAGCATCGTGCTAACCACCGCGCTACGCCTCTCGGTTTGTACGTGTGAGGGACGAATAATAGTATTAGTGGTGAATTTTGTATTATAGGGATTATGACATGGTTTAAGGCATACTTCTGTGTGTAACGTTACGTCTGCTAGTGGCTGAGACATCAGAGGCTATGAAGGCTCAGAACTTTCGAACTTGCACAAGTTCAACAAACCGAACTGTTTATGTGCACCCACGCAACAGCTGAGACGTAACGTCACACCGGTGTCTCAGACCACTATTAGAGCCGACTTGTGTTACGTAGGTTGCAGTGAGAAAGAGTTGATATTGTTTGCTTTATTCAGCAGTAATGGTCACACTGTGTGTAATTTCAATCCTTCTTTCCTGTTAAAGTTGTTTTCGTGCTTTTTGAATTTCTACAGTCTCTGTACATTCTACCACAGTAATGATTGGACCTCCATTAAAATAGTATCATAGAAACGAATTTGGTGTTTCGGTGAGCCCAGTACACGAGCTTCAACTTGTGATTTCTCCCTGTCCGTCGAATATTGCTCTTGTATCCTTTAAGCTGGGTGTTAGTACTTCCTTTTTTAGTTCCTCTGTACACTTGACCGGATGAGCAAGCGATTTTGTGTACTACTGTTGTGGTAAGCAGCGGGTATTGGTTTTCTGCAGTGTTAAATTATTCGCGCACATTTCTTGTTGATTTGAACGCTGTGGCAATACTATGTTGTCTTAGTACTCTGCTGATGCGATTTGTGACTGCTTTTCGTATGGAAAAAATTCCCTCCTTAGTCCATTTCAGTAGAAGGTCCATATCTTTTGACATATAGTGCCCTATTTATCTGTCAGAATAACCGTTTCTTCCGAAAGCAATTTTTAAATCGAGATCTTCCTCCAAGTATTGTGATTCACAAGGTCCGTAACACACGTCGGCGGCAAACCGCCATCTTATACAGCGGTCTGATGACATGTCACGGCCCGACCGTTACTTGGTATGCGTGTTAACAGTTCGGCTTTCTGAGCTTGTCAGAATCAAACTGCTATATGAGCCCATAGCCCCTGATAACATCATTAGGAGAATTAACATTAGGCTTAGGAATATGGTTTGGACCAGTGTTAAATGCTCATAAAACGAAATTTACGAAGGACAGAAGTACAGACCGTGAAAAACTGCATTGTACACTACATACGGCAGGCAGGCAGGCAGGCAGTAGTGTCAGATACCTTATATGAAATAGAAACTGAGCTAAGTATTCACTTGGAAAGTTGATCAGATTCATTAGACAATTCTGAGGATTATGTAAAGAGTTATCAGTCAGCGGAGGGAGGTGCTTCCAGCAAAGCTGAATGAACCTTTCCAACTGGGAGACACTTGTTTGCAGCAACTGGTGGTTACGTCATGCGGTTCTTTCTTCCTACAAAACTAGATTTCTTGTCGATGGTCGTGTCATATTACAAGCAAGCGAAAATAACAGCAATCAAAACCGAAGTTCCAAGTCTACAAATAATTGGTAAAAGACTCCCATAGCAAAACTCTGTCAGACGAAAATGTAGGTAGTCGTTACTTACAAGGAAAGTATTGCGTTCGAACAAACACACCTGTATAAACTTTCGGTTACATTATCATTACGTACTGGTCAATGTGCCGGTGTCTTTTCCTGCTCTCTGTAAAAGTGCTCTAGATATCAGTACCGATGCCATTGTAGAAACCAAACGTAATGAAGGTATCAACTACAAATGAAAGTGAGGACTTTCAATAAAAGCCTCGAAGCAGTATGAATTACTACGAAACGCACGACGAAGAAAAGCAAGTTGGTAAGATGTCGTAACTGTCCATTCAATAATATCAATGTTGAATGCCACGTCAATGACACTTTTGAAGCTGTCCACAAGTTCACCAATATCGTAACCAGCGTTCTGCCATGCTTAACGAAGTATTGGCCCATATATTTCCGCAGATGATAGACTGTAAATGACAGAATGCATTTTCGTGATAAATAATCTGTCATTCAGTTTTAGCTACATGTTAATGATACGTAATTTAATAAAGTCTGTTATTCTCTTGGTACATGTTTTACGTTGCCTGAAGGTTTTGTCCAGAGGTTGTGCATATTTTGTCCTTATAGACGAAATGATTTTTAAAACAGCTTTTCCTCCAGAGCCTTCCAGTGGTACTTTTTCATCCTTATGTCCAGACCAGGAGTCACGAAGTACTAGTAACTTGGTTGGCAAATGTGGACTGAGAACTGAAAAAAAAAGTCTTCAAATGTTCTTTCGTCATATTTCCGCTCACACTAGCATGTATGAAGAAATCTGGAGGGCACCGTTATTTTTTATTTCCTTCTATTTCCCTTGACACACGGGATCTAAACTCTCCATTTGGTTCTTAGAAAAAAGCCAACCGTACATCCATTGATATAGCGACACCCATCGCGTAACTGTGTGTCGTACTTAACCGATTTGCCATGTCCAGACAGTGATTCTCTCCCCTTTCACAGATAGTATGCTATCGGAAGAAATCACATAGCTGAATCGACGCTAGTCACAGTTACACAGAAGCCATTTGGATCTTATCTGTCGTGATATGCGCGTTGACTTCAACATATCTTTGATCTGTTTTAATACTCTCTTCTTCGTCGTCCTTTTCTTTTCTTGCTTGGAGCATGGTTATGTGGCATGATGTTATCTTTAACTCCTTTTTCAAATTAGTAATAAATTCCAGTGACGCTGGAAAGTTTGCATACCCTTGATGTCTATCTACGATTTCCTTTAAAAACTGTGTTACCTTTACGTTGCCCGCCCGGTTAGTCGTGCAGTCTAACGGCACGAATCCGCCCGGTGGACTTGGGTCGAGGTCCGGTGAGCCGGCCAGTCTGTGGATAGTTTTTAGGTGGTTTTCCATCTCCCTCGGCGAATGCAGACTGGTTCCCCTTATTCCGCCTCAGCTACACTATGACGGCGACTGCTGCGCAAACAGTTTCTTCACGTACGCGTACACCACCATTACTCTACCATGCAAACATAGGGGTTACACTCGTCTGGTGTGAGACGTTCCCTGAGGGGGGGGGGGGGGGGGGGGGGAAGGGGCGGGGGCTGAACAGCACAATAACCCAGAAAGAGTGGTTCGGTGTGGGGCGACGAGGGGTGAAGTGGACCGCGATAGTCGTCGTAGGGTTGTGGACCACTGCGGCTGCCGCGGGGATGGAGCTTCTCCGTCGTTTCTAGGCTCCCGGTTAACATACAGTACAATACAATACAATACCTTTACTTTTCTTTGCCACATAGGAAAGTACGCTTTTAATATTGCTTTTAGTCTTCAGTTTAGGATATCTTTTCAGGAACGTGTCCATGTGTGTTCAAATCTCTGACGTGATAACCAACGTATATGTTGTCATCAAACACCGTGACGACACTTTCGACTTAAACTTCTTATCAGAACAATGTTTAAATTGACTTTCACTGCTTCCATCTTTAACTTTTCGTATAGCTACAGACTGCAGTTATGTGTTAGTGTTACGTTATCAATTCCTAACCGGCGGTAATATTTTTATAGTATAATAAATACCAGAACACACACGAATTATTCGTCTTCTACACCAATACCATCTTCATGAAGAAGTGTTTGTCCTAACTTCTCAATCGCAATATATTAGCGGTTGATTACCGATCAGCGATCCATCTAAGGCTTCGCTACACAAACGCAGCTTCTCATACACACTTCACCATTTCTACTGGTCTACTGACGTAGCGGCCGGCAAAGGCCTATATTCCATTGTATCTTTACGTCCCGCACTGCAAAGGCATCTAATGGATGACAGCAGAGGTTTACAGATAAACTAATATCACCGGTGCAGTGAGTTTATATTGTTGCTTTGAGGCAATTTATGCCCAGTCTTTTTGTCAGAGGTAAAAGATGTTTGTACCTCGGAGTTTAGTAAAGACAATGGGTATCATCTAATATTGAATGTTACCCACGGATGAATGTATGGAAGATCTTATTGTACGCTTTTTGTGCTGTGATTATTTCGCCATTACTGTTTGAGTGTGTCAACTGTGGAGCCGCTATAGCCATTTGTAACACCTCTTTTGTTTTATTACTTTCATTTCTTGCTTGTATTGAACTTAAGAGTGGTAGCTGGACAGGGCTCTTGACGATATACCTGAATGCTGTTTTTTGTGTTACCTTGTGATAAGAGGTGCGTTGTGGTAGGATCACAAATATCGAATTTTGTGTATAATTCATTATTCTTGTAGTCAGGTCTAGAAAGTTTAGGCTGTCATCTACTTGGTGCTTAATTGTGAAAATGATATCGTATTGGAATCTGTTTAACAATCTATTTAACTCACGGATATTATCTTTTGTGCCACTGATTTAAATTTTGGTATCTACACAACTGTAGTCGCAAATAATGATGCGGTAGTTGGCATTCAGAATCTGCTTCTAGAGTTAATTGTTGAATTTGAATTAACTGTGGGTGCGAATTCTGGTGTCTGGGAGGTATCTGTATTTTTATAGGTTGGTATTTATCTGCAGTGCAGGAGGTATAGGTACAATGGAATATAGGTCTTACGTGTCAGATGACCAAGTGTGGCTGTATCTGGAAATTTTATGTTTTGGACATGTTGCGTTAGCTCTGTTTTGCTTCTAAGTGTTCTGTTGTTACTGAAAGAGTTTCATTAGGAATTTCGTAGAGATTGTTAATCATGAACTGCAGGTTTTCATGGCCGGTATTTGCGTTACGACATTTGTTGTATTGACAATAGGCCTTGGTACAAGTCCTAACTTTTCGTCTTCCAATGCTGGAAGCTTCGTCAGAGGCTTCAACGACACAGAAAGCAGTTGCCTTCTCAAACAAGCTCAGCAAGCCGAATTTTTTTAGGTGTATCCCCATAACGCTTGGTTCCTAACGTCATCAGACCGCAGTCCAAGATGGCGGAGTCGCGTCGACATGTATTATGGAGTTTATAGTGGGGAAGAGTTGGCACTGTTTCTTCTGTTTAGAACTACAGCACACATCTTGTCTAATTTCAGTCCTTCACCTTTTCTGTTGAAATTGCTTTTGTGCATTTGAATTTTGATGGCCCTCTGTAGCCTACGTGCTAGCGTAGTGGTGGTTAGGTAGTGCTAAAACCATACTGTCAGGGAAACTGAATTGCGCAATCTGCTTCTGCTGCTTTTCTGTCTTGCCCAGGCGACAACTGCTTGTGTTCCTTTAAGGTGGGTAACAGTGCCTCTTTTGTGGTTTCTATAAACATTGGAAAGAAAGAGCAAGGCATTTTATACACCGAAGTCGTTTCTCTGACACTGTGGTTTTAATAAACTCTTGCTATGCTGGAATGTAATCAGAGGCCATAGAAATTCAAAAGTACAAGTTCCATAACCTACCGTTGTGACGACAAATATAAACACTTCGATGTGCTGATGTGGTTTAACACTGCAACTGCTTCCGTAGACACTGAGGCCTGAATGACTCCAGCAATGGAAGACGAAAAGTTAGGCCTTCGATCACCTACTAATACCCATAACCGACAAAAAAGCTTTGTTTGGAGTCTGAATGTTGGATTGTTCTTAATTCATTACATCTCTGATGGTGATTTCATTTTGTGGACTTTTGGTTCTCACCTGAGTGGAAATGCTTGAGGTCTCATTGATTCAATGTTTATTGCTTCTTGAGTGGTTATTAGGACATTCATGTTATTCGAAATGTATTTAATTACCCGTTGGGTTCTGGCTGTTGGGTCCTTAGGTATTTCTGTATTATTGTTGCCATGTAAGAAGTATTAAAATTTTTCCTCTGTATATTGTTCATTTCATACGGTCGTATTGATCTTGTGAACTTTTACAATTGTTGCGTTATATGTATTTAATTCAGTCTCAGAGCGTCTTCTCTTTTCTTGTGTGCGCGGAGTGGTTTTAGCATCTCATCTAAAATTGGTTTTGCTGTAGTCTGTTTTTCTGTCAATTTGCTTGTGATGGGTGAAGGTTGAAATCTGAGTGACACTGCTGATGAACTTACCTCGGTTCTTTTCGTCCAGCGGAGTTTAAATGTGTTTAATACTCTTGCTGAGTAGTGACCTTTTTTCTGCAATGAATATTACGTCAGTATTGTTGAGGAAATGTGTGAATCCAACTTTGGAGGTAACTTGCTTGAAAAGATTGATTTTTTTTCCTGTATGTGGTTTTCATTTTCTGCATAATGGATTCAGTGAACTTACTAACTTTCAGTACTTTAGTGATATTTCAATCGGTGAAGCAAAAATCCTTACACTAACTACGCGTTACAAAGCCGTGTATTGATCGTTTTTTTTTCACGTAAAGTTCTTTAGTTAGTTTTCCTCCTATAGTTTTCGCACGTTTTCCAATTATTTATTTGCGGTGGCTCTGTTCGTTTTGATGTCTTGTTATTGTTAGTAACATTTTATGCAAGTTATCATAAAGGATGTTACCAACTACTTCTAGATTAGAATGTCAACGACCATGGGCGCCCTAACGAGTATCAACGTCGTATTTCGTCAGAAACTTGATGACGTTAGTCAATGTTTCAACTGATTCCAAAATAAACATTCGCTGACAGTTTTCAGTAGATTTATAACGTTACCAGGAAAACATTGTGACGATTTGGGCTAAATGTACTTTCTACATTGTTTTTTTATATCATTTGCCCAATTTTACAGGCGCAGCTCGCTCAACAAAGAGTAGAATGAGGAAATGAAATATTTAGAAAATAAAATTAAATTCCGCGCCTAGAACGTAAAGAGTTCATATGGAACAGTACAGAGGAATCCGAAGTGCAGTATAAGTAAAACTGAAATTAACTGAGCCTTTGGTGATAGTAAGGTCGTTCTATTCACTTGATGAGCTCTTATGACAAGTGACTGAGCAGTGATAAACGATGGCCAGCAAAGAACCAAGCTAGTTGCATACAGTCCACGTGAGAAAGGTGCACGGTTATCTGAAGCCCTTTGCTACGTTTCATAATGAGCAACGCATAGAAAATTATGCACCTTCGTAACAAAAAACGAAAGATATCATGTGGGAGGAAGAATTACTTTTATTTGCTGTAATCGTACGCGAAGGCAGCACACTAAGACAAACTATCTCAAAGAGATGAGCAAGGCGAGAATACTAAATATATATAGTATAGTCAGATACAAATCTGAGAATCGTTGTAACAGGATCATATGTATTTTACAATAGTGTCTTATAACATAAATTTCAAGACTACCCTTTCTCCAGAGTTGACTAAAAATTTAAGGAATCAAGGAATGCAAGGTGGAACGAATGAAAAATGACGGTTTAGACACAGCATTTGGTCAGATTGGAGTGTGAAGGGAGACTAAGTGCTCGTCCATTCATAATGGAAATAAATTTATGTGTTTTGAATTAGGACCCTCTCGGAGACTTTATTGGCTTGTGTATTTACCAACACGAAGTATGTAACAGTATGGTCAATGAAACAGCGGTGAATGTGATCTTTGGAATGGTGGTAGGTTCATTGCAGGTATCAAATGTGGCGAGTAGGAGTATGTTGTAACGCACAAAACTTCAGCGCTGAGACAATACGACAATGAATGCTGTCCAAGTCTTCTGCTTCTGAACCCACTAAGTCTCAGGGGGGGGGGGGGGGGTCGCGAATGTGAGATCAGCAGCAACTGGTGCCCTGTTACACACTAGTCCGAAGCCACAGTACCGACAAGAGAAGCGATCATAACAACTGCAACATCGATCCGTGTGGTGCAGTAATTTGGCACGAATCCCCGCTGCGGACGTTCCTTGTTGCCACCCAGTAGGGACTGGGAGAACATCTTGTCCCGTCCCCCTCGGAGCCAGATCAGCTATCGCATACCGCTTACTGGACACCGTAACATTCTTCTCCTCTTCCCCTCCCCTCCCCCAGCCCCAACACCGGTCATTAGCTGGGATGCACCGTTCAGCATTTTCCTCGCGCGTGGCATCAGAGCTGACAGAATTAGCCGCGTTACTGAACGTTTTCACAGTGGTCTCGAATCCACAGCTATGCATACGAATGCATAATTACTAACACTACAGCGCTTATCGAAAAGCTACGCCAAAAAGTAGTAACCTACGTCATATTTTGTAGAAGATAAATTTAAGATAAACAGAAACAATGCGTAAATTTTGGTTAAATAAATAAAAAATCTGCTTGAAAGGTTTTATGAGAGGACGGTCCATTATTTCCTCTCAAATACAGCATTGCAAGATTGTTTTCTAATCCGTGAGCATAATCTCCATTAATCGTATTGCACAGAATGTCACAGTATCAGTCCTTGCACGATGCGGTTGTTTCAAAATTTTGTTTTGCTAAAAGTTGAGCTAACGGAAAAGCTAATTGAAAAGCACACGTGAGCCATGGAGAACTTTGTACGCAAGCTGCTTGTGAAACTAAGTGAAATATAGTAAAATTAGTGTTTTATAGTCGTGTATTATCCTCTAATCTCAGCCAAAGTATTCATTTTGGAAAAAGATCATTTATCTTCGCTTTATTGAGAATGAAGCAGCTGCTAGCAATGGTGGTGCTGAATCCGTCACTTCACTCCTCGAGTCAGCTTACGGAATGTGAAGCGCGGCACGTCTGATATTTCTCAGCTATCCTGTTCCTTTCGCGAAACTTTGAAAGAAGACTGTCATTAAGCCTCCGTAAGCGCTCTAATTTCAAATTTTTCCCGTTGTTGCAATTTCGTTGTAATTATGTGGATGAAGTACTACCTTTGCTATTTCTAACATTAGATATCAGGATTTTAATGGTTAACCTATCCATGATACACTGTGCTTTTCTTGTAATGTCTGCTACTGCAGTGATAAGCATCTCCGTAACTAACTCGCCCTTCTTTAACGAACCCGAGACAAAACGCGCTGCTCCTCTTCGGGACTTCTCTTTCCCACTGTTAGACCCACCTGCAGGCAGTTCCAAACTGAAAAGCGATACTCCAGGACTGATCTAACTAGTTTTTGTTGAGCCTCTTTTTACGAATCTGTTACATCTACTTACAATTAATCTAATGAATCTCAACTTGACAGACTAATTCCTATATCTTATTTGAAGCCGTCGTTTCTATTTAAGTGATCTGGTTGGATACTCTTATATATTTCTCGATTATTCCTGTTTCCAGTGATTTATCGTCAAAAGTATTAGGTTGGTGTATAAGCTAGTAGCGTTTTTCCGTAAGTTTAATAAACAAGAGGTACACGTAACAGAGACTTCAGTCAATAATATATTCTCCTTCAATACTTACAACAATATGCCGACGCTGAGGTAACTTTTCGATTCCACGAGTGTAGAAGTAACGTTCTTTTGAGGCGAAGAATTCATCGAGCCCTGTTTTGAGCGCATTTTTATGCGGAAAGGAAGTTCTTTCAAGGAAGATCAATAGAGAGCGGAAAAGGTGAAAATCTGAGGGCGCAAGGTGAATAATGTGGGTGTGGAATGACTTCCCAACACAACTCCTGTAGAGTTTTTTGTCAGTCTAAGAGAATGCGGGCGGGCTTTATCGTGGAGTAGCATCACTTGGGGTTGTCTTCCTGATCGCTGTTCTTGGAGTGCGTCTGTAAGACATTTCACTGGTTGACGAATGTCATCAGTGATGCAATTCATAGTACGCCACACCGTCTGTTACACCAGATGCATATCATCATCTTTTATAGATGCGCGCAGGTCCTTATACGGGGCGTTGCTGATTTGTTTGGGCTCAACCGTTCCTTTCTTTTCCTTATATTAACATGAAGACACCATTTCTCGTCGCCAGTAACGATACAGGATATGAATGATCGGTGTTGTTCACGAGCCAACTGACGACAAGCAAGCAGAGATGCGCAGATGGCCACCCGCTGATTTTTATGATTTTGGTTTAGAGCTTGCAGTACGCATGCACCCGATTTTTGAACCTTCCTCATTGCACGCAAATGTCGCACGATAGTGAAATGATCAGTTTCTCACACTTGCCGGTTCTAGAGTACACTGATGTAGATAAGTTTAGATTTATGCGCTTAAACAATATCTTCAAACGGCGGAGGTCTTACTGAACGTGGAGAGTCATTAACACCAAAACGAACCGCCTTAAAATCATTTTCTTGTTTTGCTCTGTCCAATGGCATTACCCCCACACACGGCGCAAATGTTTCTGGACGCCTCCATTGCTGTCATCCCTTTATTGAACGGAAACAGAAGAATAACTTCTCCACTTGGCACACCGCTTTATAACGGCCATAGCTCCACTCATTATCTCAAAATGGCAATATGTAAACTCATATGGTAACAGTCAAATATAAATAAAAATGACCATCAATAAATAAATAAGCCCTTAGCAATCGGAATACCAACATGCAAAACAAAAACACTTTGAACTTATGCACCAACCTAATATAACCTTACAGTAATGAGTCTTTCTGCTTATTTACGGGCAAAGCAATAAATTTACTTCTATAGAGTGTTCCCATCAAGTATGCATTACTGCATATACCTTGTTCAATGTTTCTACGTCACTCGTGAATATATTTTTCTCAGACCGAGGATTAATTTGTATTACTCTGATCACAGAAATTTACTTCCTAAGACTGCTCCGACTACGTACGGCAAGAAGCTTGTAGCTAGGTGGTATGGTGACCGAAACGCATTAGGACTTCCCGGTATCTGTAGTTTCGTCATCGACAATTAGTAGGCGGACTCGCGGTTTGCCCGATGTCCGAGCTTTGGCCGTAAAACCGCTAGCGTCGACCAGCACTGTAAAACAACAGTGGTAGTTGTTGACCCTAATGTGTGTGGGAAATTTCCTGGTGCATACACTGTTACTGAACCAAACCGAGGCGTTAGTACGATAGCCTGAAGACGAACAGATAGGAGGGGACGGAGCAAGGAAATAAAATTTAGGGTGGACAATGTTTTGGGGTCAACTGATGCCGACGTTGCACACGTCGGCATCATCGTACCTTCCGTTGAGTTCGTACCTCGTTCTCCTACGGATACTACATGGGAGATCATAGAAAGCAAATGTAAAATCTGCACTAGGTATTATTTGTTAATATCAGCAACTAATGTTAGATGCGCTTCCACAAGAGGAGTAAATCCGTGGTACATGTTAAACATTTGTCGAACAGAGAGCGCTAAATTCAGATCGTTTGCTAACGATAATGCTGCCATCATAAAATTATCATTGCTAAAAATCTGTACGAAGAATTCGTATGGCATAACTCGCTCTGTTTATCCATGAGACCCAAAGATGTAGCGCAGTGGGTAGCACACTAGATTCGCATTCGGGAGGACGACGGTTCAAGCCTGCGTCCAGACATCCTGGTTTAGATTTTCCGTGATTTCCCTAGATCTCTTCAGGCAAATGCCGGGATGGTTCCTTTGAATGGGCACGGCCGACTTCCTTCCCCATCCTTCCCTAATCCGAAGGGACTGATTACCTTGCTGTTTGATCCCCTCCCCCGCATCAACCAACCAACCAAACCAACCAACCAAACCAACCAACCTTGACTTTCCGAAGCATTTTCGAGCAGTTGCGCACTCTTGTCTACAGAACGAATTGCAAGTGCACGAAGTATCAGTCCCGCTTTGTAATTCGTTTCAGGTCCTCCTACCGGATACAACACGTCGTTCTTTAGCGGGAGAGATCGTCAAACATAAAATTAATATCGGAAGGACCCAACAGCTTGGACTGCGTTCACTGTTCACGATATGCAGACACAGTCCGAAGCTCCGGAGAGACGTGGAACGACTAAGTGAAGCTAGCTGTTGGGAAAGCAGATGCTAGAATAATTTTGTTGCAAGAATCTTCAGAAAATGTAATTCACCCACGAAAGAAGGAGTTTCCAAAATGCTCGTTCAATCAAATCCTGCTCGTCAGTTTGGAACCCTTACAGGGTCAGTTTGTGAAGTGGGAGACCAAAACAAAAGAGGTTCGTTTTGCAACGGATTTGTTTAGTGACAGCTTCACTGAAAAGTTTGCCAAAATCCATGGTAGCCACCAGACAAGCGTTGTGCAGCAACGAGAGATTTACTATTAAAATTGAGAGACCGTACTTTCCAAGGAAAGTTAAGCAACATCTTACTCTCTTCTTACATGTATTTCACGAAATGATCATGAAGCATCACAGAAATTAGAATGCATGCTCTTTACTGGTACTTTTTTCTTTCCGCGAGCCATTCACGGATGTAGCAAAATGTGCAAGTAATTATAGTTGATAACGAAAGTACCCACCGTCACAGCTGTAAGGTAGATAATGGATTATAAATGTATATATAATGCATTTAATGTGGATAAATACGAAATAGTGAGTATAAACAAAACAGGGTATCCACTAGCAAACAACACGTGTTCAGCATTTGTCGTGTTATGGCGATTAAGCATCTAAGGAGCATAGCTCTAATGCAGTACAACTGTAATATTAAAAAGATGTGACTGTTAATGTTTACTTGAGATTTACGAAACACATTGCCTGTTTTCAAATTATGATCAAATACTATGGAGCTTTATCATGAAGTAACGAAGGGATGTTAAAGCATAAAATTAGTGGCGAGAAACAGAATGGGGATGCCACGCAAATTTCAAGATTCTCTTGAAGAAACAATAGGCATTAGTCGCGAAATCTCTTCAGGAACACGTTCAGAGCGATTCTGCTGACACCCTCGAGTATTTTATGTAACGCCTATGTGGGCAGCTGTTGACGGTCGAAGGAGAGAGGATATAAAATGTAGACTGGCAGTGGCAAGGAAAGCATTTCTGAAGAAAAATTTGTTAACATCGAGCATAGATTTAAGCGTCAGGAAGTCGTTTCTCAAAGTATTTGTATGGAGTGTAGACACGTATGGAAATGAAACGTGGACGATAAATAGTTTAGACAAGGAGAGAACAGAAGCTTTCGAAATGTGGTGCTACAGAAGAATGCTGACGATTAGATGGGTGGATCACATAACTAATGAAGAGGTATTGAATAGAATTGGAGAGAAGAGAAATTTGTGGCACAACTTGACTAGAAGAAGGGATCGGTTGGTAGGGCATATTCTGAGACATCAAGGGATCACCAATTTAGTATTGGAGGGCAGCGTGGAGGGTAAAAATCGTAGAGGGAGACCAAGAGATGAATACACTAAGCAGATTCAAAAGGATGTAGGTTGCAGTAGGTACTGGGAGATGAAGCAGCTTGCATTGCACAGGATAGAGTAGCATGGAGAGCTGCAAGCTGTATCAAACCAGTCCCTGGACTGAAGACTAACAAAAAAATGTGGGCAGCACAAAGGATACACAGAAAATCGCAAAATGAACACGAAAGTGACTAACAGTAGTTTTAAATGCAATTTCAGTGCTTTAGAGTGATTTAGATGTAGCGGTAGGGCGATGGATGGCTCTGAACGTGATAAGACATCGAACAATTATTTCAGCAACTTTTTCAGCTTAGAGTTAACGGAATTCACCCATGGACCTATCTAATTCTAGGAAAGACAGAGATCGATCAAAAATTAGACTCCAATGCTAGACATTGTGATAGGCGGTATAATAGACGACTGTTGATGTTTTGAACAACACTTGAGCAAAAGTCTTCTTAGAAAGACAGTGAGGTAGTGCACCGTTTTCTTCTGCATGGGCAGACGAGTCGCTTCTGCTGCGATGTAACTTCCTCTTCACTAAATGCGTTGTACAAGGTGAACGCCAGTAGTACTGTTAATTGGGATAAACGCATGACAGTTAAGTAATAAGATTACCGCATGCTCAAATCCGATTCTTACTCTGAACATAATTTTGACAGGTCCATATCGTTAGAACCTTTGCCTTTCATGGACGACATGTACATCAACACACAACAAGCCATCCGAAGGCGTGTATCAGAGTGTACTTCTGATACCAGAAACTGATCTCCCCCCCTCCTTCCCTCTTCCACGCGCTAATAGCGCTTGGGAAGAATGAGTATCGGTAAGCTTCTGTATCAGCTCTAATTTCACCAATTTTCTCATCGCCGTCATTCTGCGAGATGTATGTGGGAGGAAGTAATATGTTGTCCGATTTTCTTGGAAACCACTCTCTCGAAATTTCAATAGTAAACCTCTCCCTGATGCACACAGTCGCATGTAGCGTCTTCCAAAGGAGTTTTCGTTGAAAATCTCTGTAACGCTATCGAGCAGACTAAACGATACCGTGACGAAATGCGCCGTCCTTCATTAGATTCTGGGTACCATCCCATGGTAAGGATCCCACAATGATGAACAGTGCTCAAGAATTGGTCAAAAAAGCGCCTTGGCCGCTTCTTTAGTGGATGAGTTACATTTCCTTGAGATGCTTTCTATGAATCTCAGTCTGGGATCTGCTTTCCCTACCATTTTTATACGGTCTTTCTACTTGAAGTCGCACTAGATGGTTACTCGTAGATATTTTGCGGAAGATACTGTTTCCAGCAATCTTTCATTAATAGTGTAGCTGTACAGTAGTGGATTTCTTTTCCTATGTGTGCGCAGTATCTCAGTTTTCTTTATGTCAGCTGCCAGAGCTTACACCATTCATCAATCCTCTACAGGTTATTCTGCAAATCGATACCGTTTTCTGGCGTTTCTACTTCCCTGCGGACAACTGCATCATCTTCGAACAGTCAGAGTATCCGATGCATTCTAATACATCATTTAGGTACTATGTCTCACTCAGGAACTGTAAACAAAGAAACTGAAGGCGTATCAATTCTGTGAATGAATTATTTATGTGGACATCCCATCCATTAAAATCTGGAATCTAGTATTCAATTTAGTCGTTTACTTCAGTTCCAAGGAAAATAGTGTGCTTTTACTGTGCTCAGTGACGAAATTTAAGAACTTTCGTTTCCGCTGAACATAAGGTAAGACCTGCAGGTAATCTCGAGCCTCAAACAGCACGTGATTTCTACAGGACGCTCTGATGGGCATATGCGGTTTTCTTATCAGAAATTTTAGCATTGCAGAGATGTCATATGTAGCTTCATACAGGAAACTTCCATTGCTGTAAGGTGAGATTTTTTAACGAATAAAGTCTCACTCACTTTGGTAAACGAAATGATTGTTCATTTCGTCGAACCGCACCGCGAATATACGTGCGTATGCAATATTCGCTTTTTCTGTTGCTATTAATGTCTATAAACCCGTGGATTTTGTGATGTTGCGGCAGAGAAATCGTTACACTTTATGAGTGTTGCATTAAAATAACCTTAGAAGGTTTCCAGACACCTCGCAAAATATTTATGAGCAAGAATTGTAGAAACTGGTATGTACATTTTGGCGCTTTATATTAACAAATTGTAAGTATCAACGCTTTGTATATCACAGAACAAAAAATACTTAATTCAAGTATTGGATGTATTTCACACCTTAAGATCAGAATATAAAGCGCCAAAATGTACATACCAGTTTCTACAATTCTTGCTCGTAAGTATTTTGCGAGGTGTCTGGAAACTTCCTAAGGTTATTTTAATGCAACACTTCAACGCAAAACGGTCTCGTCAGAAATGGAAACGCAAAGCGTCGTTCGATACAAGGTCTAATGCACGGATCGATAGAGGAATCCCTCGCAGCCATTCTGGAGCAAGGTCGCAGCGGAGGTGGTTCGTGTCTGTCTTCCGGTTACCTCGCATGCTTTGTCAAGACGAAATCTGCAGCCACGGTGGTTGTTATGTATAAAGGGCAGCGAAAGGTAATTCTTTCAGACCTGATTTTTCTTGGAGGAAGGAAAGTTTTTGTTGGTGTGGTAATGCTCTTAGATGATTTTTAATGATTTTACATGAAAGACTTATACAACAATATGTATCAGTTTTCAAAACATACTTTGTACCTTTTGCTTCATTTTATGAACTAAATTAACTAATTACAAAATGAAATGATCGTATGGCATTGTTGGCAGGGAGGCCCCATTCAGGGGAGTTCGGTCGCCGTATTGCAAGTCCTTTCTAGATGACGCCATTACAAAAGCTTCTCTATTATAATTAATAATAAAATGATCAATAATTACCATGTAAATTAGCAACAATATTCAATTACACAGTGGAATATAACGAACAAACCACATCCGTGTATTCTGATGGTTACGAGCTGCTGTGCACTGCCGCATTGACTTGCTGACATCTTTATAGTCATGCCTAAAAGCTGGCAGCACTTGCGCATGATGAAAACATTAAACATTCACAAATGTATACCTCAGGTTTCCGTCGGGAAAAATACTTCCGTTGCAACTAAGACACAGTAAAAGTTAATGGACATAACTGTGCCCAGAGAGCCTGAAAGAGTTAAGCTGGCACACTTTCCTGACCAAAAACGTGCAAACGCCTACCTAACCATCAGACAGATCTAGGACGCTACGAAATGAGTTACAGTCTTAAAGCTGGCAGATGTCTGCTGATTTATCGTTCTTAAGAACCACTGATATGCTATACACCACCAACAGCGAGTTAATTATGCACGAAGTGACGCTCACTTGCTCTGACGTAAGGAATGAAAAGACGATTTAACCTTAACGTCTCGTCTCGTGGTGATAAGAGATGGAACACAAGCTCGAATTGGGCAATGCTGGGGAAGGAAGTTGGACGTGCCTTTTCAAAGGAACCACTCCGCCATTTACCTTAAGCGAATTAGGGAAATCGCAGATGACCTTACATTTGGATGGTTGGGCTGGGATTTAGACCGGTCTCCTCATGAATAGGAGTCTAGTGTCTCGTCTTGATTTAAATATTCGCGGGAGTGCACCGGAGGACAAGAACTGAGATTGGCTTTAAGAGAATTTGCACATTGCCAACCACAGAGAATCTGTTGTCGGATGTAATTAACAGTTAATTCTCCCAAAATGTCTTACGTGGCGTTCACCTGTGCACTTTGGAAGATCCGAACTATGATCTACATTGACACTCCGCAAACCACCGAGAAATGCATGGCAGAGAATAGGTGCCATTCTACCAGTTATTAGGGTTTCTTCCCGTTCCATTCACGTATGGGGTGCGGGAAGAATGAATGCCTTGTGCGTGTTGCAGTTATTGTAATCTTGTCTTCAGGATCTCTGAGTGAGCGATATGTAGATAGTTGTAGCATATTTCTACGGCCATTTAAAGCAGATTCTTGGAAATTTGTTAGTAAGCTTCCTCGGAATAGTTCATGTCACCCTTCATGGGGCTGCGAGCTCAGTTTCTTGAGAATCTGTTAAACTCCCCGAGGATCAAACAAACCTGTGACCAATCGTGCTGGCCTTCTCTCTGTACGTCCAGTATCCTCTGTTACTCCTATTTGGTGCTGGTCCCATACACTTGAGCAACATTCTCGAATGGGTCGCAAGAGTGATTTGTAAGCAATCTCTAATGGCACTTCCCTTCTAGCCTACCAAGAAACCTGCTTTACACGACTGAGCCTATGCGATCATTCCAGCAAAAAAAAATTATTCCTACAAAGTATCTCACCCAGGTATTTGTATGAGTTGGCGGATTCTAATAGTGACTCATTGATATTACGGTAACAGGATACTATTTTTTGTTTTTTGAGGGGCACAATTTTACAGTTTTGAACATTTAAAGCAAGTTGCCAATCTTTGCACCCCTTTGAAATCTTATCAAAACCTGAAAATATTTATGCAACTTCTTTCAGAAAGTACTTCAATATAGATAACTGCATCATCTGCAAAGAGTCTGAGGTGGTTGTTAATAATGTCACTGAGATCATTAATATCCGACGTGAACAGCAAGGGTCCCAACACTTCCTGGGGAACACCCGAAGTTACTTCCACATGTGACGATGACTCTCCATCCAAGATAACATGCTGCATCCTCGCTGACAATAATTCCTCAATCCAGTCACAAATTTCACTCGGTATCCCTTATGATGGTACTTTTCACAATAAGCGTAGGTGTGGTATTAAGTCGCAGGATTTTCGGAAATCAGATACTGCGTCAACACGCCTGCCTTGATCCAATATTTTCAGCAGGTCCTGTAAGAAAAGTGCGAGTTGGGTTTCATATGATAGATTTTTTTCTGAATCCATACTGGTTGGCGTGGAGGGGGTCATTCTGTTCTAGATAACTCAATATGTTTGCACTCAGAATATGTTCTAGTGTCTACAACAAAATTGATGTCGAGGATATTAGACGGTAATTTTGTGAATCACTTCTACCCTTCCTGTGGATAGGTGTGATCTTTTTTTCCAAGAACTGGGCATTGTTTTGTTCGAGGGATCTACGATACATTATAGTTAGAAAAGGGACTAAATCAGCCACAAGTTCACTAAAGAATCTAAGAGGGATTCATCAGACCCTGGAACTTCGTTGAATTTTAAAGATTTTAGCTGTTTCGCAACACCACTGATACTAAAGGTGATTTCACTCATCTTTTAGCAGTAAGGGGATTAAATTGGGGCAGCTCTCCTGGATTTTCCGTTGTAAAGGAACGTTTGAAAACTTAAGCATTTCAGGTTTTACTTTACTACTCTCAATTTCAGTTCCTGTCTCATTCGCTAGGGACTGGGCACTAGCTCTGTGTTTTGTGAAAGATCATTTGAATATTCTGCTACGGTAACCACTAAAGGCTTCACGCATTGCTTTCTTGACAGCCAAACATTTCATTCAACATATAGCTCTAAACTTTGTTTTCTACCTATTTTGCAGTAGTCCCCGATATTGCAACATCAGCAGCAAATATTGAAATGTATTGACAATCGGTACATACTTGCTCTGAAACATCTTCCCATACACCGTAAGAGGTTTACAATTAGTGAACAGGTTATTTATGAATAAATCTGGAATCACGTAGGGTTGAAAAACGGGAACTGAAAATATTTTCAATAGCGTAAAAAAGTAACATTTTTTTTATCAAACCCTGATCATTTGGTTTGCCCTGTCACGAGAACCTGTCTCAATAGTTCTCTGCCGATTGTGCTGGTCACGCACAGATCACAGTTCAGCTGAAGGCTTTAGTTCGCCGTTATAGCCGTTCTCAGTTTCCCATCCCGGCACACACTTCAGATGAATATACATCTGTGGAAAACTAAAATTTACGAACTAGGACCAGATAAAAGATACATTGTGTCGCCAACTGTTCAAAGGAAATAATTGTACAATAAGTAACTGAAATTCCATTAGTCTCAAAGAGCGAGGGGAACTATTTGAAACAAGGCTGAGATTATGACGGGGAAGTTCATTGACCCTTCTTAGCCTTATGTCTTAACATAACTCTGCCTCTCCTTATGAGAGGCATGCTTAATTGCGCTTGGTCCAGAGATTTAGTAGGTGCTAATGTATGCCGATAAACTCGTCCCATGAAGTAACACACGACTGATCTCTGCAGAGAAGGATGAGTGCGTTAATTTCTAGGTGGAGAGCTTTTCGACCTGCTTAATCTGATCATTAACAGACCTTTGAGTGACGATGATGTGTGTGACAAAAGAACACGGGCGGCCGTCAGAGGTAAATATAGCTTCACCTGTCTTTCGCAACAAGTCATATTTTGGACGCCGTGTGCTTGAATCATCAGTGTTTCGAAGCTCACTAGACTCGCATATGTCGGATAGCGTGTGTCAACGACTTCCTCAGCCGTTCCTTGGAACAGGGTACTCAATAGTACACATGGGAACTCTGTTTACGATCATAGTATTATAATTTAGAAGTTACTACTTGCAGTTAACTCTGGAAGCTGGGCAGTCCATAAGCAAAAAACACAGTCACACAGACACAGACAGTCACACAGACACAGTCACACACACAGGCACACACAGACATGCCGTTCTACTACTGTTGATTGCTTCTGCAGCCTGAAGATTTTTGATGCTACTCTCCACTCTGATCTATCATGTGCAGGTCTTTTCTCCTCCGAACAGCTACCGCAATCTACATCAGTTTGAACATGCTTACTGTATTCATATTTAGTTCTACAATTTTACCCCTCACGCTTCCCTCCAATACCAAACCGACAATTACTTGACGCCTCAGATTGTGTCCTATCAACCAAGTTGTGCCATAGGCTTTGCTCGTCAGTTGAATTGGGCACCTCAGTAGTTATATGATCTGTCCATCTGATCTTTAGCATTCTTCCAAAGTACCAAATTTTCTGCTCTCACCTTGTCTACTATTCATCGTCCACGTTTCACTTCCGTACACAGCCACACTCCAAACAAATACCTTCAGGAATGACTTCCCAATACTTCCATTTATATTAGATTCTAACAAATTCCTCTTTTTCAGAAATGCTTTCACTGCACTAGGTGGTCACGCTTCTTCGGCCATCAGTTTATTGCCACTAGCAGAAATCTACTACATCTAGTGTCATTTCCTTACCCAGATCCCTCAGCAGCGTTGCTCTTTAATATACAAACGCCTCTTATACAATAAATGGTTAAAATAAAATAGTCTAGTGAGAGATCTTATTCACAGTATCAACAAGGTTTAATGTTTGTCCTACTGCTCTACCACTAATTACTTTCTGCATTTAATGTACCTTTAATATATTTCCAGCACTCTGAGGTCTACTTTCACAATTGCCTAACTTATTCTTCAGGGTATTTTTGTTCTGTCGTTGCAACTACAAAATGCATGATTTTTTTCACCAGACGCGTTTCGCCTGATTTATTGCTGACATCGGGAAATACCGTCTGCTAGCACTTCGTTTTTCTGCGTTAGACACTGAATCTTTATCTCATTTTCAGTTGTTCGGGAGCACCATACACATCCTATGTTTCTCACAACACACTTTTATACACACCACTGTATACTGTTTGTTTTTGTGCTTTTTATTTATGGTTGAAGCACAAAAACAAACTGAATACAGTGGTGTGCATAAAAGTGTTTTGTGAAAAACAAAGTGCATAGTGCTGCAGAACTAAAAAGTAGACCAAAATTATTAGTATCTATCGCAGAAAAACAACGAAGTGCTAGCAGACGGCATTTCCCGATGTAAGCGAGAAATACAGCGAAAATCACCACCACTGATGCTTTACCTAATAAGGCGAAACGCATCTGGTCAAAAAAAAAAAAAATCACGCATTTTGTAGTTGCAACAACAGAACAAAAATACCCTCAAGAATTGTAAAGCAACTACGGACACTGTGGCCGCACAAATGAAGCATTTAATTGCCTAACTTAATTCTGTACACTCAGTTTCACACAAATTAAAACTCTGTGCTAAGGCAACTTACGGCTAGGCTGTGAAGTGCACTTTCACGAAAGACGCGGGTATCGTTAACAGAATGAAAAGGTGTACTTACCAGAGAACGGCCCTGGAGAAGGGATTGGCGCCCTTCTTGGGGTTGGGCTTGCTCTTGTAGGTCTTGGCGTCCATGTCTGGCGGCTGGAGTGCACCGGCTACGCCACGGGCATCACGCGTGAGGCAGTCCCGTCCTTATCTCCGCTGAGCTACGCTGCGGCCCACGATCTGGCGCCGCCGGCTGCGCCCGCCTGCTTTATTTATACGCGGCTGCGAGGTTTTACCGTCCCCTAGAAAAGAAGCAAGAGCGTAACTGCGCGCGCGCCACTCGGTTGGACTTCGCACGCGACACGGCGCCGCACCGGACTGAACACAGCGCAGCGTGGCTACGCTGCTCGCTGGCCGACCAATGACGCGCCGCTCTCGCTGCGAGCGCGCCGACCGCTGCGCCCCCTGCCGCCGCAACCGGAAACTACCCCCTACCGTTTCCCACGTGTGCTGCCGTGAGCCGTCACTGCTCTGGCACTGCGGGAATGTTTCGGGGTCCGCGTCACTGACTACACAACGTTTAAGACCTCAACACATTCACCAGTTTATCGGCCGACTGATCGACCGACCAATTTCTTGACAGCCTACAAACTTCGCGACCGACCGCGCTCAGCAATTACAGCGCCGCCCTGTTGTTGTGACTAGTTTATAACAGGACTTCCCAGACCCCTTAGGGGTCCGCCGGCTCTTTCTAGAAGGTCCGCGGCCACCTTTCACCAAATCGTGTAAAATAATGAGTAAAATTATTGAATAAAAATGTGAAAATCAAATTCATCACTATTTTTTTTTCTTTGAAAAACATGTGTATAGCACTCGAAAGTTGGCAATAACATTCAATCTTTGGCAATAATATTTGACAGTCGGCAACACAAACCAAAACATTGGTGCAGCTCCCGCTGTCGGAGGTTCGAGCCCTCCATCGGGCGTGTGTGTGTTGTCCTTAGCGGAAGTTAAACTTAGGTTAATAGTGTGTGAGACTAGGGACTGATGACCTCAGCAGTTAAGTCCCATAGACTTTACATACATTTGAACATTTTTCTCACAACAGTTGCGAAACAGTGGATGTGAACAGACCACAAGCGGCAGCATTTCAATAGTGAACAGTTTGGACGTGACGTCGATTGCTCTTGGGAGAAGGCAGCTCCAACGTGTGAAATGTCAATTACCATGTAATATTAATCAGGCTATAGTGTGTTGAACAAAGGGAGTAAATCCACTAGTAAGTGTCTGGATACAATGGGAATTCAAATTGGATCGTTAATTTCAAGTTGTTTTCATTCATCTCTAAACCAAAGACTTTTGATACTTCGGCGGAGGGGGGGGGGGGGGGGGGAGGGAAGTCATTGGGAACATGGTACTTGCATTAAGAAGCTTTCAGTTCCCATGGGTTTTGCTCTGAAATTTGAAGTTACTGTGCTCTTGAATGACTAGGGATTCACCATGGATTTTCGACTGAAGAAGGGGTCCGCCAGCTGAAAAGGTTGGGAGGCCCTGGCTTATAAGATTCTGAACATGGCTGCGCTTCAGTAACTGTGCATGCAACAGCTTCAAAGATTGGGAATAACAGCCAACCAGCTCCTAAATACAGATTTATTAAACCTTGACCACGGTTTCTTCTTCAGAAATTATTGACCTATTGACAGAGATTACAACATTGTGTACAGAACACTTTTGGTCTCGTTAAAATTAAAAAAATTACAGGAAATGTTTGCAAATAATTGTATTTCTTCATATGACAAGCTTTCTCAGTACGACCACTTCCATTAGCATGATGCTTCACAGTTAGCGTCATGCTTCACAAATTATGATCTACAACAAATGTTTCTGGGTTTGAAGGGAGATCAGTCACCACACGTGGTGACCGAGCGAGGTGGCGCAATGGCTAGCACACTGGACTCGCATTCGGGAGGACGACGGTTCAATCCCGCGTCCGGCCATCCTGATGTAGGTTTTCCGTGATTTCCCTAAATCGCTCCAGGCAAATGCCGAGATGGTTCCTTTGAAAGGTCATGGCCGACTTCCTTCTCCGTCCTTCCCTAATCCGGTGAGACCGATGACCTCGCTGTCTGGTCTCCTTCCCCAAACAACCCAACCCAATCACACGTGGTGTACCAGTGGGTGGTGAACTCTGCCTAAGGCTAGACGACGTGTTTGAAGAAATGGAAGAAACCCGAGAAGATAAGGAAATCCCGACGTGTCCTACTCAGCTTCGTCCAGCTTCTCATTCAAAAGTAAGAGCAATTTAACTTTCAGATCTTTTTTATGTCTGGCACAAAGTTTCCTGAAATCAAGGAGCATAGACTGAGAAACATTCAGTCAGTATCATCAGCCGATGACTCCCAGTGTCTTTTCATTTCAGTAAGTTTTTCATTTCTGGCTTCAAAGTGTATCTGCATCACGCGGAAAAGAGAAACGTGAGGCAGGTACTCGCTCGGCATAGCAAAATATAGCAGGCGGGAATATGGTAACGTCGCGTGTGGCGCATGGTTGCCAAACTTGTCGCGGACAGCCTCCAATATATCTCTCATATTTTCTCGAGACGTGTCGCCATCTTTCGACAATTAAAAAAAATCTCGATATGGTAGCTAAATTTCGAACGCAGCAATCTGTGACCCAAAACCCGCCAAATGTCAACTCGCCAGCGACTAAATTCTTCAGTGCAAACATTTCTAAATACAGGTACGTCAGGTATTTTACTTATTTATGAAGTATCACAATAACTGAGAGAAATAATGTTATGAGAAGAAGTTCATTATTAAGCTATGAGTATAAGATGCCGAAAAATAATACTTTTGACAATTAGCTTTCTCAGAATCGAATGAGAAAGACGGCATGTTGGAGAACACGCGCTAATACCAAAACAGTGGTTTTTAATTTTTTACGCGAGAAGTTTGACCGTAAAACTATCTTCAGAGACGGATGTAGCTTTGCTTTACCTACATAAAACAATTTTTGTATATGCATCAGATTACTCTAAATTTCCCTTACTGTGTATTGCGCTACACAAGTGTGTGGATCAACCAGTACTCAGTGTTGCCACTGGCGATACGACTGGGGGGTGTCAGTGTAGTATCGCTGTTATCCCAGTGTGAACGATATAAGTCGCTTCAACTATGTTTCTGTGCGTTCCGCTGATGCGAGTTGTTTTTGTGTTGTATCGCAGGTCGCATCGCGTATCTTATCGGATATCGTGTATGAAACGCAGGGAAAAATTACTTAAATGTCTCTATACGTGCTGTGATCAGTCTGCCGTTATCTCCGGGAGCCCTTTGTGAGGCACGCGTGCTGGGCCGAGGAACAGCTCTAGCTTCCTTGCTTGTTTGCCTTCATTCAATATCCCCTGACAGCCCTTTCTGGTACGGCTCCCACACACGTGAGCAATATTCAGGGATGGGTGGCAAGAGTGTTTTGTAAGCAATTTTCTTCGTAGTCTACATTTTCCCAGAATCCTACGAGGCGTCAAAGTCTGCCGCCGCTGTACCTTTTGCTGATCGTGTGTGATCATTCTTCCATTTCATAGACCTACGGTTTGTTACAACCAGGTATTTGTATGAGTTGAATGACTCCAATTGTGCCTCACTGGTGTTGTAGGATACAACACTTTTTCCTTTTTGCGTAGCGCACAGTTTTACATTCATGAACATTTTCCAGTCTTTGCACCACCTTGAAATCTTGCCAAGATCTGACCGAGTAATTGTGATGATTATTTTCAAACCGTATTTCATTACAGATAAATGCATCGCCTAAAAACAGACTGCCGCTACCATTAACATTGTCTAAGACCATTAATACATAACATGAACAGCAAGAAGGGGACCAACACACTTCCCTGGGGCACCCCTGAAGGTACTTCACAGTTTGTTCTTGATTTATGGCGGTTTTGAAAATATTCTGTCTTTGACTGGGGCAGGGAGGGGGAGGGGGATGGGAGAAGTTCTTGCTGCTTCTGCATGTAGCATACAAATATAAATTGCCAACGCCCCAACTTCTAACATGCCACAAATGCCTAGGATTTTAATTCTAATAACAATAACCATAAAGCATACACATGTTTCAATATAAAAATATGCTTCCGCCAGCGATTAAGACAGTTACTGAATAACCTCAAAGACAATCAGAAAATCAGAAAAATACATCATTTCAAAAGCGCTCGCCATTGAATTTGATAACACGCAAGTTTCACGCAATTGACTCAAGAGCTATTGAAGTAATAGTAACAATTTGCACGATATGAAATTGAAGTGTGCACTCATCATTATCAGTATTTCTCTTAGCGCTGTCATTTGGAATACAGGACTGAAGACTATGAACATTCAAGTTTAGTGTGGAGAGAATATTGCACGTTTCTGTGGTTTTTTCAGGTCTTTCAATAAACTTTTCATGGTAATGATTGGAAGTAGGGAGCAGTGGAAGAACAAACCTCGATACCGCTCAGCAGACATAGTCTGGTGTACCGACGGCTAGAAAACAGGAAGACTAATTTCTCTAGGGTAGCTGGCCACTGTATTCCAGGCGGAAATTTCTGCTATCAGCGTAGGTGCCACAAGTATCGTGGCATCTGCGTTCATTTAGAAAGCCAAGCAGCTCTGAAATCTCTAGCAGCCC
This sequence comes from Schistocerca serialis cubense, assembly GCF_023864345.2. Lineage (NCBI taxonomy): Eukaryota > Metazoa > Arthropoda > Insecta > Orthoptera > Acrididae > Schistocerca > Schistocerca serialis. Next base: position 854,910,291 of record NC_064639.1, on the reverse strand, counting down.
CTGCAACGAAATCAAAGATCATTGCAGAATGCTATCGAGCCCTTGTGAGACTAGGGGAAAGTAACAGGATAAACCTGCTGTAGGTTGCTGGTCGCTCTGGAATCAGTAGCTATAAACAAACTGTCAGGCTGGCCGGGACAGGTGTGACGACTCAATCTGTAGGACCGGAACCTATCCTAACCATTACTAAGGCGATAAGTAAGGATAAAACTACGTGGCTGGATTAAGAGGCAGCACACAAAATTCTTGGCTACGATCCAAAATCAAAATCATGGCCTACGAGAAGTTCTGTAATCCTGGGGTTGAATAGGAGATACATTTAACTCATGATAGGATTGATGGCTGGCCATGGGAAGTTTAAAAACACCTACAAGAGAAAGAAGTCTCTAAGTGCGGATTGTGCGGTGAGGGGGATGAAACCACACTACACTTAATCTTCCAATGCGAAGTGTTGGAGGCCAAAAGATACACACTATTCGAGTCATTAATCCCTCAAGAAATTGTGTGTAATAAAGAACTAGTAAAAGGCCTCCTATTACTCTTTAAAGGTACCGGCTGGACTTACTAGAACTTCAGGGAGATAAACCGTACAATAAACTCAGTTTCGGTGTGCGCACCATTAGGCTAAGACCACTCTTGTTATGTCTTTTTGTCTAAATCAATCATTCAATTCGACCGTTCCCGCCAGCGTCGGAAAAGGTCGGTGTTTCTGTTATTATTTTCTCAGGGGCAGACCATTTCCTGTCTTGCACTATTCAGCTTCCTTGGATTCATGAACACATCGAATTGTTATTGGTAGCAGGTAAGGTCAACCTGCGCTTGGGCGCCATTATGAGCTGGCTGAGATATTTTCTATATACAGTCAGGCCGCAAGCACATCGGCGCGCGCTAGCTATTAAGCAAGCATAAATCCTTGCTATTATCAAGACACTTAATTTTAATGCAACATTATTCTCCGTGACTTCGTTACAAGTCCGGAAACTGTAAAAATAAATTAATCAATTGTTCTCTGATGAGAGTTATGACTCTCATGACTTTCCACGACAATCACTTGGAAAAAGCGCGAGAGTTGGTTCGCATGATCGATTTTTTTGCTGAATTCGCGCTGTTTGGCATCTAAAAAACATCCCGTTCGAGTAACATCATTACCTTTGGCCTCAGAATATGTAAAAATATTCAACTGATGGCTGTCAAAGTTACTGAATGGTAGTTTAGTGAATCACTTCTGCTATACATCTTGCTGACATGTGTGACCTGCCTTTCTCCCAACTACTGACACAATTCTTGTTTGTCGATCTATGGCATATTATAACTAAATGAGGGTCTAATTCAGCAGAAAATTGTGTATAGTGTCTGATACAGACACCATCAGGTCAGAGCGTTTTGTTCAATTTTATCGATTTCAGCTTTTTCTTAACTCTGCTGACACTATTGTCACTCATCTTTGCAGCGGAGCGAGAATGAACTGGGGCAATACCCTTGGATTTTCCTTTGGAAAGGAACATTTGAAAACAGAATTCAGCATTCATGTTTTGCTTCGCTGCCCCAAATTTCAGTTCCTGTATCAACCATGAGTGTATGGACAGTAATTTTATTGGCTCTAAATGGTTCAAATGGCTCTGAGCACTATGGGACTTAACATCAGAGGTCATCAGTCCCCTAGAACTTAGAACTCAGTTAAACCTAACTAACCTAACCACACATCCATGCCCGAGGCAGGATTCGAACCTGCGACCGTAGCGGTTGCGCGGTTCCAGACTGAAGCGCCTAGAACCGCTCGGCCACATCGGCCGGCTTTAGTGCCTCTGACTGCCTTCATATATGACCAGAATTTCTTTGGATTTTGTGAGAGTCTTTCGATGAGATTGCTCTACCGTAGTCACTGAAGGCTTCACGCATTGCCTTTTTGACAACCACACATATTTCATGTAGTATTTCTCTGTCTGTAGCCCCATGCTTTGTTTTACGTAAGTTGTGTAGCAGCTGCTATTCCTTAAGAAGTTTACACACCTTGTAAATCATGTAGGGTGCCTTACATCATGAAGTGTTGTACTAATCACACATATATTCATTCATTAGAGATATATAAAAATTAGGTTTAGACCATAAAGCAACGAACTGTACTATAAGGACTTTTTAACGAGATATTCAGAGCACCATAGGCGGAACGCCTAGGTTTACGCCGTGTTCTTGATTTCCGGGAGGCATTCGATACAGTCCCGCACAGTCGTTTAGTGAGCAAAATACGGGTTTACAGAGTACCAGACCAGATTTCTGAATGAATTCAGAACTTCTTGGCAGATAAGTCAACATGTCGTTCTCAATGGGACGGAACAGAGAGCTGTAGGAAATACCCCAAAGGAGCGTTATAGGGACGTTACTGCGTACAGCGCTCTATAGACCTATAAATCATTTAGTTCTGACGTAACTAGTTACATATCGCTAAAAGACCATAAATATATTTATTGTTGTTATAGTATACGAAATTTTCTGCAGGGAGGAACAGGGCTTGTGAAGTCTGGAGTACTGAGTCATTAAATATCCCATTGTTCGAACGTTGTGAGAAAGGCCAACTGCAAGATTAGCCGAGAAGAGATTTGCGACGTTTCTCTGAATTCCCCGAATGACACTACAGCCGTATCACAATGCTGGCGAAGGACGCACAAAACTAATGGTCTCTATCTCTGACGTCGGTCGGTTGTAGAATTATGGGACATGTTTTATGAATATCGTGAAATTTGACCGAAAATGTCATCTCTAGAAATCAAAATGGGTTCCGAAAACAATGATCGCGTGAAACACAGCTCGCTCTGTCCGTTCATGAAACCCACAAAGAAGTCACAGGCGCACAGATAGATCCCATGTTCCTTGACTCCCGAAAGGCGTTCGCTACTTTTCCACACTGCCCTCTAATAAAGAAAATGCGAGAGTACGGAATACCAGACCAACTGTGGGACTGGACTGAAGAGTTTCTGTTAATCAGAACACAGCACGTCACTTTTCATAGAAAGAAGTCTTCAGACGTAAAAGTAAGTTCTGGCGCGGCCCAAGGGTGTGCCTTAGGACCGTTTCTTTTCATAATATGTATGAATCACCTAGCAGGTAACGTCGGAAGTTTCAGAAGGCTTTTCGATGATGATGCTATTGCACACAGAGAAGTCGCAACGCTAGAAAACTATAGCGGAATGCAGGAAGGCCTGCAGAGGTTCGACGCTTGGTATAAGGATTACCAAATGACCCTCAACATAAACAAATGTAATGTATTACGAATACACAGACAGAATGACACTTTACTGTATGACTGCACGATTGAAGAAGAATCTCTGGACATAGCTACTTCCACAGAAATATCTAAGAGAATAGAGACGGAGGTATACGAGGGGCACAACCAATATAATTAATCATTAGTAAGGCAGGTGCTAGACAGACATTCATTGGAAGAATCTTCTGGAAATGTAGTCCATCAACAAAGGAAGTAGCTTACAAAACACTCGTTCGACTACCTGAATATAGCTCGTCAGAGTGGGATCCATACCAGATGGGGATGACAGAGGAAACAGAGAAGAACCAAACAACAGCAGCACGTTTCGTTACACGTTCGTTTAGGAGCAAGCGCGAAAGTGTCACGGAGATGCTCAGCCAACTCCAGTGGCACAGACTACAAGAGAGGCTCTACTATTAAAATTCTGAAAGTGTGCTTTCCCAGAAGAACGCCGACTTCGCGCCAGGCCTCAACGGCCGACATCGATACCTCTCCTCAGTGCAGCACTCCGTGAAGAATGGACTGCCATTCCCCAAGAAACCTTCCAGCACCTGACTGAACGTATCTGCGAGAATGGAAGCTGGGCCAACACCATACTCAATTCCAGCATTACCGGGAGGGCACCACGAACTTGTAAGTCATTTTCAGCTAGGTGTCCGGATACTTTTGATCACACAGTGTATATCTCGCGAAAAGACCATGAAGATAAAATTAGAGAGTTCGAGCACTCGCGGAGGCGTACCGGCAATCGTTCTCCCCGCAAACCAAATGCGACTGGAACAAGAGAAGGGGGAAATGATAGCGTTACACAAATTACCCTCCGCCACACACACACACACACACACACACAGATGTAGATTCTTCCTGCGTAGTAGTTTTTGTCACTGGCAGGCGTTCTGTGGGTCGCCAGTTAAAACGCCACCACCTGCTGTCGTCATTTAGTGTTTATTAGTTCTGGGACGTTCTCTAAATGTTTGTAACGTTTGTATTGTCTGCAGTTTTCGATAGTTGTATAAACAGCTCTATTCTCCGTCATTTCTTTTTTGGCTGTACGTTGGTGTTCTTAGTAAACGTGCTAAGTTTGATACCTTATTGACGACCCTGCCTTCGGATTTGGCCTTGATTCTGGTTATGACGTGAAAATATAGCGTAATTTAACACTTTATCTAAGAATATTATGCATCTAAGTACAGCAATGACTAATTTTTACTTTCTGCTTTGCTCTTCATGGCGAGCAGTGCTTTTCACGATTTGTTGCAAGACATCTGGAATTTAACTAGTGCTATTCTGATATGGTTTTCTAAAGACGGTGCAGTCTTCAAAACGACCTTGTTTTCTTTTATCGTTTTGTTTGGTGCGCTTTGTTTGGTGACTTTCGACTTATTTATCCTCTGGTAATGCTTATTGATGTGAAAGACGCCGACTTGCACTGTGTATCATTGTATACGTTGAACTGTAGGAGCCACTACAACTGAATAAGTCAGTTCGAAAGTCGGAGGAAAGTAATTGCATACTACTTCCAGTAGGATTATGCTCACTGTGATGGTCAAACCAGTCTTCAGCTTTATGACAGATTTACCTTTACCCACATATGCCTCGACATTTATGTGTCATCCCCTATGTTCCACGTTTTCGTCAGTGTTAAAATATCATAATCCTTTGACTGGTTTTGTATTTTGTAAAATAAAAATGAGACCAAAACAGAGACATACATGACGAAACACTGTTAGATAAAGAGAAACAATAAAAACTATGTAATAGGCTGAACCAGAACTCCAACGACAGACTTTCGGATGCTGTTCAGCGATATTTTTCGAGTGTTTTGATATAAGGACTCGTGGTCTCCGGTGGCTCGTTACAGAGTAATTACATTTCGTTTGATTTCTTACCTCTTGTATCGGTATTGCACTGAGAATATCTGCACAACAAAGCAAATGTTGACTTTATGCCTTTGTGTCTTGTTTGGAAACAAACTTGTTGCATTCACTCACGGTACTTCTTGTTGACAACAGTAACGCTTACTTTATTTTGGTCCTCAAGCTTGCCTTCTGGACTGCTCGGATCTGTCTCGGCTTTGTTTTTCCGGCAATGTTGGTTGTACGTTAGCAGAGATACACAACAGCGTGGATAGGTTTACTCATGAAGAATAGGCAGCTATGCATCCGGGCTACGGTTTCACCGAATGCAATAGAAAAGCGGCATGACGACGGCATGCTCAGCTGTTCCCACAGTGACGGCTATCACATCACATTAGTTTTGTATCTGTACATAACTGCCCACGAACAACCTAATTCTCTCGTGTTACTATATTTTGCTGATTACGTATAATAAGATGTTTTATTGCTGTTAAATCATTTTCATAGGAATTCTGGTAACAAATCCGTATAAATCATAATTACGTTATTACCCTGTAACGAGCCACAGGAGACCACTAAAATACTCAGAAAATATCCCTGAACAACCTCCGAAATTTTACCGTTGAGTTCTGGTTGGTCCTACATACAACATCCGCCTCCGTAGCTCAGTGATCAGCGTGTCTGGCTTTCTGGATGCTATCCGGAGGACCCGGATTCGGTTCCCGTGCTGCCAGGGATTTTTCCTTGGTGGGAGGCCTGGAATGGGGTGTACTCTGCTTCCTGAGGGACGTAGCGCCTCCAAAGTCTAGAAGGCTGTCAACGGCCGGGACAGCAGTGTGCTGACCACATGCCGCTCCGTACCGTATCCAAATGATGCCGTTGGTTCAGGATGGCACGGATGTCGGTAGGTCCCTATTGGTTCATCCGGGTCAGAACGAGGCGGTTATAAACTAAACCCGCATAGGACAAAAACACACCACGAAGCAAATAACCGAATGGGACGGAAACAGGTAGATGTGATGTACATCTGCAGAGAAACAAATGATTACAATTTCAGAGAAAATGGATAATGTATTCAAGAGAAACAATGCCACAAATCCTGGACGCCATGCATGTAGTTATTCGGCTTGGCACTGATTGACAGAGTTGTTGGATATCGTCCTTAGGGACAGTGTGTCAAATTGTGTCCAACTGGCGCGTTAGATCGTCTAAATCCCGAAACGGTTGAAGGGCCCTGCTCATAATGCTTCAAACGTTCTCAATTGGGAAGAGACCCGGCGACAGTGTTGGCCAAGGTAGTGTCTGGTAAGCATGAAGCAACGTTTGGAGCACTATGGGCAGGGCTCTCCAACCACCCCTGGATTTTGACGATCTAACACGCCAATTGGACAGAATTCGGCACGATATCTCTCAGGAGGACCTCCTACAACTCTATGAATCAACGTCAAGCCGAATAACTGGTAGCATAACTGCCAGGAACGAACTAACGCGTTACTGATTTGCTCTATTTTTGAAGTTCTTTCTCATGAATAAATTTTGTAATTTCCCAGAAATGTTGTCATTTGTGTGTCTGCACATATACATCATATCTATCGATTTCTGTCCCAGTCGGGTGATTGTTTCGAACAGTGCCTTTTTTTTTTGTCTCGCATAGTGCAAATTATACGGTCTGCCGAACGCTGTCGGTAAGCGGGGTGCACTCAGCCCTTGTGCGACGAACTGAAGAGCTACTTGATTGAGAAGTAGCGGCTCCTGTTTCGTAAACTGACATACGGCCGGGAAAGCGGTGTGCTGACCACGTGCCCCTCCATATCCGCATTCAGTGATGCCTGTGATTTGAGGATGACACGGCGGCCGGCCTTCCAAGACCTGTTCGGACGGACTTTAGTTTTATAGTGCAAATTAAGAACGCTTTTCAACCGATTCGTTTCGCTTCATTAGACGTCCTCATGAACTATAACCGGTTACTGTTCCTTTTCACATATTATGACATCTATTTCTTTGTTTTTGTTGTCAGTAGAGACTGCAGTCTAAACTTGTACTGCATATAGACTATTTACCTCATCTTGGCTTTTAGAAGCGAAAGTTATCTTTACTTACATGCGGTTTCTTTTTACACTTTTAATTTGAAAAGCTTTGCAATACACTTAACTTATGAAATTCCAGTTTTATCTATCTGCGAAAAAGAAGCCTATGGCTTAACATCCAACTAACAATAAGGTCATCACAGACGGAATACAATTTCCTTTAGGGCAAATCTTGCGAAGGAAATCGGCCGTGTGCCTTTCACAGGGATCGTCAGGACATTTTCCTTAACTTGTTTACGGTAACTACTGAAAATGTATGTCAGGAGGGTATTACAGGGATTTGAAGCCAGTCTCTCCCGAACGAGAATCCAAAGAGTTAAACACTATTTCATTTATTTTAAATTTCATGCACTCTCTATTATGGAGTATATCGCTGTATTAATTGACAATAGATGTTTATACAGAATTATTATAGATATAGCAGTTCTGTTTAAGACGTTGGTTTGAAGTTAGTAACAATACGAAAGGTGTCCAGAATAAATTTTCACTCTATAGTCGTGATTTGAAAAGAAAAAAGTCCCAGGTTCGAGTCCCGAGTTAGTACAGTTTTAATCTGGCAGAAATTTTGAAGCCAGCACACACAGATGCATAATGAAAATTCATTCTGGAAACAATCCTTTAGGCTGTGTCTGTGTATTCTTTCTTCTGGGAGTGCTAGTTCTGTAATGTATGCAGGAGAACTTCTGTGATGTTTGGAAGGTGGGAGATGAGTTACTGACGGAAGTTAATCTATCATGCTAGGATGGCTCAGTCGTTACAGTACTTGCCCACAAAGGGCAAAGGTTCCAGGTTCGAGTTCAGTTATGGCACACTGTTTTATGTTGGCATCTATTATACACTCAAACGTATTCCAACTCAAATCTTTCACGGTTCTCGTAATATAAATCTTAAATTACACCAGAGCAGCGGTAAAATTCACATCATTTAGCTAATGGAGAACGAATATGAATACTACAGAACTAAAAGATCTAGACGTGAATATTTGCCGATTATTCTTACGCTTAGTGGAAGTGCATTCTCTAATTGTAAGCGTGTCAGAGGAAACGCATATTTTCATAGGACACACGAGTAACTGTACGTGACACTTTATTCATGCAATAATTATGGTGTGAACTGTTTCAAATATGTAAGTATAAGTACAAGAAGAAAATTCACTAAAAAGGCTTTTTTATAAAAGGCAAAACGTGTCGGGAAAGTAAATGTTATATACGAGCAAGGAAAGAGTGTTTGAAGATATAAAATAGATTTCTCGTATGCCTTGTGCGGGTGGCTATTAATCTCATTTTATCTTCAAGCTCTGTGGCAGCTGTTTGTGAAGACATTAAAATATTCATATATTTCGTAATGAACATTGGTCAAATTTTCGAAACAAATTTTCTTGAAGTGTTAAACGTCTTTCTTCAAGTTTGCACTGCTTAAGATTTCTCAGCATTTCTTTTGCAATCCACCATAAGGGAAACAAGACCGTTATTATTCGCACTAACCTTCGTCAACGCTCAATTTCTACAATTTATTCGTAGACAAACTGCAGTTCCTCATTCTCGTTGTATTGATTCTCAGCGTATCTTATGAAGCACAGCAGAAGATCTATTTTCATGCAATGACAAGGCTATTAAAGTTACAGAGATTCGGAAGAAGAGAGCTTAGATGTTCTCGACGGGAAACGGCAAGTAAACTAACTTAAGAAGCGTTGGTAAGGACATGATAATACTGCTGCATACAAATATTCTGTGTCCAACGGTATTCCAAGACAAATATTCAGAACGCACTGCGTTTGCCACGTTGCCGAAATGCGAGGCCGCGCCTTTCACAACAAGAGCTGGAATGCATTGTCTTGTAACAGATCGGAACCACTGGACGCCACTGCATCGTCTTTCCCGCTCATTGAATCTCTTGCTACGGTATTGTGACGTAGCGCCAACGTCACTCAGCTTTTCTATTATTTAACTACTGTTTGCATGTCACTCAGAAAGTGTAAGCCAAAGAAAAATTGGGTGCTTGTGCTTCAATTTCGTGATCACATTTTAAGATGACTGTAAACGAAAATTCCGAAAAATAACTTATTATCTATCAACACAAACTGCAAAATTCTACTTTGCAATGACATTTTCTTCACATGACATGTAAATTGAAACTCATAATAAAACTAGAAACATCTCTGGGAGCATCGAAAACAGCGCGTATATTTCTACAGAAGTCGAACATCACAGACAAACTTTCGGAGGCTATTCAGGGATATTTTTTGAGTATTTTGGTTTACAGGAACCCAGACAGTTCGCTACAGAGCACTAGGGCCTAATATAGCTCTAATTAGTTCGGTTTGCTATCCAAATTATCTTCGTTCCTGTGAAAATGCCTTCACAATAAAGAAAAATACTGTAATATGCAGCAAAAAGTACAACACAGACCACAGAGTAACGCAACAACCCTTCAGACGGAATACGTACGTAGCCGTCGGTATGGGAACAGACAAACATAGCGCCGTTGTGTCGCTCCTGCATTGCATTCATTGAGTCCACACACGAGGTGCATATCGGCCAAATCTTCAACAGTAGACCTATCGATACTGCAGTGTATCACTGTTAAGGTGTAACTAACACTACCGGAAAAGCAAATCCGACACAGAATCCGGGCAGTACTGAATAAAAGCTCGAGGACGAAGACGAAAGCGAGCGTTAGCGTTGTCAATAGCAACGACATCGACGAAATAAATAAGTTTGGTTCCAGACGAGAGACACAGCGCATACCATCCTCATTAGCACTGTTGCGCAAATATTGTCAATGCGATATAGATTATAAGATAAAAGGGGGAAAGAAATCCAAAACTCAAGAAATATCGCGGAAAACCTACGAAATTTTGTATGTGGAGTTCGCGTTCACCCTGTTTGACATTTTACCTCTATAATTATCAATACCAATATCTGCAAGCTCGTGTTCATTTCTTATCGAAACACCTGTATAATCAGCTTTATCTTTGTTACTACCACCAGAAACGCCGAACCTCCCGCGTCAACACATCACTACATCATACTCACCTTACTAACTGCCTCCTATCAGCTCTCAAATTTGAAGACAGATTTCGCTACTTTAGGTAACACTTTCGCCCACCTGATTGCCATCATATATTCTGAAAGGTTTCTGTTCCTACAAACCTCACATTTAACATTAATATTTACGTCATTAAATACCAAAAGCCGTTCCACTTCCCTTGTGATATCTTAAAACTCCTTTTTATTTGACCTGGCCAGCTATTTTTTCAGATAGTAAAACAGAATACTTCGATCTATATCAATCCAATTGTGATACTGATACCCTCCCCGCATCGTTTCTTCTAATAGCCGCAGTTACAATGTTTTAGTGTCATTTGCCTACATAGTACTAGCGCCAGAACACAGCCATTACCAAAATCACAAAGCTCAACGTAAAAGTAAAAGGTAGTATATTATATTCTACTAACAGAACTGGCATAGAAACAAACATTAGCAGTAGTGAGCTTCTACAGTGACAATTATTATCCATGTAGAAATCATTGTCAGCACTCCAGCGGACAAGCAGTCTCTAATATTCTGTCAGCCTAACGAAATGTTGACAAGTTGTTAACGAATGACAAGTCCCTATGGGGTACGATAGCAAAAAGTGTGTAATGCTGAATAAGAACGTTTTGCAAATCCTGTTTAAAAACAAAACATTAACTAGCAAGCAAATAAAAATTAATGCAGGTCATAAGTTTAACCAAAATTAAATGAAGACTTAAATGACTTCCACAACCAATTCTGAATTAACATCTTTCGGCTATATTCGGGAAATTACTACGGAAAGCTTCAGTCCATTACATGCTACAGTAAACTCTCTTTTCTTTCGTTCCATATTCGAAAGTTGATTTTCGCAAGAATGTCATCGTAACGAGGCAATGATGAGAGAGATTCGTGATGATAATCGGTTGCTGACAGCCCACTGACAGGTCATGATCTACCTAGCAACTTGACAGAAAACACGATTTAAAAAAATGGTGGAAGACACAAATAAATAGTGACTAGCTGTTAAAGGTAATTATCAGGAAATAATTTAATGCCATCGCTCTGTATTTATGCAGTCAATAGTACATGTGTAAATCTTCATTCGTTGTTTACTAAGTTAACACAAAACATTACTAATAAGACTTTGGAATGATACAGACGCAGTGATGCTATTTTAGACTCTATTTCGTAGATTTCAGCTGTAGAGTAATAATACTGTAACTATTATTTGGCTCTATCGCTAATAGTTATACCTCACTCACACAACTTTGTTAACCCTGTCATCTGCTCCTATAAATATCTGTAACCAGAATTAACGGATATTACTCTGTATTTTGAATGCACACTGACTCTTTATGAATACTGTGCGACATTACCCGAGTGAATAATAGAGCGTTTTAAAGCGCCGCTTCCAGTACGGCGCGGTGTGCCGGGCCCAGATCGGATCTATCCGGCGAATTAACAGCGAGGGTCGGCGTGCCGGCCAATCTGGAGGTGGCTTTTAGGCGGTTTCCTACATCCCACTAGGTGAATAGAGGGCTGGTACCCATGTCGTATTTCAGTGACACGATTTATAAACATTTAGAAAATTTTCGTTCACTTTCACATGAATTATAAAACACGCAGTCCATTGGAGTAGAGAGCACCTGGCGACCCCTAAATTAACCATGCCAAATCCGTTAACAACCATCCGACACCGCGCCGATAAGGGTAAAAGGCACAAGAAAAAGAAGAAGGTGAATACTATATGATATTCAACATCGTTTTTCATCAACGTCTTAGCAGCTTGTTTTAAATAAGCTACACTTGCTTCTCTCAGTTGTCTATCCTGAGACTTCACTTTCAACGCTCAGACATTTTCTATATTTAGATCTCGACATATTTTGTCACTGCTGTTACACTACTGAGGGAAACTTTTAAGCTGTAGTTCCTCTTAAGATTAGCCACTATAAGTCTCAGGAAAAACAGTGAGGTGCTGGCATTTCAAAACTGTGAGCTGTCTTTGACGCCTACGGGGTGCTTCAAATGGATTTAATTGACCTATGAGGTTTTAAAAGAAGCAGATGTACAGGTTCATATTTTGGAAGTCTTTATCGCACATCTACATGTGCATATTCCGCAGGCGTTAGTGTAGTGCCTATTACAGTGTGCTACCTGTTTTCTGAGGAGACTGTTTCGTGTGGGACATGTTGAATACTACCGATCAGTGCTGCAACTTTAAGAGAGAAGAAGCTGCCTGGGTCGCCTGGACACGTCATCTAGGAACGTCACTGATAAGTAAGGCATTGCTTAAGAGTTGTAGGTCCAGGAGGTAATGTGACGAAATATGTCATTAACGTGAGCTATGCGTGACGATGAACGGGCAGGACGGAACATGGTTATTCACATATTGCCGTGCGTTGGTGTAGTTTACGACTAGGGAAACGTTCACAAATTACAGTAGCTACCAAGATACTCGTTATAAATTGGTTTTATTAAATGAAAACTGCATCTAATTTCTAATTATCTACTAATGTAATAAACATCAACCAAACGGTTATTTTGAACGCCACAGTGCTTTACTGGGCATTGACGTATTGGCGGTGCTATGCCATTTTCTTCTTCCGACCTTTGTAGTCACTTGATCTCATTTCATTTGATTTCCGCAAGGAGACAAAACAACAGTAGCCGTAGACCATGTTGCTCTCACCGAAACTGAGTTTATTTTGCAGTTTCTCTCCTTGTCCTTCTGGTAAAGCCAGACAGTACCCTTGAAGAGTAGTAGGAGACTCTTTACCAGGGCTTTACTAGCCACAATTTCTTCAGGAATTAATGACTCAAATAGTCTGTGTCATTTGGCCTCGATTGCTAAGCACTGGAAGTTTGGGTGTCACATGATTTCATCCCCCAAACCACATAGTCTGCACTTAGAGGGGTCTTTCTCAACATTAATCGTGTGCAACTGTTACCTGAAGTTGACATCGCCAGTCATTAGTCCTACCATGAGTTTAATCTGCCTCCTGTTCAAGTCAAGGATTGGAGAACTTATCTTAAGATATTGTTTCGGAATAATTAGTTTGCCGTGTCTCTGTTTCTGAAACTGTGTCCAATATTACGCATGCTATCTCCTAAGCGAGCTACGTAGTTTTAGTGATGGTTAGGATAGGTTCTGGTCCAACAAATGGAGTCGTCGCTGCTGCCCTGTCCAGCCTATGAGCTTGTTCATTGCTACTAATTCCTGAGTGACCAGAATTATCTTGTTGCGTTCCCCTACCCCCAAACGGGCTCCACAGCATTCTGCAGCGATGTTTGATCTCGTTGCAGGGGCTGATAGAAAACTTCAGAGCTGCCTGGCTTTCCGAACGAGTGTTGATGCCACGAACCTAGTAGCATCTACGAACGTTCTCCTATGCGCACATTCAGTATCTCCACCTGGAATACCGTGGCCAGCTACCCTAAAGAAATATCTGCCTCTATTCTATGATGTACACCATATACACTGGCATCAGCACCTTTGTCTGTTTCCGACTCGTCAGAAATACACACTAAGTCTCTTTAATGGCATCGTGGTTCGTTTCTCCGCTGCTCACTACTTCCAGCTGTTACACTGACAGGCTTATTGAAGCAGCTGGAAGCTACTACTGTATAGTCAGCCTCGAACAGATTTACTCAACCAGTTATAGGGGACTTGCTGTCTAACGTGGACTCCGAATCACATTGCATTTCGGCATTTTGTGCATTAAGGAACATTTACAAAGGTGAAAGGCGTGATAAGTAACTGATAAAAATCCTATGACTGAGCGGGAGTCGAACCATAGACGTTTATCGCTGAACCACCGAGCTCTAACACGTCCTAGTATCAGCAGACTCAGGTGCGTACGTCTAGGGCAATCGTATCTGAATTTCTGCAGTTAGCCGCATAACCTTTCACTGGTTCCCTGACGTGCAGAATTTTTTAACTATGTTATCTAATAATTTAATAATCATCATAAAATTTGCCTCAAAATCTGATATGATCTCTGCTTGTCTTTTCTCTCTCTTTGTTTTGTCCTATTTATAAATGTAGTGCTGCAACGGTTCCTCAGTTTTGTATCGTGAGCCTCAAGCCAGATTACAGTGACATCCAAAAATTTGTCTCTGTAACGTCTTCGTCCTTACTATCATAGTCACTCCACAATCTACGTCGTCGTAGTCACTACAGTCGAACGACGGACGTAATAGAAACAAGAGTCCTGGCAATGACCGCTTATCACTGACCCACAACAAGGAATACTGGCACCCAGCCGGCTCATTTGACCTTCACGAAACTCTGTTACACCTCTCCCTTCGTCGGAGTGATTCACAGATATAATGTCTAAGCTACCGCCGTTGCTGTGGAAAATTTCTTATAAGCAATAGGTATGTAGTTTGAGTGACGTTATGGACACGATTGTGGTTGAAGAATCATTCTGCAGTGCATTTCAGCACAGTTTATGCGCAGTCCCGACCGAATGTTCAAGGGGTACGCAGTTTCGTCAACTTAACATTTTCTATATTTAGCTATTCAAGTACCACTGCAAAATTTCTTTCTTTTTTAATTCAAAAGTTATCATATTATTATTTCTCTACTAATATGAACTAAAACAAATACTACAATTCCTGATGAAAAATATAATCTGTACAAAACCTGAAAAAGCCATTAGAAGATTTTGACAGATTAAAGATTCCCCTAGCCTATGAGTGGCACTCAAGTGGCTTAGGTACCAGAGCGTTGTCAGTAAAAACGAGATAGAGACTCGTCTCGCAGTCCATCTACAGGGCCTCTACAGCAAAACAAAAGTTTCACATTGTAACTTTCTATTCGCCTTGTCGAATTTAAAATTATACCGGGTTTCTTGCAGAACACAACATGAGGCTTAAAATTTTCCGTATTGTTATCGACTGGTTCCAGAAGTAATATCAGATTTTTATAACGCGATTCTAGGTACAAAATGGAAAGCAGCTTGAATATGATGAACTTCCTAGAGAAATAGTTAAAGCTGGACGTAAAATAATACGAAAGGAACTTACAAATTTTTTACAGAATGTGTGCAGAATAAAATATTTTGCAAAAACTGGAAAAATTCTGTTGTTATTCTGATTTCCAAGAAAGGAACCATATAAAATATAAGAAAAACTATAGAGTTCTCAGTTTACGCTGCATAATGGTTGCTGTATTTCTTCAAGTACATCAAGTTCTTAAGCTAATCTTCCGATATCTCGGTAAAGGGAAACTTACAGTCAGAATGTATTACCAGTTTTGAGTTGTGACAATGAGGCATAGACGACTTGAGTGAAATAGAAATAGACGAAATATGAAGCCAGGCGTATGGCTGGCAAACGTATCGTGGCGGTTTCTTCTGGATTGCAAAAGAGAAGTCAAGACCAAGATGACATCTACTGGACTGTGGGAAGATGACAGAAAATATGAGGGGAGCAGCTTGGATGCGTATCACCGAAGACCATAACGCAGGAAAAATTGTAGAGAAGCCTTCATACAGCAATGGATGTCTAGTGGCTCAAAACAAAGATGAACTGTTTTCGTAATGTCTCTCCGTCTTCGGCACTGGTCCCCTCTGCGTCACGGTCCGCCTACGATGAGCTATCACCCTACATCAGTTTGACAATTAATTTAATTTTGTTTTATGTGAACCTGTTTGTGGCGTTTGTGTGTTGTATTTCTGAGGCAAAGGTGGGAAACTAGCCTGACATTTGCCTAGACAACAAATACCTGTTTATCAATCACCTTTAGATAACAGGTGTTCTATGATTCCGTAGCTCCTTATTACAGTAGGTGGACATGATTTCATTTTACTTCAAGTTATTGTGTCGCAGATTACTGCACTGTGAGACAAGCAGGTCGAGGAGATCAAACATACTATAATGTCTGCTGTGTTCATCTGAGGACGATACTATATTTTCTTTTGTCTTTCTGTTAGATATATTTGCACGAAACTCAATGATTTTACAAAGTAATGGAGTCCAAAGATCACTGGTTTAGTTAGTTTTCTTCAAGTCATATCCTTCAGCAATCAGTAAGCAATATGACTGAAATAGTGTCCCCTTTGCGGTCGACGTGTACAGGTCAGAACTGGACAAAATAAGTGTCAGCTCTGCCCCGATGGAAATTTGGGAAGTAGCCAACACATAGTAGTAGTAGGATACTGAAATAGTTCAGATGACGAAGAGTGCTAGTGAAAGATAGCAATCCGTATTATAATCTAGTACATACTCCAACATCTTGCAACTATTTACTAAATGAAATAAGAAATATACGTTGTCAGCCATCAACGCCAGAATTTTACGTATACTTGTGGCCGCAAGTCACAGAAACATACCTACACGTCTCTAGATGATCTCTTATGATATTTTGTATGTATATGTGTATTGGTGGGATGGAAACAGGAACCGGAAAAATAAACGATGTTTAAAATATATGCGGTAAACGGAAAAATGTCACACATTGGGCAGTGCGTTGACACTGTTTTGCACATTCTTTTATGTTATATACACGTAAAATGCTCTTCATTTTATCATTACCTATACTGTCTCTTCGTACTACCTCTATCGATCTTTGCATTCTGCTATCATTCGACTCCGGATGCCTACATTCAGTGCTCTACGTTTCAAGGCCGTCGCCACTGCTAAGACGTAATTAAGATGTATTGGAGTTGCCAACCACGTGTGATTCTGTACATGAGCAAACTGACCAGGGAAGTTATTAGGACTTCAAGAGATTGACATGTATTGGAAATATTGGTACAGCGTGATGCCTTTTCCAACTAGATGTAATTATCAGTTTTTTTTTACAGAAAAACACTGCAGGACTAACTAGCTTTCTGATAGCATGTACTACATAGACTTACGTAACATTTATTGCGAATTGTACCAGTTTATGGTAAGCACCATATCTTTTTATTTTGCCATTGCGTCAAGAAAATTATCGTAACTAGTTTTGTAGAATCTTTCATGGCCATAAATCAATTACACATAATTATGTTTTAAAGATAGTAATAATACAGTTAGTTGCTAGCACTACGCTGTACGAGCGCGCGCTTCGTGGGAAAGGAAAGCTGTTATAGGAAATGTCATACTATTTCTCCAAAGATGGAAGAATATTCGTCTTTAATCTACGCTACGTCACCGTGTTTCAGCATATCCTATAAACGTTGTGGTAACTCGCTCGAGATCTTCGTTCACGTGCGTAAGGTCTTCCTACGCAGTGGAAAAATGTACCGTTGTACTGCTACGATGGCTGAGAGAGTGAACGCATGGTTTGCGCAACACGCGGCTTCGCAAGTTCGGGGAAGCACTTCGGCGAAAGTAACCAGATTTCTATGACATATGCCGTTCTATGGCGAAACAGCAGGCAGTGACTTATTCTTTCCCCGTGAGTGACAAAGAACGCCAGTGATTGTCATCGTGTTTTTCCTGAGCAGTGTCTGTTCCTGACCAAGGGGAAGAACAGAGTTATAGCTTTACACTCACTTTGCACTGCAATTCGCAATCATTTATTCCTTGAGCCAGCGCAAGCCTGCACATCCTTCCCTATACTCATTATACAAGGTAATTCAAAATGTATATAGCTATTACTAGTAGCTATAACTATTCAATACACTGCAATACATTGATAAGAATTACAAAATTGTAAAAGAAAGTTCAGACTTTAAATTGTTGCGCAAGCACAGTGAATCGCAAGCCAGCACATACGCATTTGAAATCCATAGCTTCCAAACAGTTGTGTCGCTCGTACTAGGCATGACGACGCAGTTTTCTGCTCTTGGACACGTGAGGCTCCGGGCTTGACACCAATGGATTTGTTTTGATGGGATTATGTTAAAGCCCTTGTGTATATGCCTCCTTTGCAGAAAACAATTTCAGAACTCATAATGTGCATCTCTGACGTTCTCTCGGTGAATTCTTACATTTTTCAATACACTGTGGGAGCAAACAGTGATCAATGTTATTACTAATATTTACTATCAAAAACCGTCTTGATCAGAAATTATTTATTCTGGTGACCCGTTTCGACCACAACTGTTGTGGTAAATCACCAGAAGGAGGTTCTTGCTCACTGGTCTGAAGATGACCTCAGTTGTGGGATCAAGACTGTTTTTGGTAGTAAATATTAGAATTCATATACGCTTCAGTATATATGCTAGAAAATGGATTGTCGCGTAGCCATTATCCGTGTGGCCAAGTGGAGTCACGTAGAACATCTCTTCCCTGTCATCATTCTTTCCAGTGCATCCTTCATTACCTAAGCTCTTCTCACCGAATGGCCTGGCCAATTTATTTTCCTCCTCTTAATTGTTTCGAGTATGTGACTTCCCTCGTTCACACTTTGCAACACAACCTCTTTCCTTATTTTATCAGCCCCTTCCTCCCTTCCACTGTTCTCCAGATTAACATTTCCAAAGCCTTTAAGCATTTCTTCTCTTTCAACCGCGGTATCCATGTTTCGGTCCTATACAGGGTAACACACCATATGAAGCACTTCACTAACCTTTTCTTTAATTTTTTATTTAATAGGCAACAATAAATATGCCTGCTTCTACTAAATCTTCCATTTTGCAGTAGCTATCCAAGTTTTTATTTCTTGGGTGCCTGTCATGTTACTGGTAATTTTGCATCCTAGGTACCTGAAATTATCAACTTATTCCACTAACTCATCACAAAGTTTCATTTTTATTTTTCTTGAATGTCTTCTAAAAATAATTGATTTGTATCCCTCACATTCATCTTCATTCCACATTCCTCACAGCTGGTGCTCAGTCGTTTTATCATATTATTAATTGTCTATTCGTTTTCATTTAGTAATGTCACATCATCAACAAACCTCATATATTTATGGCGGAAGCTCTTTCCTTGTCCGCGTTTGCTTCCTCACATGTATTTGCTCATGGCGTAACCACATTTCGTTATTATCACTACATTTATTATCCTTTCTATAGAGTTACTTCCTGCATTGTCAAGAAGAGAAAATGGATGTCAAAGATATTTATTATACACAAAAAAATTAAGAAATCTTATTCAAAAACTTTTAACTGACTGGATCTCAATCGGATAACAATAATAACTAGTTTCGTTTGAAAAAGTCAACCATATTCAAATGTGAAAAAAATAATTGAACGGAAAAGTATTGTAAGTTACAAGGATTTTTTACATTTATGGTATAACAGAGAAAATTTTTATCACAATATTTAGGTGAAGAGATAGAACATACCCATTTTGGTGAGAAATTAGTGTAACTGTGGGTGAAACTTTGTATCTATAAATATTTTTACTATTCTATTGACATCTAAAAATTTTATTTTTGCCTTGCACATTAGTTTCCTTTTACGATGGTGCGGTCTTCACCACTTTATCATATGCGTTGTTCTACATTTTTCATTTTATTAAACTACTGACTGGCTGAACTTGGGGTTTGCACCCCTCCATTGTCCTCTACACCAGCAAAACACTGTTCCGACCCATACTTTGGTATGAAAATTTTGCATGGAACTCTGCTCCCCCCAACCCCCCACCCCCACCCGTTCTAAGTTAAATAAGTTCCTCCTCCGGTTACTTGAAAGCGATGCACTCCGCCCGCCTTTCACATCCGTTTACCTCCTCGCTCCCCCCCCCCCCCCCCCCCCTCCCCCTTTTCATCAACGGATTACCTATCCCAGGGAGGGTCGTTTCAGGTTTAGTGAAGGGACATCTTATGCTCAGTGTTTTTTGCGTCGTGTTTCAAATGTTTTAATATGCTTTTCTTTTTTCTTAGTTTTTACTTTATATTATCGCTGTTTTAATTACACATATCTCTTATGTATCTAAATACTCCCACTATTTTTCACCTTAAAAGATCTTTTAAATTACTCGGAAATGTAGCATCTTATATTAGTCTTTTTTGTCTTCTCACTAACTTGTCAGTTGACTGAAGAGCAATTTCACTCTACCGCTGTTAGCCCACCCCCACTCATCCTATAACCCTGTGGGGCTAAGGGGGATGAAATAACAATAAGCAAATAAAAATGTTTTTTGTATTCTATGGTTTTATGTGTTATGGTTTTAATTTCTTACGGTCACTGTATTTTTGGATCTTCGAATACTCGTACGCCGTCTGCCGGTGTATTTTGCAGCTGTCCTGCTTGACTTACGCGAGTATAGCCAGCTGGAGGCTAAATCTGCTGTTTCCTTCGAGTAAGTCACTATCAACACTGACCTTCTTGCATATCTTTGTATTTTACCTATGTGAACTGACAAGTTAGTTCACGTAACGATATAGTGCATAGACTTTTAACTTATACTTGTGTGCATTTTCATCCGACATCGTATGCTTGCTCTTATAACTACCTATCTATTTCGAATGACGCAGACTATTTTTATATTTATGTTTATATTATGTTCCTGGCTGTCTGTTTGTTCTGAATCATGTCTTTTTTTCCCTTACTTTTATAGACTTAGAATCACATTGTTGCTCTCCTAGTGATGTGGTCTATTTTTAATAAACGCATCTCATCATAAGCTTCCACTATAGTGTACAGATATCCATTTTATATATTTTTGATGTGAATGCTTCGTGCTATTCACATGCAGTGTTCACATAAGGTTACACTAATTTCTTACCAAACTGGGCTTGTTTCATCTCTTTACTTACATACTGGGATAAACGTTTTTCTCTTTGGTACCATTCACGTAAAAACGTATAACAGTTTTCTGTTTTCTTATTCTTTTCCGATCCGAAAATAGTTTGATTTTTTAGAGTTATATTATTATTGTTATCTAATTATGATCTGGACAATACAGACATACCATAAAAATGTAGGTATATATATGTATGTATGTGTGTGTGTGTGTGTATGTGTGTGGACCGATTTCAACCAAACTTGGTACACATATTCCCTACTGTCAGGTAACAAAAACTGTCGCGGTAAACACTACCTAACTATCATAGTTCAGCAGATATGACGTCATAAAAACTGAGATGCGTGAAAAACTGCTGTATCACGTATGAAGTTTTAATACTTTTTTTTTTTTTTTTTTTTTGCTAAAAGACTCATACAGGCAAGTCAAAGAAATCCTTGACACCTGGCAGTACTTTTGACAGCTTTCAACTGCAAATTGGCAAAATGAATACCCTGGCAATGCCGGGTTTGTCATCTACGCTTGTTTATAAAAAGCTATCTATAAAGTGTACAAAATGTGGCAAATCCCCTGAAATTCTTATCGATATATCGCTATGTGTCAAACGCCTACAGGCGTTTTTAATCGCTATATTCACTTCGAACTGCTTATTAAAACAATGGAAACTGGAAGTACGGAGTTTAGGTTGCAGTTCCATCACAACTGGTCAATTAACATAGCTTTGACAGATATGTTTTCCTGAAACAGGGATTCTATAGAATAAGCCTCGCTCATTTTTTCCATTTCTTTCATTTCCAGAAGGTTGCGGCTAAACAGCACTGAAATTATTATGGCCCTATGTCTTGAGTTGTGCATAGGATTACATACAATCTCGCACTCTTCCTTAGCAAATGGAGCACTTACTTGCGAAGCGACATATTTGGCACGGTTCGAAGATCTGTTAACAAATGAGTTATCAGGAGAGGTGCATAAAACAAACGAACATAGTGCTGATGGCGGAAAGTGAGGAATGAAAGCGATTAGTCAAATGTTGCATGGTGTAGTAGTGCAGGGATAGATCTCTGAGACTGTTCACAAACACTGCGGTAGTATACAGGAAGGCAATAGTATAGGAAAATTTATTAAAGAAGTATGTTGACACATTCATAAAATGAAAACCTGATGTAAAGATAGTACGTTGGCTATCAGAGTAATATAATGCATATTATGCAATGCTTTTCCTAATATTGGAAGCACTTGAACGAATACATTGAACGTAATCCAGACTCTCTTGCAGTTGTAATTTGTTGCGGAAAGAATGGATTTAACTCATTAATGTTTTGACAGGAATACTGTAGCACTCGTGATATAGAGATATACACAACAATCTGTACGGTTTACAGACAGAGTTGTAACTCGTAAGTTGATCCATACAACACTACTTACCTTTGAAAGTCAAACACGGAAGCAAATATCTCAAAAAAAAAAAACTGCTTTCGGATACGGTGGGCAGTCGCTTGAAAGATTACTTAGATGATCTAAGGCATCTGAACATACCCAAGACTGACAGAAGGTAAAAATTTAGACTCAACACAGGACAGACAAACTACATAGCAACACACAACATAAATTCCAACATACAACCAGCGAAACTCGAAATTTTGACAGACTAAGTAGATCGCCAAGGGATTCTAATAACTGGATTTCAAGAAACGTAAATCATTGGTCAGGAACCGATAGAATCACACGGATATACGATTTAAAAAAGAAATGTCATGAAAAAGAGTAATGAAGTAATGTTTACAATTTGGACGGGATTTGTACCCAGTATCAGAATAATTGAATTCGCATTAGAATTTAAATCACAATCTTCCATGTTACCAACACTAATTATAAAAGCTACAAATAAAATATACTCAAGAACAAACGCCCACACCTCAACTAATGATAAAATAATAAGAAAGAACACAGAGAAGATGTAGATGAATTTTTGGAGCTTTTATATCAGGTGACAATAAACATACAAAAAAATCACACCAGAATTTTAATTGGAGATTTTAACGCCCAGTAAGGAAGGGAAAAGAGAGATACAGCTATAATAGGAAAATCGCCATCACAAGAAGAACAACCAGGAATGGCATGAGATTGGTGGAATTCTGCATAAACAATGACTCGATCTCAAAGTCAATATACTTCAAGAGACGACCAGATAAGCTCAAAACCAGAAAACAGGAGAATGGCAACTGGATCATGTCAGTAAAGAAATTACCGCAGACAAATCTATAATGTGAAAGTTCTGAGAGGGACAGGTATTGGAGCAAATCATTACACGATAAAAATAAACTGATAAATAACAACGAATACGAAGAACAGACAAGGAATGTAAAAATAACAGATTACGAGTATCGAGAGGAAATAGTTCCCCGATTTAAGCAAATAGCTAAACATCCAGCCTCAATAAATCCAAGGAAGAAATACCAATTCCGGAACAACGAATTTGGTAAAACAGTGGTAGATAGAATCGACTATGGTTAAAAAAGAAGAACCGCATTGGGAACTCACAAAACAAATAAAGATAACACAAAAATAGTGAGAAGAGTTGAACTCAAACGCCTTGAAGATATCTTTCTAACGACAGAAACAAATAGTAAGAAAACAACTCACGGGGTTACTGTAAAATATTTACCGGCCAACTACAAAGATATGACCCTACAACATGAATGGTAAAGCGAAAAAGATTAATAAGATGGCCCATAGCGATAGAAAAAAATACAGAAATTTCAGAAGAAACAGTTAACAAATTACTAAATTGCGACAATTTTCCAGAACTAATTCAGATAAACACAGATACCCCTATTAAAACACACGCAGAAAATATAAACCCACCCACAACCCAAAAAATCTATAAAGCCTTGAAAGAACTCAAAAACTACAAAGTAAGTGAAGATCAGATATCTGGAAATATGCAGCAGAACTATTGAAGGTATCATTACACAAATGTATAGCGAAAATCTGGAAAAAAGAACGACTACCAAAACATTGGACCACAGCTATAATCCATCAATTACACGAACCAGGAGAAAAATCGAATACAGACACGTATAGAGGAATTTTCATTTTGGATGTCACATATAAAATCATTTAAAGAATTCTATACAATCGTTGTAAAGATCAACCTGAACTGGAACCAGGAGAATACCAAGGAGAGTTAAGGCCCCAGAGAAACTGCCAAGAACACAATGACTTTGAAATTGTTATTGGACTGGTACAAAACACGACAAAACCGACAGACACGTCATAATCTCTGTAGTCTTCAAAAAAGCTCATGACTGTATTCACGTATCTTCAATGATGAAAATAATAATTAATTTTGGATTCCAACACAAATTAATAAAAATGATAAAACTGTGATAACATTAAATCTAAAGTGAACTTCAGGGGAAAATAGCTGAGCGTTTACGATTAAAGCAGGGTTAATACAGGAAGACGGTTTATCGCCACCACTTTTAAATTGTGCCCTGGACCACTTGAAGGTATGGTACAAGGAAAATCATAAAAGAAAAATGTTCAAATGTGTGTGAAATCTTATGGGATTTAACTGCTAAGGTCATCAGTCCCTAAGCTTACACACTCCTTAACCTAAATTATCCTAAGGACAAACACACACACACACGCCCATACCCGAGGGAGGACTCGAACCTCCGCCGGGGCCAGCCGCACAGTCCATGACTGCAGCACCCTAGACCGCTCGGCTAATCCCGCGAGGCATAAAAGATTATAATTAGACTCAAATGACCAAATAAACTTACAAAGCTTGGGACTGGCAGATGGCTTATCGTTCCTGTCTAATAACATTAAAGACACCAGAAGGGAAATAACAACACTGCAAAATATAGCAACAAAACAGGACTCCAGACATAATGCTAAAAGTCTGAAATAATGGTAGCAAATCGATTAGTAATCTGGCACTTAATAGTAAATAACAGGAAAGTAACAATAGCGAAACACTTTAAATACTTAGGAAAAATTATAACATACAACTTGAACGAGAAAGTCACACGGCAAGAAAGAATTAATGAAATGATAAAAATTAACAAGGTCTATATACAATAAAAACTCTATCAATCAAAACTAAATTAAATCATTGCAAGACGGTGGTTCAACCACAGGTGACACACAAAACTGAAAGTCTTATCTGAAAATTATTTCGAGCAGCTAGTTCATAAGCCGAATCGAATAAGTAGTGAACAATTGTGGAAACACATATAACCTCTTAGCAACAAACAATCCTAAGCCAATAACGAGCATCAAAACGGACACAGGGATGAGTGAATACAGAGTTGTCTCACCAGGACTGAATACCGTAACTCCCAAACCCTCCAAAAATAAACGAGAAATATGTTTATTCACAATAAAAAAACAGATAAAAATTCGCTTGATGCCATCCTAAGAGACAATCTCCACTCGCCCAAATTAACAGTATAAGATATGACTTGAATTCAAAGAAATTTTGTTTCGACAGCAATTGAGAGATTTATACCAAATAAATTAACTAACGACGGAGCTGGTCCCCCATGATACAAAAACACAAGTCACAACACTGTTGCAGAAACAATAAAAAAGTGTGCCAAATTTCAACGAACACAAAATCACCAGGATTGACGAGCTTTTATACAAGCACGAAATTTAGGGCGGACTTCAATGCGAAACGCATCTCGAAAGCTGGCAGAAAATCCAAAGAGATTCTGGTCGTATGTAAAGTATGCCAGGGGCAAGACACAATCAGTGCTACTAAATACAACTTTCCGAAACTGCTTCACCAAAGAAGACGAAGTAAATATTCCAGAATTCGAATCAAGAACAGCTGTCAACATGAAATTTTGGAAATTTGTTGTTAAGTTCCTATGGGACGAAACTTCTGAGGTCATCGGTCCCTAAGTTTACACACTACTTAATCTAACTTAAACTAACTTACGCTGAGGACAATACACACACACCCATGCCCGAGGAAGGACTCGAACCTCCGACGGGGGGAGCCGGTGCGAACCACGGCAAGGCGAGGCTGCCAACATGAGTATCTTAGAAGTAGATATGCTTTCAGTACTGAAGCAACTTATTTCACTTAATAAAGGCAAGTCTTCCGGTCCAGACTGTATACCAATTAGATTCTTTTCAGAGTGTGCTGATGTAATAGCTCCATACTTATCAATCATACACAACCGACAGCTCGACGAAAGTTCAGTATCCAAAGATTGGAAAGCGGCGCAGGTTACACCAGTATTCAAGAAAGGCAATAAGAGTAATCCACTAAACTACAGGCCAATATCATTAACGTCGATATGCAGCAAGAACAAAAATTGTGTTCGAACATTATTACCTCGCCGAGAACGGGCTATTGAGACGCAGTCAACACGGATTTAGAAAACATAGTTCTCGTGAAACACAACTAACTCTTTACTCACACGAAGTTCTGAGTGCTATTGACAAGTAATTTCAGATCGATTCTGTATTTCTAGATTTCTAGAAGGCTTTTGACACTGTACCACACAGGCGGCTTGTAGTGAAATTGCATGCTTATGGAATATCGTCTCAGTTATGTGACTGGATTCGAGATTTCCTATCAGAGAGGTCACAGTTCGTAGTAATTGATAGGACAACATCAAGTAAAACAGAAGTGATTTCTCGCGTTCCCCACGGTAGTGTTATAGGCCCTCTGCTGTTCCTTATCTATATAAACGTTTTGGGACACAGTATGAGCAGCCTTCTTAGGTTGTTTGCAGATGATGCTGTTGTTCATGGTATAGTAAACTCATCAGAACACCAAACAAGTTGCACAACGATTTAGAAAAGATATCTATATGGTGTGAAAACTGGAAATTGACCTAAATAATGAGAAGTGTGAGGTCATCCACATGAGAGATAAAAGGAATCCGTTGAACTTCAGTTACACGATAAGTCAGTCTAATTTAAAGACCGTAAAGTCAACTAAGTACCTAGGAACACTACCTTGGGGAACGACAGAAATCACTTCTGTTTTACTCGATGGCTTTCCGTCAGTTACTACGAGCTGTGTCCCTTCTGACAAGAAATCACGAATCCAGATACATAACTGAGAAGATATTCCACAAGCACGCAATTTCACTATAAGCCGCTTGTGTGAGACAGTGTCAAAAGCCTTCCCGATATCCAGAAATACGGAATCCATTTGAAATCCCTTGTCAATAGCACTCAACACTTCGTGCGAGTAAAGAGTTAGTTGTGTTTCACAAGAATGATGTTTTCTAAATCCGTGATGATTGTGTGTCAGTAGACCGTTATCTACTGGGTAATTCGTAATGTTCGAACACAATATATGTTCCAAAATCCTGCTGCATATCGACGCTAGTGATGTGGGCCTCTAATTAAGTGGATTACTCGTACTACCTTTCTTGAATATTGGTGTGACCTGTACAACTTTCCAGTCTCTGGGTACGGATCTTTCGTCGAGCGAACGGTTTTATATGATTGTTAAGTGTGGAGCTATAGCATCTCCATATTCTGAAAAGAACCTAACTGGTATACAGTTTGTACCAGCAAACTTGCTTTTATTAAGTGAATTCAGTTGCTTCACTACTGCGGGGGTATCTACTTCTACGTTACTTATGTTGACAGCTGTTCTTGATTCGAATTATGGAATATTTACTTCGTCTTCTTTTGTGAAGGCATTTCGGAAGGCTGCTTTAGCAGCACTGTCTTCGATAGCATCTCCATTGCTATCGCGCAGTCAAGGAATTGATTGCGTCTTGCTGCCAACGTACTTCACATACGACCAGAAGCTCTTTGGATTTTCTGCCAGGTTTCAAGGCAAAGTTTCGTTCTGGAAACTATTATAAGCATCTCGCGTTGAAGTCCGCGCTAAATTTCGAGCTTCTGTAAGAGATCACCATTTTGGAGATTTTGCGTCCGTTTAAATCTTGCATGGTTTTTCGTTGTTTCTGCAACAGTGTTCTGATCCGTTATGTCTACCAAGGAGAATCAGTTCCATCGTTTGTTAATTTATTTGGTATAAACCTCTCAATTGCTAGCGATACTATTTCTTTGAATTTAAGACACATCTGGTCTACACTTGTATTATTAATTTGGAAGGAGTGGAGATTGTCTCTCAGGAAGGCGTCGAGTGAATTTTTATCTGCTTTTTTGAATAGGTATATTTTTCGTTAATTTTTGGAGGCTTTAGGGGTTACAATATTCAGTCTAGCTACGACAACCCTGCGTTCACTAATCCTTGTATCCGTTTTAATGCTCGTTATTAACTCAGGATTATTTGTTGCTAAGAGGTCAAGTGCGTTTTTACAACTGTTTACTATTCGCGTGGGCTCATGAACTAACTGCTCGAAATAATTTTCGGAGAATGCACTTAGCACAATTTGGGATGATGTTTTATGCGTACCTCCGGAATTAAACATATATTTTCACCAAGATATCGAGGCTAAATTAAAGTCACCGCCAACTATAATTGTATGAGTCGAGTACGGTTTGAAATCAAACTCAAGTTTTCTCTGAACCTTTGAGCAATTGTATCATCTGAACTGGGAGGTCGGTTAAAGGATCCAACTATTATTTTTTTTCGGCTGCCCATATTAACTCACAGAAACTATCTACTTCAATTTCACGACAAGATAAAGTACTTCTAGCAGCAACAAAATGGTTAAAATGGCTCTGAGCACTACGGGACTTAACTTCTGACGTCATCAGTCTCCTAGAACTTAGAACTACGTAAACCTAAATAACCTAAGGACATCACACACATCCATGCTCGAGGCAGGATTCGAACCTGCGATCGTAGTGGTCGCTCGGTTCCAGACTGTAGCGACTGGAACCGCTCGGCCACCTCGGCCGGCTAGCAGCAACAAATGCGCCAGCGCCAACTGTGTTTAGCCTATCCTTTCGGAACACCGTTAGGTTCTTCGCAAAAATTTCGGCTGAACTTATCTCCGGCTTTAGCCAGCTTTCAGTGCCTATAACGATTTTAGCATCAGTGCTTTCTATTAGCGCTTGGAGCTCTGGTACTTTCTCAACACAGCTACGAGGATTTACAACTGTTATACCGATGGTTCCCGTATCTACATTCTTCCCGTGTTCAGCCTGCACCCTTTGTGACTGAAGCACTTCTTGTGTTTTCCCGAGACCCTCTAACCTAAAAAACCGCCCAGTCCACGCCACACAGCTCCTGCTACCTGTGTAGCCGCCTCCTGCTTATAGTGGACACCTGACCTATTCAGCGGAACCCGAAACCCAACCACCCTTTGGAGCAAGTAGAGGAATCTGCAGTCTACACGGTTGCAGAACCGTCTGAGCCTCTGATTTAGAACCTCCACTCGGCTCTGTACCAGAGGTTCGCAATCGTTCCTCTTGACTATGCTGCAAATCGTCAGCCCTGCTTTCATCTCACAAGCAAGCAAGACTGACAGCCTTTACCAGTTCTGTTAGCCACTCGACACCAGAGAGAATCTCTTCCGATCCAAAGCGACACACATCATTGGTACCGACGTGAGCCACCACCTGCAGTTGGCAGACCCTGGGCTCTTCATGACACCCAGAAGGACCCGTTCCACGTCTGGAATGACTACACCCGGTATGCACACAGAGTGTACACTGGATTTCTTCCCCTAAGAGGCCCCATAACGCGCCAAACGTTGGAGCTCCCAACTATCAATAATCCCACCCTCTGTGATTGCCCGGATCAATCACCAACTTTCTCCTATGAATACGAAAATTTTTTGTTGACGCCGACCTGCATAGGCAGAAACGATCATTGTAATAAAATAAGGGAAATCAGAGCTCGCACGCAAAGATATAGGTGTTCGTTTTTTCGACGCCCCGTTCGAGAGTGCAATAATGAATTATTGTGAAGATGGTAAGATGAACTCTCTGCCAGGCACTTAAATGTGATTTACAGAGTATCCGTGTAAATATAGATGTAGAAGTCACTCAGAATAACAGAATCGACGAAATTCTAGAAATAGAGAGATGAATAGCTAAAGCATGTGTAAATAAGAAATATAAGGGAATTGATAATGGCTGATTGTGCCAAACTTAGTGGTGTACAACGAGCTGGAGCCCATTACAGACACTATTACGAGGAGAACGATCTCTCGTTTTCGTTACATTATGAGGACACCAGAAACCAGATTACCAAGAATAATTAGAGATAAACTTTGGAACATGAAGCAACAAGCAGGATCGTTGTAGTAAATCAGGGAGGATACGAACGAGCTGGAATTAACCCTCGACAATTTGCAAAACGAAACAGTAAATTCAAAGAAATTAAAAAAAACACATAAATAAGGTTTAAACATAAAACAGACAAAAGACATACAATAAAATGGGCGTTTACGAATAAGCAACGACAAAAAATGAAAATTTACTGGTAAATTTGCAAAGAAAATTTATTGAAGAAGATGCCAGAAAAGGGTTGACTGAAGTGGACTAACGAGGTCGTAAAAACAGAAGAAGAAGAAGAGAAAGAGAAACTTTCAGTCACTTCAGACGAATTTGGAAGAGTATTTCCACCGTATTCTCTGCCGTGAAACCAACCATGTACAGAAGATAAAGCATAAATCAAGTGAACCAACGGGACAGAAATCTGGTTAATTTCATCTTCATATCCACCATACTGAGTAAAGTGAGCGGCGAGAATTGGGGTATTGTTTTTTCAGAAAAATGTATTCTTTAGATCCCGTTGTCATCTAAAATTTCCACGTAAAGCCTGCACGTCGCATCACCGTAAAGTTACTCTACTGCTTGGCGGTAAGACGTAAACAGCCCGAAGCCAGAGTAAAATTTCGTTACGCCTTCGCCATAATTATCAGAACTCCTGCTGAACTTTAGATGACAACTGTTTCATCACGGTTTATAACTATTTCGGTACCGTTACCTGTGCATGTTGCAAGGAGACAGCAACGGTGCCGTATGCTGACGTGATCTGGCTGGAGATTACAGGTTTGGTGGTTGAGCGTAGGTCGGGAATTTCCAGTCTGAACACAATGCGTAGAATATGATTGCAGAAACTGATTGCCCAAGCAGCTGACTGAGCTCTAGCAGAAGTTGAATCACAGTGACTCGAAGATATCTACATCTATTTATCAAGTCAGAAAAATTCGTACAGTCATTTATTCGCTCTACAGAAAGCAAAGAAATAACTAAATAAAGGGCTTTTCAAGATACAGTGCAAGACTGTCGATGTTATATTTACAAATAACTTTCAGTAGGCTCCTTTAGAGAAGTGGTCTGGACATACATGGTGTTCCAAACACGACGGTGGAGGATTCCAAACTGAGCATTATAAGATGACGAACAAATGGTTCGGAAAGGATACATCGGGTGTCACGAACTGTAGAGTGAGTTATGCGATTGACGCACGAGTCTGCAAACTGCTGAAGTTTCTGCATCTACATTGGTGGTGCTTCCTTGAAAAACAGCACCATCTTCTGTGATGGATCGTTTTTTTATAAAATATTAGTAAATACTGGGCACTTGTTGGTAGGGCCCTAGCAAACTGCCTTATTCTACAACGGACAACATGTCTATTTCGAAGATTGTGTCAAAATTTTATGCATATATTGAGACTGATGGACGTTACTTTGAACAGTTGAGGTGAACTCAAGTGGTTATTATAAAGTGTAAACTGTTAATGTCAATCAAACACTACATACTAATATCTTATGTTGATTCATGCCGCCCCAAAGTTCACGGACGAATATGTAAGGCACAAATAACGCTGCAACCCAACTTCCATCACTGCAGTAACAAGTGACGAATCATATTCATTATTAGTTTACGGAGATGCAGAGCTCTATTAAGCTACACCATTGTTATATATCATCTGTACTGTCTGAAAAGAGAAGGAGTAGTAATTCAAAGAGTCACTAACAACAATAAAAAACGCTAATGGAAAATGAAAAAAAAATGATCTCACTCAAGCAACAGTTCCCTTATAACTGAACTTTTATTCATGTATCACACTAGTTGTGTCACTATACACGATGCACCGAAGTACCATTAATCGGGCCCTCAGTAATCGGGTCCGCAGCTCGTGGTCTCGTGGCTAACGTTGCTCTCTCTGGATCACGGGATCCCGGGTTCGATTCCCGGCCAGGTTGGGGGTTTTCTCTGCCCGGGGACTGGGTGTTTCTGTTGTCCTCATAATTTAATCATCATCATTTGTGACTGTGTTTAGATTGGACAGTGTAATAATTGGGAATTTGTACGGGCGCTGATGACTGTGCAATTGAGCGCCCCACAAACCAAACACCATCATCAGCATCAGTAGTCGGACCTCTCAGTAATCCGGTCCATGATGTTGCTGGACAGAGCGAAAAGCCAGTTGGGAAAAAGGAAGGTTAAGCGAAGGGATGAGATTGAGGAACTGAACTGTTTATAGATGGTTCATACAATAACGCAGTAAAGGATTTACTGCAGTAAAGGATTTACAGTTAGAGCACCGATAATAAAGCAGTTGAATAGTTGAATTTAGCAAACATCCTGGCGACAGTAACTTGTTTACAGTAAACAAGGGTTGGCTATGAAACTGGAGAGAACGACATAGTGTGCGGTAGCTGACAGTCACCGGATAAAGTCGCTAAGCTAACAAAAAAGAAAAAAAAAATTTAAAAAAACATGCAAAAGAGTTTGTAAGGAAAATACGTGATATAATAGGGGAAGAAGATTTGATTGATAATGTCTTGTGGAATGCTGATTATACCTCCCTCTCTTACAAGATGCTTTCTTTGCCAGTATTAGCTGCCAAGAAGAGAAGGAAAAAATTAGTAACAGTGTAACATTATTGGCATGTTGTAATGCATATGGGAGTCATAAAGTACCCCCATGGTATTGGAAAATACTGAAATTCACAATGTTTTCAATACAGCTATAGAAATAAACTAATAATGCAATTTTTTGCTCAAGAAAGGGTGGATGGACAGAGAAATAGTTTCTCATGGATTCCGCAAGACATTTGCACTAGCTGTGATAAAAGAGCAAAATTGCACAAAATTGGATCGATTCATGGACCTCCTTAAAATATGTCCAATTCTTTCACCGCGGGATTAGTATGCTGTCCGAAAGACGGGAGAAAGTAATGGCTAGCTATGACCAGCAGTTTGAACCGTTGAATTTGTGTAAGATTTTCAAAATACAGCCTCGAACTTTGAGAAAAAAGGCGGAAGAAAAGTTTTAGACCAAATAAAACTTCCTTCCTACGGTTCGGAAGTGTGGTCCATGACTGCAAAATACCGTTTTCTGCTCATCCACCGGCTTCAAAACAGTGTATTTGGCGTTATCGCCTATACATACCGATTCTTGCAAGACAGACATTAGGTGATAAATAGTACAATCATCCCTTTACTGTAACGTCACTGAGCGCAATCACGGAGACTCTATGGCTGATTTGAATCTTCGTCCTACCTGCTCATCTATTAACTGAGCCAACACACGTAGACAAGTATCATTCAGATTCATATGCCTTCAGTTCTAGTATTCCTTATAGCAGTCGTATAGCCTCAAGCATGGTGGAGCTTCTCTTTCTGAAATGGGTCACACAGAGTTGATGAACAACATCTAAAGCGGGGGAAGTGACACAAGAAGTGTGTGCAAGGGCATTGTTTTGCTGGAAGAACTTGCCTTACTGACATAGGAATGGCAGCATAATGGTTGGGATAATGTTCACTGTTCCCTCACCGGACACCAGCAGTTGCTGTAGCTCCACACACCACAATACCTCACTCAGTTTCCATGGAGATGATGCCGAATTACAACTGACTGAGTTTTCTCCATATTTGGCTGCTAACATAATTCGTATTTGTGATGGTTTGTAGAACTGAGATATTGGTATTTCGGCACATACAGTAATTTTTATAGCTAAGTCTTTGCACAATAAAGAAAGAAAGAGAGAAAGGAGAAAACTGTTACTTAATATTGCCTGTAATTTATTAATTTATACGGGTAAATTCAGTCCGTGTAGTATTTACGCACTGTTGTAGCAGACACATCTGTCTATCGTTCGTTGCATTCGACCGTTTTATACAAAACTGAAACAGAGGAAACGTTAAAGACGGCTTATTGTGTTTGCTGGCGCCGATTTAATGAGATCCGGAATAATGGAAACCGTATGGATGATTGCAATGACTGAGGTTGTAGTGATTCGCAAGAACTCTTTTCTCTGTTAATTTCCTTAAAAATGCCTAGCTCTGACGGATAATCGCTAACATAGAAAAAATGTCTAATAATTGAGGAACACTTGTATAATTATGAGGGTGGTCTGATAAATAATGCCTCCGAATTTTTTATCCAAAACTCTTAAAGTTTTTTAAATAAAAGAAGCGTTATTAAAATTATACTTTTTTATTCTTCATGCCTACATATTTACAGTCCTCTTCTGCTATAGGGCTCCTAATTATAGCGTGACTATGTCGATGCGCGAGAAACAGCGTGTTGTACCCGAGTTTCGAATTCAAATAGTTCGCCTACACATGGAGCACCCTCCCCTTCAGCATGGCAACGTCATTCCACACACGACTGCTTCGACATCTGTAACTACGCGATGCCTTGGGTTCACTGTCATTGATCATCCTCCATACAGTCCCGTCATGATGACGACGTGAAGAAAAAACAAGTAGAATTTTAGTAACGTATGTTTTATTTAAAAAGCTTTAAAGGAGTTTTCTCGTAAAAAATTCGGAGGTATCACTTCTCACCACCCCCTCGTAGATTGATCAAAGTGTATGGGTACAACAATTGATGTAGGGGGGGGGGGGAGGGGGGACGTGCTATGTCGCTGTTCATACTAGCTTAGTCCCCAAAGTTACGTCAGTGGCTTCCTTAGTTCACTGGACACAGTTCAGCAAACATAGAGAGGCTCTTGTAGTTAAGGATTTGGATGAGTGTTCCAAAAAGTTCTTGACGATACAACTGAAATCGTCAACTTTATTAAAGCAAGGCCTAAAAACGCAATACTGTTTGACGTTTCGCGTGATGAAATGCGCAGTGAACACACACAGATTCTACTTCTCTGTGACGTTCGATGACTGTCGAGGCGTAAAATACTGTCAAGATTTTGCTGACGGATGTAGAATGTGGTGGAAAGTTCGCAAATTCCTACTTGTGATTGATGAAAGCTGGATATTTTCGGAAGTATGTTCATGTGTCAACATTCATTCCTACTGTAAATATATGATGTGCTCATACGATCAATCCTATTAGTCCAATTGATAGCCCTCAATATTCTTAACTCTGCAGGAGGTTCATAAGTAAGACAAAATAGAATAAATGATACCGAAACTTCAGCGATGGGCTCAAAAATTGGGACAAGATTCCTTCGACATATTTTCACTTTTACGTGATATTCTGTAAACTCTTTGATAAAACAAGAGCCATAACAAATCATCTCAAATCCTTAGTCTCCTGTCTCAAGTAATTTAAAATTATACGTTTTCCTAAATTATAAACAAATATTTTAATAGTCCTAATTGTAAATACTAATTTCTTTTTTACAGCAACTCTATCTAAAACAGCTAATTTAGCAACCACTACTTTTTTAAAACTAGTGATAATTAATTTCAGTTACTTGTCATAAACTATGATTATATGTTTTATTCTTCATTCTTTATTAATGATAAGTCAACTGATTAGACTTACTAGAACAGTAAATAAACATTTACACGTTCCTTTTAGGAACAAGTTCCCAGAGAATAATGGTTAAATTTAATGAATCAAAAATCCCTTTTAAGAAGGTTACTCAATTAAATTAAAAATGTCATCAAGTGAAGAAGACTTGTTAAATGAGACATCGCGTGAGCAGACACTAAAATTGGTTATTGAAACAACACCATTGGTCTCGTTCTGGATAAGTGTTCAGCAAGAGCATCCAGCTCGTTGATGGGTATATAAAGAGCTAGTTAGTTGTGTTTCACATGAACGATATTTTCGGAATCCGTGCTAACTATGTGTCAATAAATCGTTTCCTTCGAGATACTTTATAATGTTCGAACACAGTATATGTTCCAAAATACTACTGCAAAACGACGTTAGTGATATGGGCCTGAAGTTCAGCGGATTACTCCTACGTCCCTTTGCTGAAGACTCTGTGGTGTACGGGAAGATGTCGTCCTTGAATGAGCGAAGAGGGATACAGGATGACCTAAGCAAAATTGCAGCTTTCTCTAAATGGACAAAAACGTCTGTTAAGGCGGATGAGTGGGAAAGCAGTCTTGCAGTGTTCGAATACAGCATTAGTAATCTGCTGTTTGACACAGTCACATCTGTTAAATAGCGACATGAAATGGAATGAGCACATCAGGTTGATAGTCGGGAAGGTGAACGCTCGACTTCGTTCTGTGGCGAGATTTTTGGAAAAGTGTAGCTCATCTGTAATAGAGACGGCGTATAGAAAGCTGGAGCGACCCATTCTTGAGTGTTTGGGATCACCGCCACGTCAGATTAAAGGAAGCCATCCATGCAATTGAGTTGCGTACTGCTAGGTTGGCTGCCGGTAGGTTCTATCAGCATGCAAGTATTACTGAAATGCTTCTTGAATTCAAATGGAAATCCCTGGAGGGAAGACGACACTCTTTTCGAGATGCACTATTGCTGAAATTTAGGTCGACTGCAGATCGATTCTACTGCCGGCATTTCGCCTAAGGACCAGGAAGATAGGATGAGAGAAATAAGGGCTCGTACAGAGGCTTATAGACAATCGTTTTTCCATCACTCTTTTTGCGAGTGAAACAGGAAAGGAAATGAGTAGTAGTGGGACGTAGTACCCTCCGCCATGCACCGTACAGTGGTAGCTTGCAGAGTATGTACATAGATAAAGATGTAGATCAGCCTTGCTCGTAGCTCAATTTTCATAAAAAGTTCGTTTATACTCTTGGGGCAACATTGATCATAATTCAGAGTGCGATCAGGTATGACTGGCCGTTTGATGTGGTGGTGAGGGCTCTTCTGAAAATAATTTTGGATTTGTTGAAGTTTGCAATAGCGTTTGGCAAAAAGTGATAGTAATAACAGAAACGAAAAACGTTTATATTGATATTTGGCGACTGCACAGACAGAAATTGAGGAAGATCTGTTCGGGTTTAATAGATCTGCGTAACTCCATGTATTTGATTGTATCACGAACCACAGTTCCAGAATTATTACAAATTCTAAAATCGAAATTAATGTAAGTTTATAAAATAATATTAAATGCCTGTATGTAATGCTTTTTGTAGTTCTGCTCACCGTATTAGCACTATACAATGTATTTAATTAATCCAGCAATAAAAGCAATTCTTTTAGCAGATAAATAAAAAGTATAAAATAGAGACATATGATGAAAACCTCCGGGAGCGCTAATGTTGGCCAAGCCCGCTCAAGAATAACTTAAATGATTTAAGCAGCACACAGGGAAGTTCGCAGGAGGCACTACTTAATCACTAAACATCGTCGTAGCTCAGGCAGTTTGCACGAAATATTTGTAAATTATATACAGTAGCCTTCCTCGTGAGTTAGTCTATGTATTAGTGAAAACCGTACCAAAAGCATTACAGTAGTTCCTAAGATTAGCCCTTCATTTACAGACAGAAAAATGAGGCAGGGGGATTTAATCTGTAGCACGTATAGATTCTGGTGAAGCTTCTGTGCTGTCTAGTTGCGGCGCCTGTTCGCTTTATTGCTTTTCCTGCCATATACCACCTTTTCTGTAGCTGACCAGCCGGAAATATGCGTAGGATGAAATTTTGTGACAAGACAGTTTTGTATAGCTTATATGTGTTAGTTAAACATGGAACAGATATCCCTTACATAACAGCAATACAAAAATGTCTTTCACAAAATTTCGTCCTTCGCAAGATTAACAGTCTGGCAATATTGTAATCACAAGTACGGTAACTACCTCTGTCAGTAGATAGGTGGATTGCTGTGCAGTTGGTGTAGTGGCTAGCATGTTGGTTTCGTATGCATGGAGGTCAAGGGTTCGTTTCTGAGTAGAGGTGTATTTGTTTTTATTTGCCAGTTTCATTCTTCCGTATAATATGGAGTCTACACCGTTTCTTAGGCCTAATGTATCCGACATTTACATAATAGATATTTGGAAAGTGTTGGCAACGCACGTTGCTAGCCCCACTGGTGACGTAAGGCCAAAACAAAATGTAGTGGACCTGAACGTGACCAGACTAACAGTTGGTACTAATCGATGGGGCCATTGGGGGAGGGTACACAGAAAACAGGTTTGGAATCTGGTAGATGCAATGGTGTGAAACATTTCAAATCTATGACATGGAAGAGGCTTGTTTAAAAGATGGTTAGTGAAAACGACTGTAGTTCCATTTCTGCATTTGCAGTATGTAAGTGCACATGTTTTGTAGAAAACCCACTGTAATCGCTGTGTGACGATTAATACAATAGATACCGTATCACGCAGAATACATTTAGCAAATATAAACAAATACGCGTCGACGTAGAATCGAACCCTTGATCTCCTGCATACTAACCTATAGCGCTAGTCACAACAATATGCATATATTCTGAAAAAGTAGTTACCGTACACGCGATTACACTGTTGCCAGATTGCCAAACTTTAACGTCGATTTGCTGTCGGAAATATGCGCAGCACGAAATTTTTCTGAGAGATATTTTTGTAATGCTGCGAAGGCCAAGCTCGTGATTTTTTCTTTGCCGTTTTGTGTTTTTCGTGATTTCTGTAAATCTCTTCAGGCAAATGCCGGGATGGTTCCTTTGAAGGGGCACGGCCGGCTTCCTTACCCATCCTTATCTTATCCGATGTGACCGATGACGTCGCTGTTTGGTCCCCTCCCAGAAAAAAAAACCAACCGACCAACGTGCATATTAGTGGCTGATGACATTTCTATCAGTGTGTTTGTTGTTTCTTTTTTTCTCTGTGTCGAACATTCTTCCCACAAACACGTCAAAAACTTTACGACTTTTTTGTGTGGCCGTAACTGTACCACTAATTGGAGTACACCTGTCCGAATAGACTAACCGTTTTGTGTCCACTTGTCCACATTTCAGCATATAGTCTGCTGCCCACGGAAAATATGTATTAATGACGTGCTCTTGCCACACGTACGTGCAGGTACCGACTAACTTAAAATTATACGAGTTATAATAGCAATAATAATTAGTCTGCAAACGACTTAAATACAGCTGTAATATTGTTCACTGCCGGCCGCTGTGGCCGAGCGGTTCCAGGCGCTTCAGTCCGGAACCTCGCTGCTGCTACGGTCGCAGCTTCGAATCCTGCCTCGGGCATGGATGTGTGTAATGTCCTTAGGTTAGTTAGGTTTAAGTAGTTTTAGGTCTAGGGGACTGATGAGCTCAGATGTTAAGTCCCATAGTTCTTACAGCCATTTGTTGTTCAGTATGCCGTCATCAGTCACCAACAGAAAAATCATCAGACACTAACAGAAAAGAGCTCTGAGCACTGTGGGACTTAACATCTAAGGTCATCAGTCCCCTAGAACTTAGAACTACTTAAACCTAACTAACCTAAGGACATCACACAAATCCATGCCCGAGGCAGGATTCGAACCTTCGACTGTAGCGGTCAAGCGGTGCCAGACTGAAGCGCCCAGAACCGCTCGGCCACAACGGCCAGCAGTCACTAATAGAAATTCTGCGCTTATGCCTGTTGGTTGGTCAGTTCGCTTCAGGGAGGGGACCAAACAGCGAGGTTATCAGTCCCATCGGATAAGGGAAGGATGGGTGAGGAAGTTCAAAGGAACCATCCCGACATTTGCCTGAAGCGATTTAGGGAAATCACGGAAAACCTAAAACAGGATGGCCGGGCGCGATTTGGAATCGTCATCCTCCCATATGTGAGTCCTGTGTGATAACCACTGTGTCGCTTTGGTCGGCACACTTATACCTGTTACACCCTGTAGGCCTATATAGATTACACACTCATTACTAGTATAACTATAAACTATGTACTCAAACCCTCCTCGTGTATCAGTTCATCCATTAGTGACAGCCGTATAAAATCCATACAGTTGTTTCTGAGATCAGTCTTCATGTACAGACAGAAAAACACTGCAGAGAGCTTTCAACCGAGTTTTTTGACACTTAAACGTGTTGCCATACTAGGCTATTATTCTGTCTACAATTTTCGCTTACGATTTTTCTTTGATATAACTAAAATTTGTAGTTAACAATTAAAAATCAGTAAACCAACACACTGCAATTAATATGTCCATTTTTTAATTGCAAATGTCAACCACTAAAGCTCATGAAAATATGTGATATATTGAAAGATAACAACAGAAAATATCATGCAGCATCTGTTTTTCAGTGCAATATCTTATTTTAGATAACTGGAGACCCGTAAAGGGATCGCCAGAAGAAAACCCTGACATGATAGAAAATCCAGCAGTATGTCCCATAGCTCCGAATAAATCCTGACATTAAATTAACCAAAGTAATACGATCAACGACTGAGCAAATGGAATACCGCAGACTAGCACAAGAACGCTTAAATGCATGTCATACCTTCGCACCGTGAAACAGACGCAGTTTCGAGGGGAGAAACGAGGACAGAAACCGAGAACAGAGTGGTGTAGGCTAGAAGGCCCTACGATTAGGGACACCCACATCGCCGGCCAACCGCCAAGACCAGCCCCCAGCCCATGTTAAAAGATAGAGCCCTCCAGAAGAACAGTTTAGATCTTACGATAACACTAAAAGGGCCACACCAGCTGCAAGTTTTAGCGTGAGACTATATGCGTCTCTGTTAGGTAGCAAACATTAAAAAACATTGCCCCACCACGAAAAGTATAACGTTTCTCATTGGATAGACACAATTTCTGTAGGCGGATCTTAAGGTTAACATTGAGACGCTGATTGGTCAGTTGAAAACACATCCAGACACCTTTTTCTTAAACCAACTTCGGTAAACAGTAGTAAGGATAAGTTCGAGGCAGTTGCTACCGAGATGGCAAGGTGTGTGGAGCTGCGCAGCCCGCCGCCCCTGTCGCTGCCTAACCACCGACAAGGTAATGAACACATGCGATGCCACATAAGAGCGCATAAGGCTTCACTCATAACTGCAGAAGTCTTATCTGTTACATCCCCTTTTCACGTAATACTAGTGCCGATCGTCAATTAAACTTCGTGGTATTCACATTTGCTACTTGAAGTTAAAATCTGAAACGCAATGATTTTTCTGTTATATAATTATTGAGAAACCACATAAGCCACTGTAATTTACAAGTTAAATAAGTAATTGAAGATAATTGAGGGTCACTGCAGACCATTTTGATAGTTTTCTCTTTTATGAAACTTAACTTAAACCTAGATTATAGATGTGATATGGCATAGGTCATCCTTCGATCCGTTATAGAACTTGGAAACCCATTCAGGGAATATTCGTTCACATTTTTGTTGAACGCAGTTGGTTTTTATCATCCTGTATTAAAATATTTCCTGTTATCAATAGTGCAATTTATAAACAATATTTTGTGAGTAGAATAAAAATTCCAATGGTAAACTTGACTGCTTTTTCGACGCTATTTTACCAGCTAATTAAAAAATAGGAAAGCCTTGAACCCCTTCCACTAAATTTAGTTAGTATTAAGATTATTTTACAGGGAGTGCAGTGGAGCTGACGCTGAAATCATTAAGTATTTGATTATATCATCGCTAGTCTCACTGAACTCTTCTGAACTCTACATGTCATGTGTGATCAGGCGTCTCCTTACCAGCAACAGGTCCCAGGTTCAAACTAGTCAATTCCCTAAAAAACACGCTCAGAACGTCGTTGCTCGAAAGTGGTAGGGAGACATGACTTACAACAAACAGACACCACGCAGAATGTTAGAACGGGCTTGTGCACTAGTGTACACAAAATTTAAGTTTACCCCAGCAGAATCTTGTACCAAGGAAGGGGATGTTGTTATGGGCAGCCAGTATCCTCTTTCTGCAACACAGATTCACATGTGGATTAATATGGTTCTTTAATCACAAGAAGCTGCTAATTAACTTGAGTAGAGTCCATGTTCATGGCAAAAGTTCATCAATAACAGTCCTCTTGTAGACAATATCCGTAATCTCGGTATTACACTAATCTGGTCGCTGTGTACTGTGGTAACATGTGATGTGAACTGACTGACGCCAACTGGAATATGAGTTAGTGAGTCAGTGAGGTAGTCTCTCCGGTCAGGGGCAGCCTGAATACATGCTGTCGAGAGGGCGTTGGCAGCGTGTAGGTCGCGAGTCTATCTCTGGCCTCTCTCGTGAAGGCGCGTTTGAACGAGCGCCTACTATCGATCTTCGCGATGCATATTTGCCAACCGGTGTGCTTGGCGACAGCTTACTCCAGCACACCCCAGAAATGAGAAGCAGATGGAATTTTCGCGCTTCATATTGAAGTAGCGTCTCGACAGGTTTCCTACTCTTCATATTTGTCTGAAAATGGAATACTGTAATAGCATAAGGAAGAAAACCCAGACAGTAGAATCATCCAAAATACACTCATGGAAATTGAAATAAGAACACCGTGAATTCATTGTCCCACGAAGGGGAAACTTTATTGACACATTCCTGGGGTCAGATACATCACATGATCACACTGACAGAACCACAGGCACATAGACACAGGCAACAGAGCATGCACAATGTCGGCACTAGTACAGTGTGTATCCACCTTTCGCAGCAATGCAGGCTGCTATTCTCCCATGGAGACGATCGTAGAGATGCTGGATGTAGTCCTGTGGAACGGCTTGCCAGGCCATTTCCACCTGGCGCCTCACTTGGACCAGCGTTCGTGCTGGACGTGCAGACCGCGTGAGACGACGCTTCATCCAGTCCCAAACATGCTCAATGGGGGACAGATCCGGAGATCTTGCTGGCCAGGGTAGTTGACTTACACCTTCTAGAGCACGTTGGGTGGCACGGGATACATGCGGACGTGCATTGTCCTGTTGGAACAGCAAGTTCCCTTGCCGGTCTAGGAATGGTAGAACGATGGGTTCGATGACGGTTTGGATGTACCGTGCACTATTCAGTGTCCCCTCGACGATCACCAGTGGTGTACGGCCAGTGTAGGAGATCGCTCCCCACACCATGATGCCGGGTGTTGGCCCTGTGTGCCTCGGTCGTATGCAGTCCTGATTGTGGCGCTCACCTGCACGGCGCCAAACACGCATACGACCATCATTGGCACCAAGGCAGAAGCGACTCTCATCGCTGAAGACGACACGTCTCCATTCGTCCCTCCATTCACGCCTGTGGCGACACCACTGGAGGCGGGCTGCACGATGTTGGGGCGTGAGCGGAAGACGGCCTAACGGTGTGCGGGACCGTAGCCCAGCTTCATGGAGACGGTTGCGAATGGTCCTCGCCGATACCCCAGGAGCAACAGTGTCCCTAATTTGCTGGGAAGTGGCGGTGCGGTCCCCTACGGCACTGCGTAGGATCCTACGGTCTTGGCGTGCATCCGTGCGTCGCTGCGGTCCGGTCCCAGGTCGACGGGCACGTGCACCTTCCGCCGACCACTGGCGACAACATCGATGTACTGTGGAGACCTCACGCCCCACGTGTTGAGCAATTCGGCGGTACGTCCACCCCGCCTCCCGCATGCCCACTATACGCCCTCGCTCAAAGTCCGTCAACTGCACATACGGTTCACGTCCACGCTGTCGCGGCATGCTACCAGTGTTAAAGACTGCGATGGAGCTCCGTATGCCACGGCAAACTGGCTGACACTGACGGCGGCGGTGCACAAATGCTGCGCAGTTAGCGCCATTCG
Organism: Schistocerca serialis cubense; assembly: GCF_023864345.2. Lineage (NCBI taxonomy): Eukaryota > Metazoa > Arthropoda > Insecta > Orthoptera > Acrididae > Schistocerca > Schistocerca serialis. The sequence goes on along the minus strand of NC_064639.1, from coordinate 854,866,687 downwards.
ACGGCCAACACCGCGGTTCCTGGTGTGTCCGCTGTGCCGTGCGTGTGATCATTGCTTGTACAGCCCTCTCGCAGTGTCCGGAGCAAGTATGGTGGGTCTGACACACCGGTGTCAATGTGTTCTTTTTTCCATTTCCAGGAGTGTAGTATTAAATGTATGAGTAAGAAACAAAGAACATTGTGTCTTATTTTTTAATTTTGTTTCCCGTCACAGTTTCCGTATAACCTGTGCCAAATTTAGTCCTTATCTTCCTTGGCGCCAATGTTCTTAACTTGCTTTTTCAAGAACTGCATGGAGTTTACTGATTTTTCATTTGTTCTTTTTTTCTGCTCTGGTGTTGCGAAAGACAAGCATGTTCACCAGCCTCATCCATGTTTTCCTACCAGCCTCTATACTAACACGCTAAGACATCGCGTCTCTCCATCCGACTAGTCTTTTTTTTTTTTTTTTTTTTTTTTTTTTTTTTTTTTTTTTTGCTACACAGTCTCAACGAACATTTATATATCAGAAAATAGGATGAAGGGATATGAATGAACATTTACCTGAATATTGATTACGTGAAAAGGGCGATGGATCTTGAAACATGTTTCTTTGTGGTTCGCTTGAGAGACACAAACTGCCAGGTTACAGAACAATGCACATTTGTTTACACACAATCGTTGCCACCACGCTATTGTGATTGGTATGTGATACGAGATCAAAAAACTACAGTTAACACAAACCATGTCCGAGTAGTCAGAATGCAGAAAAGTGTGTGTTGTAAACAATACATATGCAAATTTTGAGCATTACAGCGATATAAATATAGTTTACTTCTTTTTCAGTGGCATGGCAATTAACGTGTTATCCCAATCTGTAGTGTGCTAATAGGCGGAATTAGTGAATGCTGAATTAGTAAGAAGGATCCATAATACCATTTTTGAGAGTCGCAAACGCGAGGTATGAAGCAGTTAGGCTTTCTTCCTTCGCGCACTATAACGATTTTCTATGCTGCGTATAAGAGTTTTGTCTTAGGTGATTCCGTTGAGCTTAGGTGACTCTAATGAGTGTCGGACTAGTGCTGTATCACGTGTGTGTGAGAAGGGAGATGGCGAAATCCGGTGCCGGCACATAGCCTACTTCTCCCTAATACTACCAAGGACGCTGCCGTGCTTAACGTCCGCATTCGTCGGACGGATCGCCGTGAGCAGCGTCCCATGACCTTAGTCGACGAAACACTTTAGAAAATTTTGAAATTTAATCCAGGAAGTTTGTCTAAGACCAGATGATCAGGACCTTTACGCCACCTTTTCTGGCCAAATATTGGCAGTGAAAAATTTTGTCACCACAAGGAATCGAACTGGCTACCGTCGAGCCGACCACCATTGCAGACGCGCTCGTCAGCGATCTCGGCTACGGAGGTATACTGGAAAAATTTAAACACCACAGAAATAGTGAATGTAGCTAAAATTGTGAATAAATGCTGATGATCAGACTCAAGCGTGCGATCTCATCGGTGGAACCCGACGCGTGGAGAGTTCGGCACCTCAAATTTAATAGGACGCGGATGAAGTTAAGCTGTAGACTTCTGCGCATGATTGTTTCAAACATGCGAAGTATGGGGCGGGCATGAAATACGCTGAGACGTGTTGGCACATTATTTTACAGATACTGTTATAGCCTCGTAGTAGGTTGTGTTGGGAAGGACGGAGGGTACCTGGACCTCCTTGACTCTACCGACATTTTATTTCAATAAAAGTGGATTAATTTACATTTCCCTCCTTTTTGGGGTTGAGGCACGACAAGTAAGGAGGACAAGAGGGACAGTTCTACTATTCATAAATTTTCCTAATGTTTTTACACTGAACATTTGGCTTTTCACAGTTCACATCGTTTTGACTTGATGCTATTTAATAACTTTGCATAAAAGCTTCCTGCCTTTTTAACATAGGATAGTGGGTGGATTCCAATGTACCGATTATGCTGGTAAGAGTAAAATTTTAGCTCGTATTTTCAGAAATAAGTAAATTATTTATGAATATTTCTTGAATTTAGTCACGCCTAAAACATGGGAACATTGCATGGACATCGCGCGTTTTCGTCATCTCTACTCCAGAAACCTGACAAATGACGCAGGCCGCGGTGGCCGAGCGGTTCTAGGCGCTTCAGTCCGGAACCGCGCGACTGCTACGGTCGCAGGTTCGAATCCTGCCTCGGGTATGGATGTGCGTGATGTCTTTAGGTTACTTAGGTTCACGTAGTTCTAAGTTATAGGGGACTGATGACCTCAGATGTTAAGTCCCATAGTTATCAGAGCCATTTGAACCATTTTTTTGACAAATGACATCCACAAGCACTTGAGATGCAATACGACTCTTGCGAATTTTGAGAATGAGGTTTAGTATGAGAAGAGACCTTTGTATTTGTATTAGAGTGATGAAAAAGCTTTGGAATAAGTTTGCAAGTATAAAGAGAGAAAAGAGACTGGACTGGAAAATCAGTCCTTACACACAAACTCATTTTTTAAATATAAAAAGCGTCAGTGAAAGTGAGTCGAGGAAGTACCAAGTAGGGAAAGGAGTAGGACAGGGCTGCTGCCTTTCTCCTACCATTTTCAGTCTGTACTGAGAAAATATGATTGCCGATGGCCCACTATATTTCAAGGGGATAAAAATTAGAAGATGAAGAATATGGTGTTTGAGGTTTTCAGACGACATGGTCCTTCTAGTAACGGATGAAAGAGAATCACAAGATATAGTGGACATCGTTAAACCTAAAGAAAGAGTTGTGGAATTAAACTTAATACGAAGAAGAGAAAAATAGTAGTACTAGGAGAAAATAAAAGGGTAGATATTATGCTGCACGGGGAAATGTTAGAACATGAACAAAGCTTTAAAACCTAGAAAGCAGGATTGAAAATTATTGGAAGAGAAGCACAGACATTAAAACCAGGATAGAAATGGCGAAAGGGACATTTTGTAAGAAAGGGAAAGTTTTCTGTAGCAATATTGATACAGATTTGCCGAAAAGACGAACAGAATTTTTCGTATGGAGTGTCCTCCTACATGGCGCTGAAACGTGGACAGTGAGGTAGAAGGATAGAGCAAGGCGGAGGCTTTCGAGAAGTGAACGTGGCAGAGAGTAGAAAGAATGAGTTGGATGAATAGAGCGGAAATTGAGAAGGTACTGAAAAGAGTTGGAGAGCAAAGGTAATTAACAGATATAATAAAAAGAAGAAAAAGAAACTGGATTGGGCATACATTAAGGAAGTTCGAGAGGCTTATAAAAACTCTTAGAGAAATAAGTTGAAGGAAAAAGAGGGCGAGGAAGGACGAGATATCAGATCCTGGATGATTTGCAGGATGATAGCCCGTGCAGAAACATTAAAAAGGTAGCAGTAGATCACAGAAAGTGGAAACGCAAAGGACCTGCTAATACAGCAGAAAAGTGATGATGATGACTCTAAAATTATCCGCAGAAGTTAGCCTATGTTTCTTGATAATATATTACTACAGAATAATTCTAAGCTAAATTTCGACGCTGTTACTTTTGAACGTCATTTTGATGCTTAACGGTTTGTTTCGAAAACTTGTTGCATTACTTGAGCTCGGAGCAGTGAGAGTACATAGTAATTCCTCGAAAGAGGTCATTAGGGTCCTTGAACATTGCGTGCTGGGTGCTTTGAGTCCAGGAATATGCATCGACCTCGGCCGTCTTCGATTATTATCGAAGGACGGCACGCGACCTACTAGTTCGTTGTCAAAAACTATTTCGAGGGAACCGGTGAATATATGCAGGGTGTAACAAAACGATGCTGCCGAAAATTCATGTCACTTTCTTTACATACAGAAGACGAAAGTTTGTTATATGGACTTGGATGCGGAAACACTTTATTCTCATGTTGGAACTTATTTCCTGTAATTAATCCTTGTACATTAATCACGACGAACACTCTACCTGATCTGCTAGAGGATGCACCTTTATCAGTGAGATGAAACTTATTTCATGCGTGATGGAGTAACTGCATCTCATTGTCGACGCCCGTCGGCCACTAAATGTCAGACTCCGGAACTAAGCCCTCTAGACTTCTATCTGTGGGACATTTGGAAACTGCTAGATGCAAGGATTCTTGGTGCTCGTTTTGTGGAAGGCAGTGTCACATGCGCATGGTACTACTGGTATACATCAGCGCATCTGAGTTTCGAATCGTTTGGCGATATGCTGGTGGACAGAAAACGTTGATTATTTGCTGATGACGCTGTACTGTACAAGAAAGGGTCGTCATTGACTAACTGAAGCTGGATACATGATTCTTTAATTCCTTGTGTATTCATCTATTTCAAATGTGTAATCTTGCGTTTATGAAACAGTAAAGTATAGATTCAGGCAGTCTGTAACGCAATTGTCATTCATTTGTTTCTTTTGAAGAGTCAACAACCGCACATTTCAGCCTAGTCAGTCAATCAGTACCAGCTGTCGTCTGTTAAGTAGTTTAATTCTTTAATTCCGTGTACGGTTCCCAGTTGTAATCTTGCGTTTTGGAAACTGTAAACTGCATATCCAGGCAGTACGCAGGACAACTGTCATTTCTTTTAACGACCAGCAACACAGCCCGGTAATGCGTCGGCCTCCATTGGTGACACGTCTGGAGGTAGCGAGTTGCATATTTAGCTTCCTCTGTGTACCTCTATAGTTTATTTCTTAAGTTAATAGTGCTGAGATGGACGGAATGGGTGCGTGCTGTGTGTGAAGGTGGTAGGAACTGGCCGCAGTCTTCTAAGCTGAAGGTGCTTTGGCAACGGTATTGATGCAGCTGCTTCTAGATGTAGCAGCGGCGGAGCATCTGGCGAATCGCATGGGGCACTTCAGTTGTCGCGGTTCTCTCTCTCTCTCTTTCTTTTTTTTTCTTTTTTTTTCACTCGAGGCGGAGGGTCAATCTGGAGGCTGGCAATGTGGCCTCGCTCATTCACCCTTTGCTCCTTCAGCAAGGTCCGAGCAGGCACACGAGGGGAGGGATTTGTCGGTTATCGGGAGCTCCACTGTTAAACGCATCATGGAGGCGCTTAGGGAAATATCAATCGGATTCAGAAAGAAATCCAATATGCACGCAGTTATCTCTTCCGGGGGATGTCATCCGAGGGGAAGTAGCCCCGCTTGCGGCTACTGAATGTGCAGGGTGCAGCCGTCTGCAAGTTGTGGCCCACGTCGGCACCAATGATACCGGTCGCTTTAATTCTGAGGCCATCCAGTACATACGGGCGGCTGGCCAAAGTGGTGAAGACTGATGACTATGTTGTTTAAAAAGAAAGAAACAAAAAAAAGGCGTTAGTCAGAGGTACTCTGATGAACGGTCGTCCGCCGGCACGGCACGGCACGCATATAGCGATATCAGACCGCGTTCAGAGTAAAGACACTTCGACTGCCAACATTTTATCGCCTAAGTTCTCGAATTCACTGCACGCCAGAAATTTATCGCGCTCAAATTATTCTTGAGACCTAGAGCTGGCTGAAACCAGAAGTGAAAACTCTAAATATTTAGCGAGTCATGAAACGTATACCGTAAAGACAGATTAGACGCCCTAGGAAGGGGAGTGTTCATTGCAGCCGACAAAAATATTGCCTCTATTGAGGTAGAACTTGAACCTGACTGTGAAGCTATCTGGGTGTGTATAGCTGGTCTAGGTGAAATCAAGTTAACTGTTGGACGTTTTCCGGACATCTGATTTCGCTGTGACAGTCTTAGATTCGTTCAAAGAAACACAGCCTCGTATTTTGACAACATCCGTCTTTGCCCTCTGTTACTCTGCAGCAGAATTTGTCTGTACTGTCTGGAGCAGCCCCAGTCGTGCCATACAGGCTGAAGTTGTTTAAACGAGACCTGCAGAATTATCACAGGCTACCTGAGATCATCTCCACTTCTAAACGTCTACTGCATAGCAACTATCCCCCCTCCCCCCCCCGGACATCCGTCGAGAATCTACTGCCCGACTAGAATAGAAAGAAATAAAGCAAGGAATCTAGAGACCCATTACTTGAATGGGTACTCAGCAACAACTGCCTCCTCAAGCAAGGGGAAGTTTCCTCCATACTACAGAAACCTTACTGAACAATCTTCAGCATTCATAGAATACTCTTGTCGTAACCGAGATCGCAACGTCACAGAATGAATGGTACCCGGTGAGAAAGCTGAGCGACATGGAGAACGCTCAACAGGCTACGATCTGGAGTCAATACAATACAAACCTGGAGAGAAGTGGGGATTTTCTTGAGACTGCATCCCGTGCGAATGCGGAGAAGAACAAACCACAGATCACCCCCCCCCCCCCCTCCCATTTGCAAACTGTGTCTAATTACATGCTCCCTAGTAGAAATTATGGCAGTAACTCATAAAGCCTGTGAAGTGGCTAAGTGTTGGTCATACAGCATTTAAAATGCGACTGTGTAACATCTGTCTGTAGAAGGCTTTTAGTGCTTGTATTACCAGACTGAAATTATCTATGTTATGTTATCCAATTTGGTTAGAACATATGGATGGTCTGAGGCTCAACAGGCTATATAAGTCAACTTTCGTTGGTCATTTGGCCCTAAACGGAAACCCAGAGTTAAGCATAGAAGAAAACAGAGATATTAAATGCTGCAGAAAAAGGAGTGCAAATGATTTTGTTAGAAGAATTAGAAATATATAACCACAAACACAATAAATGTGACAGTATCTTGAATGGCCAACTAGAATTAAAAAACTAAATGCACTTCCAAAATTTCATACAGATCCTTTAATTTGAAATGACAGAAATAATGATTAACTAACAAAGAAGAATTCTTCACTGATCATTACCAGAATCTTTCAAACCTAATTATTTAAATGTATAACCGCACAAAATTATCTGTACGACAAAGAAGTGTCTCTGCAGTAGCTCCAGATATGTATACACATATTACATTCTTCAGCACCTCAAATCACCAGCTGGTGAAAACAAATGTATCCACCACCTTGTATTCAGTTCAGTTAATTGATCAGCATGGATCATAAAAGAAAATCAAACATCTGTCTTACAATATGCAAGGACAGCTTTTCTTTTCATGAAGTAAGTACAATGTATAGAGGATATATAGTATAAGTGTATAGGTATATAATCACAAAAACTTTTTTGTATTTTAGGATGCAAATGTAAAACCTTTTGTAAACTATGCAACCAAAAAACTTTGTCATATATTAGGACACAAATGTAAAATTTGCAAAGAAGTCAACGCTACCATCTGACGATGGGCTCAGGCCCGAAACTAGTAACGGTACAATAAAACCATTTCAAAAGCAACTTGTGATGGTTGCAGTATTTCCGACAGTGTAATTATCTGTGTACTGTTTTCATTATGTGATGTATGTTTTCCGACACGATTACATTAAAATTCAAGGAAAATCTACTCGCAGTTGGGACGTCTCTGGGTTCACTGCAGGAGATACGGACAGGCAGTCTTGTGAAGTACTTTTGAACACGTGTTCCGATATCTGTCTTGAGTAGCTAGTTCGGCAGCCCACACGCAATGGAAATATTTTAGACATTTTAGCTACAAACAGGCCTGACCTTATCGACTGTATCAGTATAGAGACAAGGATTAGTGATCATGATGTCATCATAGCGACAATAGTTACTAAAGTTAATAAACCAATGGAGAAGGCTAAGAGAATATTTTTGCTCGAAAGAACACATAAGCAGTTGTGAGGATCCCAATTAGACAATGAATGGACATCATTTGGCTCTAATAAGATGGACATAGAGAAATTATGAGCAAAGTTTAAACGAATTGTAACTAGCGCTCTGGAGACGTATGTGGCGAGTAACTGGATTAAGGACAGGAAAGATCCACTGTGATTTAAAAACAAAATTTGAAAAATGCTGAGGAAGCAAAGACTGTCTCTCTCTCGGTTCAAAAGACAACGCGCAAATGACGACAGGCAAAAGTCATTAGAGATTTGTGCATCTACAAAAAGTTCGATGCGCAAAGCAAACTACTGCCACCGTGATACCTTAGCAAAAGGACTGTCAGAGAACCCGAGAAAATTCTGGTCCTACGTAAAATCTCTAGCGGGTCGACGGCTTCTATCCAGTCATCCAGGAACAGTCTGCTGTGACAATTGATGATAGCAGAAAAACGGCTGAAGTTTTAAATTTCGCGTTTAAGAAATTGAGGAGGAAGGAGAATGGTTACAAACAAACCGTAGATTGACCATAGCACAGACTCGCGTGTGGAGGACATAGTTATAGACATCTTTGGGTATAGAGAAGTAACTGAAGGAGTTGAAAATAAAGAAGCCGCTACGTCCGGATGGAAACTGAGTTCCGTCTCGCAATTGCTACGCTACGGCATTAGCTCCTTTCATAGCTTGCATTCGTCGCGAGTCTCTCGCCCACTACAGTCCCAAGCGACTGGAAAAAAAGGGCTGGCGACCCGTTTATAGCCGGCCGTTGTGGCCAAGAGGTTCTAGGCGCTTCAGTCTGGAACCGCGCGACCGCTACGGTCGCAGGTTCGAGTCCTGCCTCGGGCATGGATGTGTGTGATGTCCTTAGGTCAGTTAGGTTTAAGTAGTTCTAAGTTCTAGGGGACTGATGACCTCAGATGTTAAGTCCCATAGTGCTGAGAGTCATTTGAACCATTTGAACCCTTTTATATAAGAAGCGTAAAAGAGCAGATCCGGAAAATTACAGACAAATACCCGTATCATCGGTTTGCTGCAGAATTCTCGAACATATTCTCAGTTCGAATAAAATAAACCTCCTTGAGACAAAAAAAAAAAGCTTTTGTCCTCAAATCTGCAAGGTTTCAGAAAGCATCGTTCGTGCGAACTAAACTTTCCCCTGTGGACCATGGATGAAGTGCTACAGGCTGATTCCATATTCCCAGATTTCCAAAAAGCGTTAGGCACAGAGCCTCTCAGCAGACTGTTAACGAAGGTACCTGCGTACGGAATAGGTCTCCACACATGTAAGTGGCTCGAAGTCTTCTTAAATAGCTAAATTGTCCAGTCACATTAAAATGACCATCTGTCAAAGGCCCGAATAGCCATCTTTTGCAGCGCGGACCACTGCAACACTTCCAAGAGGAGAGTCATAGAAGTCCTGGACAGGGCTATGGAGCCATGCCGACTCCAGTCCCGCACACAGCTGCCCAAGGTATCTCGGTTGAGGATTCACGGCGCGGACAGTCCGATCGAGGTGCTCCTAAGGATTTTCTATTACGTTTAAATTCTGGGTGTTTGGTGGCCAGGGGAGTATGGCACACTCATCCTGGTGCCCTTCGAAACACGCACGTACACTGCGAGCTATGTGACCATTTGCATTGTCCTACTGGTAGATGCCATCCCGCCGAAGAAAAACAAACTGCATGTAAGGATGGACGTGGTCTCCAAGGATACATACTTGTGTTGATCGATTGTGCCTTCCAGAATAGCGAGATTACCCAGGGATTGGCACGAAACATTCCTCATACCATAACGCTCCCTATTCCGGCATGAAGCCTTCCGACAATTGCTACAGAGCATAAAACATGATTCATCTGAAAAGGCCTCTAGTCGCCACTCACTTTGCTTTTCACAATATATATATAAATGACCTAGTTGATAGTGTCGGAAGTTCCACGCGGCTTTTCGCGGAAGATGCTGTAGTATACAGAGAAGTTGCAGCATTAGAAAATTGCAGCGAAATACAGGAAGCTCTGCAGCGGATAGGCACTTGGTGCAGGGAGCGGCAACTGATCCTTAACACAGACAAATGTAATGTATTGCGAATACATAGAAAGAAGGATCCTTTATTGTATGATTATATGATAGCGGAACAAACACTGGTAGCAGTTACTTCTGTAAAATATCTGGGAGTATGCGTTCGGAACGATTTGAAGTGGAATGATCATATAAAATTAATTGTTGGTAATGCGGGTGCCAGATTGAGATTCATTGGGAGAGTCCTTAGAAAATGTAGTCCATCAACAAAGGAGGTGGCTTACAAAACACTCGTTCGACCTATACTTGAGTATTGCTCATCAGTGTGGGATCCGTATCAGGTCGGGTTGACAAAGGAGATAGAGAAAATCCAAAGAAGAGCGGCGCGTTTCGTCACAGGGCTATTTGGTAAGCCTGATAGCGTTACGGAGATGTTTAGCAAACTCAAGTGGCAGACTCTGCAAGAGAGGCTTGCTGTTCAGGTTTCGAGAGGGTGCGTTTCTGGATGAGGTATCGAATATATTGCTTCCCCCTACATATACCTCCCGAGGAGATCACGAATGTAAAATTAGAGAGATTCGAGCGCGCACGGAGGCTTTCCGGCAGTCGTTCGTTCCGCGAACCATACGCGACTGGAATAGTGGCACGTTAAGTGCCCTCCGCCACATACCGTTGGGTGGCTTGCGGAGTATAAATGTAGATGTAGATGTAGTGAGGTCCATCTGCGGTACATCCGCACAATATTCCAGCCTTCATCAACCAGGAACAGCGGTCAGCATGGGCACATGAATCAGGCGCCTGCTGCGGAGGCCCATACGCAGCAATGTTTGCTTAACTGTCGTTGAGGAGACACCGTTGGTAGCGTCTTGGTTCGTCTGGGCTGTTAGTTGCTCAATAACCGCAGGTCTATTAGCCAGTACACATTTCGGCAGCCATTGTTCACACTTGTCATCTATGACCCGTTGTGCACCACACTGCCTTTGCAACGATTTTGGATGGCGCTATTTTGCCATGCACAGTATACCTTAACGACGGCGGCAAGCGAACAGCTTACAAACATAGCCGTTTCAGAAATGCTTCTATCCTTGGTTGAAAAGCCAATTGATCACACCCTTTTTGATGTCAAATAAGTCGCTCTGTTTCTGCATTACGACAACGACTACGCTGTTTCCCTGCCGTCCGTCTCTCCTCGACGCGCTTTATACGGGGTGTAACAAGAATGTACGATACGAATCGCAGGACACATTCCTCACACGTAGACGAAGAAATTGTGTTATATGAAAATGGGACTGGAAACGCTTTGTTTCCTTGTTGCAACTCATTTTCTCCAGCTCATCATTCATGCGAAACACACACGAACAGAACTCACTAGCATCCCATATGCAACTCTTTGTCACAGGGGATGTTCAATATCCCACCCATGGGCTCTGATACATGCACCAACCCCAGTCGTAGTGAATTTTGGATGCGTTGATGTATCCCTGGAGTAATGCATATGGTTTCGCAGCCTTCCATAATACGGGCACGGAGACTCCGAACATCCTGTACTGAGGTTCCATACACAAGAGCTTTCAAATGCCCCCACAAATAAAAGTCCAGTCTGAATAAAATGAGAAGGTGCTCCTTCGTGCATGAAGTACACATTTTGTCGCACAGCGAGCTAAAGACACATCTGCTAACAGATTATTTAGAACATTCTCTGTGAAATTATGATAACTTCGTCTATTGGGCCTGGATGGAAGAAAGTAAGGCCCTACCAAACAGTCACCATTAATTCCAGCTAAACACTGACAGAAAACCTTCGATCAAAGATTTGCTTCAACAGTTGTGTGAGGACTGATGTCTGTCCATACGTGTCGATTGCGAAAATTTGCCATCTGATCTCAGTGAAATGACGCAGCACTGAAAGCGTCATTGCACTAAAATTAGGATTGACACTCTGTTGAATAAACCAATCAAGAAGAGTACTCGTGGAGGAAAATGAGCTGCTGATAGTGCCTGCACAAGCTGGAAATCCTATGGGTACAGCTGGTCCTCGTGTAACATTCACCAGACAGTCATGTGACCATCATCCAGAGCTGCAGCTACATGTCTTGTGCTGACACTAGGGTCGTCGTCAACTGCATGAAGAATTTTCACCTCCCGTTGCCGTGTCCTTGTTCTTCTAGGCCACCAGCGGTCGCTAGTATCAGCTTTGGTGCTCCACGTTCCCTAAGACGACGAGCAATGGCTTAAAACGTTTTCCTATTGGGGCACCTTCGTCCCGGAAATCTCCCCCGGTACAAATGTTGAACGCGGGCGCCACTGCCATAAACTAATCTGTACATCAAATGGACATCTGCCATCTCTGCATTTGTGTACACTGCCACTGCAGGAGCCAAGTCTATGGATTAACTTCACGTAGTAATCCGTGTGACTGCAACGGTCGTACTGACCGCTGGTGCAGTTGATGTTACCTTTAAACAAGCAATGACGTACGTCGCATGGCAACGAGGACTTGTAAAACAAAACACTGGCGTTGCACAACGTAACCACACGTCACCAAGAGTGCATGATCCCCCCTGGACTTTAACGTTCTGTTCTAGTGTAATTCTCATGATTAATGAGTTGGAGAAAATGAGTTGTAACATGGAAACTGATGTGTCGACAGAAGTGCCGACACAGTGTGGTTTGAGGAGACCGAAATACACGCTATAAGCTCACGCAGGATGGCGTGAGGTCTGAAACAGGATACGTAATGAATGCTATAAAGAAAAGTACGTAGCTTCTGGAATACTTAACTTTAATCCATCCTTGGTACATCGCTATTGACGATACAAGTGAGACTCTATAGTTTCAGACAATATACTGCTAATGGCGCCTTGCTAGGTCGTAGCCATTGACTTAGCTGAAGGCTATTCCAACTATCTGCTCTGCAAATGAGCGAGGCTTCGACAGTGTGCATCGCTAGCTACGTCGTCCGTACTACTGGGGCGAGTGCTAGTACGTCTCTCTAGACCTGCCGTGTGGTGGCGCTCGGTCTGCTATCACTGAAAGTGGCGACACGCGGGTCCGACATGTACTAATGGACCGCGGCCGATTTAAAGCTACCACCTAGCAAGTGTGGTGTCTGGCGGTGACACCACAGAAACAACATGTCTCTAACCCGTGTTTACGTAAGTTATTTTCTTCGTCTACGTATGACGAATGTCTCTTGCAGTTTGTGCCGCGCGTTTTCGTTACATCCTTATACCTTTCATTGCCAGTGCTGCCACCTGCCATCTGTGAGTAGTTATTACACGTTCATGTCGAACATAGGCGGTGGTCACATTAATGTGACCAGACCATGTAATAGAACCCAGTGCGCTGTCCACGACGGCAAGTGATCATCAGAGACAAGGGTATCGTCAGGAGCGCTCCAGGGAAGTGTGATAGAAGTGGTATTATTCTCTATACACAGAACATAAAAAATGATCTGACAGGAAGACTGGGCCACCAGACTGTAGCTGCCGATTATGCTATAGTGTACGGGAAGCTGTCGTCGTTGAGAGATTGTAGGAGAATACAAGATGACTTATAAAACATTTCCAGTTGGTGTGATAATGGCAGATAGCTCTAAATATAGAAAAATGTACATTGATTCGGATGAGCAGGAAAAACAATTCCGTAATGTTCGAATACAGCAGAATTAGTGTGCTGCTTGACACAGTCCAACGATTACATATCTAATCGTTGCGTTGCAAAGCGATATGAAATCTAACGAGCATGTGAGGTTTGCAGCAGAATTCTAGGAAAGTGTGGTTCATCTGTGAAGAAGACAGCATAGAGGATGCTAGTGTGATGTACTCTTGAGCACAGCTCGACTGTTTGGGATCAGCACCAGCTCCGATTAAAGGAAGACAGCGAAACAATTGAGAGGCGGGCTGCTAGATTTGTTACCGGTAGGTTCTCACAATACGCAGATAGTAGGGAGATGCTTCGGGAACTCAAATGGGAGTCATCGAAGGGAAAGTGACATTTTTTGTAGGAACACTGTTGAGAAAATTAAGAGAACCAGCATTTGAAGCTGAATGCAGAACGGTTCTACTGACACCTACGTACATTTCGCTTAGGGCTCACGAAGACAAGAGAAATTATGGGTGGTGCGGAGGCATATATATAGTCGTTTTCCCCTCACTCTATTTGTGAGTTTAGTAGGAAAGGAAATGACTAGCAGTGGTGTGAACTAATCTCCGCCACGCACCATGCGATGGCTTACGGCGTATGTATGCAGATAAAGATGTAGAGTCATCGGTGTGTCATTAATCTCTATGGTCACACTTTGGTTTTTAATGTGTTTAATTTTGTTGCCTTTCCAATCCATGTGTATACTGTATCTTTCAAGATCATAAAGAGTGTCTTCCAGTTGACCACATCAAATGATGTAAATCAGTAAAGGCGTTGTCAGTATTAGTATTAAATTTCAACTTTAGGGAGATTTACTTCAGCTTTTAGCTGTATTTTGCGTTTTTTACTTTTTTCCCTTGGCGTACTTTTGCTGCATGGGTAACTAGGTCTATCGGTACGCAATTGGAGAAGTCTATCGTGTTCCATTGTTCATAAAAGAGTACTGCCTAATTTTCTACAGAATCAAGTGGAATAGATACCTAATCGTACCTAATGGTACTTCATTATGACCTGGATCTGTGAATCGTTTCTAACGACCATTAAGAGAAATTAGAAGACCACGGTAATCGACTCTACTAGCAGATCATTAGCAGCACTTGGCCCATGTGCTGAAGATCTACACGATTCACTGGTTCACGTGGAGCCATCGTAAAATGGCTTACTCGATGTTTTTGCGGTAGGGAAGACTCTAAAGAACCTATTCCAGTTTGAGACGCGAACGCAAGAGCCTGAAGAGATGTGCAGAGAAGGGAAGGAAAGGGAAGACGACCCCGCGCGCGCTATCACAGCCGCACGTGTTGGTGACACTGCAGGATGCCGTGCAGATAAGATGGACCGGGCGCGCCGTTAGCGTCCAACCGTGCACACTGCTGTCCACTGAGATGTCCGGAAGTTGTGGGTGCGGGCAAAGTGCTACTTCGAGCGGATTCCTGTCTCGTCGGTTCTCTGTCCTCGGAAATTTCGTTACCAGACTGGATCCCAGTTGCAGATAATGATATCCACAACACAGCCAGCTTAGTCACTTCGCTTTGCCTTCCCTCAAAAATCAAGAATTTGCACAGCCAGAAGCTCTTTTCACGTCGAGATAAACCAATCTGTACGCTGTCTCCACATTTTTCCGAACTGATAAAATTTCTAAGCGTCCTACTCCGTAGCTGAACTGTCAGCATGTCTATCACACGCAGGGCTCAGATTCGATCCATGGCATTGCCAAGAGCTCATTTCTTGATGAAACTGCGCAAACGTGGTACACTCTGCCTCGTGAAGACGACTGATGAAATATTTTCAAGTAGTGCCATCTGAGGCGATCCTTACATCCTACGCTATTACAACGGCTACTTGGAAAATGAAGTCCGGTCGGTCGCGTAATGGAAACCACTGTACAAATCAAACATGTTTTACCAGCAACAGTTTGGTACACCTGCCATCTACTTCTCTACACTTGTCGTAGCGGTGTATCAACTTTCCAGTAATCTCGTCATAAAAGGCAGCCGCCTCAGCTTTCCTCTACTTCTCTTCGTCGGTCCGCCTTTCGTTGTCTGTGCCAAAATGTTGTCTTTATCGACAGCGGTTCATGTGATCAGAGATGAACATCAGAGGGAGCCAATACGAACTATATAGTAGGTGATCAAACACTTCCAATCGAAAACACTGCAGTTCAAAATGGTTCAAATGGCTCTGAGCACTATGGGACTTAACATCTGTGGTCATCAGTCCCCTAGAACTTAGAACTACTTAAACCTAACTAACCTATGGACATTACACACATCCATGCCCGAGGCAGGATTCGAACCTGCGACCGAAGCGGTCGCGCGGTTCCAGGCTGTAGCGCCTGTGACCGCTCGTCCACCCGGCCGGCATCAGTTATTTGAAATTCGACTTCAAAAAAGTTTTTAGTGAGAGAATCTGTTCGGTGCAGCTGTGGTTCGGACAAATCTTTTTTATATATATATATATATATATATATATATATATATATATATATATATATATATATATATATTGTGGCAAATAAAATAATGGTTCAATAGCTTTAAGCTTCTCGAGGACACCTGTAATTTTGTGTTTGACACTTGTCTGGCTGAAACTCCAATTGTTCGCTGGACATTGTAATTCGGATTCAACAATGACTGATTTCTTCATTGTGATTGGCGTCTTTAGCCAAAACACCTACTTGTTAGTTTCCATTATTACCGCAATATGGCATTATCCAGTAGTGACTGAAGCCCTACAGACGTTTGTGAAATAATGTTAGCAGAATACCCAGCTGGTTGATTACTTCTTTATCTGTATAAATGCCCCAGAAGACTGTATTCTGATCTGGAATCCTTTGTGATGATGATTGTTTCTTCCATTTGTTGGTAAGCATATTGAAGACCATGCATAGTGGTTGTCATCTCTGCTACTGTAATTGTGGTAGTCGGTGGTAATTACGATTTTCCGCTGCTTTTGGAGGTAATATCCCAGATAGTGTATGCACATAGTTCTTCACGTAGCTTAGGGAAACAGGAGCACACTTTGAAAGTTGTCATTAACCTCCGGGAGAGCAGAACTCTTACCGCATGTCCCTCTATACTGATATTTAAGGGTAATTAGTTGCCCACGCTTGATACCTGGTTAAAATAGCAGATTTGAAAATAGCAAAAATCGTATCTATCTTAAAACCAAATAAGCAAATAACAAACCTTAAAGATACTGAACCATTATTTTACTTGCCACAGTAGATATATACTTTTCGAAAAAATACTGTATAATAGAATCAGCCCAAAATTTTCCAAAACATGTCTGCTGACCTGGTAAGATCTGTCCGAACCACAGTTGCGCCGACCAGACTCTCTCACTAAAAACTTTTTTTGATGTCGGATTTCAGACAGGCATCAACTGTGTTTATAGATCTAACAACAGCTTATGAGACGGTGGGGAGGCAAGGGATAGTATCCAAACTGATGCGAGTCATACCATATCTTAAAATCGGGAACCTCACCAGTGCTATGTTAAACACAAAAACTTCCAAATTCTAATGATCGATAAGATGAGCCCTCAACGAAGCTTAATAACGGGTCAGTACAAGTCCCTCTTCTGTTTTCCATGTATATTGCAGACATGCCTAAAATAACATAAAGGAAATTAGCATACACTGATGGCTAGGCTCTCGCTGCGAGCCAGAAAGGTCTGGGCATTACTGTTTCTGTCTTTTTGGCAAACTGGAAGTTACAGCCGGGTGCTGCCAAAACAGAATTCACCAGTTTCCATCTCAACAATAAGCTCGTCAAAAAACAAATGAAGGTATATTTTGAAGAGAAACAACTGACGCATAACGAATGTCAACGTTATCTCGGAACCATTCTTGACCGGCCGCTCATCTGAAACTGCCCCCAAGATGAAGACAACAAATAACGTCTTGCAGAAATTTTTGGTACGATGTGGTGTTCATAAGCTTCATCACTAAGAACTTCTGCTCTTGAAGTGGTGTACTCTAAGGCAGAATATTGCGCTGCAGTCTAGATTAACAGCCCATACACCAGACTCGTCCACACGCAGATCAACCAGACCACGCGTATCATCACAGGAACATCAGTAAAATTCTAGCCTT
This sequence comes from Schistocerca serialis cubense, assembly GCF_023864345.2. Taxonomy (NCBI): domain Eukaryota; kingdom Metazoa; phylum Arthropoda; class Insecta; order Orthoptera; family Acrididae; genus Schistocerca; species Schistocerca serialis. The sequence goes on along the minus strand of NC_064639.1, from coordinate 854,849,255 downwards.
CTGGTTACCTATTCTCAACCATTTTTGGGTCTAGAACTTGCTCTCAAGCGGTATTTCACAAAATAGTTGACAATCCTTATCTCCCCGTCATGAGAAAATTCCTGTACTCTATAAAAGCAGAATTCACCCTCGTTACCCTCCTCTACGAGGTCCAAAATTATTGATGGACAACAGAGTAACGTAACTGACCGATGGGCAGAAATATGGCAGAACAGTGTTACCACAGAATGGCTTAAAATGCCCTGCATCTCATCCAGGCCACCATGTTTTGAAGAGCACCGCAAGATCTGGTTGTGCTCAACAGAATAAGGACCAATAGTGAAATATGCGTTGACTAACTGTACAAATGGGGATCAACAGCATTTCCGAGCTGTGATTGTGGTACAGGACAACAAATTGTTCAACATATCAAACGCGCCGGACCAAACTGATCGTTTCCTGGGATCCGAAGGAGTTCCCGTCGGCAGTTAAATATGCTGGAAATTTAATTAACTTGTAATGAGTTTTGCCGTGTATTAAATATGTATATGTATTGTTAAAGAATAAAAGTTTTTCTTGTGCGATGCGATACCAGCCATACGCTAAATAAAGAAATAAAAAGTAGAATTACATTTTTTTGTCATATGGGTGCAGCCATTAAACATACAATTTATGAATCGTATCAGCATTTATGTGCGTGCTTGAAAGTGTATAAGACAGATACTTTGCTTGTCGAGAATGATGGAGGATGGGATACTACCTATGTTTACGTACGTGGGCAACCTGAGAGAGGAATTTGGGGATAGGGAAAATAGTTTCGCCCAATCCATGTGTAGCGTGCCACTCAGAAACGCATTGATTGCACGGAGAATTTAGACTGTTTCCCGTAACCTCACAGGAGCATTTACGGTCGGTAGATTGGTACATTTGATCACGAGTGTGATGGTATTACTATTACTGGAGGGGCTCAACCAATGAGAATGCCTGTGGCTGACACATACTCCCAGCATTCTGCAGTTACAACACCTAAATCCTTATCCAAGGGGGGTTCTTGATTCTCGATTCCCGTTTGATATAGGAACAAGGGGTAAAAGGTTTTTGGTGGCCGCCGGACCAGCGGCCACTTGTACAGCCACTCGAACATCGGTCTTTCGGTGACTATGTTACGATATATTAAGTAAGGTTTAAACAAGGAGCCAGAGCTGGTGCCGAGGCAGATTGTGCGTATCGATTAATTCCTTTTGCAAAAGATGGTACTGGGCTGAAATTAAATGCTCAGCTAATTGCTCCATTTGTATATCGCCGTTCGGATTTTATATGCAGATGCGCGCAAAAAAACAAGTTTTTCTGGGAGGTCTTTGAAGCACGGCGCGTCTATTCCACGAACTTGTACGAATCGATTCAGATAAATGGATTAACTGAAAACGATTTTTTTTATCCAATAGTCTTTATCCGTTATCGAGATACGAAGCTTCAAAGTCCAGCTAAATGTATCGTGTACAGTTTATTCTTACGTGAACTGAATGCCCGGAAACGGTTTAAAGTGACACAAATAAACAAGAAATGCATTCGTACGGTAAAATTAAAAACTCGCTCTCAAAAATCTAGCTTAATCCTAATTTTATGTGAAAAAATCTGTGAATTTTTTTATGCGCGCTGCTTATGTGCATCACAGTTGTCCGAATAGGTTCACATTTTTTTAAGAAGGCAGACAAATACATATAATTGATGGTCGTCCTGTCGTTTTGTGAAAGCTTTATCCGTAGCCACGATATAACAAATATGGTTCGAAAGAAAATAAAGGAACCTATATCGCATCAGCCGTCACTCGTAAACAAAAATCGAAATCGGTTGCCAAGCTATGTGCGCTCTAACGTCAAAATTGTGGTAGAGTAAAAGTTGGGAATCAGAATGAAAAATGATCCTATCATAACACAAAAAAGGCGAATATTTCCTGGGCGGAGTTCGGGATGTAAAAGAAGGGAACTAGCTTTTTCACTTATCTGCCAGCTTCGAGGACATTTACATTAAAACATTTTGACATACTCGCGCTTTTTTATTTTTATTTTTATTTATCTTTTTTTTTTTTTTTTTTTTACGAGTTAACCATACTTCTCCAGAGCAGTGAGCTCTCTTATCTGCAAGGTATTGGCAAACGTGCATCTTGCAATTTATAGGCTTAAGTCATTGATCCTGTACCCAAAATCCGGAAGATTCTCCCGTCATGCCAAACAATATATAATACCATATTGCTGAAGAGCATACACGTAATAGCTAAAATAATTTTTCTGGGGGAATAAAATTTCTTGGGGTGGATTTATTCCTGGGTGCTGACATCATGTCTCATTTTACTTTACTTGACATTGAGTTTTATATTATATGACATGGGTACTAATAGAAACAAGTAAAAAAGCGCGAATACGTCAAGATATTGTGATTTAAGAGTTTTTGAAGCTGCCAGATAAGTCGAAAAGTTAGGTCCCTTCTTTTGTATCACAAACTTGCCCAGGACATATTCGCCTTTTTATGCTATGATAGAAACATTTTTCATTCTGGTAAAGTGTAAAACTTAAAAATATCTTCAGTTAGGTAAGGAAGATGGAGCGCTTCATATATATTATATTCAGCTGATGCCACTCCATTACCATTAGAATGCTTAGAGGTACCTAGCTGCGAGAATGTCGATTGGTACGCTTCACCTGTTGTTCTAAATAGTCCTAGACATTTTCTATGTGATTAACGTAGGATGCTTTAGCTGACCAGTCGAGGAACTGTAGGATGCCTGCGTGTGGAAGATGCGAGTGTCCAAAGTAAAGTCGTAATGGAGATGCATAAAAAAAGGGAACACTTGTTCACTTAGGATGCTGAAATAAACATCTTGGTTCACGTCCACGGTCACCTACATGAGTAGTTTCAAGTCGTGGAACGAGATCACCCGCGGAAGATCACAGAACCACCTCCGTCCTGAACTACACTCTCTTGTCTAATTCGGTTAGCCAAACACTCCATTTGCCCATCGGTGCACTCGACGCCTACCACCGTTTGAAAAGAGGTAAAATCGTGACTCGTTTGACCACACAACACACCTCCTGTCAGCTAATGCTCAGTATCTACTCTATGTGAACAAAAGTATCCAGATACCCCCAAAGACATACGTTTTTCATACTATGTGCATTGTGTTGCACCTACTGCCAGGTTATCCATGTCAGCGGCCTCAAGAGTCATTAGAAATCGTGAGAGAGCAGAACGGGGAGCTCTGCGGAACTCACGGACTTGGAACGTGGTCAGGTGATTGGGAGCCACCTGTCTCACACGTCTGTACGAGAGATTTCTCCCTCCTAAACATCCCTAGGTCCACTGTTTCCAATATGATAGTGAAGTGGAAACGTGGAGAGACACGTACAGCACAAAAGCGTACAGGCCGACTTCGTCTGTTGACTGACAGAGACCGCCGACAGTTGAAGAGGGTCGTAATGTGTAATACACAGACATCTATCCAGACCATCACACAGGAATTCCAAACTGCATCGGGATCCACTGCAAGTACTCTGACAGTTAGGCGGGTGAAGAGAAAACTTGGATTTCATGGTCAAGCGACTGCTCATAAGCCACACATCACGCCAGTAAAGTTGAACTATGCATCGCTTGGTGTAAGGAGCGAAAACATTGGATGACTGAACAGTGGAAAAACGTTGTATGAAGTGACGAATCACGGTATACAATGTGGAGATCCGATGGCAGGGCGTGGGTATGGCGAATGCCCGGTGAACGTCATCTGCCAGCGTGTGTAGTGCCAACAGTAAAATTCGGAGGCGGTGGTGTTATGAAGTGGTCGTGTTTTTCATGGAGGGCTTTGCAGCCCTTGTTGTTTTGCGTGGTGCTATCGCAGCACAGGCCTACATTGAAGTTTTAAGCACATTCTTGCTTCCCACTGTTGAAGAGCAATTCGGGGATGGAGAATGCATCTTTCAACACTATAGAGCACCTGTTGGTAATGCACGGCCTGTGGCGGAGTGATAACACGACAATAACATCCCTGTAATAGATTGGCATGCACAGAGTCCTGATCTGAATCCTTTGGGATGTTTTGGAACGCCGACTTCGCGCCAGGCCTCACCGGCCGACATCGTTACCTCTCCTCAGTGCAGCACTCCGTGAAGAATGGGCTGCCATTCCCAATGAAACCTTCCAGCACCTGATTGAACGTATGCCTGCGAGAGTGGAAGCTGTCATCAAGGCTAAGGGTGGGCCGACACCATATTGAATTTCAGGATTACCGATGGAGGGCGCCACGAACTTGTAAGTCATTTTCAGCCAGGTGTCCGGATACTTTTGATCCCGTAGTGTATCTTGTTTGGCCCACTGAAGATATACAGCATTATTTGCTGCTATGAGGAACAGTTCCAGTCGTCCATTGCATGCAATTCGTTTCAAAATGTACGCTCGGAAACTGGTTAATATGGACCTGCATGCGCTGAGAGTAGCTATTTGCTTTGGATTTAAAATCGACTGTCAATGACGAAGAGTGACACTCATCTCTGGTCCCTGATCTTTTTACGCCCACTTTTCTTACGCCGTGTTACACAGATATGAGCGGTACACCATTTGTTGTAGACAGGCAGAGCATTCCTCGTTGACATATTAACAGACTGATGTGGTTATGAGCACGTCCAAAAACGATAGCCACCCTCTGCCATTCTGTCACGTCTCTACGTCCACCCGTCTTACTGTGCTCATTTCATACAACGTACTGGCGGACACAGGTGCAACAAAAATGAACGGCAAAAATTGCAGGGCACATCCCTCACACGTAGACGAAGAAATTATGTTTTATCAACATGTCTGAAACACCTTCTTTCCATGTTACAATTCATTTTCTCCAACTCATTAATCATAGGAAACACACAAGAGTAGCACGTTACAATCATGAGCAGATGTCCATCCTCACGCAACTGTTGAAACAAGTCATCAACAAAGATCTTCTGTCAATGTTTAGGCCGGCATTGTTGCTGGCTTCTTGGTAGGGCCTAACTTTCTTCCACCCAGGCTCAACGGACAATGTTATCATAATTTCGTAGAGAATGTTCTACCCTATCTGTTAGCAGATGTGCCTGTAGCTGTGCGACAAAACGTGTATTTCATGCACGAAGGAGCACCTCTTCATGTTAGTGTCAATGTCCGTCGGCTTCTAAATAATAGATTCGGTGAGAGATGGATAGGCAGAGATGGACCAATTGCCTGGCCTCCACGTGATGAAGAACTGAAATCGCTGGACTTTAATCCGTAGGGACATTTGAAAGCTCTTGTGTACGGAACCCCAGTAAAAGATGTTCACAGTCTTCGTGTCCGTATTATGATGGAAGGCTGCGAAACCATACGCAATACTGCAGAGATACACCAGCGCATCCGAGATTTACTACGACGGCGGGTTGATGCATGTATCATTGATCACGGAGGGCATATTGAACATATTCTGTGAGAAAGAGTTGCATGTGGTATGCTGGTGTGATCTGTTGGCATGTGTTTCCTATAATTAATGAGTTGTAACATGAAAACAATGCGTTTCCAGACCCCATGTCCATACAACGTAATTTCTACGTGTGAGGGATGTGTCCTGCAATTTGTGCCGTACATTTTTGTTACACCCTGCATACACTACTTCACTGGCATAAAATGCTTATTCTGAAATATGTAAAAAGTAATGAATAAACTGGGTTACTGCCAGCGATATTTCATTAATTTACATTATTTACATTAATAAAGCATTTTTTTAGTTGAAGTTGTCTTGACAAATGTCGATGGTGTTAGGACAGCAACCAGCCACAAATTTACTTTCAGTTCCTTTATTCAAAGTGTACCGTTACCGGTTTCGAATCGTTGTGATTCATCCTCAGGCGGTTTACACGCTTTCTTTATGACATGTGGTGTGTTTTTTACAGATTAATTGTCCTAAAATATAAATAATACATATTTATAAACACACCACAGACAGATGGTTACGTTACAGATTTTCGTTGCATGTGACTTACGTGAAAAGTCGGTTTGGAGTGTTTGTTTTCACAGCATTCGTCCAACAGATGTAAATGCATTCACACTGCATTCTTATTGTAGCACAAGTAAATTGTTCTCACTGAACACTTTCGATTTGTCACTGAGAAGATTTCTAACCCGAAACACATGTTTTGATGCATACAAAGAGCTTACAAATGTATGAGTACATTCGTACACGTGGAATATTTTGACATACAGATATAAGTTAGACAAAGATAACAACGTAATACGCTCATTGAAGAACAGCTAGTCAGCTATACTAGTTAATATTTCCTTTCACGCACTGCAGTCTGGTAACACTTGCTACTTTTGCATGGGAAGCGTTTTCCGAAAGACGAAAACCGAGTTTCAGAATCCGTTTTTCTCCTTCCTGTTTACTTGTCAGGGTCTGAAGCGGATTTGCTAGCTGTGTTAAATATGGCATCTGGGAAACAGCTGTTCCAGTTTCTGATTTAGTCTGCACTTAAATATTGGAGTTAGACAGCTTTATGCTCAGTCTAATATGTGAGCTTCTCCTTCACTGCACAATATGTCACTCCATTCATATTAGCAGAATATTTTGAAAACAAGATGTAACCTGACAACCGAAGCACATTGTACGTTTACGTGGGAGCGAAAATAGACTGTAGAATTGGAAAATCGGCAGCTTGACAGGGGTTTCCAGAATCGATTTTGGAGTGTTTACATGACCAACCAGAAATGTTATTGGTAAATCAGGTTACGAAATCTGGTTTTGGAAGTGCATTTAAATATCGTAAATGTCACTGATTCTCGTTTCAATCGCAGCAATTAAAGCTGTCCTCGTAGGTTAGTGCCTAACCATACACTCGGAAATCGCCACATATTCGGAAATAAAAATCACAATGTTTGTGGCAAGGAAGAGCATGAAATTTATTGCTGCTCGTTTCACTCGCAAGAATTAAAGCTGTCCTCTTAGGTTCCTGCCTAACCATGCATTCGAATTTTCCAGCTACTGGGAAACGAAGAGCCGAATATTTGTCAAGAGGAAGGATATGAATTTTATTCCTGCTCGTCTCAGTTGCAGTAATTAAAGCTCTCCTCTTAAGTTCTTGCCATACCACACACTCGGAAATCACTAAATATTTATTTCATCCTTCGTTCTGTAATCAGTCAGAAATGTTAACAACATCGTTTGTATTACATTCACAAGAAAGTCCCATAATATGTTAAGAAGGCTAAGATGAAAAAAAATATTAACATATAGCAGGATGCGAACATACATCTTTCGACATTATCCATTACGCTAGCACTTGGTCATGTGATCCGAGTCTTCTGTCTTGGTTATTATTGTTTTTCTTCAAGACTTATATCGTTGATGTGTTATTAACTAAATATAGTGTTAATAGTGACCTGTTTGTGATACATTTTCAATGCACCGTTGCTTTGAAACGACATACTGCAAATTATAACATAAAACATCTAAATAAGCCGAAATGAATACGGCGCCCGCTGCATAGGTTGTCGATATTTCGTGTGGCGTCAAAATGACGTCACGTTTGCATAATGTCTTATGAGATGAGTGTTACCCTATGTAACACGACAGGTTGACACTGAAAGTCTGCACTTGTAATATATGACAATAAATGACTAAGACAATCGAGAAAATTTCCATTTCTGAGTTCTGTTTCTTCATTCCTTACGTGTGATGGTTGTTCTTTGAAGGCGCTATAAATTTCAAATGGACTACAAGGAAGGCAGATTAATGGATACTCTACAAGAAACTGAAATTTATTGCTCCTTCAAAGAATAACCACAAAACACACTCTGAATGAACAAACAGACCTGAGAAATAAAAATTTTCTCGGTTGTTATAGACATTTACTCCCGTATATCATAAGTACACACTTCTAGTGTCAACCTGTCATCATACATACAATCCATCGCAGTACATCAAATGAAATATTGACTAGTAGCACTCTTTGATAGGTGCGTGTTACGTTGTAATATCTGCCTAACGTAAACCTCTTTTGTAAAAATCTTTAGCCATACGAATGTTAGACAACTACAAAATTGGTTGAACATACCGTCATTCCCACTTTACGTTGTTCTCATTACATTGTATTGTGTTTTGTAGAAACATGAAAATGGCATAATGCAGAAATTGTAATCTTAAAATAAAACACAAACAGCTGAAAGCATTATGTCTTCATTTTTAAAAAAATTGTGGAGTCCGACGATCCACATTGCAATAAATTAAAAAGAAATTATTGAAAGCCAGAATGAGATTTCCATGACAGGGGAAGTTAAGTACATATTGACATGTTAAAACACGGTAAACAATATTTCATGCATGCAAAACGTTCAGAGCACATGGTTGGGTAATACGTAGATCATTTTGTTTCTGTTATAAATCCCTAAATAATTTTCTCCAGTAGCAAGCACAATTTTTTTGTAATACATTGCCCTTTAGTAACTCTGATTTTAAATGCACAGCATTCCCTCACAGAAGTTAGAAAACCAGATGGTTTCCAAACTGTTTCCGTTGCCCTGAATATTTTAAGTGAACAAATAAATAAATCTAAAACGGCGCGAGCGAGCAAAAGAAAGTAAAATGATGTATGAACAAATTATTAGTGGTACCTAGGAATTTCTTTGATGGTGACAGGGGAAGCGACTTGATGCCAGTAAGTTACCGTAAAGAGCTTTTAACTTTTCTATTTGGCAGCCAGCCTTGCTTAGGTTTAGTTCAGTGTTTGTATATATATCATCATTGAGAAAGCGAGTGGAGCGATACGCGTAGGCAAGTTTGCCGTGCATGTGAAAATCGAGCTTACACAGTATCTGATTCAAGTCAATCGCCGATGCAGTACACTGCAATTATGTGTGATGTCATTGCTCTCCGGTGACTAAGCAATTTGGTCCGTTCTTTGGGGACTGGAGCTGTCAACTACGAAAATGAAGTCTGAGACGAATAGGTCATGGGAAAGTCTTCCACATTTCCATTAGCTTTCTAACTTCGTCGCCGCTCTCCTATTACCGACTCTGCTGATGTGAGATATTCTGATTTTCTCCCTCTGATTAGAGTTGACATCGTGACTCTAGTTTCATATCCACGATACGTAGGAAATCATTTTCCCTTCGCTCCTTTTGCGAGTAAATCAGGAAAAGGAATGACTATCCATGGTACGAAGTGCGCGCCGTCATGCAATGAACAGCGATATGGGAAGTCCATACGTAGATGTAAATTGCTATATTGTACACAAACAAATAATAACAAATACTAAAAGTACATACTGATGACATTGACATTATTATTCCAATTCCCTGATTATGTGCAAGATCTTAGAGAAGTTGTTGACTGAGGGCTGGGCCAAGAAATCCACTCCCAATTATTCCTAAGGATCACCCTTCTTATCTTACCATCATCTCGCTAAGGAACGGCTGAAAAAAAAATGAAAAAGAGTCCGAACTTTCAGTAATGCTTCGCAGTTCACGCTTGAGTATGGAATGAAATGTGCCAAAAAATGAAATAAACTTATCAATACTATGTGTTTAAAGTGCATAGTGCTATAAAGTAAGTAGCAAAACACTCATACCGCTCATGAAAAAACATCAAAATCTGAAGAGTTTTTAAGAAATTGTACGTGGATACATCAGAACAGCTTTGTAAAACACTAGTGTAAAGCACTGATGAAACAGAAGCAACTGAATTTATAAATGGCTTCTAGGTATGAAAACACATTAGAGTGCAATAGCTTGGACTGACTGGTTGCGCCAGGACGTAATTTTTCATGGGTTTTTTTTGTGTAACGAAATTTCATGTTAAAGCAAAATTCTATGTGATCATAATGCTTCTTAGTGTATATGAAGTAATGCAATTACTGAGACTAAACATTAAATTTGAGTCCGCAAACGCTCATTGGTAGAGAAAATAATCGATTGGTCCTACGCGTTTACTATTACGAGCCACAGTTTATTTCCACTAAGCATCTCAGAGGTTTAAACCTCCATCATCATGTGGATTTATGTGACGCCATCTTTGCTTACTTCAGCGTTTACAAAGTGCGTGTGATGTAATCACAACGAGAAAAAGAGACAGTGCTACAGTTTACCCCAAAGTCTCACTCAAAACACATATCTTTGTCATTAATTCACATCAGTCCACCTGATGACGAAGATTTAAATCTGTGAAACGCATAGTGGAAATAAAAGAATTGTTTTTGCTAAACGGTACACTTATAGTTTCAGTTGATACCAGCAACCTAAAATGTTCGCATTTAAAAATAAAATAATAGGATTGACAACATCTACTGTAACAAGCTTAACAAAAACTGTAAGCTTTCGACGTTGACAGTCGTGGTTAAAAAATTGGTACCTTAGGCAGAAATCAGTATAAATTTAAATAAAAAATTAAAAAAGGGAAGATTTCCCGCGCATACCTTCAAGTGCAAGCACATAACTTATGCCCCATCATCCTCGTCAACGCCTGAAGATGCTTAAGATGCTTCTGATATAAATGAGAGTTAAATAAGAGACTGCGCTTTAGTTATCTGTACCTGAAACGCAAAATAACGCAACAAACAATGTGAATGAGATCGTTCCTCCCAAGAATGTATTTTTCCTACAATCCAGGTAAATGGAATGAAAAATTCTAGTACTGATATATGAAATAACTCTTACAAATAGATACTGGACTAAGACGAAGTAAAATAAAGAGAAACCGTATTGACTGTATTGCTTCTACAGTATTATAAACTTTACAGACGTTTCTACTCAACGATTACTGCTGTGGAAACGGGCTATCGATTTATAGGTTCATTACGCAGCTCTAAACATTATGATCCCGAAAAATCTCTTACTTGATCGACTATGATAAAGAAACATTTTCGTAGTGGCGTGCCCTTCGAAATACAAGCACCACTGATATTGCTTGTATATTTTCTATCGAAGTAGAAAATGAGATCTACTTCCGATTTTTTTATGACCTGTCGAATTTCAAATAGACGAAAAATACTAGGAGTAGCTTCACCCAGAAATCAAATGCCAAACTGGACATCCTGCAAACGTTTTTACTTTGATTTCCTGTGTCAGTGAAGAGAATTGCTAGATGACTCCTTCACCTCAACTATTTATTTCTGCTTTGTTTTTGTGACGGCTCCAATGTATTCAGTACAGATTTGAGTTTTAAATCGCAAAGAAATGGAATAAACGCACACTCTGAATTTCGATATTGCAAGTCACAAAATCCACGTTTCTCTTTCTAAATGAGAAAAAAAATACTGTACAATACTATCTTCGACAGCTATATTGTTACTCTTAATACCTTTCCATTTGCAAGAGATCTAGAAATGTGTATAAAATTATATTTCTCTCTATCTAAAGAAATATAAATTGCAGAAAATGGACAAAATTGAACATTAAATTCTTGTGATATTACTGAAATGTATTGTTTGCGATTAAAACACTCGTTCGGCGTCTTTGTTTTGTTATTTAAGTCTGAAATACAATCTGCAACTTATGTTATGTGCAAATTTGTTTAGTCCGGCAGTAATCTGATCATCAAAGTAACTTTTGGATGGAATATTTCACTTAACGACAGGTAGACTCTAATAATTTTTTTAAGTTCATGTAGATTACAAAATACCTCTATTTTTAGTTATTCCATATTAAGTTCTGCCAAAGATAAACCGATTCTTGTTTCTATTATAAAATGTATTACATTTTAAAATACATTTTATACTATTGCTTGATGTAAAAATTCTTTGAAACCGATAAGAATTCGCAAAATGTATTACATATCGGGTTTTGTTGATGAAATGTGAATCTCAGAATCCAGCAATGAAGTTAATAATAACACGGAATGAACGTCAGAAATGACACGTAGCAATAAGCATTTACAAGGATAGCATTCGAACCGTTAAACAATTCTGGTGTGTATCACTTGTAATTTCGGGAGGGAAAGCATTAACATAGGGCAGTTTCAGTTAGAAAATTATCTTACCTTTTTGATGGAACATGTGTTGTTGATAATAACATAACATATGTTCAGATGTCTTTCTGTTTCAGTACAAAAGAGTCTTTCTTTCCGATGGAAGGCATTGCGTTTCGATCTTCAGTAAACATTCACTTGTGTCCTTTTCTCAGACTGCACTCGACATCACTGGAAATTTGACTGTACTTATATAAATCTTTGACTCTATCTGTGTGTCTTCGATCTTTAATGTGATAATCTTTGTCAAAAATCATATAGCAGGAAAATCTATGGAGTGAGCGTTGAGACGTGTAGAACAGGATTTTCCCCGTCAACATACTTCGGCAATAAATTCGCGTGACTTTGTGTTACTTACACGGAAGTACTTACTTAAAAAGAAAGTAACTTTTCCTCTTTTCATGTATTTCAGTTTGCATCTGTAGCACCAACAATTATTCACAATTGCTGTTACTAACAAAGGTATGTGTAAAAAACGGACAAATACGAGTAACATTAAAATTGCAGTCTTAGCGCATGACATAAACAAACAGCGTTATATTTAAGTAGCATAAAAATTGCTCTTTAATGTTGACTTCATGCACATTGCATCAAGTTCACTCCAAAGATACTCTTAATATTTGTCAGCAGTATACGAGAAAGATATTACAGACGTCGTAACAAACAGAAGAAATTGCAAAAGAATAGCATTTTCAGTCGTTGTGTGTACAGTAGGTATAACACCCAATGTGGGAGGCAGCTGTAATCCTATAATACTGATTGTAAAAGGTATGTATGTTCCCCAAAATTTCAACACTACGATAAATGAAATGAAATCGACGGTAAATCAGGGTGCTTAAAAATATTTTTTTTCATATTATTTAATATGTCTAATGATTAATATTTCGAAATGCGACACTCTGTGTCCACCCGTGTAAGCCAGTGCATATTAAAAGTCTTTGGCAAACAAAGATGATACTGACAGCCCATTCACGTGGTAAACGTTTATACAGCTGGTCCACAATAAGAAGTGCAGTTCGACAGTACTACGACACCTCAGCGCTTTAAAGAACGTAATAAGTCGCTTTAGGAAGAAATAAATAATCTTTATTGGAGAGGAACGAGTTTGACTTATTAGGTGATGACTTTTACTGTCTAACAATTCTGCAAGAACATCTGACTGACTTTAATATTTTAGAATGAACTCTGAGCTTCACTTTTATGTAGTACTGAAGAAAGTCATTTTACAAGCGATATTCAATGATTATTTTTTGTAGGTAAATGCAGAGGCAGAGATCATTTACAGTCTTGAGTAATCCGTATATATGTTTTTGAAATAATCAACACTTTTGGAAGATTGCCTTTGTGCATGTACATTCTCGATCATCACAAAACAGATAGGCCAGTCGGTAGCGCACTTGCCCGCGAAAGGAAAAAAGTTTCCAATTTCGATTTCGGGTCCGGGACACAATTTGAATTTGGCAGGAAATTTTAAATCATCGCTCACTTCACTGCAGAGGTAAAATTCTTTCTGGAAAACTTAAAGTTTCCCAGCATCAAACTAGCCGTGGGAGATGTCTATCATCCCTACTACTTGCAAATAATGGATATATGCTTCCATATTTTACCTTCGTTCCCAGAGATAAAGATTATAGTAAGTATACTGTATAATACGCAGAGAACAGCGTATTATTGCAATGAAAAAAGCAATTCTAATATTTTATCGTTTTTCTGTTCAAAAATGAGATCCTGAGGAAACTCTAGGACTTAACGCAGTGTTTTAGCAAAAGATGTAACTTATAATTGTTCAATGCAGTTGTCAATCCGCGATAGAAACGTTTGAGCGATGCATTATATATATTAAACAAAAAATAAAATAGATAGCCGTAAATAATTATCACCCAAGTACTCGTCATCTTATGATGATTATTACGAGCTACTAACAACGTGAAGAAGCGCTTTGGTGATATGCTGATAAGATGTTCGGGAGGTGCTCATGAGAATATACCACTGACAGATGAAAAATGTGGTTCTGATCTACCTGCAACGAGCCTACGATTCGTACCGATAGATACACGCAGGGCACACTTGAAGCGAGCAAACTTCAATTGTGAACTCACGGAGAATACGTTTCCAGTTTGCCTTTTTCGACTATGAGACAAATCTTAAATACCTTTTTTTGACTTTTGACATATTGGAGGCTTAAACCGTCATGTCAAAAGGATCCCGACTCGATCTTCTAGAGACATATAAGTTTGTAATGTAGAGCCTATTAAAGATAAAATTATTTTGTTCAGCCACACCTTTGGAATATGTCAACAAAGTTTATTGTCCATTTTATTTTCTTCTACGGTGCTGTAATTTGTACATAGTTCATTAGTTAATTCGTGTATAGTTAATTATTTAATGTGTCACATATTTTATCTTAGTTAAATAATCTTACATAATACCACTAGTTTTATTGTTAAATCTAACATTAACATAGTAAATTTTGTAGAATGTTACATCAGTGTTGTGTGTGTTTTCATTCGTAATGTATAAAATATTCCATCAAGAACAGATGGAGCAATTAATCAATGCAATAAATACCAGAGTAGGTTGCAAAATTTTTAGATCTGGAGACAACATTGACTGTCTATGTTAAATCAAATCTTATACCGAACCCCCTGACTAATGTCACATTTTGGCATGGTAATATACAAGCTGTACGGAAGCGCCAGGGGATGGCCTGAAAGTTCGACAGCAGTAAGGCATGTGGGCGGCGCGTAGTCTCGGTGCGTTAATTACAAACATGACGCTAAATAAATACTTTATGAATAGGCGAAAAAGTCCAGAACATTGATGAATGCACATAGGAACGCCTACATCCTGTGAAATGTCGAAACGAATCTGCGCTAGAATAAATTAATTACGTAGTTACAGATCTGAATTACAGACAACAAAATATTTGTATAGCTATTTTTCTCTATCCTGTTAAGAGTAAATCAGTGCACCTGAGAGAACAATTGTCTCATATCCTCTGACTGTGATAAAAATCTACACCAATCCTTGGAAGAAGACAAAGATATGTTACCGTGCAAAACAAATGTCACTGGCTAAATAAAACATTTTCTTTTTTCTGTTATGAAACCTACCATTTAGTTTACTTTGCTAGGCAAAGGAAACCTTTAAAATACTGAGCGGCATAGTGATGCCAAGCAATAGGTGAGTTACATAGATTGATTTCCATTTAAATGTTTTTAATTGCCCTGTAGAGGAGGAGATTAGAGTTTAATGTGTCGTCGACAATGAGGTCATTAAAGACGGAGCACAAGCTTGGATAAGGGAAGGATGGAGAAGGAAAGCGCCCGTGCCCTTCCGAAGGAAGGGTGATCAGGTTGGCCGAACGCGAGTTTGAACCGTCCTCCACCCGAATGGGAGTCTAATATGCCAACCACTGCGCTACCCCTATCGCTAATAGCCCTATGGATTTCAGTGTTAGGAAGTGTATTATTATACGGATGTTAAACGCGGACTGTTACCTAACAGTACAGGCAAGAAGAGAATCGAAGATTTTGAAAAGTGATGTTGCAAAATACTGAAGATTAGATGGGGGACCGAATGACTAAGGAGAGGTGCTAAATCTAATGGAAAATAAAATAAATTCATGGCTCACCATGGCTAGGTCAGCTGACAGGACACACTCGGGCCATCAAGGAATCGTTAATTCATTAATCTAGGGATGTGTTGAGGGTAAAAATTCAGAGGGATTATTTAGTTATTTATCCATTAATTTTATTTCGCAAGATCAGGACATTTTTAGTTTGTAACTAGACATTCTCAGTCATTTAATATTACAATTTGTGTAGTAAATAAGGAACTGGTAATAATGATAGTATAAATTATAGAGTGCAGCAATCAGTCATCCTTTTTTCAGATTTTCTTACGTAAATCCAGATTTCGTTTAGTAGCTAGCCTTTCTCAATGCACTATTTTCTATTCTCAGTGCATGTAAGTCCCTGTTGTTCGGGCGTCAGTCACAGTTCTTTGAATACTCATTCGGAGTATTCAAAGAACTGTGACTGACGCCCGAACAACAGGGACTTACAAGCATTGAGAATAGAAAATAGTGCATTGAGAATGGCTAGCTACCTGCCAAAATCTGGATTTGCGTAATAAAATCTAAAAAACGGATGACTGATTGCAGCACTCTATAATTTATAAGTCACGTAACAGTCGCTGAGTGCACCCACTTTCCGAATGGAAGATAACCTGAATACTAACATACATATGGTAATGGATGTACGGAATTTAAGACATGACAATCTCATTTGTATTGTGCTAAGCAGTTTCCTCATTAAGCGCTTATTGAATGGCCACTGTAGTTACACTGATACAAAAAGGCAGGCACAGGACAGATGAGAGTTGCATCAAACCAGTCGCGCAGTGAAGGTCACAACAACGACATTTACATTCCTTCCAAGAGAATGGAGGGCTGACAGCGGCCACATTAGTGATCTTCAACATTTGACTAAACTAATTATAAATAAACTGAGAAGAATAAGAACGACTGTTTTTAGCTTGATAAGATATCGATGAGCTTGATCTTGAAGCTGTAAGAATCATGGTCCTGTGGACTCCGGTAACATTTGCTAGGCAAGAGATTTCGATATACATGAGATTGGAGAGCAAGTGACATGCGAAAGGATGTGGGCTAAGTATTTGGAAGGATCAGGAGACGGAATTTATGTGTCAGCAGCTGGATAGTATTGCAGCTATGCAAGGAAATGAGATTTTATTGGGAGAAGGAAGTTTATAGGCCCGGTAGATCACAGGCATAAGCTGATGGGAAAAAAGAAGAAGGAGTAAGGTAAAAAAACCTGGGTAAGGACATGAAGTGTGTGGAGCTAAGGATGGTTGGCCGTGAAAGCAAGTATGCTAGCAGGAGAGCGTTTTCAAGGATGAGGGGTAGAGAGAGTGTTGGGTTTCGATTCACAGGTTGATGAAGTGAGCATCTGATGTATACTACCATACAACTGACCGTACGTGTGATTAGATCGTTTCTTTCGTTCCTTTACGTTATATAATTACATTCAGGAATTTTTTGCGCCATACAACGTGATTTGCACCACACTTAAAAGTAGTGGATGTGAAAAATAGTAAATACTGCCGTGGTTCAGATTCCACTTATTACGCGTATTTCTTCTGGTGCCCACCCGTTAACTTACTTTAGCATACCAAACATGTCTGTGTTATTTCTCCCTCCCTTTCTTTGTCCCATGTTCGATGTGGAGGGTCAGCCCGGCCTGATACAGCCTCTACAGACTTTTTCAGTACTCCCACATAGACCATAAATGTGTTCAATGAGCAATCTCTTTCGTGGACAAATTGAACTTTTTCAGTTCTTAGCATCCCCGTTTCTTTTGGCTTCGGAAGGATCGAAATGAAAGAAATAAACGAGTTCTGCTTGTCACCGTCTTCCCTACCATTAGATTAGAAGAGAGCAAGTGATATGCGAAAGGATGTAGGCTGAGTATTTGGAAGGATCAGGAGACGCAATTTATGTGCCAGCAGATGGATAGTAGTGCAGCCAGGCATGGAAATGAGATTTTATTAGGAGAAGGAAGTTGATAGGCTCCATAGATCACAGGCATGAGTTGATGGGAAAGAAGGAGGAGTAAGGTAAAATAAACCTGGGTAAGGACATGAAGTATGTAGCTAAGGATGGTTGGCCGTGAAAGCAGGTATGCTAGCAGGAGATTGATTGATGATTTGCTGCTCTCCGCGCCGTGATGGCGTCAGATTCTTCTTCATACACTGCACGAATTTCTATTGCTGACTGAAATCGAGTGGTTAATGAAGAGAACAAGGGGAAGCTACAGACTAGTAACCGACAGCTAAAAGAAAAACGGGTATATTCTCGTAAACACACTGAAATGTAAGGCAGTCTCGACACAAGTAGATGGTAATTACATCGTCCACGATTTCGGGCTACACAGTCGATATGCAGATTTGCTGTGGGCCAAGCCACAAGTACTTGAAAAGGCACAAAATACGAAGCAAGATAACGATCGCTATTCCAATCCCTAGAGAGAGTTTTGATGCAGCTTAACGAAGATGAACTGCAGGATTTGAATCACCAGTTATGATAAAGAGTCATGAATGGAAACACGTTGTGAGCACACGGACAGGAGAAGCACGACAAAGACTACCGAATTAACATTGATAAAACCCTGCAACTTATCTCTCGCGGTACAAGCCGAATATTTGCGTCTTAAACGCGGTAGGCTTCACTAAGAGCGTTCTACCGCGAATGATTTCATAAATACTGAGTGTAGTGGTGCCTGGTTGCTTCCATGGCGATGGAAAAGAACACATGAAGCTCAGAGTGGCGGATGGTACAGCGCGACTGCTGGTCACGAAATAAAGCCTACAACCTAGTGCCACGAACTGAAACTATCAAGCACTGCAACGAACAGAGGCCGAGAGGGCGATTCACCGTACTTTAGTAAACTCGGGTCCTCGTGCAGTGTATGCTTCCCCCGAGAGCAGAAGATCTCTGCTGCCAACATGAGTGGGGTCAGGAATGCCCACGGTCGCTTGGGCTTTCAGCCGAAGGACAGAGGCCGATTTCTCTCCGCGCAGCCGTCGCATTGGCGTGGATTTTTGAAGCCTACGGCCACTGGATCTTCTGCAGGTAACCCAGAAATTTCTCCATCCCCGTCATTTGGTAACATTACACTCAGGCAATCTATCCCAGGTTACACATGGCTTGAGAAAATTACTTTTAATGCATAATTAAGAAAATTTAATTAATCGTCTTTTTAATGAAAGGGCCTGCAGCTCAATGCCTACTACCAATGAACTCGTAATTGTATTAGCAACCCGAATCTGTGATTGCAACAGCAATTTTAATTTTATTTTAGCCCTGTCTCGGTACAGAGACTGGGCTGGACCGCTATAGACTTCGACACGTGCTCTAAAGTTCTCTGGGTTACAAGTATCCTACTATTAAATCAAAGTCTGCCATTTGCTGTATCTACAACTATTTGATTGTTCCATTACAGACGCCCATGTATTGCTACTCTGCAACATTTGAGAATCATTGATTGTTTAGTCGAAGTCTACTAAATTTATACTTTTCATTGAGTATGCCACTTCATAATCCTCTACTGGGTAATTAAAATTAAAGTTAAACTTTCAGTACGCTGTAGAAAAAACACACTGGTCAGAATGACGTCAAATTGCAACAGCCGGCCGGTGTGGCAGTGCGGTTCTAGGCGCTTCAGTCTGGAACCGCGTGACCGCTACGGTCGCAGGTTCGAATCCTGCCTCGGGCATGGGTGTGTGCGATGTTCTTAGGTTAGTTAGTTTTAAGTAGTTCTAAGTTCTACGGGACTGATGATCACAGATGTTAAGTCCCATAGTGCTCAGAGCCATTTGAACCATTTTTTGAAATTGCAACGGAGTATTATCGGAGAAGAGGGAAATGTATGCAAGAAGAAAAAAATAGTGTGAAAAATGATCTATAGATCACATGTCGCTCTGCAGAAGTTACGGACGCTGAAGGGTCAAAATGGCTCTGAACACTATGGGACTTATCTTCTGAGGTCATCAGTCCCCTAGAACTTGGAACTACTTAAACTTAACTAACCTAAGGACATCACACACATCCATGCCCGAGGCAGGATTCGAACCTGCGACCGTAGCGGTCGCGCGGTTCCAGACTGTAGCGCCTAGAGCCGCTCGGCCACACAGGCCGGCAAATCAACCAGTATAACTTCATCCTGAACAGGTCACTGTGTGGTGCGAGTTTACAGCATCATTTATCATAGGGACATATTTTTTCAAAGAGACAGGTGCTTACCGTCATTGGTAAGCGTTATGAGTGTCTTTTGCGCAACCACGTCATTCCAGCTCTCCAACAGCGTGGATGTGATCATTTTTATGCAAGATGGCGCACCTCCGCACATTGCAAATCCAGTTAAGCAGCTGCTGAAGCGCCATTCCGAAATGCTAGAATTATCAGCCGCCATTTCCCTATAGCCTGGCCGTCCCGATCACCTGATCTTAATCCATGTGGGGTATCTGAAAGATGTTGTGTTCCGTGTCCCGACTGCAACCTTAGCTGTATTGAAGGCACGCATTGCGCAACGCATTCTGAACGTGATCCCAGAAACACTTCGATCAGTTCTGGAACATACGGTTTCTCGATTTCAACTTGTTGCAGAAAACGGCGGACAGAATATTGAATATGTTTTGCGCCAGTCACACAGAAATTAGTAATCCGATTCGATTTTGATTGATGCTTTTTATGCGGTTTTTGGCCTCAAGACAATTACAAACCGATTTTTCCCATTCGATGTGATATGAGCTTGCCGTGGTGGATGGGCTTACGTAACTAACAGTATCACACCTGTACACCCATGCACACTGTGAAGTACATTTTGTTTAATGTCGAACGTACGCCTTAGTCATGGACGTATGATTATTTGTCATTTGCAGTCGACCATTATTAAATTATGATGCTTACAGCGCCATCAATTACTACATTTTGTAACTATTTATTTTTCTTCTGCCATACGTTTTCCCCCTTCTCCGATAATATTCCGTGCAGTTTGATGTCATTCTGACCCGTGGTGTAATTTTTACAGCGGTTTGAAAGTTTAACTTTAATTATAATCACCCTGTATATCTAGCTATTTACCGATCTGGTCACCATACTGATTGTGACTTTATCACTTTTTCGGTGATAAAGATTTATACTGAATTGTGTTCATAACTAAAGAAAAAGTTCATCAGAGACGAAAAATATTAATAAAGCTGAGAATTTTAGCGAGTAGATACTCTGATACAGCGCGGAAAAGTAAGCCAACAACGTCTCATTGTAATCCTGAATCTAGATGTGCAAATGTACACCTCTTGAGACGGTGAAGTTCAGTAGGAAATTCAAATCATCTGAGAAGGAACTACGTGTGAGGTCGTAAATAAGCCATGCACTTTGAGTGAAGTGTAAATTTCAAGAACTGTTTTGCTTTCAGTTCAACGATAATCGAACCTGGTTGTCTATTAACAAAGCTCTTGCCTTGAAACCGAGAGATTGCAGAATCGATATCCTGGCAAACCACGGAAATTTTCAGTCTGCTTGTGATCCAGCTTTCACCTCTCAACGATGTGAGGAGTCTCCAGAAATAACAAATGCTAAACTGTAGTTTTTCTTTCTCTGGTTGGATAATTTGAGTAGATTAGAGACGAAGTGTCGACCAGCAGATACATTAGTACTCGGCCGTTAAGCCACACCAAAAAATTAGTTGGACGATATATTTGTAAGTATATATTGTGGCATTTCTTTATTGCTGTAAGATTTTCCTTCTGATATGCCTTACCTTAACATGCTGTAACTCAAAATTAAAATTATAATTTTGAGCAACAACTTGAATAGACAGAGAATGAGCAAAATGACTATCCAATGCACCATTTGCGATTTCTATTGACATACTTGATTATAAAATGCTGCTCAACACGAGTCGCTACATTCTGAGGAAGCGAGGGGACGGCGGGATGTTGAAACGAAACGATTTCTGTATGTGATGCAAACATACAAAGTATAAGTTCCATCGCCGGCCGGAGTGGCCGAGTGGTTCTAAGCGCTACAGTCTGGAACCGCGCGACCGCTACGGTCGCAGGTTCGAATCCTGCCTCGGGCATGGATGTGTGTGATGTCCTTAGGTTAGGTCGGTTTAAGTAGTTCTAAGTTCTAGGGGACTGATGACGTCAGAAGTTACGTCCCATAGTGCTCAGAGACATTTGTAAGTTCCATCTTTCACTTGAAACTGAAAAGTAAGAAATTTTCTTTGTCTCTCAACTCTTATATTTAATGCTTTTTAAGGTTGAACCAATCTGTAACCTTCAGATGCTTATTTTTTTAATGAATGTTTCTTTATTTTCACATTCATTTGTGCACTCGGCCTGCGTGATGAAGGTGATGTTTCTGTGTGATAATGTATATTCTCAAACTCAGCGCAGCGCAAATATATCTTCAGTACTGTTACACCGTCTTCTCTCAGTTTTCGATGCTTGATTACGCATGCGATACGCTGTTTGTGGTTTCTGCGTGCTGAACGTTTCCTCTAGGCTGCACTTTCACTGGGCTGTTGTTTTGGTGATATAATACTGTCGTCACAGGTTGCCGCAGCTTGGTGACTCTGGTTCGCAGATATTTGTAAACAAGAGAGTCGGAGAAAGTTCACGCCGGGCAAAGAGTTACCGCCAGCCAAAAGGTTCGTTGTGAAGTTGCACTGGATATCCATTTGTTCCCCTCACGTGACAGAGTAATCAATTTTTCGCAGATTTTATCGATACCTAATCATTAGAGCTACATCATGTTAGTATAGTGCTATAACGTTTCAAAGACGTGATCATAATGTTATCGAAACGGAGGATACTACAGAATCATTGTTACATGTTTGTAATACGCGAGCGTTTCTGACGCGGCTGAAAGCACCGATTCCGACTCTGTTTCTGTGTCTGTTCGAAGGGGCGACAGAGACGTGTTTTCGTGGAACGCTACTGAACTGAAGTAAATTTATTTCTGCTTTCGATTTCAAACTTTAATGACAGGTTGCAATGAAATGTGCAAGTTTCGATAAATGTTTACAGTTTTCTGTCTAATTTTACTGCCGCTGTCTGTCCGGCTACATTCATCCCTGTGCGACGTGTAGCTTTGGGGTGATCTGATCCGTTCTGAATTGCATGCATACGCACTATCATTTTCACACGCTGGTGCACTGACCGTAGTTCAGTGCTTGCTCGTTGTATACAAGGTGTTTCACCTATGCCGTTCATATCAGGTACAAAAAAATGGCTCTGAGCACTATGGGACTTAACTGCTGTGGTCATGAGTCCCCTAGAACTTAGAACTACTTAAACCTAACTAACCTAAGGACATCACACACATCCATGCCCGAGGCAGGATTCGAACCTGCGACCGTGGCGGTCGCGCGGTTCCAAACTGTAGCGCCTAGAACCGCTCGGCCACTTCGGCCGGACCATCTCAGGTACAAGATCGTGCTGAAAAGTGATGCCTCCGAGTTTCTATGTGAAGACTCTTAAAGCTTTTTAAGTAAAGCTAACGTTACTAACATCATGCATCTGTAATCTTCAGCCGCGCGGGATTAGACGAGCGGTCTAAGGCGCTGCAGTCATGGACTGTGCGGCTCGTCCCGGCGGAGGTTCGAATCCTACCACAGGCATGGTTGTGTGTGTTTGTCCTTAGGATAATTTAGGTTAAGTTGTGTGTAAGCTTAGGGACTGATGACCTTAGCAGTTGAGTCCCATAAGACTTCACACACATTTGAACATTTTTTGTAATCTTCATTCTACATATTTTCAGCCCTCTGCACCTAGGTGGCTTCGAATTGTAGGTGTCGGAAGTTGAGTGGCTGTAGGAGGATACAAGGTGACCTAAACAAAATTTCTAGTTGGTATGATGAATGGCAGCTGGCTCTATATGTTGAAAAATGTAAGTTAATACTGATGAGTAGAAAACAAACTCGTAATGTTACGCTACAGCTTAGAGTTATTTTGCTGTTCACAGTCAAAGTGGCGAAGTGATATGGAATGAAACGAGCATGTCAGGATTGTGGCAGGGAACCCGAATGATCGACTTTAGTTTATTGACAGAATAATGGGAATCTATAGAGCAGCCAGAATATAGGGCACTAGTTTGACTCATCCTTCAGTATCGCTCGAGTGTCTGGGACTGTAACAGGTCGAATTAAAAGAAGGCGTTGAAGTAATTCAGAGGCGTTCTGCTAGATTTTTTACTGGTAGGTTGTAACAGCACACCAGTGCTACGGAGATGCTTCAGCAACTCAAATGAGAATCCCTGGACGGAAGGCAACGTGCTTTTCGAGGAACACTCCTGAGAAAATTTAGGTAACCGGCGTCTGAAGATGACTGCAGAACGATTCTACTGCCGCCAACATACATTTCGCATACGGACCAGGATGATAAGACACGAGGAATTAGGAGTGATCGTGAGGCATATAGACAATCGTTTTTCCTTCGCTCTATCTGAGAGTGGGACAGCAAAGGAATGACTAGCAGTGGTACGTGATACGCCCGCCACGCACAGTAGATTTAGATGTAGATATAGTAGGCCGAAATACTAAACATCTTTTTCTAAAACTGTTTCATTGAGGAATGTGGCACTGTGGCACCTCTTTTGAATCATCCCATAAAGTCAAAACGACAGATATCGAAATATGTGGCTATTGGATAGAAAAGCAACTGAAATCGCTCAACTAAGAAAGGCATCTGGACCTGACTGCACGCAAATATTAGCAGTGTACCGCAGGTCTCTGGAGGAATGAAACATTTGTAATGATTGAAAAAAAGCACTAGCAGTCCCGTTTCAAAGAAGGTCGTAGAACAGACGCACAACACTGTAGGCCTTTTTCTCTGACTTCAGTCTGTTGTAAAATGTTGGAACACATTTTATCTGCACGTAATATGACATTTCTGGAGGCCGAAAATCTTGTCTGTAGGACTCAACATGGTTTCCGAAAACAGAGATCGTGTAAAACACAGTTCGCTCTGTTCGTCTACGAAATCCAAAAAGGAATAGATACCGGCTCTCAGGTTGATGACTTGTTCCTTGGCTGCTGGAAGGCACACCTGCCACACTGAGATTCACTGGAGAGCCTTCAGGAAGGGCAGTTCTGAAGATTAGGCTAATTGCAATGAACAATTTTTTCCTCCTTTCTTTTCTTTTGCTTCGTTTACTCTGTATATATGTCTTTGATGATCTAGAATATTTTTTTTTTCTTTAGCATGAAATGTGCCTACATTTCGCTCTGCTTACGTTGCTACATGAATTTCTTTCTCGACTATGCAAAATTTCAGTATGTATTTGACCTTTTTTCTAATACCTTTGTGAAATGCATCATATAAAACTAAATGTAATATGCAGCACTGTTGTATGAAATGTGATACAAGAACCATTTCGATAGCTGCAGTCGAACATTGACAATTGTTGTGTGAAGTGGTGGCGTGTTTTGTGTAATCGTTCTAGACAGAAACTCACGAAAATTCATGGTCGCGTTCTTATGTTTCGGTCACGGTTTAAACTGAATTTCTGTGTGAACGATGTGAGATAAAATGTTAAACTTTGTGAATACTGTGAGCTTCGTGGAGTACTATAAGCAGCAGGTGGTTGGTTGGTTTATTTGGGGGAGGAGACCAAACAGCGAGATCATCGGTCCCATTGGATTAGGGAAGGATGGAGAAGGAAGTCATCCTTTCAAAGAAACATCCCAGTATTTACCTGAAGCGATTTAGGGAAATCACGAAAACTTAAAGCAGGATGCCCGGGCGCGGGTTTGAACCGCCGACCTCTCGAGTCCAGTGTGCTAACCACTGCTCCAGTTCGTTCGGTAAACAGCAGCCATAACGTATGCGTGAACGGACAGTGAATGGTGTTGTTACAACCGAACTGTTTACGCATGACTGAATTGCATGAATTAATATACTTTGAAATTATTATCTTGTTTGCAACTTAATGACTGTCGCGCACGTTAAAAGACTATATGTCGCCGTTGAAGTTTGGAAACTGTTTATTACGTGTGGTACTGTTTTCGCGAAATATGCGAATTTGCGATTATGATAGGTAATCTTTGTAGTTTAGCGATCAGGAGAGTCAGTGTGTTTTTTATACAGTTTTAAAACTGTGTACGGGACGTTGATAACGGAATCACGAGTGTAAGAGATATTACTGTCGTGCACGTGGGAAACTGGATGCATACAGTAACGATTACGTCCGACCAGCCTGCGACAGGAGGAATTATACGCAGCATAGTACTATCGCCAGGGGAAACATATCCTGAGCAAGAGAATGTATTCATGGTAATTTCACGACTGATGGAGTTATACCACGATTAGTTGACGTCGCAGTCACAACGCATGTACCACGCAAAGAGATGGAGCAGTGCATAGCACTCTCATCGTATAAAGACTCAAAACATTTCATATAGTTCAAGTTGTAATTTATTTTTCTTTTGTAACGAACTTTTCTCAGTATTTACTTTCCTTAAAATGAATGCAGTTCTTGCAAGGAGTGTTGACTTTGTTGAACCACCATTAATAGTAGGCATTGCTATGTACTACCATCCCTTTCTCTTTTATTATATTGTAGATGTTGTTGCATATACTTTAACGTATGTTTTGTAGGGACGTGTTTTCATGAATATGCGCAGTGTTTTATCAGGTGCATTCACATATTTTGTTGCGGTTTTTCGTGCTAAATTATGGCGTTCGCGATTAGATTCTGTCCACTGACCAGTCATAGCAGAGCTGCTCGTTCGTTATAGGTGCAAAATACGCTATCTGAGGAAACTTCGGATTTGACAGCTGTTAGTTACGTAAACTGTGTTTATATTCGGTAGGACGTCATATTACCGCATACTCATGACCAAGTGAAGTTTATTTGGCTTTCACAGTTACAACTGAGCAAAGTTAAAGTCATTTCCTTAATTATTTACGGGATTTTTAGTCTGTTACGTTTTTATGGAGTTTGTTACCAAACTGTGATGTGATTATTTTAGCTAACTTTGGAAGTAGAACATGTTATTTTTCAGTTTAAATAATTAAAAGTCACGGTCAAAACTAAACAGTGTAAAGCTGTTCAAATCGTTTTCGTCACCTATAGGTAAACTTAGTGACAAGACTGAGTCACATCCTTCACGTATTACGCAAAGTAGTTTTCTGAGAACTGTTTTCTACTCACAATTCACCCACAAAGAAGGTATTTTACAATTCCCTCGTTCGACCAATACCTGAATTCTACTTGTCAATCTGGGATCCGTTCCAGATAAGATTGATAGGGGAAATAAAGAAGATCCAAAGGAAGGTAGCAGGTATAACTAGAGGCTCATTTAGTAAGCGGTAAAGCGTCACAATTTTCGAGAACGTATGTTCCTAGCATAGTCAAACAATATATAGCTTCCTCCTACGTATATCTAGGAAAAGGACCACGACGGTAAAATCAGAGACATTAGACCCTGGAGTCTAACCAGTAGTCGTTCATCCATTCGCGACTGGAACAGAAGTGACAGTGGTAAACAAATTACACTCCACCGCACAAAAATGGTTCAAATGGCTCTGAGCACTATGGGAACTATGAGGTCATCAATCCCCTATAACTTAGAACTACTTAAACCTAACTAACCTAAGGACATCACACACATCAATGCCCGAGGCAGGATTCGAACCTGCGACCGTAGCGGTCGCGGGGTTTCAGACTGTAGCGCCTAGAATCACTCGGCCACTTCGGCCGGCCCACCGCCCAAAGTTAGGTGGCTTGCGGAATATAGAAGTAGATGTTTATTGACAATAACTGCAATCCATGAAGAAAAGCAGCATTTCTGGAAGTACACGCTCCTTTTCATTGTCTTAGTGACGAATCAAGTACTGAACATACCTTTGAAAAGACTATCTCATTAGTAGTATCCGGACACCCCTATGTTATACAGAATTAACCTGTAGCTGCCACGAGAAGCGGGCCCCGCGACTTTGGGTGGCAGTCATAAAAACAAAGGTGTTTTACGTTGTGGTAGGATCTTTTGACGCGATTTCGATGGTCAACTTTCTCCTCCGAATACAAAATATTTTGTTGGTGCGCATCTGCAGAGGAAGAAAAGATTGTCGTAAGAGAAATCAGAGCTCGCACGGGAGGATTTAAGTGCTCGTCCCTCCCGAACGCTGTTCGGGAGTGGAATAGTAAAGAAATAGTTTGAAAGTAATTTGATAAATCCTCTGACAGACCCTTAAGTATGAAGTGCAGGCACAGAAGTACAAGGGCGTGCTGAAAAGTAAGGACTCCGAATTTTTTTATATGAAAACTCTTTAAAGTTTCTTGAATAACACAAACGTTATTAACATTCTGCAACTTTATCCTTCATATCTAGATATTTATTTCTCAGCATAATTACCCTGGCGACGAACACATTTCTCCCAACGAGAGACCACTTTGTTGTTGCCTAAACTGTAGAATGTTTGACTTTGTTGACGGAGCCGCAACCTTATCTCTGCTCGTACCCTTTACCAGTATCAAAATGAAGGCCTCGAATGTGTTGCTTAAGTTTTAAAACAGATGAAGATCGGATGGGGCCGAGTTGGGACTGTACGGAGGATGTCCGACGACAGTGAACCCGAGGCGTCGGACTGTTGCAGATGACGCAGCGCTCGAGTGTGGTCCGGTATTGTCATGCTGAAGGAGAGGGTGCTCCTGGTGTCGACGAACTCTTCGACTTCGAAACTTGATTACAGCTCGCTGTGTCTCAGGCATCTACATAGGTACTGTGTACACCGCCGTCTTACACGCTGCAATTCGGTGCCCTCTACGGGTAGAGGGCAGCAAATATGTAGATACGAAGAGTAAAGATGTGAAATATTTATAAAATTTGTTTTATTTAAAAGGCTTTAAGAGTTTTCACATAAAAAATCGGAGGCATTCCTTCTCAGCACGCTCTTGTTGATGTAGCTCGGAATTTAGTGCGGACGTCCATGCGAGATGCTTTTAACAGTTTCCACAACGAAATATTGTCTCAAAATATGGTAGAAAACCCAAAGAGATTCTGATCGTATGTAAAGTACACCAGTGGCAAGAAACAGACAATTCCGTCGCTGCGCGATAGCGATGGAAATGTTACCGATGATGGTGCCACTAAAGCGGAGTTACTAAATACAGTTTTCCGTAATTCCTTCACGAAAGAAGTCGAAGTAAATATTGCAGAATTCGAAACCAGAACAGCTGTTAGCGTGAGTGACATAAAAGTAGATATCTTAGGTGTTGCGAAACAACTCAAGTCACTTAAGAAAGGCAAGTCTTCCGGTCCAGATGGTATACCAATCAGGTACCTCTCAGAGTATGCAGACACAATAGCGCCTTTCTTAGCAATCGTATACAGCCGCTCACTTGACGAAAGGTCTGTTCCTAAAGACTGGAAAGTAGCACAGGTCACACCAACATTCAAGAAAGGAAATAGGAGTAACCCATTGAATTACAGACCCATATCACTGACCTCAATTTGCAGTAGGGTTTTGGATCATATACTGTACTCGAACATTATGAATCACCTTGAATACGGCCCGCATCTCGTGGTCGTGCGATAGCGTTCTCGCTTCCCACGCCCGGGTTCCCGGGTTCGATTCCCGGCGGGGTCAGGGATTTTCTCTGCCTCGTGATGGCTGGGTGTTGTGTGCTGTCCTTAGGTTAGTTAGGTTTAAGTGGTTCTAAGTTCTAGGGGACTGATGACCACAGCAGTTGAGTCCCATAGTGCTCAGAGCCATTTGAACCATTTGAACCTTGAATAGAATGACTTATTGATACATAACCAACACTGATTCAGAAAACATCGTTCTTGTGCAACACAGTTGGCTCTTTATTCCCATGAAGTAATGAGTGTTGTCGACAAGGGATCTCAGATCGATTCTATATTCCTAGATTTCCAGAGGGCTTTTGATACCGTTCCTCACATCCGATTATTAATCGAATTGTGTGCATATGGAGTATCATCTCAGTTGTGTGACTGGATTCGTGATTTCCTCTCAGAGAGGTCACAGTTCGTAGGCTAGTGATAGACGGTAAATCATCGAGTAGAACAGAAGTGATGTCTGGCGTTCGGCAAGGTAGTGTCATAGGCCCTCTGCTGTTCCTGATTTATATAAATGATCTAGGTGATAATGTGAGCAGCCCCCTTTGATTGTTTGCAGATGACGCTGTAATTTACCGTCTAGTAAAATCATCAGACGACCAATTTCTATTACAAAATGATCTAGAGAGAATATCTGTATGTTGCGAAAAGTGGCAATTACCACTCAACAAAGAAAAGTGCGAGGTCATCCACATGGGTACTAAAAGAAATTCTATAAATTTTGGGTATACGATAAATCGCACAAATCTAAGGCCTGTCAATTCGACTAAATATCTAGGAATTACAATTACGAGCAACTTAAAGTGGAAAGACGACATAGATAATATTGTGGGAAAGGCGAAACAAAGACTGCGCTTTGTTGGCAGAACACTTAGAAGATGCGACAAACCCACTACAGAGACAGCCTACATTACACTTGTCCGTCCTCTGTTGGAATATTGCTGCGCGGTATGGGATCCTTAGCAGATAGAATTGACGGAGGACATTGAAAAAGTGCGAAGAAGGGCAGCTCGTTTCGTGCTATCGCGCAATAGATGTGAGAGTGTCACTGATATGATACGCGAGTTTGGGTGGCAGTCACTGAAACAAAGGCGGTTTTCTTTGCGGCGAGATCTATTTACGAAATTTCAATCACCAACTTTCTCTTCCGAATGCGTAAATATTTTGTTGACACCCACCTACTTAGGGAGAAATGATCATCATAATAAAATAAGAGAAATCAGAGCCCGAACGGAAAGATTTAGGTGCTCCTTTTTCCCACGCGCCATGCGAGAGTGGAATGGTAGAGAAGTAGTATGAAAATGGGTCGATGAACCCTCTGCCAGGGACTTAAGTGCGAATTGCAGAGTAACCATGTAGATGTAGATGTACATGTGGATAAGAGGAGGCGGCGAGTATTGTGTTGTCAGTACCGACGAAGTAAAGGTAAGCCAACTCATGGACTTAGATCGGGATGTCACGTGAGTAAAAAATCCGCCAGGGACATTTCCACCCTTCTAAAGCTGCCCATGTCGACTATTGGTGATAATTGTGGAATGGAAACGCGAAGAACCAACGACCGCTGAACCAAGACCAGGTAGGCCCCATTAGGGACCGTCGAGCATTGCGGAAGGTAGTTGTACAATATTGCGTGAAATCAGCCAAAGGAATTACTCGTGAGTCTCAAGGCGCTTCCAGCAGCCTCGACAGCTCAAAATGTATGCATAGGGAGTTAAAAAGAATGGGACACTGATCGAGCAGATCATCATAAGCCAGACATTTCCGCAGTCTGTGCTAAGCGACACTTTTGACAGTTCAAAGAGTGACACCACAGGACATTAGATGACTGGAAACGACTGATTTAGAATGGTGAATCATGCTATACCCTATGGCGATCCGATGGAATGGTTTGGATTTGGCGAATTCTTGGAGAATAACCTGCCACCACATGTAGTGCTAAACGTGAAGTACGGAGGGAGTGGTAGTACGATGTGGGGATGTTAGAGTGTGGCCCTCGTATTGTTCTTAAGAGAACGCTAAATGCGAAAGGATATGAACACATTTTACGGTACTGTGTACTACGTATAGTGGAGGAACATTCGAAGACGATGACTGTACCATCGTGGCAATGCACCGCATCATAAAGCAATATCTATGAGGCGACGGCTTGTGGTCAGTGACTTTCCTGAAATGGACTGGCCTGCACAGAGTACCGACCAGAACCCAATGGAACACCTTTGAAATGAGTTAGCGTTCAGCGTCACTACCTTTTCTGGTAGTGGCTCCTGAGGAAGATTGGGCTCACATTCCTCCAGAATTTCAGACAGCTTATTGAAAGTGTTCCCAGAAGATTTCAGGTCGTCATAAGGGAGGACAGACCCCATATTATATCCGCTAGTAGGTGTATAATTAGTTTTAATCAGATAATGTATGTGATCTCAAATCAGGAGTGTTTTTTAGATATCTAGAAATTCTTCCGGCGCTTGTAATTACTTTATTCGAGTACTAGATTAAGTAACATGTCCCAACGAATAGATCTGACGCTGAACACCGTCGCTGTCTGTCATGTTGCGTATGATTAATAGCGGTAGATGGCATCTAGGACTGACACCCTGATAACGTTGTAGTCTAATCCCTTCAAAACTACAGTCTCCATCATCTGTCATAATAAGGTGAACCCGTGTCAGAAATATGTGTCATCTGATACGACAACAGTTCGAGGAAAATAATTACACTTAAAATTTCGCCGTAAGAAATAAGCCTTTGACAATGAATGTTGAATGACATGGCTTTCACAACGAGAGTGGCTAGGATATGAGTTAAGTGAGTAGGGGTTGAGTATGAGAGGCGGGGTAACACAGGTGGCAACTATTATATCACTTTCTTGGAAGATGAAGGAGTGAAGGAAAAGAAACGCATTATCTTACAAAATAAATGTCAGAACTATTCAGAAACAATGTCCATTAATCATCAGTCATACGCTATCATTTTATAATACATATCGATTAGCTACGACAAGCTTAACAAAAAAATGGTTCAAATGGCTCTGAGCACTACGGGACTTAACATCTGAGGTCGTCAGTCGCCTAGAACTTAGAACTACTTAAACCCAACTAACCTAAGGACATCACACACATCCATGACCGAGGCAGGATTCGAACCTGCGACCGTAGCGGTCGCGCGGTTCCAGACTGTAGCGCCTAGAACCGCTCGGCCATTCCGGCCGGCACAAGCTTAACAAGCGGAGTGTAGTCAATGTGGTATTTATAGTTATTAATACGTCGTCATGTAGGTAAAGTTAAAATACTTCTGAATATTTTCTGTATACACACTTCAGTAGATTTTGATTTAGACTGGTAACACGAGAAAAAACGTTGCTAAGGAGAGGTACAGCACTAGTGGAATCTTTTTGAATCCAGAGCCATCCTGCATTTACAGTTGCAAGGAGAAGACCGGTGAACGACGAATAGGTTGGCCATTTCACGGTTAATGTCTCTGGGTACATTTGCTACCAGTAAATATCCGTCTGATCTGTTGGCTTTTGCTAGGGGCGAGGATGGATGGAGAAATAGGGGTATATTCTTTACACTATCTCGCGTTGGTCCCGCCCTTGGTCTCGACTTAAGGAGGCAATGACACTGAATCGATGGAATCTGCCAGATATCTCATTAATTTGAAACTTTTCACAGTCTAAACCCTAATTGTACTGGGTGCTTATAATTAATCTGACGGTGTTTCGAGTGTTGCAGTGTGCGACGTGTACATCACATGATGCTGAAATGATGAAATAATAGTTCCATATTTTGCCATAAGGTGAAAATATGGCGCTGTAAGCAGCCAGAATGTGGTGTGAGTGCAGTAAAATGGGACAAATTATGAAACACATAATAACGGTGGTTCTGGGACGTTTGTCATGATATGGTCACAAGTTACAACATGTGTTCGGCATGGTCTCCCGACTAAGCAACATACAGCATCCCGGTCGCAGGTTCGAATCCTGCCTCGGGCATGGATGTTTGTGATGTCCTTAGGTTAGTTAGGTTTAACTAGTTCTAAGTTCTAGGGGACTAATGACCTCAGCAGTTGAGTCCCATAGTGCTCAGAGCCAGCCATTACAGCATCCGCAGCACGACACGGTCGACAGTTGGTCGCAGCATATCCGGTGTGAGCAGAGTGATATGTCGTCGTGTGCTGTCATTCAGATTAGGAAGAGTCGAGAGACAGTCCCGACAAATGCTATCTTTCAGATACCCCACAACCAGAAGTCACATGAATTAATCGGGGCCGGCCAGTGTGGCCGGGCGGTTCTAGGCGCTTGAGTCTGGAACCGCGCGACCGCTACGGTCGCAGGTTCGAATCCTGCCTCGGGCATGGATGTGTGTGATGTCCTTAGGTTAGTTAGGTTTAAGTAGTTCTAAGTTCTAGGGGACTGGTGACCTCAGATGTTAAGTCCCATAGTGCTCAGAGCCATTTGAGGTTAGGTTAGGTTAGGTTAGGTTAGGTTAGGTTTAATCGGGGGGATTTGAAATGGCACAAATATTGTAATTGCCTAGAAATGATGCGGTCATTGCCTCGAAGCAAATCTTTCACCTGGCAAGTGACATGTGTCGCACCACGTTGCATGGAAATGATGGTGTGGACACAGTTGCGTTCTCTCAAATGGTTCAAATGGCTCTGAGCACTATGGGACTTAACTTCTGAGATCATCAGTCCCCTAGAACTTAGAACTACTTAAACCTAACTAACCTAAAGACATCACACACATCCATGCCCGAGGCAGGATTCGAACCTGCGACCGTAGCGGTCGCGCGGTTCCACACTGTAGCGCCTAGAACCGTTCGGCCACTCCGGCCGGCGCGTTCTCTCAAATTGGAATCACGTGCTGCACAAGGAGGTCCTTATCATGTGTAGATGTCACTCGCTGAACACCCAACAGGCCCGCGAGGTGTCATCTCCTCGGAAAAAAAACCGGACAAGGAATGAAGGACCTTTTGAAACCACACCACACAGTCACATAAGCTGAATGCAGAGGACGTTCCTGCATAACATGTGGCGGGATACAACCTCACATGCGATAGGTCTCTGCGTTTAGGGTGACGTGCAGAGTAAAATGTGCCTCTTCCGACCAAAGAATATTCCCCAGCCACAAATCATTCGTGTCCATGCGTGCCAAAAAACGAAGGGCAAAGCCACGGCGTTGGAGCCCATTTTGGGGCTTCATTTGGTGCACATTCTGAATCTTATAGGGATACCAGTATAAAATGAGTCGCAAAATCTTTTTAACTGTTGACCAGGGGAGAGACAACTCACGTGACATAGCTTGATCACTGGCTGCAAATCTGAGGCATGTGCTGAACGGTAGGCTACAGCTACCGCAACTTCATCAACAACTGCCATGGGAATGGGCAGCCACCCTCTTCCTACTGCACCGCCTAAGTCACCTGTTTCTCCAATTTTTTTTATCGTATTCTCTACCCCATTTATCGATATGGTGCCTCTTAGCAGCTGTTTCTGTCGCCAATGTTCCCGCAATGTAGCCTCCCTATTGCTGCCACTCCCACAAACAACTTTACCAGCAGTGCACCGTCTTTCTTCTCAACACTCATTGCGTTTCATTCAGGAAATGACAACCCTCTTGACCCTTTACACCAACAGACATTTCACAACAGAAATCAACACAAAGAACGTACTGACTTCAAAACAGGAACCATTTCACATTCTGACTGCTTACAGTGCCCAATTTTTACCTGGTGGCAGAAAGTGGAACTATTAAGTTTTTCAGCATCCTCTGCGAGCTCACCGATTAATGAACACACCTACGATGTTTCAGTAACCTGTGATGTATACAGACTTCAATGCAGCACTCGAAACACCGTCAGTATAATTATAACCACCCAGTATTTATTGGGTCTAGTGAACGACGCTAACTTTCACGAGTTCTAATATATACGATATACTTTCTCTTTCTTGAGGGGCAGACCTGCTGAGAACATAAGAGCCCAAAATTGTTTCCTCGCTGTCCATTGTAACACGACGTTTTACTGCAGGACTGAAGCCTCCTAACGTTTTATTGGTCACTCTTTAATGACACACCGTTGGTACTTTTGTAACAGATGACTCATAGTTTCAGCGTAAAATAACTCTGTAGTGGAACTGTGTAATGAAGTCGTTTTGGTCTGACCGTCATAAAAAAGTTGAAATAAGGAACGCCAAAAATGACACACTCATGCAATGCGTACAAATTTCATCTTTTTAGCTGTCAGAAGATTTAGTGTAACGAATATTAACATCATAAAAGCACAAGCGAAGCAGAATCTGTTGGACAGATAAGCACTAAATATCATACAACTATAAAGATTTCATAGGGACAGTGAAGAAATATCTGAATAGCCACCTACCTTCCAAGGATCAGACTCACAGCAACAGAGGAAATGTCAACTAATGAGGTTAAAAATATTATTAAGTGCTTTTCCGCAAGGAAATGATGTAGACTAATAAAAAAAGCAGTTTCAGCTCGGCGCTTCAAATGTGGTTCGTCACTAGTGATAGTTATAATACACGATCAGGATATCGTGAACAAAATAAAATATTCTAAGTTCTTACTTTAATACGTGTGTAAATAAAACTTCATAAACAAAACACTGAGACATTTTAAGCATTTAATATTAACGATTTCGCCATTTATGTTTCGTTGCAAGTATTGCGACAATACTTAAAGTGTGAACGATACATTTTTATGACAGTAACGGAACGTAATATAATAAGTAAACGGAACGTAATGTAATAAGTAAATTAATATTTCTTAGTTTTATTGGATAACATAAGATTTATAATTATGAGGCCACACATATTAAGTCAAAGAGTGTTCGTTGCACAATAGCTTACATTAAGAATAAAATATTAAGTTCACGCAGGACCATATTTACGAAATATTTTTAAGTAGTTAGACGCTTTAACTACAGTTTCACTCTGCATCGAAATACGTTGTAAGTAATCAGTCACGGTTCAGAACCCAATGAAAATGTCCGTGGTTCCAAGCACTAAGGAAAATGCATGGCCCTCCCTGCTTTATAAGTCTGTTGTGAAGAATCAGGCTCAATTTGATAATAATAGTTCCAATTTGAAATATAATACTAGAAACAAAAAAGCTGTCTCCACTTTCCACAATTTAACGATGCTCTTTTACAGAGAGGGGTAAAGTACACAGCCAAAAAATGATAGACTGCCACCCTCGTGAATTAAAGGTGCTGGCAGATGAAAGTTTTCAAAACAAAGTGAAATCATATCTGATTGACATTTCCTGCTACTACATAGATTAAAACATTTTAAAAAATTACGTTTATATAAATGGCCAGCATGCAGGCATTGTTTTTGCCAAGAAAAATATACCTTATTTGTAAACCTAGCGGCACCTTCCGCATCATAGCGAGTTTTGAACTAAACTAAAATTTAATTAAAATTAATTTTTCATCAAAAGTAAGTGAAACATATTGCCATAAAAGCTGACAGTAAATTCAGTTTGGAGGGAGCTGAGATTATTTATCATGACAATTCCTTCTAGTCTATCGACGAATTTTTATTTAAGAATATTTAGTAAATGTCACGTAAGTAAACAACATTCCTCTGTTATTATAATATGTATTTTTAGTTTTTGTATTCACCCATTCACAAAAGACAGTAAATAATTATGTACCTTCATGAATCATGGTAAACTGTTTGCAAGCTGAATCGTTTAACATCGCTATGATGTAGCGAATGAATTATCTGTGGAACACGAAACTCATTTTTTATTCTGATTGTTGTTATTTATTTTATGTTTCACTAATCAGAAAATGCTATCCAGATTTTCTCGGACATTTTTATGTTAGTTGTGCAAAAATGATCTCAACACTCCTGCCACCCACAAAAGACTGTCATTGGGATTGGTTACCTTTACGTGATAGTTCGCCCCTAGTTCTGCGGTTTTGCAAGGAATCTTGTGAGTGTCTGTAAATGTTTCATTTAGCTTGTTTTACATTTGGTCTTCAGCTATAAAGTTAAGCAAATCAGCTTGTGCAGGCGAAAGGCACATGCAAGTTTAGTGTACTTCCGACCGCTGTCGCTGGTTGAATTTATGGTCTTTGTCTAAAGGACATTTATTGCTTTCAGAAATTTCTTTGTTTTTTTTTATTTAAAAACAAGAAAGTCGTGAATCTTTTGTCGTTCTACTTACGAAATTCTGACACTGTTCTAGTTTAGTGTTCTACGCCTCCCTTATTTTGAGACTGCGAAAAGGAAGCAGTACCAAATTAGAGAATTAGCATTCTCTTACAGTCTCACAGCTTTTTAGTCAAGTGCCATTGTAGTATCAAGTATTTCCGAAAAAGTTTTAAACTGTCTCTATTTCTGCAAAATGACCCCAACGAGACTTAGAAAGAAACTGACAATTACCGATAGTATTCAATACTCTAAGTGTTTCTGAAGTCTTAAAGAATGGTGTAGTATACCAATGTTATATGAAACTTAAGATGAATTGTCAGTAATGATGAGGAGGCAATAATGTCTGCAGCCAGTTGGTCAAAGGTAGCTAATTCGAATAAAAGTGAAATAAGATAGCTGGCTGGGATGGCACCTCCTAGTCCATGTGCTAATAATTTTAAGTATAGTTCTGTTTGGTATCACTGTGTTCTGTAATTTCCTTCATACACTCACTGACAAAAAAGAGTCACCACCTGGAGAGAATGCTTAGGTGTATAAATAATTCCGTACGCATATTTACACTACTGGCCATTAAAATTGCTTCACCACGAAGATGACGTGCTACAGACGCGAAATTTAACCGACAGGAAGAAGATGCTGTCATATCCAAATGATTAGCTTTTCAGAGCATTCACACGAGGTTCGCGCCGGTGGCGACACCTACAACGTGCTGACATGAGGAAAGTTTCAAGCCGATTTCTCATACATAAACAGCAGTTGAACGGCGTTGCCTGGTGAAACGTTGTTGTGATGCCTCGTGTAAGGAGGAGGAATGCGTACCATCACGTTTCCGACTTTGATAAAGATCGGATTGTAGCCTATCGCGATTGCGGTTTATCGTATCGCGACATTGCTACTCGCGTAGGTCGAGATCCAATGACTGTTAGCAGAACATGGAATCGGTGGGTTGAGGAGGGTAATACGGAACGCCGTGCTGGATCCCAACGGCCTCGTATCACTAGCAGTCGAGATGACAGGCATCTTATCCGCATGGCTGTATCGGATCGTGCAGCCACGTCTCGATCCCTGAGTCAACAGATGGGGACGTTTGCAAGACAACAGTCTGCACGAACAGTTCGACGAAGTTTGCAGCAGCATGGACTATCAGCTCGGAGACCATGGTTGTGTTTAACCTTGACGCTGCATCACAGACAGGAGCGCCTGCGATGGTGTACTCAACGACGAACCTGGGTGCACGAATGGCAAAACGTAGCTTCTTCAGATGAATCCAGGTTCTGTATACCGCATCATGATGGTCGCATCCGCGTCTGGCGACATCGCGGTTAACACACATTGGAAGCGTGTATTCATCATCGCCATACTGGCGTATCACCCAGCGTGATGGTATGGGGTGCCATTGGTTACACGTCTCGGTCACCTCTTGTTCGCATTGACGGCACTTTGAACAGTGGGCGTTACATTTCAGATGTGTTACGACCCGTGGCTCTACCCTTCATTCGATCCCTGCGAAACCATACATTTCAGCAGGATGATGCACGAACTCATGTTGCAGGTCCTGTACGGGCCTTTCTTGATACAGAAAATGTTCGACTGCTGCCCTGGCCAGAACATTCTCTAGATCTCTCACTAATTGAAAACGCCTGGTCAATAGTCTCCGAGCAACTGGCTCATCACAATACGCTTGTCACTGCTCTTGATGAACTGTGGTATCGTATTGAAGCTGCATGGGTAGCTGTACATGCACACGCCATGCAAGCTCTGTTTGACTCAATGTCAAGGCGTATCAAGGCCGTTAATACGGCCAGGGGTGGTTGTTCTGAGTACTGATTTCTCAGGATGTATGCACCCAATTTGTGTGAAAATGTAATCACATGTCGGTTCTAGTATAATATATTTGTTCAATGAATACCCGTTTACCATCTGCATCTCTTCTTGGTGTAGCAATTCTAATGGCCAGTAGTGTAAAATCGACCACGTAAATCATTAGATCTGTAATCGTCTTTGAACGGTCGCCGGATTAATAGAGGCGATCATAATGTTTCCATACGAAGTCTATACAGTGCAAAATCTGTATTACAATAAGTCAAGATTGCCCTGAACACTGAGGCAATCATTCCACCGACGCACCAGGTTGATGATACCCGTTTGATAAAAAGCTGTGTCCTGCTGCATGAAGTCTATAACTGGCTGGTGCACGTCCTCGCCAACAGGTCGACTCATCAAGACCTTTTTAAAGGATCGAAGGCGTGATAATCGCATGGGGAGAGATCAGGACTATAAGGCGGGTGCTCCATAGCTTCCCGTTTGCGCGTAATGGATGAAGCTGGCCTGCCAAAGCGACTGACGTGTTGTGTCCATCCGCGACCAGGACTGAACTTCACGCACCATTCCACAAAGGTGATTTCCAACAGACACGCTGTCCCACATACATTCTTCATTACCTGTTGGATGTCTGCTGGGGTTTTTGTCCTCCTGCAGCCAAGAAAAGAATGACAGCACATTGGTCCTATTTGGACGCATTTGCTAATAACTTCGCTATAGTTCACTTTTTTGCATTTACTGCATGTTGCTGTTTATTTACCCCATATACCCCCATTCGAGTTGCACTACGTTGCACATACACTGAAGCAATGCCCTCAAACGGAAGCTTTCTCGTCTTCTTATACGTTAATACTGACACCATATGATAATGTTATCAGGCAAATTAATGTAATTTTCCATCGCGTCTGCTTTTTATTTTCCTGTTCCATGGTACGTCTGTATATTTGGAGCTGATGGGATACTGTGTATCAATATCCCTTTAATGTAGTACGCTTCACGGAGTTTGAATTGTCACCTGGAAAAATTAAAGTTACGTAATTAATTTTTGGATTGTTTACTGGTACATGTCTGCAGTCGTGGTAGCAAGCTGCTAGAGGAAGCAAAATTAAATGACGCAGGCCATTGACAAAGTCGGGTATTGTGCGGTGATTTGTTTTCGGAAGCAGCGGAAATTGTAGCTGCCAGGTGAATCCAGATCACTTCTTTAGCCATATCCACTGAGGTGACAAAAGTCATGGGAGACCTCCTTATAACGAGTCTGACGTCCTTTTGCGCGGTGTAGTGCAGCAACTTGACGTGGCATAGATTCCACAAGTCGTTGTAATTGCCCTGCAGAAATACTGAGCCATGCTGCTATACAGCCGTCCATAATTGCGAAAGTGTTGCCGGTGCACAATTTTGTGCTCGAATTGACCTCTGAGTGGTAATGATCTATGGGTGGCCATATCATTCTCTCGAATTGTCCAGAATGTTCTACGAACCAATCGCGAACAATCGTGGCCCGGTGACAATCCAATCGTTGTTTGGGAACATGAATTCTATGAACAGCTGCAAATGATTTCCGAGTAGCCATCATATCTGTTTCCAGTCAATAACCGGTTCAGTTGGAATAGGGAGCTTGGTCGATTTCACGTAAACACCACCAGCTTGCACAGTGCCTTGTTGGCAACTTGGGTCCGTGGCTTCGTAGGGTCTGCGCCACACTCGAACCCTCTATCATCAGTTCTTACCCAATGAAATCGGGACACATCTGACCAGGCGATAGTTTTCCGGTCGCCTAATGCCCAACCGATATTGTCTCGAGTCCATGAGAGGCGCTGGAGAGGATGTCGTGCTGTTAGCAAAGGGACTCGTGCCGGTCGTCTGCTGCCAAAGCCCATTAACTCCAAATTTGGCTGCATTGTCCTAACTGATACATCTGTCGCACGTCCCACATTGATTTCTGCGGTTATTTCACACAGTGTTGCTTGTCTGTTAACAGTAACAACACTATGCAAACAACACCTCCGTCGGTCTTTAAGTGCAGGCCGTTGACCCTGTGTGGCCAGTGGTGAGAGGTAATGCCTGAAAATCGGTAGTCTCGACACGCCCTTGACACTGTGGATCTCGGAATATTTAATCCCCTAACGATTTCCGAAACAGAATTTCCCATGCGTCTAGCTTCTACTACCATTCCACGTTCAAAATCAACTCCCGTCGTGCATAATCACGTTGGAAACTGTTTCACGCGAATCGCCTGACTGTTCCGCTAATAGACTCCCTTTTATACCTTGCGTATGCGATATTACCGCCATCTGTGCATGTTGATATGGTTATCCCGTAACTTTTGCCACCTCAGTGTATACTCACCTGACACAGCTGCGACATTTCCGCTGTTTCCGAAGCCGAAATGCCTCACATTACCACACTTTGGCAACAGGCTAAGCCGTTGTCTTTTGTCTCCTCTAGCAGTGTGCTACGGTACGTTGACATGGGGATTTGGCCGGCCGGAGTGGCCGAGCGGTTCTAGGCGCTACAGTCTGGAGCCGCGCGACCGCTACGGTCGCAGGTTCGAATCCTGCCTCGGGCATGGATGTGTGTGATGTTCTTAGGTTAGTTAGGTTTAAGTAGTTCTAAGTTCTAGGGGACTGATGACCACTGCAGTTAAGTCCCATAGTGCTCAGAGCCATTTGAACCGTTTGAACATGGGGATTTAAGTATTCACCATGAATGCCTGCTAAAATTCGAACCATTACGTGTCTTCATTTCTTTGGTGCGATAATTAAAATCTACCTCTCGTGTACATGTTCGGTTGTTGGATACTGCCTGGTGCTTGTCTAATTCAGCACTTCCAGCACGTGACAGAGACTGAAATGGAAGATGAGAGAAACTTCATTGTTCTGGTCGGACAAGTTTGACTGCGTCAAGGGAGAGATGCCCTGTTATGTACCAAACAAATCATAACCCCTTCAAAGCTATGCCTACCTTCAGGCTCACTTGGTTGGATTGTGGACCAGTGAAAACACAAATAAAAAAGTCACTTACCAAGAAATTTAAGAAAAATGTTTAGCTATAAAATGTGATAGAAATATAATCTGTAACAAGGTTTGATTCTAAAGAAACTGGAAAAACTGGAATTACGTATTTTTTCCCATGCTTTAAGGGCTTATTTCTAATAGCGAACAACTAACCGCTCACGCTTTCTGAAGCCAGAAGGAATCCTCCGTTTCATTTGGTCGCTGGAGGCGTTGGCTGCTGGTGGCACTGCTGCAGTCAATGAGCCGTAATTGGGTGAGCAACGCGCGACTCGCCGTGCCATTGGAAGTCACTTGACCGCCGCTACTCGCCTTGTCATCGAGGGTCACGCAACTGCAAGGGCAACGCCGTGAGCGATGAGGTGTCTCGCGGGCAATATGTTGCCACCCGCTGCCGAGACATGCCGAGTCATTCCTCTCTCATCTTTCAACTGGGAGTACTCTGAAGACACTCAGCCGTATGTTACACTTTTCAAGATGAGTTATAATACACTAACTGATCAAAAGTATCTGGACACATGAAGGGCTTATTTCAATAGTGGTACAAGTCCATTTTTAGAATGAGATTTTCACTCTGCAGCGGCGTGTGTGCTGACATGAAACTTCCTGGCAGATTAAAACTGTGTGCCGGACCGAGACTCGAACTCGGGACCTTTGCCTTTAGCGGGCAAGTGCTCTACCAACTGAGCTACCCAAGTACGACTCACACCCCGTCCTCACAGCTTTACTTCTGCCAGTACCTCGTCTCCTACCTTCCAAACTTAACAGAAGCTCTCCTGCGAACCTTGCAGAACTGGCACTCCTGAAAGAAAGGATATTGCAGAGACATGGCTTAGCCACAGCCTGGGGGATGTTTCCAGAAGTAAAGCTGTGAGGACGGGGCGTGAGTCGTGCTTGGGTAGCTCAGTTGGTAGAGCACTTGCCTGCGAAAGGCAAAGGTCCCGAATTCGAGTCTCGGTCCTGCACACAGTTTTAATCTGCCAGGAAGTTTCATATCAGCGCACACTCCGCTGCAGAGTGAAAATCTCATTCTGGAAACATCCCCCAGGCTGTGGCTAAGCCATGTCTCCGCAATATCCTTTCTTTCAGGAGTGCTAGATCTGCAAGGTTCGCAGGAAGCTTCTGTTAAGTTTGGAAGGTAGGAGACGAGGTACTGGCAGAAGTAAAGCTGTGAGGACGGGGCGTGAGTCGTGCTTGGGTAGCTCAGTTGGTAGAGCACTTGCCCGCGAAAGGCAAATGTTCCGAATTCGAGTCTCAGTCCGGCACACAGTTTTAATCTGCCAGGAAGTTTCAAGTCCATTTTTGTTCATATTGAGATACGGAGTCCTAAAGTTCAATGAGCGCTGAAAAACCTGCAGTTGAGATACCAGAAATATTAAAGCATATGTCTTCTTGCTAGAGATGAACCTTTCTTTCTGTTTGTTTGTCTCATTAATTTCAAAAGCATTATAGACAGAAAAGTGGGGGTAATGGACTTGTACCACTACTGAAATAAGCCCTTCACATGTTAGTGGACATTAATATTGCTTGTATCCACCGTTCGACTTTACTATGGCATGAACTCTGCTGGCGTCACTTTCAATGAGGAGTCTGAATTCTGTGGGCCAATGGTAGCCCACTTTTCTTCAAGGGCCGAAACCGGAGAATCTAATTTGATCCATTATAAATGATTCTGAAAGCCTGCGACTGTGAAAACGACAAGTTTGTTTATAAATAATTATTCTGCTGCCAGTCACGATTTTCTTTATTTTATTTTTCGCACGACGCGTTTCAGGAAATGATTGCCATTTACAGCCGGTTTTTTTTGTGTTTGTTACGCCATTTCTATGTGATGCTGTCGATGTGTGAGAGTCTGCTTCATTTCGCTGACTTTATTGCAATATATAAGAAACACGCGATTTTTAGTTGGGTTGTCTATCGATCTTTTTGTGAAGTTAGTGGCGAAATTTAGAAGACTTTGTACTTGGAGTTTCCTTATGGTCCATTTGTGCAAAATCTCACACACACTAAACATCACACACAACTTGCTGTACACTTTATACGTCGAAATTATCTTACACAAACAAAACAAAGATGTTCCTACATGTAGTCAACAGAGATCTTCCAAAGAATATGATATCCTTCTGTACAGAGGTTATTTGCCTTATCAATTTGGATCATAATTTACTTATATCGATATTATAATTGTGCTTATTTTATGTGTTACTATTTTTATTTAGGTATACTCTCGAAACATCTGAAGAAATTCACTGATTCCCTTTCAAGTTTTTTTTTTAGTATTTTACCTTTATATTTTATGCAATGTGAATATATCTCCAGTTCTTCTAGCACATCCATTTTATTCCGTGGAGTACTTTGGCATTTTGCTCTACTTTTTCAAAAAATGGTTCAAATGGCTCTGAGCACTATGGGACTCAACTGCTGAGGTCATTAGTCCCCTAGAACTTAGAACTAGTTAAACCTAACTAACCTAAGGACATCACACACATCCATGCCCGAGGCAGGATTCGAACCTGCGACCGTAGCGGTCTCGCGGTTCCAGACT
Source organism: Schistocerca serialis cubense (assembly GCF_023864345.2). Lineage (NCBI taxonomy): Eukaryota > Metazoa > Arthropoda > Insecta > Orthoptera > Acrididae > Schistocerca > Schistocerca serialis. The sequence continues at coordinate 854,804,546 of NC_064639.1, read as the reverse complement.
GCAGCGCCAGAACCGCGCGGCCACTTCGGCCGGCCCTACTTTTTCAAATGGATGTCCTGTATTATGTATGTGTGTTGTTATGACTGATGTAGAGTGTCTGTCGTGCGTGTAGGCTTTTATGTTCTCTGTGTACCTGGTGTTGAAATTTCGGCGTGTTTGTCCTAGGTAGATCATGGAGCATTCCTGGCATGTTACCTTGTATATTCCAGAGTCTGAATATGGATCATGCTTGCACTTTATATTATGTATTAGTTTTTGTTGTAGTTTATTAGATGTATAAAACCCAATTTTTACTTTGTGATTTTTGAAAATATTTGCAATCTTCTGTGATACATTGCCAACGTATGGGGCACCACAGAAGAGAAAGAGGAAAACACATGTATATCTAGTATTGAAACCAGAGAATGTAGTGATGATGGGGTCTGGAGCGAAGTCGACGTTTTAACTCACCCCAAAGATGTTCCATAGGGTGCGGGTCGGGACTCTGGGCAGGCCAGTCCATTTTAGGAATGTTGTCTACAAACCATTACCTAGCAGATGCTGCCTTATGACGGGGTACATTGTCAGGCTGATACAAACAAACGAAGTCTCTGAACTGTTCCTCTACCCTACGCAGTACATAATGCTGTAAAATGTGTTCATAACCTTCTGCATTATGTGTTTTCTTAAGCTCAATAAGGGGATCACATCCTAACGATGCAAAAAACCCGCACACCGTAACGGGACTCCCTCCGTACTTCACTGCTACCACTACATATGCCTGTGTATCAAAGCAGGCAGAGAGTAGTTGTTGTCAGGAGAGAAAAGTGATTTCAAATGCAGACTAGTCACTGGATGGCTCTAGAGTAACAAATCGATCAGAGATATTTCAGGTGACGTTCTCCTGGCATTCGCCAAAACGAACCCTTCCCAAACCCTTCCATCGGATATACCGTGATTCATCACTCCAAGTCACTCGTTTCCAGTCACCCACTGCCCAGTGGCGTCGTCTTCAATCATCTCAAGCGTAGTTTAGCATTCACTACAGAAATGTACCGCTTATGTGGAGCTCCTCGGCCATTATACGCCGTTCTTTTCAACTCTCTACGCACAACCATTGTGCTAGCTGGACTGCTGCTGGTGCTTTGGAACACACTGCGGATTTCACGAGACATTTTACAATCGTCTCCCGCAATGCTCGACGATCCTTGTCCGCCATTGCATGAGATCTGCCTGGTCTTGTTTTAGCTGTAGTTTTACCTTCGCGTTTCCACTCCGCCATCACATTACCATCGGTCTACTCAGACAGCTTTAGAAGCGATGAAATGTCCCTGACTGATGTGTTACTGAGGTAGTATCCGACGACTTGTCCAGGTTCGAAGTCACTGATTTCTCCCTACCGTGCCATTCTGCTGTTACTGCTTCACTACTGACAACAAAATACTTTTCGTCTTCTTTTATGCCGGCGCGTCCGCGCCTCCTGACACCAGGTGGTCAATTCCGCATTATACACTACTGGCCATTAAAATTGCTACACCAAGAAGAAATGCAGATGATAAACTGGTATTCATTGGACAAATGTATTATACTAGAACCGACATGTTATTACACTTTCACGCAGTTTCGGTGCATAGATCCTGAGAAATCAGTACCCAGAGAACCACCTCTGGCCTTAATAACGGCCTTGATACGCCTGCACATTGAGTCAAACAGAGATTGCAGAGATTGGATGACGTGCACAGTTACAGCTGCCCATGCAGCTTCAATACGATACCACAGTTCATCAAGAGTAGTGACGCGTATTGTGACGAACCAGTTGCTCGGCCACCATTGACGAGACGTTTTCAGTTGCTGAGAGATCTGGAGAATGTGCTGGCCAGGGCAGCAGTCGAACATTTTCTGTATCCAGGAAGTCCCGTACAAGAACTGCAACACGCGGTCGTGCATTATCCTACTGAAATGTAGGGCTTCGCAGAGATCGAGTGAAGGGTAGAGCCACGGGTCGTAACATATCTGAAATGTAACGTCCACTGTTCATAGTGCCGTCAATGCGAACAAGAGGTGACCGAGACGTGTAGCCAATGGCACCCCATACCATCACGCTGGGTGATACGTCAGTATGGCGAAGACGAATACACGCTTCCAATGTGCGTTCACCGCGATGTCGTCAAACACGGATGCGACCATCATGATGCTGTAAACAGAACCTGGATTCATCCGAAAAAATGACGTTTTGCCATTCGTGGACCCAGGTTCGTCGTTGAGTTCACCATCGCAGGCGCTCCTGTCTGTGATGCAGCGTCCGAGCTGATAGTCCATGCTGCTGCAAACGTCGTCGAAATGTTCGTGCAGATGGTTGTTGTCTTGCAAACGTCCCCATCTGTTGACTCAGGGATCGAGACGTGGCTGCCCGATCCGATACAGCCATGCGGATAAGAAGCCTGTCATCTCGACTGCTAGTGATACGAGGCCGTTGGGATCCAGCACGGCGTTCCGTATTACCCTCCTGAACCCATCGATTCCATATTCTGCTAATAGTCATTGGATCTCGACCAACGCGAGCAGCAATGTCACTATTCGATAAACAGCAAACGCGATAGGCTACAATCCGACCTTTATCAAAGTCGGAAACGTGATGGTACGCATTTCTCCTCTTTACACGAGGCATCACAACAACGTTTCACCGGGCAACTTCGGTCAACTGCTGTTTGTGTATGAGAAATCGGTTGGAAACTTTCCTCATGTCAGCACATTGTAGGTGCCGCCACAGGCGCGAACCTTGTGTGAATGCTCTGAAAAGCTAATCATTTGCATATCACAGTATCTTCCTCCTGTCGGTTAAATTTCGCGTCTGTAGCACATCATCTTCGTGGTGTAGCACTTTTAATGGCCAGTAGTGTAAAATGATGCCCGGATACTTATCATCAGCTAGAGTTTTCAATGAAGCGAAGCTACTCATCACGGGAGATTTTCCTACTATTACCTGATTTTTTTGTTTTTTCGGGTCCTAATTTATGACATACGTGTCACAAAATAACTCAGATGGTAAAATTAGAGAAATTCGAGCCCATTCGACAGGTTAACAACAGAGGTTTGTTAAGTAACGGGCGAGTTGTGGCGCTCTGGAAATATTATATGTTCGGAGTTGGGGCGGCCGCACGGGCCGCTTGACCAGCCGGGGCCCAACAGCATCCGCGTGGTGCCTCACAACGGCACACGTACACACGTGGTTTCCGTTTTCAATTACGGAGTGGAATAGAGTGTGTCCCGACATGTCAGGCCAATAGATGTTCAGTGTGGTGGCCATCATTTGCTGCACACAATTGCAATCTCTGGCGTAATGAATGTCGTACACGTCGCAGTACATCTGGTGTAATGTCGCCGCAGGCTGCCACAATACGTTGTTTCATATCCTCTGGGGTTGTAGGCACATCACGGTGCACATTCTCCTTTATCGTACCCCACAGAAAGAAGTCCAGAGGTGTAAGATCAGGAGAACGGACTGGCCAATTTATGCATCCTCCACGTCCTATGAAACGCCCGTCGAACATCCTGTCAAGGGTCAGCTTAGTGTTAATTGCGGAATGTGCAGATGCACCATCATGCTGATACCACATACGTCGACGCGTTTCCAGTGGGACACACTCTATTCCACTTCGTAATTGAAAACGGAAACCACGTATGTACGTTTACCTCGCCTCTCATGGTAATGTACATGTGCGTCAGTGAAAAAGACCAATAAAAAGGTGTTAGCATGTGGACGTAATGTGCTGTTCCAGTCTCTTCTGTACCTAAGGTTAATCACCGTTCCCTTTGGATCCCTACGTAATTCGGTGCTCTCCGATACACACGATCTAACAGCGGAGGAGTGGTACTCAAGCGTCAACTTTAGGTTACAATATCTCCGGATGTAATTAACATTTTACAATGCAACAAACGGCACTGATTACGTATTTGTTTATATGTTCAGATGTGCTAACAGAACTAACCGGGTTCCATATAAAAAAACGTAGGTTTGTGTCAAAAAACATACTTCCGTGCATTTTTGTATGGTTTGTATTAACCAATTACACTAGCCCCTCTCCTCACGTTCGATCTGTGGAATCGATTCGTCAGTATTTGATATGGTTTACGAAATATATCCAGCGGTAACGTTAGGTGACTCACCCTGTATATGGCATTATTCGTGATGGTGATATCAGCTTGACTCACAAGGTGATCGTAGACGTTATGGAGAGCATGTATCCTGTCGCAAGTATCACACGATACTCTGAGAAACATCATTCACATCCTGAACAAACGGTACTGATTCCAGTCTGTCTGGTGGTGTTTCGCTCCCAGGCTCTGCCCTCGCATGTCGCTATTCTGGGGAGGCGTTGTCCAGTGGAACCGTACGTCGCTCTAGTCATCCAATGTCGAAATTGCTGGCGTTTTCATCATCGGGCAAGCCAATGTAGAAGTAATATTCGTTGCAGCAAGTGAGATAGTCCGTACCAAGCGGAACCATGTCCGCACCCAGTGACAGACCGTTCATGCGCGGCGTTTCTCTATCGAAAAGAGCTCCAGCGTGCAAGAACCTACGCCACGTCGGGGAGGTTAATTGGTAGCCTGCAGCTCTCATGCTCCGTTGCTCTCCGCCACTCTCCTAGTACCCTTAATCCTCAGGATTTCCCGCCTCTACTTCCAAGTCACTCCCCACAACCAATAGTCGCATTACGAGGTTCTTCTACGCGACCAACGCAACCACCGGTGTCGCCCCAGTTAGGTTCTCTCCCTCAGGGTACCGCGCATCGTCAATATGACTTCCAGTCGGCAGACAGATCGAGTGTCATCTCTGACCCGAGAGGTCCATCGAAATGGTGTGCTCCTAGGCCAGTCTGGCGTCAGGGATTCTTAGATATTGTTCACGAATATTCTGCCTCTCATCATCTCCCCCAAGCCCTGCTAGCACACAACCCATATCCTCCTCAGTACCACCGCCGCCAGTTTGTAATAACAACAAATATGTCATCGGAAAGATTATCACGTTTATCGCGAACCTCTTGAAAGACACGAAAACGCACTACCTGTAGCTTTAAAGATACAGACTCTGTGACAACTATTAACGACCCTATTTACGCCTAGCAGCTGTGGAGGGCTTTAAGATCCTTCAGTGGAATGCACGATCTGCGATTGCCAATAAATGTGTCCTCCAAAATGAAATTTGAACGAGGAAGATAGCAGAGGCTGTCGTCTCAGAGATATGTTTTCAACCGGATTCTGTTGTCTGCTGTCGAGGATACCAGTTTTACCGCCAGGACAGAGAAGATGCTCGAGTTGGTGTCGCCCTCTTCATTAATAATGGTCTGTATTACACTCCAGTAAAGACATCCCACAAGGTTACCGACAGTTTTCACGGGATAGCAGCCAGGCTCTCTAAAATGTTCAAATGTGTGTGAAATCTGATGGGGCTTAACTGCTAAGGTCATCAGTCCCTAAGCTTACACACACTACTTAACCTAAATTATCCTAAGGACAAACAAACACACCCATGCCCGAAGGAGGACTCGAGGGTTTTAACGCGCACGACAGACTGCAGGGCTATGCCTATAATGATAGGTTGGGTGACAGGATCGTTGAGGTTCTCGACGAGTTCAGTCTTATTCTCCTCAATGATGGATCCCCCACGTTACTTCCATTACCTGAACTGAGACCCTCAGTCAACGAGTTGACTCTGTGTTCGGCCTCATTTTCTTCCATTTCTAGTGGGGCCTAACCACTACGCTCTTCCTATATCGACTTTCACTGCAACGTCTATCGCAACCTAAAGGCCATCCCGTAATTGGAATGTTATGCGGGCAGATTGGTCGTGGTATGGCGCACTAATGGACCCCCAGCTACTGTCATTTCTCGCCGTGGCGTCCCCGGAAGCAAGGTACATTATGTTTCGGAATTATATCAATGTAGCGGCATCGCATTCTGTTCCACAGAAGAGTATGATGACTGGCACCAGCCGATCCCCGGTTCCCATGTGGGGCCCAGAAAACTCAAGTCGGGTGGCGCAACAGAGATTGGCTTGCAGTCGTCCTAAACGGCGTGCCACGTGAGAGAACTAAGTTGCCTACAAACGGATGGATTCGTCCTAAACGCTTTCTGAAGGCCCGCAAGAAAGAACACTGGAGGAAGTTCTGCGAACAAATATCTGTGTACACTCCTGTTGGACGCATTTTGTCGATGGTGTACTCGCTCAAACGGAAGCCGTTACATCCCAAGCGGTTGCAGATCTAAGCAGACGAGTTTTCCGCCATTGTCGCACCTCCAACTGCCATGCAGGAACCCAGAGATCTCGCTGCGACAGGTGCCGCTGCCGATCTACGAAACCGTTTAACCACACCATTCTCTCTCACTGAAGTTCACAGGACCCTGACGTCCTCATCAGATACATCCCCTGGCTACGACCAAATTCACTACTCCATGATTCTTAATTTGTCTGACAGTGCAAAATGTCTTCTTGTGAACATCTTTAATGGCGTCTGGAGAGGTGCGGACGTTTCCGATGACTGGAAGACTCAGATATTGGTGTCCATATTGAAGCCTGGGAAAGACGCTGGTCAAGCGACATCGTATCGCCCGATTGCACAGTCGTCCTGCGTGTGTAAGACGTTCGAACGTCTCCTCAAGATTAACCTAAAATGGTGGCTGAAACATGAGAACTTGCTTCCGTAAGGGCAGAAGTACTTATTATAAAATTACCTCCATCGCGATGGACACTAAAAACGCGTTCTTCACTAACGGGTATTTAACGTCCTTATTTCTTGACTTGTCGAGGGGGTACGACATTCTCCTGATACCCGAACTTATCAACAGATTGCAACTGCTGAATATCCCGGTGGTGATTTTACAGATTACATTCAGTTTGCTTGGTTGCCATACCGTATATACCCGCGATCAAGACAATGTCTTGCATGGACTCCTCCTAGTGTTCCTTGGTCTCCCGTAGGGCGGGATACTGAGTCCCTTACTATATGCCTTGTGTGTTGTCGACCTAGAGACTTTGTTCAGCCCCACTGTCAAAGTACTTTAGAATGCGGATAATGTCTGTATATACTCTCACTCGTCGTGCTTTTGGGTAAGAAGCCTATGGCTTACCGACGCATGTGAAGTGTTGTCCGCAAGGGGGTTCAAAAATGGGCTCACTTTGTCACCTGCCAAATCAGTTGTGATATTCACGAGGAAATGGCGTAATAACTTCTCGTTCGAACATCATCTTGACTCGTACACATTTCCTGCTCGAAAACATGCGTCTACTTCGACTGCGGCCGGCCGGTGTGGCCGTGCGGTTAAAGGCGCTTCAGTCTGGAACCGCGCGACCGCTACGGTCGCAGGTTCGAATCCTGCCTCGGGCATGGATGTGTGTGATGTCCTTAGGTTAGTTAGGTTTAATTAGTTCTACGTTCTAGGCGACTGATGACCTCAGAAGTTAAGTCGCATAGTGCTCAGAGCCATACTTCGACTGCAAACTCACGTGGACGCAACACGTTGCGTATCTCATCGACAAGGTGGATAACACTGTAACTGTGTGGCTGGTCCCGGCGGAGGTTCGAGTCCTCCATCGGGCATGGGTGTGTGTGTTTGTCCTTAGGCTAATTTAGGGTAAGTAGTGTGTAAGCTTAGGGACTGATGACCTTAGCAGTTAAGTCCCGTAAGGTTTCACACACATTTGAACATTTGATAACACTGTAAATGTTTTGCGAATGCTTGCCCGAGTGTTGTGGAGAGCGGAACCGGTTGTGCTCTTGACTCTGTATAAGTTTTTGATCCGTTCTGTCTTAGATTATGATAGCATTGTCTGCGGCATTGCAATGCAATCACCTTTGCACAAGTTCGATGTCATCCATTATAGAGTGATTCATCTTGTTCTCGGAGCTTCCCTGTAAGTGGAAGCATCCGTCACGCCGTTGTCTACAAGATGGCAGATGCTGTCTGATATTTTTCTCCTCAGTCGATCTTCAATATCTGACTGTGTCTTTGTTAAGGGGGTGGTTCGATTCTGGAGACTCACACACTCACCTCATGGGCAGTTACTTACCAGAACTCCTTTACTAGTTCGCGGCGACGAGAAATGGCGCCACCCCTTTCCATTCATTCTACAGGTCACAAAATTGCTCTACCTTCGTTTTTCGTTTAGTCTATTCTTCACTCCAGTCCCAGTGGCATACCTACCGTCCAATTTCCTAACGGAGACCAACATCACTCGTGACCTGGGGCATTTTCTCAGCATACAATGGCCGCAGTACCCTCACATCTATAAGGACCGTACTAAATCTGAGGCGGGTGTGGGATACCACTTCTTTTGCCCTTCTAGTGACGCCTACCAAATGTTTGCGCTTCCATCTGAATCTTCTATTTACACGGCGCAGCGACTGGCCATCTGAGAAGCTCTTCATTGGACCCGGACGTTCAAGTTCGTCCTGATACTTACGGACTCTCAAAATATGCTGCAGAAATTGCAACATCACGCGTTTGATAAACAGACCAACAGGTATTTTCTGGACGTCTTGGCGGCACAGACCTTTGGCACTGCCGTTCAGTTACTGTGGATTAAGGACGACATGGCATTATTCATAATAAAATTGTTGACATCCTAACCAAGAGAAGTGTTACACAAGGCCCGTTACTCCCAACGCCGATCCCTTATACAGATCTCACATCGACGGTACGGAAGGCTGCTTATCACACTTGGAACCGTAAATGACATGTCTCTCAGTACTCTAAGGGAGACCACCTGGCGGCTATACAACCAAACATCTATTTTCGATCATGGTTCGCCTCGGTGCAGCTTCGTAGACGTCATGTGACTTCTATCATTCGCATGAGGCTGGGACACGGGCCTTACCCCTCGCACCTATGATTCAAATGGCTCTGAGCACTATGGGACTTAACATCTGAGGTCATCAGCCCACTAGACTTAGAACTACTTAAACCTAACTAAGGACATCACACACATCCATGCCCGAGGCAGGATTTGAACCTGCGACCGTAGCAGCAGCGCGTTCAGGACTGAAGCGCCTAGAGCCGCTCGGGCACAACGGCCGGGCCTCGCAACTATATTGGTTAAAGATTATCACGTCTGGACACTGCGACAAGGACACAACGGCAGTAGCGGATCTTAACCACATCAAATTAGCATGTTCCAAGTAAACGACTGCACAATCAGACTTGTATAAAAAATTGGTTACGAGAGTTCCCCCCCCCCCCCCCCCCCCCCCAGTGTTCCTGTTTTACTCCACCGTTTCGATAAATATAACTTGCTCACAGAATATCTGAAAGCCTCCGGCATCCAGATTTAATTTATAAGTTGCCGAGGTCTTCATTTTCAAATGGTATTAGCCTGGTTCATAATCGGGTGCGTAATTTTGTGTTTTAACTTGCGTACGGACCTCCACTTGTACATTACATTTTCATTATTGCTCTCTTGTGCATTTTATGTCACTGTTCTACTGGCACCAGTGTACATACCGTTCGTTGTATTGTGTTTGTCATTTTGTGTTTTTATTTTATTTTAAGTAGGTCTATCTGTATGCTATAATTCTTACATTGTTACATGCTGTTATTTGCAGTTCTGTTCTCCAACTATTGTTGTACTTACTGTATGATGTTCGGTGTCTGCTATTTAAAGTTTTGTCTTTCCTATAAGAGCATATGCATGTTTGTCATAATGTTGCTTTATAGTGGTGTTTATAATTCTGCTCCAATGTCATCGTCATCACTGCCGTCGGCTGTCTGATGCTTGACTAACTGCGCTTTTATTTTACTTTAAAAGTGTGATTACATGCTAACTTCATATCTCTGTGCTATTCTGCTTTTTTGCGGTTATGTTTCTTAGGCACTTTGTAACCGTTGATCGCTGTATGGTTCTTGTATCCCAAAGCCAAAATAAAGAAATAAAAAAAAACTGTTTCAGTTAAAACACATAGCTGGAGTCCCCATGGTTCTACAGTACGGAAACCTTCAAAAACACGACGGATGGACGGGGCAATCGAAGTCCGGAAACTTTTCCATTTGGCTATTGGCCGCTCAAAACAGTCCGTAACACCCTTGCTGACAACCTGGAGATAGAGTGCCTTCCGTCTCACGACTAAATAATGATTCTTTCGAGTATCAGACTCATGTTCTCCTTCACGTATCGATATCAAATCCCAGCTAACGATGCCACGTACCACGTATACCCTTTAGCTTGCTTTCTTCTGTCGTAGTGCTGTGTATTACAGAGTGTTTCATAGTGCTTGGCGATTTCAAATTTGAATAACGCGCGCTAAAAAGCAAGATACAGCGATGGTGGCACCATCTGTTAGTATATGGTGTGTCATGCTTCATCCCATACACAGGTCAGCAATCACAACGTAATGGTCGAAGCAACATCGTGCGTTTGCGGTGGAGTGCTAGTTCCGCTACGACGAATGTCATGCATTTGGAATGTGTCTTTAAAGCGTTTGAAGATGCATCCACTATATCCAATACTGAATTAGGTAAGAAACTTTCGTGCAACTACCGGCCCTCGGAAAAGCGTTCGACCTTCCAAGAACATCGAAAGTGTGCGTAGCAGTTCCCAGGCAAGCCCCTCGTACTTTATACGAAAACGTCCCCAAGTGCTGAACATTTCGCCGGCGTCCATTCATGGCATATTCCGGATGGATCTGTAGTACCATCCAAATGCGCTTGTGTCGAATGGCCACTTCGCTTATTTAACCGTGCCATATTTCTACCTGTGGGTTTATTTAAGGGCAGGAGTGTACTCCAGCCGGTCTAGAAGCTTACAACAGTTAAAATATCGAATTCACGATGAAATTTCAGAGTTCCTCCAGCAGTTACAAAAAATATGTTCAACAACTGGATGAAACTCCTCGAGTATTGCGTAGCCGCGAATGGTCTTCTTTTGTCTGATGTAGTATTTTGTAAGCAAACTTGAAGAAATATTGTACCTTGTATAAACCGTTCAACATTTTTTCGCTATTAGTTTGTGTGTTTTTCATATTTGAAATCGCCAAAACATTGTGAAACACCCTGTGTATAGAAATGTGTGCAACTTTGAGCCAGTTGGCCAACATAAATAAATATGACTAAACAAAAGTGTCGCCGAAGTGGTGTCAAATCGAAAGACTTGTACCAGGCGAACGGTGTACCCGACGGGAGGACCTAGTCATACGACAATTATTTATTTATTTACTAAACAAAAGTTAAATTATAAAGCGCACTTAAACGCTGATTAAAATGATGCTAAACACTCTATATTTAATACAAATAATATCTCTTAGAAAACTTACGCAGCCACGAATTATTACGCAGGCATGTATCAATTTTGTTACGAAAGTACAGACGTAAGTGTTCTGCATATTTTAATAATAAATACCATCATTTATGTAGCAATGTAACAAGAAAGCTCAGTAAAGAAAACAACCAGGCTAACCCCGTGTGGGCTGACATTATTTACACCTGCCCGAGCGACAGGCCTCGAGCGGGGGTGATGATAAGGAAAAATAGCTCTTTGTGCTGCGTCGTAAAACCCGCGACTTGTTAGCACTTGTGCCCCCTGTGGCGTTTAAGAAATTCGGACAGTCTGGTTGCACTGCAGTTAAACACTTGACTAACTGAGGCCTTCAGTTTTATGACTGTGCAGTCCCAGCAACGAGACGGCTTGGCTACAGTGGTTTTTCAAAGCACGCGTCCCACTTGGCTCAGCAACTATACTTTGTTCATCATAAGAATAAACCTGATGTAAACAAAAACAATCGCCACGGTTAATAAGCACGCGTACACTGATGTTACGTTCTTGTCATTAGGTCCTACTTATGTCTTGAATATCCTATTACTATGACACTGCAAATGCAACTGTAAGATGTTCTATGTATTAACCGCTATCAACGTTTTCCTTACTCACATTTTAGCCATGTGGTTTTTATTGAAAAAATCTTGTAGTCTCAGTTTCTGTACTGTTGCACTCTGATTGTCACGCTGTTAATAAGTAGAGTGAAAATGGCCGACGCTGCTTCCTGCGCCGTAGTGAATCACGCGTGTACAATACCGTTAAAAACTGATTGGAAACAGTTTATTCCATCCACATCTACATACACATACGTACTCTACAAGCCTCTGTTCGGCGTGTGGTGGAGAGTGCCCTGCACTACTATTACTCATTTCCTTTCCCCTTCCACTTGCAAGTAGAGCGAGGGAAAACTACTGTCTATTTTCTCCGTGCGAGCTCTAATCTCTCAAATCTTACCTTCATGGTCCTTATACGAGAGGTACGTTGGAGGCAGCAGAATCGTTCTGCAGTCATTCTCAAATGTTGGTGCTCTAAATTTTCTCAATAGTGCTCCTCGAAAAGAACATCGCGTTCTCTACTGTGATTCCCGTTTGAGTTCTCGATGCATCTCCGAAATACTTGGTTGTAGCTCGAACCTACCGGCAACAAATTAGCAGCCCGCCTCTGAATGGCTTCCTTTCATCCGACCTGGTGCGGACCCTAAACACTCGACCAGTACTCATAGAATAAGTCACAGTAGTGTCCTGTATGTGGTCTCCTTTACAGGTGAACCACACTTTCCTAAAATTCTCCCAGTCAACCGAAGTCGACCATTCGCCTTCGCTACTACAATCCTAACATGCTCATTCCATTTCATATTGCTTTGCAACGTTATTCCCTGATATTGAAAAGACGTGGTTGTGTCCAGCATCACACTACTAATGCTGTATTCGAACATTATGGGTTTGTTTTTCCCACTCATCGGCATTCACAATGACGACATCTTCCTGTACACCACAGCATCTTCAGCAAACAACCGCAGGTTGCTGCTTACTCGTCCGCTAGATCATTTATGTATGTAGAAAATAACACCTGCCCTATCACAGACACTTCCCTGGGTCACTCCCGACTATACCCTTGTCTGATGAATACTCGCCGTCGAGGACAACATACTGGGCTCTAATACTTAACTAGAGCTATGCACGTATGTAAGACCCTATTCCGTATGCTTACACCTTCGTTGACAGTCGGCAGTGTGGCACTGTGTCAAATGCTTTACGGGAATCCACGAATATGAAGTCCGATTGTTGTCCTGCATCCATGGTTCGTAGAATCTCCTGCGAGAAAAGGGAAACCTGAGTTTCGCACTAGGGATGCTTTCTAAAACCATGCTGATTTGTGGACAGAAGCCTCTCAAGGAAATTTATTATATTCGAACTGAGAATATGTTTAAGGATTCTGCACACAGTCGATGTTAAAGATATTGGTCTGTAATTCTCTGAATCCGTTCTTTTCTTGTTTACAGGATTCACCTGAGCTTTTTCCATTCTCTTGGGTCTTTGCACTGGTCGAGAGATTCTCTATTAAACGCAAGCGAAGTAAGAGGCCAGTGCTGTAGAGTAATCTCTGTAAAACCTAATTGGGATTCCATCCGGACCTGGCGACTTACTTTCTTTCAACACTTTCAGTCGTTTCTTTACACCAGGGATGCTTATTACTATGTCGTCCATACGAGACACTATTCGTTCGTTAAACGACGATATGTTTGTACGATTCTCCTGCGTGACCGATTTCTTAAATGCGAAATTTAAAACTTCGGCTTTGCTTTTGCTATCTTCCACTTCCACACTAGACTGCTCAACGAGTGCCTGGATACAAGCCTAAGACCCGCTTAGCGATTTTATATAGGACCAGAATTTTCTCGGGTGCTCGACAGGATCTGTTGCTACTGTGTGTCGGTGGTAGGTGTTGTTCTTAATGTTTTTCACAAGTTTACAACAAAAAAATTCAGCTTTGAACTTTTCAGAGGAACGCTGTTTATTAAAGTTAAGGAATTTTTGGACATGGGATGCGTAGCTGAAAAGGTACCGTTGAAGAATGATACTCCAGCACAATCAATTGGTCGAGGGTTCGGCTCTCGATTTGATCGTTTTTCGTTCAATTTGGGATACCAAAATCTTTTAAATGTAAAAGTCATTAAATATATGCTACTTGAAACATATCTAATTATAATTTAAATTAAAAATGCAGGTTTTCTTATTTATAAGTACGTGTTGCACGCCAGTTCAGTTTCCATTACAAATATTTCTCGATACTTTTATAAAAGATCGTTAAAAAAGGTCGTTTAAGTTAAGAAAACATGACAAATTAAGTTTTTAGAACAAAAATGAAAAATCAAATCCTCTTTATTTGGACTGTGTCCATTGTTTTACACTGCAGATGTGCTCTCACAGCAGTCAGAGTGATAAGCGTCTTGGCAACATGGACAACAACAATTTTCACAACATTGAGCACACGATTCAAATGGTACATTTCTTACATTTGCCACATTATCACTGCAATATGAAGCCAGCAGAACTGATCTGGAGGCAAGTTAAAAGATTTGTCGCGAGAAATAGCAAGATATTTACGTTGCCAGACCTCTGGGACTAATGCACGAAGCTTTCTCAAACGTCACTTTCGAAAGCTGGCGGGATACAGAAAGGCAATTCAGAAACCAAAAAAACGTGTCGCTTGGTTGGCTTCGTGGATTCTGTTGTTGATCGACTCGTTATCAACGCTGGAGATGACAGTTCCAGTGCTGAAACCTATTGCTGAGATTCGGATAGGGTAGGAATCGAGAGATTACTAAACTGCTGACTGTAAGTAATACCTTCCGTGGCTTCAATAGTTAACTATACGGTAGTGGAAATGAGCGTTTGGCGTCATTGGCCGGGAGGCCCCTTACGGGGCAGGTCCCGCCGCCTTGGTGCAGGTCTTATTACATTCGACGCTACATTGGGCGACGTGCGCGCCGGATGGGGAGGAAATTATGATGAAAACAACTCAACACCCTGTCCGTGAGCGGAGAAAATCCCCGACCCAGCCGGGTATCGAACCCGGGCCGTAGGACGGCAATCCGTCACGCTGACCACTCAGCTATCGGGGCGGACAACTATACGGTGAAATTCGTATAATACGCTTTTGCATCACACAAATGTCTCACAGAAAAATAACTCTGTGTTTAAGTTAAAGGAATATTCATCTTTCTTGTTTCTATTTACAGTACTATATTAGCTTAGAACGAGAACATGTTGTGATTTCCGTCTGCTCTCCCAAGAAACGTATGGCATTGCTGGAGTTTTGCTGAATATTATTTCATTCTCTTTAAAAATTAAATGACATTGGAAGATATATTGTTTCCCTGCGCCGGCCGGAGTGGCCGTGCGGTTCTAGGCGCTACAGTCTGGAGCCGGTGCGACCGCTACGGTCGCAGGTTCGAATCCTGCCTCAGGCATGGATGTGTGTGATGTTCTTAGGTTAGTTAGGTTTAATTAGTTCTAAGTTCTAGGTGTCTGATGACCTCAGAAGTTAAGTCGCATAGTGCTCAGAGCCATTTGAACCATGTACCAACTGAAATGCAGCTATGCGATAAGACGTAAACGGGGTAATCCTGTCTGTGCTATAAACATTACATCAGTATGAATCTTATAGTTGTCTGTCTATAACGCTATAAAAATGCGCGAGTAGTGACGTACGGTAGTCGGAGCGCATACCCTGTGCGCAGTTTCCGTGGGGGTGGAGTTTTCTGACGGGTCAAAAGCTTGAGGAAGTAAATCTGAAAAGAGTAATGAGGAGGAGAAGATGAAAAAGTGAAATGATTGGGGAGCACTGAAATCGGAGGCGGGCGGAGATGTACGACGAAAGAAAATCACTAGCAGGTTCAGACCCGACTGTGTTCAGTAACACTTCTAGAAACACAAATCTCCCTCGTAAAATTTCCCTCGTACGCAGACTGTTCTTTCTTGTTATCAGTTACTAAACAGAGCAACTCTGTTATGACAAGCGAGTCAATTCAACGAAATTAAAAGTGTTCTTTGTGTCTCTTATTTTTTTATTACTGCTTTGCATTGCTCATTAAAAAAAAAAACATGAAATAGGAATCGCATTATTGTAGCGAGGAATGCGACTTTGGTCTGAGTGTTGTTTCTTGTTTTGAATGGTTGGAAAGCTTATCTTTCTTCATATAGATCTGTGTCGATCTCAACAACAAATAAACAAATAACAAATCAACGTTGAGGATTAAACAAGTAATGGGATGATATCAGCAGTAAGGGAGTGGTGGTCTGCATACCGTAGTTACGCCACTATTTGTAAGACTCCTCTATTAACTGAGTGTGAAGTAAAGTTATGATTGCATTCTGCTAGCACATTCTTTTGACGCTGAACTGCCGGCCAGTGTGGCCGAGCAGTTCTAAGCGCTTCAGTCTGGAGCCGCGCGACCGCTACGGTCGCAGGTTCGAATCCTGCCTCGGGCATGAAAGTGTGTGATGTACTTAGCTTAGTTAGGTTTAAGTAGTTCTAAGTTCTAGGGGACGGATAACCTCAGATGTTAAGTCCCATAGTGCTCAGAGCCATTTTAACCATTTTCGACAGTGAACTCATCAGACATTAAACTACATATTAAAACATTTCATAAACGACTTAATAGAAGAAATAAATAATATATCTCACAGTACTGTATCTCACAATAATATTTCTAAAATAATATAGAAACTGCATATCTCTACACCACATTAATTCATTTAATAGATTAATAGGTGCACTCATTGCGGGAAGAATCTTCCAGGCTTTCACCTGCAGGACGTAATATCAGTAGCAATAAAGTATCGGCTGCTAAATTCAGACACATCGGTTTAAGAGTTATCCACATACAGCCTGCTTTTGATAACACCAAAATAACATACGATGGTAGTAGGTGGTGACTTAGAGTTACCCAATATTGACTGGGGCAAAACACGTTCAGCATATACCCATATTTACAAATTAATTCGCAGTGTGAACGTAAAATTACTAGTGCCATATTATTATGGTTTATCGTGCAAATGATCCCTAGAACATGAAACTAACTAACTATCTATGCATATGTAGTGGCAGTAAGGATAAACAATCCGTTGCGAAGCAACGTTGAATATATTGTTTTACAACGGCCTCGAATAATGATAATGCACTGGTGGGATAAGTATTACCGTACTTCATGCAAGAAACAGACCCGATCTTTTCGATAGTGTCAGATGCGAGAGAGATTAGTGGCCATGATGCTGTTACACGAACGATGATCACCAAAGGCAAGAAAGCAGGAAGAGTGCTAGTGGCTGGTCGAACAGAAAGACATTTACTAACAAGTTACTTAACAGACAGAAAGGGAATATATCATGTAATTCCGACAAACACGGAACATTTGTGGTTCAAAGGCAACATAAAACGCAATCTACATAAACACGTGTCAAGTAAAGTAATAAAAGATGGCAAAGACAGACCTCAAAGACACACCTTCGTTTGGTGGTGCCATTCGGGGCTGTTGTGAAAACAGACACCTAGACTCTCACTATCAGAGGGACTAAAGGGAAAGTGATCGAGAAAAAGAGATACCAACTCATACAGTACCGTGGACTATGCGTGCAGATCATAACTATGTCCGAATCGTTGTTCACAATATCTTTAGAAGTTCTGGTCAAAGGTAAAGTCAATGAACCAACCAGTCGTCGATCAGCTTTGTGCTGAAACTGCGAACAGCAGACAGAACGCGGAAATACTAAATTGCGTATCTGAAAATGCATTCAAGCATGGAGGTTGTGCCATACTCATGTTTGACCGCTGCACAGACCCACAAAAAGCAATATTGATAGAACCTCCACATTACTGCAAAACAATGAAGACTACTCCAACTAAAACAGGCGTCAGGCCCTGATGGAATTTCTAAATGGTTCAAATGGCTCTGAGCACTATGGGACTTAACTTCTAAGGTCATCAGTCCCCTAGAACTTAGAACTACTTAAACCTAACTAACCTAAGGACATCACACACATCCATACCCGAGGCAGGATTCGAATCTGCGACGTAGCGGTCGCGCGGTTCCAGACTGTAGCGCCTAGAACCTTTCGGCCACCCCGGCCGGCGATGGAATTTCTATTAGTTTTTACAAATAAATGCGCTGCGAAACCAGCCCGTTTCCCAGTTCATATTTATCTAAAGTCTCCTTAACAGTGGATAATCTGGTATAACTGGAGATGAGCACAGGGTATTCTTTTTAACAGAAAGGGTAACAAAAGAATACC
Organism: Schistocerca serialis cubense; assembly: GCF_023864345.2. Classification (NCBI taxonomy): domain Eukaryota; kingdom Metazoa; phylum Arthropoda; class Insecta; order Orthoptera; family Acrididae; genus Schistocerca; species Schistocerca serialis. Next base: position 854,786,468 of record NC_064639.1, on the reverse strand, counting down.
GACAATTACGTACCACTATCGCTTACAATAGCAAAAAAGAAATTGACGGAAAAAATGGCAACACCAGGAAGTAATTAATTTAGTGTAATGAAATTTTGAGAATACTTTTGTCTAGGTAACACAGTTAAGTGATTAACCTTGCAAGTTCATAGAAAAACCAATGAAAATGTGAAGTGTTGATTTATTAATAACTGATTTAAGCGCCAGAATACGCAAACGTGCTTGCATTGTGTCATACAGTTGCCGGATGTAAGTTTGAGGGATGGAGTTCCATGCCTGTCGCAATTCTTCTGTCAATACAGATACTGTTAATGCTGTTTGTGGATGACGCTGGGGTTGTCGTCCTGTGATGTCTCAAACGTGCTCGATTGGAGACAGATGTGGTGATCGAGCAGGCCAGGACAACATGCCGACGCTCTGTAGAGCATGCTGCGGTGCAACACGTTATGTGGGCGAGCGTTACCCTGTTGGAAAACACCCTCTACAATGCTGTTTATTAATGGCAGCACAACAGGTCGAATCTCTAGGCTAACTACAATTTAGTAGTCAGGGTGCATGGAATAACCACGAGAGTGCTCTCGCTGTGTTACGAAATCGCATCCCAGACCAAAACTCCTGGTGTACGTCCAGTGAGTCTAGGCAGCTGATAGGCTTGTTGCAGCTCTCACTTGGCCTCCTTCTACCCAACACAGGGCCATCACTGGCATCAAGGCAGAACCTGCTTTCATTAAAAAACACAACAGTCCTCCGCTCCTCCCATCAGTGAGCTCTCGTTTGGCACCACTAAACTCGCAGACGGTGGTGGTCTTGGGCCATTGGAACGTACGGTGCAAGGCATCTGGCTCGGAGTTGTCCTTGATGTAACCGATTTGTAACAGTTCATTGTGTCAGCGTGGTGTCAACCGCTGCTCGAATTCCTGCTGCAGACGGAGTACGATGAGCCACAGGCATAAGCCTAACGCGACAGTCTTCCCTGTCGGCGGTGCCACGTGTCCGCCCACAACTTGATCTTCTTCCGACCGTGCATTATTGTGAACACTACTGTCTCAAATCATGTACAGTGGCTACATTCCTACAAAGTCTTTCTGCAATATCGCGGAAGGAACATCCTGCTTTTCATGCAAGAAATCCTTCAAACTCAGTCGGCTGTTAATAATGGCATCTTCGTCATCTTAATGGCATTCTTGACTGACATCAACTCACCAGGTCCAATCTCCAAGATAACTAACCGTCACGACCGTTCAACTCGTATTTAAAACAAACCTGAATTACATCCTCGTGGTGGTGCTACTAGGGACCTTAGGTGACTGGCTCTAAATCCGAATACACGTCCTCTTTCAGCTGTAGAAACAGGCCTACCAAATGCCGTTTATCTTGCACAACTTCTCGGTGTTGCGATATTTTTTTCCAACAGTGTATGAAAGTCTCTTGTAGTAACAGCGTCAACTAAGGAGAAACAACTCCTGTGAAACACAGTTTGCTTTATACATAACTCAATGAGGTTGCTCCTCCCGGCGGGGTCAGGGATTTTCTCTGCCTCGTGATGACTGGTGTTGTGTGCTGTCCTTAGGTTAGTTAGGTTTAAGTAGTTCTAAGTTCTAGGGGACTGATGACCATAGATGTTAAGTCCCATAGTACTCAGAGCCATTTGAACCATTGAGGTTGCTCCGCAGCTAATCCCCTATAGTCCCTGAGTGTCTGCGCACTGATTCTTCTGCACATGCGCGGCGCGAAACCATTTGACATGGTTTGGAATTTTTTCGCTGTTCGAATGCTGTGTTTTCGTCTCGAACAATAAGTAGCTCTGGGAATCTTCTGGTATGGGGACCATCAGACCGTTAATCTCGGATATTTGATGAGCCTTAGGTATGCTGTAGAAGGACCTGTCCTGGGTATCTGGCTAGCGGGGTTTCATGTCGCGGCCCGTAGTTTCTGACAAAATCGATACCGAAGTTTTATGCGTTCCTCCCATACCCGCGACATTACCCGCGTTACGGGCAAGCGAGCGTATCGCAGTAACATGCTGATCGTGTTACGCAGCAGTGACGATATAACCAACGCACTAGAATGATAGGCTCATACTGTGTGACTTCCAGCAGCTGCCTCAATGTCACCAAATCGATAGTCAAGAACATAGGGGTCGGGTTAGCCCCGGCGTGCGTCGACCCCCTAGGGCCCAGTGGTGCTATCAAATACCTCGGAGTGGAGTTCCACGTCGTCATACGGCGCTCTGTGGTGCTTAACTAGCGGCCGCCGTTTGTTACAACAAATTCTGGTCAAGATCGCCAACCTTCGCCTACGGACGCTCGACATTCGTCGAAGGACGCACTTCGTCAATATTTATATAGCATCATGCATTCCACGCATAGCGCATGTATTTCCAATACCGTTACTGATGGCTCGACGTATCTGAGCGGCATTTGCAGCCTTAGTCAGTAGCGACATACTCTTCAGAATCAGTTATGAATCGCTGACCCTTCCCCCAGACAGAGGAGGTCTTGGCCTGATCCATATCCACGACAGAGCGGCGGCCTTGTTTGTCAGCTCGCACATCAAGCTGTGGCGCCACCACCCGAAACGTTTGACGGGTTTGCTGCTCTGTCTTCGCTCTACGGTAGTTCCTCGCTGTCATCGACGGATATCCTTTGTGTTACAAAATGGCACGAACCGTAGTCTGGAAATAATAGAAATAAATTAAAAACTTAACAACAATTCACACACAGCATACAATATGCCTTTATCTGCATGTAGCCTTGAAAACGGACAAATTAAGATGGAAAACAGTGTTCTTCAAACACGTTTTTATTCTTTGGCACGGACTATCCGTAATGCCTAATTAGTGGTATGATCCGTGATTACAACATGATTTTCTAAAAAAAATTAGAATCAATAGGAGAATGCTAGAGATTTTTTGTAATATTAAACCACTATTTAATAGCAGTGAACCGCGGACGGGCTAAGTTTTCCTTTATTTCCCAATAAATTTATTATTTTGATTCTATGTATTTTGAGTATGAGAAAGTCAAAAATTTTTCAATCTGTATTCTATTTATACGTTTAATGGAGGAAATAACCGGTAAAAAAACTGAAAATCGGTTCTTTCAGAAACTGGTTATTTTGAGCGGTTTTAATACTCAGGTTAAAGGGGCATTGAAAAAAGAAGATATAACCGAAAAACGGTTGTTTCAGCGATAACTGCCATTCCTATAATGCGTGCTATAACAGACGAAGTACACATTTCAAGCAAGTTTGCTTGACTGTTTGGTTGATTCATTAATGAAATTACTACGGCGAAAATGACCATTCTTGAATAATTTTGCATGACGTTATATTTAATGAAAATCTTTACGATGAAATCGAAAAAAAAGAAATTACACCGGCCGGATTTGTACCTCTGCCGCCATCGCGATAGCCAGTAAATTAAACCACAGCTCTATGCCAGCTAGGTGGGAGCGCGATTAACGTTATAGGCATAGATGGTACGCATAAGAATTCACCATCGTTCTCGGAAACTAGGGGCCTTCGCGTGAAAAGCCGCTAGCCAGGTACTCAGGGCAGGTCCCCCTACAGAATACCTAAAACACATCGAAATTTGTGACTCACAGATTTGATGGCTTGTGAGCTCTTGAATTAACCATCTTTGTTACCAGCAGCGTTCATTCGTAGTTTATGGAGAGGTGTAGCAAATATCATTTCTACAGGGAAATGGTCGCTGTTTCAAGCAATCAGCGTCTCTGTGGAGTAGATTGAAAGATCAGTGATAATTTCAGTTTATTATATCCTTGATTAGATAGCGTAAAAAAAATAAATTGGCATTCGTAATCAGTAACAGCTACTTATTAAAATTACACGAAGTAATTCAAGGTTTTAACTTTTATCTTTAGGGTGTACTAATTTATATTTGATCTCTAACATCTTGAATTATTTAAAAAATGTTTACTGTTTCTTTAATACGACTAAATAAAGATATACACTGGCTGTCAAAGAAAGTGAAGTGCCCAAAAGACATTGTCGGATGTCAATGTAGCTTCGTAGACACACGCATCACTGGGAGATATATGAATGTTTGGAGTTCCACTTCTCTGTGACATGTAACGCCCACCAGAGTGCGTTTGTGTTGTTCGTATTTAGGATTGTCATCAGGCCTGGTAGAGTATGTAAGAGGCGTGGACAGTGTCATGTGTTGAGCGATCGCTGTGAAGGTCACGGAGAATCCACATACTCTTATGAGATAGCGTTATCAGCATACGAGTTTCAAATAGACCTCACTATGGCTCTCCATTTGGCCCCCTTGGTCAAATCGATATCCAGAATTTAGTATTTTATCGATCTTCAGCAACTGTATTCGTATTTATTGAAATAAGCAGCAACCAGTTGCACAATAGAATTTTTTTTCTTTAACGGGCATCAGCCACTTAGTGCCCTTCTTCAGAAGGCTGTACAGAAAAATATATACCACAAATAAGATGAAGTTATATAAGGGTATTAAAATGTAAGAACGTAAAGTTTAAAAATTTTTAAAATACAAGGATAAAAACTGTCGCATTATTTGCAAGTGTCAAAAATGAGATGGATACAGTATGTTGCTGTGGTTCTAAAAATATACAAGAACAATATCTAATAAAATAATGAATACATTAATACAAAAAGAGGTCGTAAATTCCTACATGTGGTTCATAGTGTCTGTACAAAAATGGTGTAAGGAAGCCAAACATTAAGTACAGACATTATACCAGAAGTCAGCTAATCAGCTAATGACATGCGTATCTTGAGGTTGGTCTCAGGGCAGGGGTAAAAGTACGGTAAAATAATAAAACAAAACCTTACACAACTATAGTGTTTTATCTTTCTATTTTTAATTTCGTTCTTAAATTTTAATATCTTTATGTAACCTACTTCTTTGTGGTATATTTTTCCATACAGCCTTCTGAAGAAGGGCTCTGAGTGTCTGAAACCAGTTAAGGAAATAAAATTTGTTTTGTGCAACTAGTTGCTGATTATTTCAATAAATATCCAAAACTGCGCGGCATTCATTGTGAAAGTGGCCCGATGTTAGACAGCATTGAAACGTGAGGGCAGGTATGCTCGTCGTCAAGGCTCTGATCGACCACGTCATACCACTACAGGCGAGCATCGCTGTTTTGTGCACTAAGTATAGTACAACACCTTCACATCTGCACCTGCCATCCGAGAAGTGCAACTCACACTATTTGTCAGAGACTAGCCAACAGCCGGTCTAAGGAATTACTATCCCATGTGCAGGCTGCCGCTAACACTACTACAAATACTTTTGCGTCTGGAGTGGTGCCGGACCAAGAAGCCTGAAATGATGGCGGATGGGGTCGCACGGTGTTCAGCGATGGATCGCGGTTCTGCACTACCACAGATGTCTCGCGGCCACATGGCGAAACATCCCATACTTTCAATGTTTTGGTGAGGCTCAGTGATGTAAATCCTGGCGTCATGGTGTGGAGACTCATCGAGTATGACTTAAGGTCACGACTGGTAGTGATTCATGAAACTACGACGGCACGACTGTAAGTCACGGATATCCTGCCCCGTATTGTTTTACCACCCAGGAAACAGTATATTTTTCAACAGGACAATGCCCGTCCATACATGGCATATGTCTGCGTGTCGTTGACGTACTCCTGCAGCCAGCAAAATTCCCTTATCTGTCTCCAACAGAACGTGTATGGGACCAGCCCGGACATCAACTCTGCCTCAGTGCCAGTGTCCACGATATGAAGGACCACTTACAACCGTTATGGTCCAGTTTGCCTGATCAGAGGATGCAACGGCTTTATGAATCAGTGCATACTACAGAGGGTGCAATGTCGTATCGGTAAGGAGCCTCACACAGCCAAGTTGTTTGTAAGTTTTCACCTGTTTAGTAATTTCTGAAATAACACCACACATCTTTTCAACCCATGAAGTTTCATTTGATTTCCTCCACCCGTTCTGTGCTTCATATTTTTCTGTCAGGTAGTGTAGCTAGAGACATTTTTATGATAAACTCTTGGATATAATAACTGACATGATAATATAGATTTTGGTTATCACCAGTATAACATTTCCAAGTAAAACGCAGAGGTCACAGGCATTAGGAAAATCTATTGCAACAATTACTGTTGTTATTAGGCGTAAGCGAAAGGAATGACATCTGTCGACACTTGTTCTGAGACCAACCTGATTATTTGTGCCACGTAAGGAGATACGAGACACCATAATTGATGTCTCACGTTTCCAGGAATTTTATTTCAACCACATAAGTTGAGTCACTAATAAAAGACGCTAAAGGATTGTGTTGTATTTACGTGACAACTAAAGTGAGAGAAATTACTAGTCTATTTTCTTTCTAGATGCCAATTATACTAATCAACTTCAATGTCTGAGTGTAAACACTTATTACATAGTTGATTCAAGTTAATAAAACAAATAAAGAAGGCAAGCATCATAAGTAAACATTTTCACTTTGTCATTAAATAGTAGTAGTACTTCTTAAGTAATAACTATGCTCCAGTTGCAAAATGTAGCTACCATATTGTCAAGCATGCTGCAAATACACTCCTCTGCACAGAGGAACTCATTACAGGACCTGCTCAAATAAGTGTTTTAGTTAAGAGTCTCTCATTGTATAACAACCTGACAGAAACCGCTAAAAGCAGGCAGAATAATAATGTTAGATTGCTTGTCAACAGTTTTCCGTCTGGTTTGACGCGGTCTTCCACGATATCTTCTCTTAATTTCAGCGCATCACTCACAAGGTGGAGTGTCACAATGTAAAACATACTGCAACAAGACTAAAATAATTTCTTGAAATCTGAGAATGTAAACGGATCACGACGAGTTAGAGAAGTTATGTAAGTAGGCACGGATCCAATGGTCAGTTCTGAAGAGGGAAAAATTCGTTAGTGTCCTCCCCACCTCCAAATAACTTGTCAGCCTGATTTTCAACAAACTCAAATGTCTAATATTTAAATAATAATAATGATAATAATGATAGTAGTAATAGTAATAATAGTTATAATAATAATAATAGTAATAATAATAATATTATAATAATAATAATGGATACAATATTACTGGAACATACCAACACAAAATCACACATTTGCTATACATGGATGATCTAAAACTACTGGCAGCAACAAATCAACAACTCAAAAAATTACTAAAGATAACAGAAATATTCAGCAATGATATAAATATGGCTTTTGGAACAGACAAATGTAAGAAAAATAGCATAGTCAAGGGAAAACACACTAAACAGGATGATTACATATTGGATAACCACAGTGACCGCATAGAAGCGATGGAAAAAACAGATGCCTATAGATATCTAGGATACAGACAAAAAATATTAAAATACAAATATTAAAAATACAAAATATTAAAATACAAATATTAAAGAAGAACTAAAAGAAAAATATAGACAAAGACTAACAAAAATACTGAAATCGGAATTGACAGCAAGAAACAAGACGAAAGCTATAAATACTTATGCTATATCAATATTGACCTACTCATTTGGAGTAGTGAAATGGAGTAACACAGACCTAGAAGCACTCAATACACTTACACGATCACAGTGCCACAAATATAGAATACATCACATACATTCAGCGACAGAAAGATTCACGTTAAGCAGAAAGGAAGGAAGAAGAGGATTTATCGACATAAAAAACCTATATTATGGACAGGTAGACAATTTAAGAAAATTCCTTATAGAACGAGCAGAAACTAGCAAAATACACAAAGCAATCACTCATATAAATACATCGGCTACACCACTGCAATTTCATAACCACTTCTACAACCCTTTAGATCACATAACATCAACATATACAAATAAAATAAATTGGAAAAAGAAAACACTACATGGCAAGCACCTGTATCATCTAACACAGCCACACATCGATCAAGACGCATCCAACACATGGCTAAGAAAAGGCAATATATACAGTGAGACGGAAGGATTCATGATTACAATACAGGATCAAACAATAAACACGAGATATTACAGCAAGCATATTATTAAAGATCCCAATACCACAACAGATAAATGCAGACTTTGCAAACAACAAATAGAAACAGTAGATCACATCACAAGCAGATGTACAATACTAGCAAATACAGAATACCCCAGAAGACAGGACAATGTAGCAAAAATAATACATCAACAACTTGCCATACAACATAAACTAATAAAACAACACGTTCCCACATACAAGTATGCACCACAAAATATACTGGAGAATGATGAATACAAATTATACTGTAACAGAACCATTATAACAGATAAAACAACCTGACATCATACACACAAATAAAAAGAAGAAATTAACACAACTAATCGAAATATCCATACGCAATACAACAAATATACATAAGACAACAGTAGAAAAATTGAAAAATACATCCAACTGGCTGAGGAAGTCAAGGACATGTGGCATCGGGATAAAGTTGACATTATACCAATTATACTATCAAGTACAGGAGTCATACCACACAATATCCACCAGTACATCAACGCAATACAGCTACATCCAAACGTATACATACAACTACAGAAATCTGTAATTATTGATACATATTCAATTACCTGAAAGTTCCTAAATGCAATGTAACATATACCACACAGTTAAAAGGAAGTCACACTTGATCAAGGTCCGTGTCGCTTTCCATTTTTAACCAGACATAACGTCTGAGAAAGGAATATAATAATAATAGTACTAGTAATAATAATAGTAATAAAATATAAAAAGAACTGATACAATATTTTTACATCAATGGTCAGTACACAGCTGTAGCGCAACTTTCAACAAATTACATTTCGAAGAAATGCAACATTTGAAGAGCGCTCGTCCCAAAATTTGACAAATCGGTGTGACTCCTCTCTGGCTCTAGTTGGATGGGAAGTGTTCCAGACAGTACGTTGCCATCCTGCTCTTCTGTAAATAATTCGTGTCAACATTTTGCAACCAAGACTTACTAGACTCATAAGTTATTTACAGAAGAGCAGGATGGCAATGTACTGTCTGGTACAGTTCCCATGCAACTAGAACCAGAGTGGAGCCACACCGACTGGCTACATACAGGGGGAGTGACATCACAAGCACCACCCTCCTTATCAGTGACACCATCGTTCTTATCAGTGACATCGTCATCCTTATCAGTGATTTAATCAAGTCAGGCCCCTATCCTCCTCCCCTTTCCTCTCCAACCAATCACATACTAGTATTAAAAATGAAACAGCCAATCAAAATTCAGAATTGCGGTACTAGCTCAATTGTGCTTTAAATTCACCCCCGCCCCCTACAGCCAGTCACAGCGAAGTAATTAATGAGGCAAACAGACAAAATATAGTTTCAGTATAAAAATAAAATAAATAAAAACATTGAACTAGGCCAGTTATCCTTTGTACCACACACCCCCTCCCATACCCCTCTCCCTTGCTGCCCCTCTCCAGTCAGTCACAGCCTAGTTTTAAATGAAATATCCACGCAAAATCTATGATGGTGGAACTATTCCGACTGTTCATAACGTGTAGGCTTTCACGGCCGGCGTCTTCAGTAATTAAAACTTCCGGGCTAAGAGGCCGTGGTCCAATAGTAGAAATACTTCTCGCTGACGTTTCGTTGCCAGCTGCGGGCAACATCATCTGAGGTGGGTCTACGACTGGCTGCTAGGCCGTGGAGGTCCTGTTTATATAGAGCGCGTAGAGGGCGCCACCACTCGTCACGTGTTGTCAACAGTAAAACTATCTCTGGCTGGTGTCATTACTCTCGAACGAAGGTAATCGATAGTCACATCTTTGGTACAAAGTCGATCGCCATATCTCATTAACTTCAAGCATTCTTCTTTCCTGTTAAAATTATTGTGGTGTTTAAAAATCTCTACAGCCTCTCTATACATACGTGCATAATAATGCGATGTATTAGCTAGCACGCTCGTCTCGCTAAATTTTATTTCATGGTCACCGGTTTCAAAAACATGTTCCGCTACAGCCGATTTGTCCGTGTGTCCCAGTCGACAGTTCCTTTTGTGTTCAGTTAGGCGAGTATTGATACTTCTTTTTGTGGTTCCAATGTAAACCTTCCCACAACTACACGGAATCTTATACACACCAGGAGTAGCTAAAGGGCGTCGTGCATCTTTCGCCGATCTTAAGCATTCACTAATCTTCTTGGTGGGTCTGAAGATTGTTTCAACTCTGAACTTGGCCAGCACTTTCCCGATACGGTCCGTAATATTGTGGATGGATGGAAGAAAAACTTTCCCCACCGATGGTTGTTGTTGTTGCACGTTTTCGGACATTTTTCTTCTGTGATGGAGTGCTCGATCCATCTCCTTTCCAGCGTACCCATTTTTCTGGAAAGCGGTTCGCAAGTGATTTAGTTTCTCTTGCAAATAAGCTGGCTCACAGATTTTATTAGCGCTGTCCACCAATGTCTTGATAATACCTCTCTTCTGCCTGGGATGATGGTTTGAATCCTTATGAAGATAACGATCGGTATGCGTATCTTTTCTGTAGACTTTGTGACCCAGAGTCCCATCTGCTCGTTTAATTACTGAGACGTCCAAAAAATTAATCTGTCCATTACTTTCTGTCTCCATAGTGAATTGTATTTTTGAACTGATGCTATTCAAATGCTTCAAAAAACAGTTCAGTTCTTCTTAACCGTGATTCCATATGACAAAAGTGTCGTCCACATACCGATACCACTTCAAAGGCCTTTTTCTAGCTGACTGCAGTGCTTGCTGTTCAAAAAATTCCATAAAAATATTAGCAACGGCTGGACTTAGAGGGCTACCCATTGCCACGCCACGAGATTTTTAAACACCACAATAATTTTAACAGGAAAGAAGAAGGCTTGAAGATAATGAGATATGGCGATCGACTTTGTAACAAAGATGTGACAATCGATTACCTTCGTTCGAGAGTAATGACGCCAGTCAGAGATAGTTTTATTGTTGACAACACGTGACGAGTGGTGGCACCCTCTACGCGCTCTATATAAACAGGACCTCCACGGCCTAGCAGCCAGTCGTAGACTCACCTCAGATGATGTTGCCCGCAGCTGGCAACGAAACGTCAGGGAGAAGTATTTCTACTATTGGACCACGGCCTCTTAGCCCGGAAGTTTTAATTACTATTCCGACTGTGTTATGTTACCCCTCATCTCTCCTCCAACCAGAGCCTAATGTACTATACGCCATTAAAATAAAATGCTCAAAAATACCTGAATGAGATGAATTATTTGTTTAAATATTACATTTGCAATATTTTCACATCTAAAATTCGTAATCAAAAGACACACTTGAAAATACAGTAAATCCACTTGAATTGCGTATATTCATGATAGGCTGGAAAAAAAAAATTGTCAATTACATTGTCATCTCTGACTAACAAAAATTGTTGCGTCTGTAAATTGTAGTGTAAATTATATATCATTCATTATGGAACATGAGAATGATTGCAAAACACACTCTCCATAAAGAGTTAGAAACCAATGTTTTCTTGTGCATTGTAATTCATAAATCAGCGATATGTAGTTGATGTACATAGGTTTTACCTTTATACACGATACAAGAAAACATCAGAAGCGAGAAATAAAATCAGCTGCTGGTTTGTGTTCCTGTTGCTTCTTATCACTAACAGGTGGCTGCACTTGCAAACACCCAAAGTTTGATTTACCACACTTTGCGAGCACAATGGACTTTCAAAATAATTGTTCTTCACAGCTCCGATGCTTGTCAAGTGTCATAATGTTTATTCTAAGTTATAAAGGTCTGGTAAAATGTGTCAGTGATGCAAGAAAGTGCAATGGTTACACCAAGTATCACAACCAAGTTTTGTGTCCAAAACATGCCCTCCCTCTTCGTACACCTTGCTGACTTTGAATCACTGCCTGTGGTTCTTCAGGGCCCATTGCAATACTTATCTTTGCACCTTCCTTAAACGGTGACCATTTTCATGCATCACCATTACGCCTTAGCACCATTTACATTATAATCAGTAATTATATTTTAACTGTAGCAAAAGCCACGTATAAAGATTTTAAAAAAAGGTCACTATTATCCACCATTGTGTTTCGTAAAAAGACTTTTATTTGTCGTCGTCTGTACTTATGCAAGACTCATTATTATTGTCTACCAATGTGTTTTTAAGAAATCATCATTTATTGTCATCTGGTTTTATGTACTGCAAATCATCTTTTTCATTGCTTTGGCTGGAGAGCAGGTTTTATCTTTTGTTGATCCATTCCTTTGTGGAGAACTGAAATAACAATAACAAAAACAGTATAAAACATGACTGTGAACTACCTCAATGCTGTTTCCCTATGTAAACACTTGTCGTCACAAAAATAACTCATAATTGACATTCCAAGTTATTTCTAAAAGATCCATACTGATCTACGTGTTGGGAAATTATAAAAACAGACATATAAACAAATAGGCATTCCGAATGTAACCATTTAGGATTAAGTAGTTACATTCAGTTAGTTAATCCTAAACTTGGTGTAAGTCACCCTCATATTAAAGTATCTAAAGGATGTTAATTCTGATGTTGTGTACTGTCATCACCTAAAGATTTTCAGTAACGTTTCACGACCAGCTTGGGAGGCGTAAGGATAATGCATCACAGAAAATGTAATCGATAGTAATAATTGAGTTTTATTACAAATGTTTGGACCTAATCATGTTTAAGAACAAACCGAACTGCTGCAAACGCAACTACTGTACGCTAAAACATCTATCAATCGGATCTTTAGTTCCACACAACGCTTCTCAGTAATATTTCATCACCAGTTTAGGGAGAGGGGGGAGCTAATGCGTAACTACGAAAGTATATTCGATGGCAATTATTTATTTTTATTTTAAAAGCCTAGGCCTTGCTGAGGTTAAGCAAAAAACGAACTGCTTCAGTATTTACCAATAGGAACTATAGCTCTCTAAAACGTTTACCAATCGGATCTAAAGTTCCAAAAATCATTTACACAGTGTATTTCACATAATCAGCTACTAAATAACACCAGAATTTAATAAAAATAATATGTGGTGTAAAACACCACACAAACAACATAGCTAAATACCTTAGTAGAAAGGGAGGGAGAAGGTACTTTAACCACTTAAACAGCAACACAATTTCATGAAAGAAGGAAGAAGGTGTTCGCTCAACCTGTGAAGAACCTGTGAAGAACCAGCTTTGTTTACACACACAACACAACCAAAACTGGTGAAAGAGGCATAACATCTCCAAAGATGGAGACAGAATCAACTCTCGAAAATAAAAGTCGCTGATAAAGTATTGTATTATTCATCGAGTACCACAACACACACACACACACAAAAATCCAGGTTGCTTATTGCAATATGTGAGTATAATTTACAGTTGTCTATGACCACAATATACCTTTAAATTAGATATTTACATGTCTAAACGCAGGGTAATGGTGGTCAGATGGCTCGGTGTCTGCTTAATACACTTCACTTCCTTGCAATTAATTTTTATCAGTCGCATCAAAGAGCTACAAACAATGTTTCCATATCTTCCTGATCATCATCTCACTGTATTACACACCGCAATGTTTGTTTTCTTCCTCTCTGTAATGCTTACTTTAATGAGGCAGTAACATTACAGTATATGTTATAGTGGGTATGGAAGCCTGTGATGGTTACTTCAATGAGAAAGCAACATTATAATCTATTACAGACGGAATACGCATTTCCTCTCAAGCTTCCACTGTTTATCAGGAGAGAATGACAACGTTTTGTACCATGCTGAAGGTAGGAATTCTGATCCTTTTGCTCCGCTAAATGCATTCTAGGATGCACTGTTTACTTTGTCAATTCTCAGTGCACTTTAAGCTGTAAGTTAGATCTGCAGTAGTGCTCATGTGTACCAACCAATTTGTATGTATATAGATGAATTTAATGTTGTCAATAAGCAAGTTGCTTGCATTTTAGTAAGTATACACACAATTCAGGTCTGGAAATATTTAATTTGAAGGTGCATGGTGCTTGCAAAGTATTGCAAGAATATCGAGCTTTCTCTTTTGGAGAACTGTTTTACACGTGTATATAACATACTCATGCTTATAAATTAAGGATAATGCTGATACATGGTGAAACAACGCTCTGGTGGGCGGTTTGTGGGTTTAAATCACCTCGAGATATGACCATGCGGTGCACGGTGGCGCTGGCAGCAGTCCACATAGGCAGAGGTGTGTTGATGCATGTCAGAGTACGGTGCAGCGAGTAAGTTTTCAGACGATTTCAGACGTGCTAATGGTGACTGTGTGTTGAAAATGGCCTATCGATGACGTTATGAAGGGCAGAAGACTAGGGCGACTAGAGGCTGGTCAAACACAGCAGGTCGTAGCACGGGCCCACCGTGTGCCACAAACTGTGACCTCAAGATGATGGCAACTATTCCAGCAGACAGGAAACGTGTCCAGGCGCTACAGTACGGGACGTCCACAGTGTATAACACCACAAGAAGACCAATGTCTCACTATCAGTGCCCGCAGACGGCCACGGAGTACTGCAGGTAGCCTTGCTCGGGAGCTTACAGCAGCCAGTGGAACAGTTGTCTCCAGACACACTGTCTACAGACGACTGAACAGACATAGTCTATTCGCCCGGAGACCTGCAAGATGCATTCCACTGACCCCTGGTAACAGCAGAGCCCGTAAAACCTGATGTCAAGAACACAGTACATGGTCATTGGAACAGTGGTCCCAGGTTATGTTCACGGACGAGTCCAAGTATAGTCTGAACAGTGATTCTCGCCGGATTTTCATCTGGCGTGAACCAGGAACTAGATACCAACCCCTTAATGTCCTTGAAAGGGACCTGTATGGAGGTCGTGGTTTGATGGTGTGGGGTGGAATTATGATTGGTGCACGTGCACCCCTGCACGTCTTTGACAGAGGAACAGTAACAGGTCAGGTGTATCGGGACGTCATTTTGCATCAGTATGTCTGCCTTTTCAGGGGTGCAGTAGGCCCCACTTTCCTCCAGATGGATGATAACGCACGGCCCCACCGAGCTGCCATCGTGGAGGAGTACCTTGAAACAGGCGAATGGAGTGGTCTGCCTGTTCTCCAGACCTAAACACCATTGAGCACGTCTGGGGTGCTCTCGGTCGACGTATCGCTGCACGTCTTCAAACCCCTACGACACTTCAGGAGCTCCGACAGGCACTGGTGCAGGCATGGGAAGCTATATCCCAATAACTGCTCGACCTTCTGATCCAGAGTATGCCAACCCGTTGTGCAGCCTGTGTACGTGTGCATGGTGATCATATCCCGTATTGATGTCGGCGTACATGCGCAGGAAACAGTGGCGTTTTGTAGCACATGTGTTTCGGGACGGTTTTCTCAACTTATCACCAATACCGTGGACTTACAGATCTGTGTCGTGTGTGTTCCCTATGTGCCTATGCTATTAGCGCCAGTTTTGTGTAGTGCCACGTTGTGTGGCACCACATTCTGCAATTGTCCTTAACTTATGAGCATGGGTGTAGTTTACTTTGCTAATTCTCATCAACAACTGCATTTTAAGCTGTAAGTGAGTTGTGCATTAGTGTTCATATGAGTGATTAGCAACTATTTTTTGTATATGTAGATGAAATGAAATGATCGTGTGGCGTTGTTGGCCAGGAGGCCTCGTGCGGGGAAGTACGGCCGCCGGGTTGCAAGTCTTATCTCAGGTGACGCCATAACGGACGACTTGTGCGTCGGTGATGGTGAGACGATGATGAGGACAAAACAACACTCAGTCCATGAATGGAGAAAATCTCCAGCCCGGACGGGAATCGAGCCCAGGCCCGCTGCATGGAAGGCAAACACGTTACCACAATTTTTTTTTTCAGTTGTTCGGTACTGTTCGTTGCGTTTGGTCTGGGCGGAAGTCAGATGACGTTTGTATATTACAGAGGGCAGGCAGCGCTCTGACCGATCACGCTGAGCTACCGTGCGGGCTATACTTTACCGCTCTGCTAAGCAGGCGGACTATGTAGATGAATTTGCTGCACGGTACAAAGAGCGAACTATAGTGGACTTCCTAACCTATGATATATTCAAGCAGTGTCAATAAATGAGTTGTGTGTAATTTAATATGTTGTACCAGCAATTTAGATGTGAAAATACCTATTTTGAAAGTTCATCGAGCTTGCAAAGTTTGCTATAACAACGGAACTTTTGTCGTTAACAAGTGCTGCTTAACCTAAAAGTTTTTATCAGCAGTGTGAATGTGCAAGCTATGTGTATTTTAATAAGTAATACGACGATTTGGATATGAAAGTACTTAGGGTGAAAATCCATTGCGCTTATAAAATGCGTTTTGCATTAGAAATCTTACATATCTTGAGAAATACCACAATCTTATATTACTCCAGAATAAGAATTTTCGTAGAGATCTGTAATTACACTTGCATACCCCCAATAAGCAACCTAGGTCTGAAACTTCCTGGCAGATTACAACTGTATGCCGGACCGAGACTCGAACTCGGGACCTTTGCTTTTCGCGGGCAAGTGCTCTACCAACTGAGCTACCCAAGCACGACTCACGCCCCGTCTTCACGGCTTTAATTCCGCCAGTACCTCCTCTCCTACCATCCAAACTTCACAGAAGCTCTCCTCCGAACCTTGCAGAACTAGCACTCCTGGAAGGAAGGATATTCATTATAGAAACCTAGGTCTGTGTGTGTGTGTGTGTGTGTGTGTGTGTGTAATTTTATTGAATCTTTTTGTGTTACAGTTTAAGTGATAAAAACACTTCTTCCATCCTTTTTAATATGGTTTTTGGCTATTTTGTGTGTACGCTGTTTTACATTACGTATTTTTATTGCTTGCTGGCGTTATTTAGCAATTAACTATAGGAAATAAATTCTGTAAAGGCTTTAGAGATACAATTTTCCAATTGCCAAACGTTTTAGAGAACTACAGATCCAACTGCTAAATATTGAATCAGTTCGTTTTGTACCCACCTTGAGTAGGTCCACTCATTAGTACTAAGCATCAGGAACTGTCGTCGATTATATTTTCGTAGTGATGATGTATCTCCACCCTTCCTCAATTAGTGGTGAGACATTACTGAAACACGTTAGGTCATGACAGTACACTGCACAAGCTTTACATATTGATATACCTTGTAAACGTAAATATTTTATGTGAGGTTGACTCGCACCAAGCTTAACAGGAAATGATTACCTTCAGAACCCCTATTTGTTTTGTGTTTGCAGCCAATTTGTTGGTTAATATCGATCTTTTAGGACTTGGATTGTCAACCTCTATTATATTTTTAGCTACATGTGTTTATACATAAAAATGCAATTGGGGTAGATTGCAATCACATTTTAGACAACAACTTGACGGATATGTTTGTGTTTGTAGTTGCGATACTTGAAGTAAACATTGCACTTTCTTGCTTCACGGACACATTTTTCCAGTCTTTTCGAACATTTAATTAACAATGTGTGACTCGACCAGCATCATAGATCTGAAAAATAATTACTCGGAAGGTTCTTTTGCTAGCAAAGTGTGTACATCAGTCAAACGTTTGATGTTTGTCAGTGTAGCCAGCTGTTGGTGATGGCAAGCAACAGGCACATAAACCAACAGCTGATTTTATTTTGCGTTTTTGATGCTTTGTAGAATATTTTCGTGTTGCATAATGAAATGAAAATTATAAATGCAGCTTGTGAGACAGCGTACAAACAATTGTTTTGTCAGGAATGAAAACATATTTGACAATATTTATTTAACCTAGTATTATTTTACGCAAGTCAGGTGGTGTTAATGCATTTTTAAGCGTGTTTTATGATGACGTATTTTATATGTGAAAATACGTCAAATGCAATTTTCGGACAAACGATTCAGCTCATTCAGATATTTTTGAGCAGAGCCAGGCTGGAGCTATACTATAGTTTCCTCTTTCGCTTTAAAGGCGTCTAAATAATAGGCTCTGATTGGAGGAGAGGTGGTGGTTTGCAGAGAATAACTGGGCCAGTCTTGCCATCTTAGATTGGGACTGGCTGTTTCATTTTAATACTAGGCAGTGGTTAACTGGTGGGAGGGAAGGTTTTAAATTTCCCACTACCATAAATGGGCTAGTTCTGGCATCTTGGATTTTGATAGTCCCTTTCATTCTGATACTAGGCTGTGAGTGGTTGGATAAGTGAAATGAGGGGCGAAATATGGCATGGTTTGATCGCAACACTTATGGTTGTGATAATTCCACTGGTAAGAGTGATGATGTCACTGGTAAGGCTGGTGGGGCTTGTGAAGTCGGTGTTTGATGCATGTAGGCTGGTGCGAATTGTGAAGTCATTGTTTGTGCACGTAGTTCCTCTCGGGCGCTAGTTGCATCGGAAGCGTTTAAAAAAAGTACGCTGCCACGATACTCAAAAGAATAAAAAAATGGTAGCAGGCAAACTCGGGGAAAATCATTTTGGGTTCGGAGCAATATAGAACACGCGAGGGCAGTACTGACCCTATGTCTTATCTTTGATTGTATGTTGAAGGAATGTTGAAGGAAGGTGATTCTACATTTACAGCTTTTGCACGTTTAGAGAAAGCTTTTGACAATGTAGAGTGGATTACACTCTTTCAAATTTTGATGGCAGCAGAGATAAAATACAGGGAGCGAAAGTTACGACAACTTTGCAGAAGACGCAAGGCTCCAAGTTTCGAAGGACATTAAAGGGCATCAGTAGTTGAGAAGGAGGTGAAGCAGAGATGTAGAGTATCTCCAGTGTTATTCACTCTGTACATTAAGTAACCAGTGAAGGAAACCAGGGGGGAAATTACAACGAAAACAAAAATTCAAGGAACTGAGATTTGCTGATATCATTGTAATTCTGTCAGAGACGGCAAAGGCCTTAGAAGAGCAGTTGAACGCAATTGATATTGTCTTCAAAACATTATCAAAAGTAAGACTGGGGTAACTGAATGTAGTCGAATTAAATCAGACCTTGCTGAGACAGTTAGATTAGGAAATGTGACACTAAAAATGATAGACGAGGTTTGTTATTTAGGCAACAACATAACTGAAGATGGCCGAATCAGAGACGATATAAAATACAGACTGTCATGTATTAGAAAAGCATTTCTAAAAGAGGAATTTTTTAATATCTAATATAAATTTTAGTGTTAGAAAGTCATTTCTGGCGGTAGTTGTCTGGAGTCTAGCCTTGTATGGAAGAAAAGCGTGAATAATAAGCAGTTCAGACAACAGGAGATTAGTAGGTTTTGAAATGTGTTATAAAATAATGCTCAAGAGTGGTGTGCAGATCGAATGAGTAAGGAGTAGGTACTGAACAGAACTGGGGAGAAATTAAATTCATGGCATAGTTTGACTAAAAGGAGGGATCGGTAGACAGGACATAACCTGAAGTACCAAGTATTGGTCAAATTCGTAATGGAAGCAAGTGTAGAGGATTGCACGCAAGTGTAGAGGATTGCACGCAAGTGTAGAGGATTGCACGCAATGCAGACATGAATACAGCAAGCAGGTTCAAATGGAGTTAGCTTGCAATAGTTACTCAGGAATGAAGAGCCTTGCGCATGATAGAGTAGTGTGTAGAACGGCATCAAACCAGTCTTGGGACTAAAGCCACAAAAACAACAATACAGCAAACTCTCATAACTTTCACAAACGACCTAAATTTTAAGTGTGCTCTCAGTATTTCCCTTAGCACTACAGTTGTTAACACAGGTCTGCAAATTACTACACGAACGTGTAAATGGGGGACATTGTCTCTTTCTGCCTTCTTTTGGAGAAAATCAGACTTCCTAATATTTGTTTTGTTAGTGGAAGATATTTCTCTTTTTGGCTTGTCTTATTCAACTTTCCGTGACTTTCCTATTCTACTTGTGTACTCACAATCCGAGCAAGATGGTAGAAGATATGTTCAAACTGTGAAGCTGAGCTTTTCCTGGCTTGTATGTTTCCGCCTGCTGGTCTTGCCGGGGGCCTATCCACATGGGCAAACACTCAGAAAGGAAACTGAAAGGTGTCCTGTGTTGAATAAAGGCTTGTAATTTTCTATATTTCCTTGCCGTTTCATGATACTCTGTTTTTATATTACTTCATTCTGCGAATTTTAACTGAGAATTTTAAAATTCATATATGTAAAAATATATATGCTTTTTGTATAACGTTCTTTCGGCGAAAAATGGTAATGACCCTATGATGCCTCCCCCCCCCCCCCCTTTCCCTTGGATTCGCGCCTGTGCAGGACATCGGCTGAAGGTAGCAAATGCTATTGGCATAACATGAGACGGCTGCTAGGAGAGAAACTGCCATGCCTACAGACAGCACGCGAGTTCACATGGCATCACTTGGAAGCTTAACAGACACCGCGTCTAGGACTTTTGGGTCAGGGTCCCACTTAAGCACAATAAGCCAGAGGCGTTGCGGTTCGTTGATCGCTGACAGTGCGACAGATCTCTCCTGTCGGACGTCTGCGCACGTGTGAGAATGTCATGTATTTCTATATCTATACATGCGCTTCCCTAGCCATCATACCTTTTATGGTGGAGCGCACACGGGGTACCAGAATAGTTTTCCCTCTCTTCAATTACCAAAATTGGTCCGATTCCTCTAAGTTTTCCTGTGTGACATTATTTGATGAAAGTAATATATTATTTGATTTATATCGGAATGTGGGCCACTAGTATGTTGATAGTTAATAAGGAAGAAAGATGGAAAGAGGATTAGGTTTTAGCATCCCATCGATGATGAGATCATTAGGGGCGTGAAGGATGAGGTAGGAAATAGATCGCATCAAATTTTCGAAGGAACCGGCCCAGCACTGGGCTTAAGCGGCTTTGTAAAACGAGAAGAAATCTAAATCCGGGTTGTCGGATGAGAATTTAGACAGTTTCATTTGAATCTGTTAAAAAGAGCTCTCTTGGCTTCAGTAATAACTTCCCCATAATGCAATTTAACTAGGCTGGGTCATTCCGAGGGGCCAAGCGGGGTAGCCGAGCGGTCTATGGACGTATTGTCACGGTCCGCGCGGCTCTCCCCGTCGGAGGTTCAAGTCCTCTCTCGGGCATGGATGTGTGTGTTGTCCTTAGCGTAAGTTACTTTAAGTTAGATTAAGTAGTGTGTAAGCCTAGGGACCGATGACCGCAGCAGTTTGGTCCCATAAGACCTTACCACCAATTTCAAATTTCTTTCCGATGTTCAGTGGTTAAGACAGTGCATTGTGCTGACGTCATCTTCCTTCCTTCTTTCCCAACTCTGTTTTCTACAGCACAAACTTATCGACTTCTGAATCTGAACAATAGAACGTGCACAAACAGCGGCCGAGAACTGATGTTTGTAGAGAGGACACAGTGTATTATCTTGGATGGATAGCCTTCGACAGATGTGGAGTAATGTCAGGCGTTGCACAAATATTCATTCCCATCTCAATAATATTTGAAAGTTATGCGAATTTTGGCAGCTTATTTTCAATGTTCAGAAATATAAAATTGTGGACTTAATCGAAACGCAAGAAAGTAAATTGCTATGAACATAATAACAATGAGCTGCAGTGCGAATCAGTCACATCATACAGATACCTAGGATATCAAATGGAATCATCACTTTACCTCAGTTAAAAGTGAAGCAGGTAGCAGACCTTAGTCTACAAAACAGATTGGCTACAAAACATTCATATGATCCATCCCAGAATATTGCTCAGCTGTTTGGAACGTGTACAAGACAGGATTAACACTGTGTACTGAACGTATACACAGAAGAAGCACGGATGGTCACATGTTTGTTTCACTCATTACACACGCTTAGCAATAGGCGTCAATAATCCACTGAAAGTCTACTTACGAAGTTTAAAGAAGGCAGGATTGAGGAATTTAAGGATAGCCTTTGCTATCAGACGCTTACGTATCGCTCCTGTAGTGACCGCGAGCAGAATTTCAGACCAGCTACAGCGTGCATAGAAGCATTTAAGAGTTCCACACGCAAATGAAATGGTTTGATACTCTAATATATGACACTGCGGGGAATACGCTCTACTATTCATTTTACACTAGTATACATGGTATGCATGTTTTTAGTTGTATGTGTTGAGACACAGGGTGGTTGTAATTAAAATACAACTACTCAGGGAGGTCCAGTGTGGGCTGTAATTATCGTGCGGCAGTGAAATTTGGTAGATATGCTACTGCGTTAATGCGAAACAGATTTAAGCTGGACAAAATTAGTTCCAGTTTTGGCTACCGGGTGCCGGCCGCTGGTGGCCGAGCGGTTCTAGGCTCTTCAGTCTGGAACCGCGCTACCGCTACGGTCGCAGGTTCGAATCCTGCCTCGGGCATGGATGTGTGTGTTGTCCTTGGGTTAGTTAGGTTTAAGTAGTTCTAGGTTCTCGGGGACTGATGACCTGAGATGTTAAGTCCCATAGCGCTTAGAGCCATTTGAACCATTTGGCTACCGGGTGAAATCTGGCGTTGTACACCTCGTATGGCGGTATGACATCCACGCTGCCATTTGACAAGGCATAAAGCGTGGAAATAATGTGCTATCGAGATGAGAGACCGTGTGCTGTTAGTGGAACAGCTTTATGTGGACAAAGGTAACTACAGTGCTGCACTGAGCGAGTATCACCAAACGAAAGGTGCATGGAGAGGCCCTATGTCATTAAATGGTTTAAAAAAGATGATAATGAAATTCGAAAACACGGATGAGCTTCGTGCAGCATCTGGAAGAAGAAGGCGTGCTATCTCGGTGGATGTTCAAATGGTTCAAATGGCTCTGAGCACTATGGGACTTAACATCTATGGTCATCAGTCCACTA
Source organism: Schistocerca serialis cubense (assembly GCF_023864345.2). Taxonomy (NCBI): domain Eukaryota; kingdom Metazoa; phylum Arthropoda; class Insecta; order Orthoptera; family Acrididae; genus Schistocerca; species Schistocerca serialis. The sequence goes on along the minus strand of NC_064639.1, from coordinate 854,763,652 downwards.
GAACTTAGAACTACTTAAACCTAACTAACCTAAGGACATCTCACAACACCCAGTCATCACGAGGCAGAGAAAATCCCTGACCCCGCCGGGAATCGAATCCGGGAACCCGGGCGTGGGAGGCGAGAGCGCTACCGCACGACCACGAGCTGCGGACTCGGTGGATGTTATTGATGAGGTTTCTGTTGCTGTAATTGACTATGCAGCACGTGCCCCGTGCAGTGCTAGTGCTCGTGCAGTGTCACGAGAACTGTTCATCCCATGGTCAACAACACGGAAAGTTTTGCCGTCTGTTTTACACTGGTACACGTACAAGATCCAGACGGTGCAGCAACTGAAACCTCATACTCCGCAGTAACGTTCTGAATTTTGTTTCTGGCAAGGGTCGAAGTTGATGACAAGTGGCCGGGTGACATTCTGTGAAGTGAAAAGGCACACTTTACTCTACAGAGTGCAGTGAATAAACAGAACTGCCGTATTTGAGGCAGTGGTGAACGATGTGTTGTGCACGAAGAGCCCTTGCACTCGCCTTATGTGACTGTATAGTGTTCATTCACATGCACCTTTATTCTCCATCCGATCTTCTTTGAAGAGAGTACACCCAAAGGGCCTGTCATGTATACCATGACGTGTACACGTTATAGAGATCTTCTTGTACAATATGTGATTCCTGCTTCCGAAGAGCACTACTGTGTGGAAACTACTGACTTCATGCAAGATGGGGCAACACCTCATATCGATCGCACATTCAAATATCTACTTAATGCAAGCTTCCACGAACGTGTTATCACCAGACGTTTTCTTGATGCATGGCCTGCCAGATCACCAGATTTGAATCCATGTGACTTTTGACTCTGGGGATATCGAAAAGAATGCGTTTCCCAGGGACACATTTTGTCTCTACCTGATATGATGGCCAGTACACAGAAATACGTTGCTCAGATTCCACTGGAACTGCTGCGAGCAACTCTTTTTATGAATGAAGCATCTCGTCGACGTCGCCGGAGCTCATACTGAACAAATTGTGCAAGCCGCGGTGAATGATAAAATCAATATTATGACTTTCTCTTTTGTTTGACCTTTCTTTGTCCACTTCCCGTTCCTAATTCGTTACACATGGAAACATTTCTATACGTCTTTGTTGCATTACCAACGCCAGATTTGCACTTGGTAACAAAATTTGAACTAATTTTTCTCCAGCTAAAATCGATTCCGCGTTAACGAATTAGCATATCTACCAAATTTCGATGCCATGAGGTAATTACAGTCCACTTTAGACCTCTGTGAGTAGCTGCAGTATAATTATTACCAGCCCGTAGATGAAAGGACTGTGTAGTATTTGCTTACAAGATTAGTGATGAATATCTTGAACACGTAACATCATATAAGGAATTTGGAGTAATATGAGGTTCGTTCAACAACACCCAAGACTGATGATGTGAAAACCTCATTATCAAATAACCAATCAAAACCGTATTTTCCCCTTCAGCATAGTCATCATTAAGAACGATGTAATTGTCCCATCTTCATAACCAGTTTTGGAAGACTTCCTCAAATCCATTTCTTGATAAGCGTTTCAAAACTGCTTCTGAAACCTTCACTGCGTCAATTTCGGAGTCGAATCTACGACCTTTGAGGTGCTGTTTTGCAATAGGGTGCTCAAAATAGTCGCACGGGACAAGGTCTGGGCTATTCGTTGGGAAAGGGGGCGGGGTGGGGGGCGAGGAGCGTATTTACAAATACCCTTCTCTGCTAAAAACGTCGTAACATCTGCTGCAACGTGAGGGAACGAGTTGTCATGGTGCAGCTCCTACTTTGGGATATCATCTTTCATAAATTGCTGAAAGACATTCTTGATGAATTCTGAATTTATCGTCCGACCTCTGGCAACTTTCCGTGTGCACACCATGCCACTAAGGCCTTATTGGCAAATTTCTATATCTCGCCTTTTTCGGGTGACTATCCTTTTAAATGCACTATGTACTCTGCCTTTTCATTTCAGAGTCAGGTTTCCGTAAGTTGCAAACGTCAATTCTGTTCTGTTTTAGAGCAGGAATCCGGAGAGTGAACACTCGTGTCATATTAAATGGGCCTTCAGAATGGCGGGAGAACTTCCCACCGATATGTCCAGCATTTTTGCGAGCAGTCTAACAGTTACACGATAGTTCCCGCGCATGTTTTCTGCCGCAGTTTTGTTTGCTTGTGATGTCACCAAGGACAGCGGGGGGGGGGGGGGGCGGGAGGGGGGAGGGGGGAGGGGGTCTCCTTCCCTCCTTGAAGCAGACATATCCCTAGTCCATCTTCGAAAGCTTTAAGCGAACAGAAGCATGCAACACGAGACATTGTAGTCTCACCAGAGTTCTACGAATATCTTGAAGCGTTTTTGAAGCAGTATTCTTCAGTAGAACGAGCAAATCTTCTTTGTATAAGGTTGCTTACTGCCATTGTAAACTTTAAAGGTGACTGAAGCAACAACAACATTCAAGACCCTCCCACAGAACGGTTGAGATCAGACAGGGGTGGCGCCTGGTGGCATTCTAGAAGACTTAGCACTATACGAAGCAGGTCCTAGGTGGTAGTGCAATGGTGTGTTCAATAAATTCCTATACAAAGAGGGCTTCGCACTTCAACACGTTTGAAAATTAGTCTCAGTCTTTGTTGAACAACCCTCGTAATAAGAGGTGATATGAAACGGGATGGTCACGTACAATCAGTATAAGGGAAGGCAAATGGTAGATTTGTTGGAAGGATTCATGGTAAGTGCGATGTATCTGTAAAGGAAATGAAATACACTCAAGTTCAGAAAAAAACAGAACGCCTTGAACGACTTGAGACAGGACAGTCATATTCACAGGACATGTACCTGCAGAAATGATTAGCATTTCAGTCACCTCGATTCAACACGTGCCTGTTGCCTAGCAGGCACAGGGTCCGCCATGGGCCCTGATAACTTGTTCCATGCGCGATGGAATCGATGCGTATAAGGCAAGAATGGCGTCCTGTGAAATAGCCGTCGTGCATTCACTTGGTTCCAGAGTTCATCTGTGGCGGTTGGCATTGTCGTTCCACCATATCCCAAACATTTTCGATTGGCGACAAGAGTTGGCGGGCCAGGGCAAAAGGCTGACATCCTGAGACACCAATAAGGCACGTGTTTGTGCAGTAACGTGTGGTCGTGCATTGTCTTGCTGAAAAATGGCGTCTGGCGCGTTGTGCAGAAAGGGTATAGCTACGGGTCGCAGGGTGTCATTCACTTAGATCACATTGGTCACAATGCCTGGACATGCACCAATTGTTATTTGTGGCTGTACCCAATATCACCCCACACCATAAAGCCTTGAGTTGGCTGTGTGTCTTGAGCGAATGCAATCACTGTGATGCCGCTTCCCCTGTCTGGGCGAACCAAAATGCGGACATCATTTTCAAGCAAACAGAACCTGGATTCGTCCGAAATTTCTAGCTAATACCATTCCTGTCTCCACAGTGACGTCGTTCCATACACCATTGCCGTCCAGCATGTTTTTGCAGATTCGTCAAAGGTAGGCGGAGAAATGAACGCTGCGCACCCAACCCTTGCCGTAATAAACGACGATGGACTGTCGTCTCTGAGAGTGTATGGTGTGTCCCACTGTTGCGCCAGACCCGAGGAGGACGCCGATAAGTCCGGCAATACCATTCGGATGAGGTGGTCTGAGTAGTGCGACCTAACCCATTTCTCCGTGTTCTACGGTCTTCCGTGAACTAATCTGCACACACCCGTTGCATTACTGAAACATTTCGTCCCACTCGAGCAGGAAATTCCCGGATGGATGCATTACATTCTACCATGCCAATAATGCGCCCTCTTTTAAACTCACTGATTTGACGGTACGATTCGTGCATACGTCTGCGAGGAATCCTGTGCGTCTGCTCAAGTCACACTGATCCATTGCCTTCGGTTTGTAGCGACAACGAAAGCCGCAGGCACAGTTTACCGGTAGGAATTGGAATAGAGAGCAACATAAACTTCATTTCCTCCCTTTTTATTGCTCATGAAAACCACACACTACAAGTTGTACCACCATACAGAGAGACCTTCAGAGATGGTGGTCCAGATTGCTGTACACACCGGTACCTCTAATACCCAGTAGCACGTCCTCTTGCATTGATGCATGCCTGTATTCGTCATGGCATAGTATTCACAAGTTCATCAAGGCACTGTTGGTCCAGAATGTCCCATTCCTCAATAGCGATTTGGCGTAGATCCCTCAAAGTGGTTGGTGGGTCACGTCGTCCATAAACAGCCCTTTTCAATCTATCCCAGGCATGTTCGATAGAGTTCATGTCTGGAGTACATGCTGGCCACTCTAGTCGAGCGATGTCGTTATCTTGAAGGAAGTCATTCACCAGGTGTGCACGATCGGGGCGCGAATTGACGTCCATGAAGACGAATGCCTCGACAATATGCCGCCGATATGGTCGGTCGGAGGATGACATTCACGTATCGTAGAGCCGTTACGGCGCCTTTCATGACCACAAGCGGCGTACGTCGGCCCCACATAATGCCACCCCAAAACAGCAGGGAACCTCCACCTTGCTGCACTCACTGAACAGTGTGTCTAAGACGTTCAGACTGACCGGGTTGCCTCCAAACACGTCTCCGACGATTGTCTGGTCGAAGGCATACGCGACACTCATCGGTGAAGAGAACTTGATGCCAATCCTGAGCGGTCCATTCGGCATGTTGTTGGTCCCAATTGAACTGCGCTGCATGGTGTTGTGGTTGTAAAGATGGACCTCGCCATAGACGTCGAGAGTGAATCTGCGCATCATGCAGCCTGTTGTGCACAGTTTGAGCGTAACACGACGTCCCATGGCTGCACAAAAAACATTACTCAACATGGTGGGGTTGCTATCAGGGTTCCTCCGAGCCATAATCCATAGGTAGCGGTCCACTGCAGTAGCAGCCCTTGCGCGGCCTGAGCGAGGCGTGTCATCGACATTTCCTGTCTCTCCTCCACGTCCGAACAACATCGCTTTGGTTCACTCCGAGACGCCTGGACACTTCCCTTGTTGAGAGCTCTTCCTGGCTCAATGTAACAATGCGGATGCGATAGAAGCGCGGTATTGACCGTCTAGTCATGGTAGAACTACAGACAACTCGAGCACTGTACCGGCTTGCTGCTGAAATGACTGGAACTGTGATCGGCTGTCGGACCCCCTCCATCTGCCGGCCGGTGTGACCGAACGGTTCTAGGCGCTTTAGTCTGAAACCGCGCGACCGCTACGGTCGCAGGTTCGAATCCTGCGTCGGGCATGGATGTGTGTGGCTGTTGATATACTTTCCGGGATGTGAGGTCGTGGTCCAAGAACTTTTCTGCTCCTTACGTTTCGTCCAGAACTGCGCTGGACGAAACGTAAGGAGCAGAAAAGTTCTTGGACCACGACCTCACATCCCGGAAAGTATATCAACAGCCATGTCACCCGGTCGTGAAAGCCTTCATTCTACAATGGATGTGTGTGATGTTCTTAGGTTAGTTACGTTTAAGTAGTTCTAAGTTCTAGGGGACTGATGACCTCAGATGTTAAATCCCATAGTGCTCAGAGCCATTTGAACCATTTTTGAACCCCTTTCATCTAATAGGCGCTTCTGAGGCATGGTTGTTTACATCTTTGGGCGGGTTTAGTGACATCTCTGAACAGTCAAAGAGATTGTGTCTGTGATACAATATCCACAGCCAACGTCTATCTTCAGGAGTTATGGGAACTTGGGGGACGCAAAACTTTTTTTTTATGTGCGTAGTTCAAATACTAATCATTTTTGCAGAACATGCTATTGTCATGTAAATATGAACGTCCCAGCTCCTGTCTGTCAAGGTGTTCTGTTCTCTTCTGAACATGAGCGTACAAAATCCTAGTGTGACCAATTCTAGAATACTGTGCCAGTGTTTGGAGCTCTTATAAAGTAGGCGTGGCAAAATACATCGGACGAATTCAGAAACTCGCTGTTAGGATTGTAACAGATCGATATAGCCCATACATAAGTGTAAGAGGAACCCAGAATGAATTTTCACTCTGCAGCGGAGTGTGTGTTGATTTGAAACTTCCCAGTAGATTTAAACTGTATGTGGAACCTTTCCCCTTAGCGGGCAAACGCTCCACCGACTGAGATATCCGAGCACGACTCGCGACATGCCTTCACAACTTCACTTCTGTCAAAATTCAAACTTACCGACTGATAACGCTGCTAAACGTCGATTTGAAAATATGGACACCGTTGTTAAATATTAGGATAAAAGTGTGGTTTACTTTCGACCGGAACGGGCTGAAACGGCGTTCCGGCACTTCCCAGGGAAGTTTCCTTTTTAATTCATAAGTACAAGTCAGCACCGGAGGTTTAAAACAATACACGAGAACTAAATCGCAACTGCGATCTACAGCGGCGCCGGCAACAGTAAACGCGCCAATGGGTGACCAATGTAGTGAAATGGGTAGGGGCGTTGAGCGAGATGCTGTGTGTGTGTGTGTGTGTGTGTGTGTGTGTGTGTGTGTGTGTGTGTGTGTGTGCACGGTACATATCGCCTTTTGTTGACGACTGTCAGCAACCTCAGAGATCCATTAGCTTGGCTACAATGCATCTACTTGAATGATGCGGCTGGCAGCAGATGGAAACATGACATCCTACTCACGAAGGCTACCGACTTGTGCCGATATGTATCGAGGAGAACTAGCAAGCAACGTGACACTGCCATGGGGACAGTCGGTAGCACCTGTTGTTTGCATTAAATCTTCTGCTTTTAGTGTTTTGATTATAAGAAATCGGATTTAAAAACCTGAATTTCAGAACAGTATTTTGTAAAAAATGATTTCTCATTGTAAATTTTACCATAAGTTTTAAAAAATATAAAATTGTGATTTTTATGGCTGTTGGGGTGGGGAGGTTGTTTATGGTTGAAGAGGTGTGTTCCGGTACCTAATTTTAGAAATAAAAGTACTTCTCCCCAAGATATTTGTTCAATATCAAATAAGTGCGATAAAATGACGCGCCATGCTGAATACTTTAGCCCAAAATCGGGATATAATACGTCTAACAGTGACCAGCAAAGTTATTCTGCCAAAGTCTACGAAAGAGTTAATCAAAAATAAAAAAACACTAGTAATTGCGGCCGGCCGCGGTGGTCTCGCGGTTCTAGGCGCGCAGTCCGGAACCGTGCGACTGCTACGGTCGCAGGTTCGAATCCTGCCTCGGGCATGGATGTGTGTGATGTCCTTAGGTTAGTTAGGTTTAAGTAGTTCTAAGTTCTAGGGGACAGATGACCACAGCAGTTGAGTCCCATAGTGCTCAGAGCCATTTGAACCAACTAGTAATTGCAAAAATGCTCGATAACACCAAACGAGTGGGTAACGAAAAGAAATCTTCAATGTACTCACTACACAGACTTATTCGGCAACTAAGCAACACACAAACGAGTGTCTGCTCTCCAGCAAGAGGTGACTGCATGGGACAAGAAAGTGTTCGTGCGATGCAGGTCATACCAACGGGTTTGCACGCTGTGTTTCGGTTGCAGGGTCTGGATATATTACTGAATGAGTCGAACGTACAGCGTGCAGCCGAAGGCGAACTTAAAGAATTTAGACGCGTATCGGCGTCCAAAAGGAGTAGCAGTGTGCACTGCTTTAACTGTTGCACGGCAGATGCCTGACCAGAAGAAAGTTGCCTCGTTCGATGTAACGGTTTGCGAGAGCAGTACTTACAGAATATTGTGCATGAGGTTTCTGGTGATATACTGGAACCTGTCCGCATAAGAAAGTGCGTACCTCACAGGGTGATTCCGTGATGATGTTACAAATTTTCAGGGATGATGGAGAAGAGTAAATGTATCAATTTGAGGTCCCTGGTCCCTGGTCTGGAAATTACTAAGTCGAAAGCTGTAACGAAAATCGCTCTCATACATCTGACTGTGGCGTACACTCTCGTACGTACCGGTACTCTTGTAGTTAAGATTGTACGGTAGGCAATCCCAATGATCTCTTAAGTATAAAGGATGGAATACTAACTCAATTAATCCAGTGCAGTCAGCATGCTGTGTACTGGTATGAGTAGTCCTTGTGTACAATGTCTGGTCTGTAGTAGACTGCAGCCTGTGTTTACCAACAAAAGGAGTTGTATCCGGTGACGGAACTTACAGAAACGATTTTTGTGTGTGGGAAGCAAACGTAGGTAGCAGAGAAGCGGAAGGGTTGTATAGAGCCAAATATCCGCATAAAAGACATTCGGCTCATATCATATTTCCAAGTCTGTTCCAACAATTAAGTGAAACACCGCGCGACCGCTTCGGTCGCAGGTTCGAATCCTACCTCGGACATGGATGTGTGTGATGTCCTTAGGTTAGGTTTAAGTAGTTCTAAGTTCTAGGGGACTGATGACCTTAGAAGTTAAGTCCCATAGTGCTCAGAGCCATTTGAACCATTTTTTAAGTGAAACAGAGCAATTGGTACCACAGTACAACGACTGAGGGGGACGACGAATTACGCGGACTGCTGACTTAGAAAATGCAGTGCTTGCTCGAGTGAATTAGGTGCTTGCAATCACTCAGTCAGTTGCTCGTGAAATGAATGTTTCACAGAGTACTGTGTGACGAAGGTTACAGGATATCCAGCTACATCCCTGCTATCCTCAAAAGGCATCGCTTTCAATCCTGCTGTCCTCAGACATCATGTCGTTTTCAGCCAATGCTTATTGCAGCGCCTTACACTCGAACCTCACTTTCCTGCGTATGAAGTTTTCACTGATGGAGCTTGTTTCACCATAGACAGAATGCTAAACAGTCGCAACAGTCATGTATGGGCTGATGAGAATCCCCACGCACGACTGTGAAGAGCCATCAACACAGATCAACGTGTTGGCAGGAATTGTCAACGAATATGAACGAGGCCCACTTCTTCTTCCTTCCCGCGCAAATGCACCAGTGTACGCAGTGTTTACCAGAGACATATTGTCGGGCTCCTGAAAACATATACCACTTGTTATATGAATATGGTTCCAAAATGATGGAAGTCCCAACTTACTTTGGACTGAGGTTTCGTGAACACCTGGATCAGACGTTCCCTGAAAAGTGGATAGGCAGAGGAGGTCCTGTTTCACGGACAGCACGACTGATCTCACCCCACCTGATATCCTCCTGTGCGACCATGTGGAAAGTCTTGTGTACGAGATGCTTGCCGAGACTGGTGAGAATCTCCTGGTAAGAATTCCCACTGCCGGCAGCGCTGTTCAGATGACACGAGCGATATTAGAACAGCTGCGACTAAACTCTGTGCGAAGATGTCATCCTGTATTGATGTTGGGGGACGCCATCTTGAGCAACTGGTGTGAATGCAGCAACTTGTGAAATTTTGTAGGTAAATGGAATTCATTATTACTGTACTGTAGACTTACGATTTTAGATCTCTCTGATATCAATTTACGTGCGCCGTCACTAGTCCAAAACAGGGAAAATTTTAAAGGTACTGATCATTATTCAATGGGAATGGTGTGCGTCCTGATCAGGGCTCGAAATTTGTGGCCTTTCGTTTGAATGCTGCATGAGGCTAAGGTGAAACTTGAAACTATTTTCGCTTAGGCCTATACCTTTCGAATCGGTCGTTTCCGGACTGGAGTCCTTACCTCAAATTGACACATTTACCCTTCTCCATCCTCCGTGAAAGTTTGTGACAGCATTACGGAATAAGTCTGTACACTGGGGACAGTACGCGCCGCATTCCCGCTAATCTGTGGCAACGCTGCTCATTTCTGACGAGATGGCAGATGAGGAATGGTGTAGTGCGCTGCGCACACACTTTTCTGTCCAAGTACAGCATGCGCTCGTTGGGTCGTTGTCGACAGAACAGTTTTTCAAAGAGAAAAAAAAAAAACGAAAAACTGAAGACGGAGCACATTAGCGCACTGAAGATGGGCCACCGCAAGCATTCGTGTAGCGCAATGACCGGTCGAATTAGCACAATACCGGTGGAAGAAGAGACGAAAGGATCAGGCAAGTCTGGCACAGATGCCGTGGTCCACGCCAGACGGAGCAAGGCAGAACGAAGCACCGGACCAGGGACGCAGTGTCAGTTGCGTTCAAGCAGCGTGTAACCAGAGACAGCGCGTCGGCGATGTGGGTGCGCCACCATTGGCCTCACCTAAAGCAGAAGTGAGTGAGATCGTCGAAATACATGAGCGAAAACACGGAGGTTACCCAGGCGACACCTCGTTAAAACAGGGACATCAGGAACACAGTGAGAGATACTGGCTATCACAAGTGCAAGACGACATCAGTATTGGGATGATCCACAGATGCCCAAGAAGGCAGACAGTCGGTGTCCTCTCACTGAGATAACTGTGGAAGAAATTAAAACCGTGGCATTCCACTACGTTAGTTCTAAAGTGATAGCACTTTCGACATCCTTTGTTTTGAAACTGTAGAAGAGTGGCAGTAAGTTATTGGAGATATCCGTTAAAGGGATCTATCTCACTTAATCCTACGTTTGGAGCGAGAAATAAAAGAATAGGAAAACAGGTCTTGGTGTCTCTAATCGTCGGAAGAAACGAAATTTAATGTGAATGCAGTAGTTATCGATGGGCTGTCGCTCGATTTTATAATGGACAATTGTTTACGCTCGGACAGGGCTGTGGTCATGGATAACTGTGACTAACCTGCTTGAAGATCTGATCACGTGAAATGCAAAGGGCACTAAGGGAACATGTAATTTAGTAAAGTGGAAGAAAGGCGAGGAATTTTGTATAGATGACTCACAGAAGCTAAAATGTAATTTATTACACGAAAAAGCGGTTCCATATGAGGAAATGGAGAGAAGAAAGTGACGGAGACCCAATGTTATCGAGAGAGAGACTTCGAAGTGCGCCATGAAAGTATAAGATATGCTAGCCCACCAGTAGCAGGAGGCGATATTTTTTCATCTACAGAAGAAGAGGTTGCAGAAGTCAAAGGCCTGCGAGCTTTTCCATGCGTCGAAGCAGCAACACAGACCACGGATTTCTCATTTGGGCAAAGATAATTAATTTCAAAGGTTACAAACGTATAGTATTTCATGAATCTTGCATTTCATCAGTCTGCAAAAACAGCAACAGGAGATTAGATCGTTTGTTTGTTTATTATAGCATGAGCTTCTCAGCAGAAGCGAATGACTTATTTAGCTCTGTACTATTAAGGAAAGGCAAACCTACTTTTCTAGCATTTGTAGACTTAGAGAAAGCTTTTGACAATGTTGACTGGAATACTCTCTTACAAATTCTGAAGGTGGCAGGGGTAAAATACAGAGAGCGAAAGGCTATTTACAATTTGTACAGAAACCTGATGGCAGTTATTGAGTCGAGGGGCATGAAAGGGAAGCAGTGGTTGGGAAGGGAGTGAGACAGGGTTGTAGCCTACCCCTGATGTTTTTCAATCTGTATATTGAGCAAGCAGTAAAGGAAACAAAAGAAAAATTCGGAGTAGGAATTAAAACCCATGGGGAAGAAATAAAAACTTTGAGGTTCGCTGATGACATTGTAATTCTGTCAGAGACAGCAAAGAACTTGGAAGAGCAGTTGAACGAAATGGACAGTGTCTTGAAAGGAGGCTATAAGATGAACATCAACAAAAGCAAAACGAGGATAATGGAATGTAGTCGAATTAAGTCGGGTGATGCTGAGGGAATTAGATTACGAAATGAGACGCTTAAAGTAATAAATGAGTTTTGCTATTTGGGGAGCAAAATAACTGATGATGATCGAAGTAGAGAGGATATAAAATGTAGACTGGCAATGCAAGGAAAGCTTTTCTGAAGAAGACAAATTTGTTAACATCTAGCATAGATTTAAGTGTCAGGAAGTCTTTTCTGAAAATATTTGTAAGGAGTGTAGCCATGTATGGAAGTGAAACGTGGACAATAAATACACTCCTGGAAATTGAAATAAGAACACCGTGAATTCATTGTCCCAGGAAGGGGAAACTTTATTGACACATTCCTGGGGTCAGATACATCACATGATCACACTTACAGAACCACAGGCACATAGACACAGGCAACAGAGCATGCACAATGTCGGCACTAGTACAGTGTATATCCACCTTTCGCAGCAATGCAGGCTGCTATTCTCCCATGGAGACGATCGTAGAGATGCTGTATGTAGTCCTGTGGAACGGCTTGCCATGCCATTTCCACCTGGCGCCTCAGTTGGACTAGCGTTCGTGCTGGACGTGCAGACCGCGTGAGACGACGCTTCATCCAGTCCCAAACATGCTCAATGGGGGACAGATCCGGAGATCTTGCTGGCCAGGGTAGTTGACTTACACCTTCTAGAGCACGTTGGGTGGCACGGGATACATGCGAACGTGCATTGTCCTGTTGGAACAGCAAGTTCCCTTGCCGGTCTAGGAATGGTAGAACGATGGGTTCGATGACGGTTTGGATGTACCGTGCACTATTCAGTGTCCCCTCGACGATCACCAGTGGTGCACGGCCAGTGTAGGAGATCGCTCCCCACACCATGATGCTGGGTGTTGGCCCTGTGTGCCTCGGTCGTATGCAGTCCTGATTGTGGCGCTCACCTGCACGGCGCCAAACACGCATACGACCATCATTGGCACCAAGGCAGAAGCGACTCTCATCGCTGAAGACGACACGTCTCCATTCGTCCCTCCATTCACGCCTGTCGCGACACCACTGGAGGCGGGCTGCACGATATTGGGGCGTGAGCGGAAGACGGCCTAACGGTGTGCGGGACCGTAGCCCAGCTTCATGGAGACGGTTGCGAATGGTCCTCGCCGATACCCCAGGAGCAACAGTGTCCCTAATTTGCTGGGAAGTGGTGGTGCGGTCCCCTACGGCACTGCGTAGGATCCTACGGTCTTGGCGTGCATCCGTGCGTCGCTGCGGTCCGGTCCCAGGTCGACGGGCACGTGCACCTTCCGCCGACCACTGGCGACTACATCGATGTACTGTGGAGACCTCACGCCCCACGTGTTGAGCAATTCGGCGGTACGTCCACCCGGCCTCCCGCATGCCCACTATACGCCCTCGCTCAAAGTCCGTCAACTGCACATACGGTTCACGTCCACGCTGTCGCGGCATGCTACCAGTGTTAAAGACTGCGATGGAGCTCCGTATGCCACGGCAAACTGGCTGACACTGACGGCGGCGGTGCACAAATGCTGCGCTGCTAGCGCCATTCGACGGCCAACACCGCGGTTCCTGGTGTGTCCGCTGTGCCGTGCGTGTGATCATTGCTTGTACAGCCCTCTCGCAGTGTCCGGAGCAAGTATGGTGGGTCTGACACACCGGTGTCAATGTGTTCTTTTTTCCATTTCCAGGAGTGTAGTTTGGACAAAAAGAGAATAGAAGCTTTCGAAATGTGGTGCTACAGAAGAATGCTGAAAATTAGATGGGTAGATCACTTAACGAATGAGGAGGTATTGAATAGAATTGGGCTGGCCGGAGTGGCTGTGCGGTTCTAGGCGCTACAGTCTGGAACCGAGTGACCGCTACGGTCGCAGGTTCGAATCCTGCCTCGGGCATGGATGTGTGTGATGTCCTTAGGTTTCATTAGTTCTAAGTTCTAGGCGACTGATGACCTCAGAAGTTAAGTCGCATAGTGCTCAGAGCCATTTGAACCATTTGAATAGAATTGGGAGAAGAGAAATTTGTGGCACAACTTGACTAGAAGAAGAGATCGGTTGGTAGGACATATCCTGAGGCATCAAGGGATCACCAATTAAGTATTGGAGGGCAGCGCGGAGGGTAAAAATCGAATAGGGAGACCAAAATATGAATACACTAAACAGATTCAGAGGGATGTAGGTTGCAGTAGGCACTGCGAGATGAAAAGGCTTGCATAGGGTAGAGTAGCTTGGAGAGCTGCATCAAAGCAGTCGTCGGACTGAAGACCCCAACAACAACAACTATTTTTTAATCTAATATTAAATTTCCTGTGTGTTTGTGTAGTATAGACTTCCAGTGTCTGTAGTATGGATATGGGCTGTTAAAGCTGTGTTCGCATGATAGCTGAGCTGGTGACTCCTCGCTCACTGCTCCATATAGTATTGGCTCTGATCACGCAGTTTGAGGCTGTCGCCAATGGACATCTCTGTGAGGGGTCAGACTTAGCGATCCAATGGACGTCCAGCATGTGCCACGTGTCCCAAGAGTGGTCCACTGCTGCCGATAATGAGGCTGATCCCTCACCCGTGACCCAATGGGAGGTCGTTTTAAAACGTGGTAGGCAGCGAAAGACTTTCTGGTGCCCCAGTTTGTGGACAAGTAGAATTCATGCGCTGTCTATGGTTGATAAAGATGCCGAGCCAGCTGCAGTCGTTTGCCGTGTTTCAGTGGAAGTCTCTGGGCCTACAAGATCCGGACATCCTCGGAGGGCTGGACTATTAGCAGTTGGTAGCTCCACTGTTAGGTTCGTTATGAGTATCCTCCTGCGACACCCCACGCAGGTATTAAGGGTAAGTACGTCAATTAGGGAAACATCAACACGCTAAAACTGACGGAAGCAATGACTTTCCTTTTTATCCAGAATTATTTAATTTGCTGCTCTCTCAAATCAAATCGTTTCTTTCCTAGTTTTCGACATTTTCGTGACTTTTCCAGGTTCCTCGATGGTGACGTCAATTTTTGGGATGCTATGAGTCGTTCCGGTTTTGCTCTGTTCGTTTTAATGCTTTTTCACTTAAACAAGAGATGTGAGCAATAGCACTTGGAGATAAGTGAATGTGCTGAAGAACTATCCAGAAGATGTTTGTAAGCCCTTACAGTTGTCTGCAGTTCTTCGGCTAATCTCGGGTACGTCGAACAATTCAAGGGTGACATCAAATAAATTCGTTAATCTGCCAGTGATGAGCCTCTTTTGCAATATTTCTCCACCAAAACGGAAACAGGAAAATAAATTCAGATTACAAAACATTATATTGCATCCAGAATCACAATTTGTGAGAAATCCACAGCGTGATAGTATGTGGGGGCGGCAGTAGTCCATTCCTTTTGCTTATCGGTTCCAAAGTAAAATGAAAAGTTGTTGCGGAATATATTACATTGTCTACAGAAAGATGTAATTATAGGCCATATTCCTGTGATTAACTAGCTTATGCTTGAACTGTGTTGTGTATTGGAAACAAGAGTGTTCATGACGTTCACATACTGCTGAGCGACAGTTTCACTGACTGAAATTAAGTTTAGGATTCAATATGACACAACGAGCGCTATTTAAGAATCGTAGTAGTTTGGCATAATGAGTCAGCAGCATCTGGACAGTGTAAATACATCAGCTGCCCATCTACCTGTTGCTTTCCCATAGCCACATGTTTCTATGAGTCGCTGAGTCTAAATGCCACACCAAATAATATTTCTTAATTTTTTTTCATTTAAGGACTTACGTCCTTACGCCCTTCAGCAGAATGGGTGCTAAGCAGTTTCATAGTTTATACTTTACATAACAGTCTATTCTGACAATTACCTTTTGATAATTGTAATACGATTTTGTTGATAATCTATAGCCCATAACAAAAATAACTGTGACAGCTGTTGAAGATGAGGGCCACACATATAACTCTCCCTGATCTAAGCTGGCGTGTTCACATTGACTTATACGCATAGGCTTACATTTTTTTGTATTTCAGCCCCCTGTCAATTTGATGACCGTTTCAGCTGTTTGTATGAAGTGCAAGCTTTTCTCCTAAATTGCTAGCCTGCTCAAGAAACACATAGGCAATTTAAGTGTCCTAATGCTATGAGGCTTGGCACCATTTCAGAATATTTGTAGCGCCACAGTTGTATGCTGGCAATGAGGTAACATGGCAGCACTGTAAAGCAAAGAATGAGTTAGCCGTCTGTTCCAATCTCATGTGAAACAAGCCTTTTACCTCTTATGTGACTGAGATACAAGTTACATCGAAAATCAGTAAGGAAATTTTCCTGTCACCAGGCTTCTCACTACATTCGGTAACCAGTAAATCTAAAGGTAAAAAACTTACGATATTGCAGAATTGCTAATTTGGAAATGACTTCAGTTTTCTGCTGCTGTTGATATACTTTTTAGTTTTTTGTGCGTACACGACTTTATTGGTGAAATTCTAGCAGTGTATAATTTAACTAGGTTTCTTTTCGCATCTACTCCCCCTGTCACATTTCCATACTTTTTGGTAGTCACGTAACGCAATGTGAGCATGACACAGGACTGTAAAGACCATTTCAAGGTCAAAAGTGCAAGATATCATAATAATGCGTGATGATTTGGACATATTTGTATTACAGGATACTCAATATTTCGTTGTAACATTATCAAGATGATTTGTGATTCATTTGTATTAAAGGAGTGCACTTCTGTAGCGACTTTCGTTAGTTTATTCAACAAAGCATTTAAAAGTAACACGTAAATTAATCGTCAACATTGTAGTCAGCAACAGTTTGCCGATGGTCACGCGGCTTTTGAATTCCACACCTGTAGAAACCTGGTGGTTTGGATGTAAAGATGTCATCAACCCAAGCTTAATGAATGTTTTCACACGCAAAGAAATTTTCTTCATAGTTGTTCGACAAGCAGCGACAAAGATAAACATTTGAGAGCGCAAGATCAGGAGCATAGACGCAGTTGGAATGGCTTACCATGCAAGCTCCTGGGTAATATATTTTGTGAAATCTGCAGAGTGCAGGCGGTCGTTCTATTGCAGTAACACCACGTGATGCAGTTTTCGTGATCATGTCCTGCTCATCTTGTTGCCCATCCACCTCTGGACCGCCTTTTTTCCCGCCGTCCCCGGGCTACGTTGCCGTTTGGGATCCGTGTGCAACGTGTACTAGAGTCCCTCGGTGTGGAGTCTGTACAACCCCAAATCCAAGGTTTTAACCGCCTGCCACCCTGGTTACTGAAGAGGCCCGGAGTTTTTTTAGATTTATTGCAGTACAAGAGAGATTGCACTCCTGCCACCGTTTTTAATGCAGCATTTTCTGCCATTTTTCTGAGCACCACGACTATGTAGCTGTTTTTACGGATGGGTCGAAACAAGGGGATTCTGTTGGTTGCTCAGTTGATTTTCCATATCGTGTCCTCAAGGTCCGACTGCCTCAGACTTTTACTGTCTTTGATGCAGAATTGTTTGCGATCTTGCGGGCACTGGAGCACATCAGACATTCTTCCTCTCCTAAATTTCTTGTCTGTTCCGATTCACTCAGTGCCCTTCTCTCATTGCAACGTTTGTATCCGGCAGACAAAATTGTCCAGACCATCCAGGATGCCCTCCTCCGACTACAGCGACTGGGGAAGGTTGTAACTTTCTGCTGTGTTCCAGGGCATGTCGGCATTGCTGGGAATGAAAGGGCAGATCTCGCAGCCAAGGAGGCGTGTCTCGATCCACACGTATCTCAGTGTGCTATCCCCTTGCACGCACTCACCTCGCTGTTGAGCTCACGGGTCATGCGTCGGTGGGAGGATGAGTGGCTGGAAGTGACTGACAATAAGCTCCGTATAGTCAAGCCCACAACGCGTGTGTGGTGTACTTCCTTTCAGCCCCGTCGACGGGACGAGGTTCTCCTCACTCGGCTTCGAATAGGCCACAGCCCTATGACGCATGGCTTCCTGCTCCGGCGAGAGGACCCTCCAATGTGTAGTGCTTGCGGCGTCCAGGTCACTGTGCGCCACGTTTTATTGGATTGCGTTTTATTTTCTGACCAGCGGGCCACGGCTGACTTGCCAGCGGACCTGCCAACTCTTTTAGGCAACACTCGGACGAATGTGGTTAAAGTTTTAAAGTTCTGTGCCATGTCAAATGTTTTTACAAAGATTTTAGGGAGAGGATTTTAATTTGCTCACTGTGTGACAAGCTCGCCCATATTCTATGTAAGTAGCCCGCCAGTGACAATTTCAGTGGCATTCTTGTTGCTATGTTTCCCCTTTCCTTAGGTTTTACTTTCTTAGGTAGCATTTTCCTTCTTTTCCTGCTTTGTTTGAGTGTGTGCTTTAGTTTTCTTAGGTCTGTCCACATTTGTTTCTTTTAAATGTGTGTCAGGGCGCTGATGACCTCGATGTTGAGCGCCCAAAAGCCCCAACACACCACCACCACCACCACCTTTATTGCATCTGCAAGGTAGAAATTAGATGCAAGGATGCCAACTGCAATGGTCACATCCTTGGCATGCTATTCGTGACATAAAACGCCTTCTGTATTCCAATACGTGCATGACATTACATTTTGAGGACACACACTTCGCTTCAGATATTTTTCGTTAGGGATAAAAAATAAATGGGTGAGAGCACTCAGTATCTTGGCTTTGAGTTTATACTGTGTGATATTTACCACCAGACAACGAACTCGTACAGTACCATAGCGTCTCAAGTGGAAAATAACACTCTCTGTAGTAACTTCCTCATCCTTCGTTATTGCCATTTCCTACAGATGATTGTTATGTGCTTATATTTCAGTTATTAAAATAAGTCAGTCTGAAAGCACACCACGGTTAGGCAAGGCACCTGGTGAATGATAAAGCATTCGAACAAAGAAATATATTGAATAGATTGTAATCCACCTCCAGCAAATCGGGGAGTCAGAATTCTCATCCAAGGGCGTAACGTATTTTATGAGAAAATCGTGACCCATTTGTGGGGCCCATTGCTCTGTTGGATTTGTGCTAGATGGGTATACATAAGGTCGTGGTTCAACTACCACTCTAGGCGACCATTTTTAAAAGGCAGCTTTGGTAAGGCAAAATACAGAACGTAAGGTTGCACCGTGGTTCCAAATCCACATTAAACATGATGTCCCTTTGCTACAGACTGGAACAACGTTGGTTTAGTCTGGGCCACGTCAGAAGTGGAAGTCGAGGCAAGCAGAAACTCACAAGCTCTCTTACATCGTAAATTTCATTTTATTTCATGTACCAGTCGTAATGTAAGGTCACAGGATGCCTATTTCTTATTGTGTTGAACTTGACATCTTGAAAATATTGTTGCAGTGCTGGGATTCGAACTCAGGTTTTTCACCTTTCACGAGGTTTGACTCTTTCCATAATTTATTTTTTTCCACAACGTTCCAAACTCTTCGCCGTCTCCACGAAAGACGAGTGTCTGTGTTCTAATCCTGGCCCTTGTGATTTGAAGTTCTATCATGTGCTCACTTAACTACTACTGAAAAATAATAATGCTCCTTATCTTCTTCTCGTGCATTGTTGTCAATAAGGATAGGTGTCGTTCTCGACTCTCAGACACAGAACTTTTCATCACATCTTTGCAAGTTCAAATACGCCGCTACTAGCTGCTGGTGGAAAAAGAATTCGGTAGTTAATGTCTCTTCGAATGTAGGCAAGAACGATGGTAAATACGGGCTTTTATTCACTGTCAGCAGGTAATTTTTCAACAGGTTCTTTCTAGCATAAATATGCGCAAATCTCGCTGCTGGAGCATGAAACCGATATTAACGTCTACTCCTGGTTAGAAAACAGAGGTGACTGCTGCCGGGTTCGGATCCCAATAAAGTAAAAAAAAATTCTTCTCGTCATTTCAGTGTCAAACATCTTGCTGTTGGTTGAAAAATTCCATATGTCCATTTGATTAACTTCTGGGTTCGAATTCTCGTCCAAAACAAAACTTTACGTCACGTCATTTCAGTTTTAAACATGCTTACACTTTATTTGTGAATGAAACCAAGTTTAAGGTCTTATGTTGTAAGTGAACAGAGGAGTCTAGTGCAAAAACTGTCGTCGTGTAATTTCATTTTGTACCTTTATTTTTGAAATGTCACTTATTGTAATAAATTTGTGTTTTCAAGCGTTAAGCCCGTCTCGACTCTAACAACATGTTTCCTGGTAGCTGCAGTATCGTAATATGATTTACATCTGGATTCATTGCCATACAGAGCAGTAGTCTCTTGTGATCTCTTGTGGTAACAATTTTCAATCGACTGTACCGGAAAAATTTAGAGGACCTGCAAGAAAGTCATGCAAATCAGCGGAATGCAATTCAGGTCATTTGGATACATTTGAGTATAACAGTATGTCTAGAAAGAGGTGGAAATAGACATAGACTGTGGAAAAACTGGTAAACAAGAGAATCGAAGCATTAGAGAAGTGGTGTTGCTGTAGAAAGCTGAATATCGTACGGACTGATAAGATTAGAAATGAGAAGGTTCTCTGAGGAACTGGCTAAGGACCGAGTATGTAGAAAACACGGCCCAAACAAAAAGGGACAGGGTGAAAGGATATGAGTGACACATAGGGGACTAAATTCCATGGCATTCAAGGGAGCCATAGAGAACACTTAATGTAGGAGAAGACAGAAATTGCAACATACGCAGTAAACAATTCAGGACGTTTGACGTAGGTTCCGATATGAAGGGATTTGCACAGAAAGTAAATCGTAGTGACCGAATCGGAAAGTCAGAAGACATGGCCTCCAACGCCGCCCCGCCTCCTCCCTCTCCAAAAAATAAAAGTAATGGAAAATATGCGGATGCGTTTCAACAGGGAACATAAAAACTGAAACCGTTGCTGGAATAAAAGAAGACGGTGAGGTTAGCGTTTACAGTCTGGAGAATGTTTGTATAGCATTATATAGGACCATTATTGAACATTGAAGATACTAATGGATTTGGTAACGAATCAGTTCTCAGAGGACACATTCTACCATAGCATTATTAAACGACGACTGTCTTTCGTGAGGGTGTTTCGGTCTTAGAGCAAGGTAGCATACTTTACGATACGGCTAAGAAATGTCACGAGATAGCTCGTAGAGTACCACATAAATCAGAAAGTACTTCCTTGGTCTACAAATTCGCCAATCCTAAGCCCATTAATGGGTATATTAATCACATCAACCGATATGTTTCTAGGGTTACATCTGGATTCATTGCCATACAGAGCAGTAGTCTCTTGTGATCTCTTGTGGTAACAATTTTCAATCGACTGTACCGGAAAAATTTAGAGGACCTGCAAGAAAGTCATGCAAATCAGCGGAATGCAATTCCGGTCATTTGAATACATTTGAGCATAACAGTATGTCTAGAAAGAGGTGGAAATAGACATAGACTGTGGAAAAACTGGTGTCTGATGCACTGCACGTGCCTCACACACGATGTGAGAATCGAACAGCTGTTTGGGGCACCTCCATTTCGCCTGACTGTTGAGTACGTAGGAAACGGATTATCACTGTGCGTACAGTGGTTTACTGCAGAATCCTTAAGCATGTTCTCAGTTCGAATACAGCAAATCTGAAACTTCCTGGCAGATTAAAACTCTGTGCTGGACCGAGACTTCAAATCGGGACCTTTGCCTTTCCCCGGCAAGTGCTCTACCATCTGAGCTACACAGGCACGACTCACGACCCGTCCTCACAACTTTAATTCCGCTAGTACCTCCAAAACTATTAAATTTTCTTGAGGCCGAGAAGCTTATGTCAAAGAATCAGCATGATTTTAGAGAGCATTTCTCCTACAAAACTGTTTGCCCTTTTCTCACATAATATACTGATAACTATGAACGAAGGGCAACAGGCAGAGCCCATATTTCTAGATTCCCGGAAAGCATTTCATACGGCGCACCACTGCAGGGTGTTAACGAAGGTCCGAACATCTATAATAGATCCCAGATACGTGACTGGTTTGAAGACTTCTCAAAACAGAACCCAGCATGCCGTCCTCGACTGCGAGTGTTCATCAAAAACAAGGGTATCGTCAGGAGAGACACCCCGGGAAGTATGAAAGGACCGCTATAATTTTCTATATCCAAAGGGATCTGGCTGACAGGGTGGGCAGCAATCTGCGGTTTTTTGCCGATGATGCTGTGGTGTGCGGGAAGGTGTGGACGTTGAGTTACTTAGAAAACATGAGTGTGATGAATGGCAGCCAGCTCTGAATGTAGAAGAAATTTAAGTTAATTCGGAAGAGTAAGAAAAACATGTAATGTTCGGATACAGCGTTATCACTGCCCTGCTTGACACAGTGAAGAGCCGTCCTGGGTGGTCGAGCGGTTCTAGGTGCTACAGTGTGGAACCACGCGACCACTACGGTCGCAGGTTCGAATCCTGCCTCGGGCATGGATGTGTGTGATGGCCTTAGGTTAGTTAGGTTTAAGTAGTTCTAAGTTCTAGGGGACTGATGACCTCAGAAGTTAAGTCCCATAGTGTTCAGAACCATTTGAACCATTTTGACACAGTTAAGAACGTTTAAATATCCTAGCGTAACGTTACAAAGCGATATAAAATGGAACGAACATGTGAGAACTGCGGTAGGAAAGGCGAACAGTCGACTTCGGTTTATTGGGAGAATTTTGGGAATGTGTCTTCTGTAAAGGAGACCGCATATAGGACGCTAGAGCGACCTATTCTTGAGTACTGCTCGAGTTTTTGGGATACGTACCAGCGCCGATCAAAGGAAGACGTAAAAGCAAGTAAGACACGGGGTGCTAGATTTGGTATCGGTAGCTACGAACAACGCTATTGAAAAAATTTAGAGAATCGGCATTACAGTTCACTGCAGAACATTTCCTTTTGCCGCCAACATACATTGCGAGAAAGGACCAAGAAGATATGATACCAGAAATTAGGGCTCATGCGGTGGCATAGAGACAGTCGTTTTTCCCTCGCTATATCTGCGAGTAGAACAGGAAAGGGAATGACTAGTAGTGGTACAGGGAACCCTCCGGCGTGCACCGTTACGACGGTTTGCGGAGCGTTATGTAGATGCATATCTATTAGCAACTGCTCACAATGATGTGACTGGACAATGTATGTAGGCTAAGACGGCGTGGTATTTCTAATTATTGTTAGCAAACGAAGTTTTGCATCCGAATCACCCTCGTAGTCGAAAGGAAACACTTTTATGATTAGATTCTGCTCCAGAAACTAGAATTACCGCTGTTTGTAGATACCGTAACGCATTTCGGAACTGCGAAGAGATAGCAGGAGCAGCAGAAACGAGTGCTGAAGCAGAAGTGTGCTTGTAGTAGCAGGTTTTGTGTGAGGGGCTTGAAGAGGCGGTGACGAAGCGCCATCGTGCTGGCTCAGCTGCGTGGTTGCTGGGACCACCGCATCGCCAGCGAGTTTCCCGGAACGCCGCGAACACGCCGACTGAATAACTGACTGCTCTGTCCCCTGCCTGGCGCCGTAAGCAGTAGATAGGAGCGGCAAGGAAACGAAAAGCTCCACCGCTATTCGTCTTGGCTGTTGCAATGTGTTCCGAATTTTTTTTTAGCATCGTCAACCAATCAACCTACCTCTGTAGCTCACTGTAAAGTTTTTTGGAAGTTCGTCTCTCCGTCTTCCGTTCTCAGGGTACTCACCAGGGGCAAGCCCCAGGGACAGCCAACCGATTTGGCTCATAATTAACAGGTCGCCTGTGTACAACCTAAATGAGCCACTGTTAAGACAGTTTGGTTTAAGACCGCCTCTGGTTATGAGAAAACCATCTCTATATTTCATTACGAGCAGCCGACTCAAAATTGACTTGGTCGATAAATAACTGACAACTGGGCATTTTCCATTTTCATGTACTATATCCGCAAACGCATATTTTCCTAGGAATCGAGGAAAGAAAATGTTGTGACTGCCGCTTGGATATAGGGGAAGGCGGGGCAAGATGGAGAAGCTAACTTTAAACCCTTACAAAAGGGACAAAAATAGACAAATTCAAGTAGGTTTGATTATCATTCGTTTACTTAACCATTGAATTACAATAGCATGCAAAGAAACCTGCAAACTTGTTACATTTAGTTAGAAATATCTCTATTTGAAACATAAACTACCAATTCCCCGTCTTGCCCCATATGCGGGGCAAGATGGGGAACTAGCATGAATTCATCTCTAAAGCTTAAATATGTACTGGAATAACGAAATCATGTGACGATAAGGTTTCGAAACATGTTTCTGCGAATTGTAGAACCAGGTATTACGTTTTATTTAGGCCTCTTACATTCACGTAGTACACAAGTGTGGACAGCCCCGTCATCATCACCTTCTGTCCCTGCACAAGTGTCGCGGGCACCCCGACGCTGAAACTCAGATTTCTGTGGCACGTTGAACTGTTGAGCATCCCTGAAAGAACCCATATGACCTTCTATAACAGCATTTACAGCGCCTTCCATTGAATCCAATGACCAATCTTGCCTATATGTTTGTCGCCGATACTTGCGAACCATCTGAAATAAAACACGTGGAACGTACTATTGACTCGGATCATTCCTGGAAATCTATATTATATAGTAAATACCATATTTCCAATACTCAGTCGTTAAAGCATAGCAAGAATACTGACTTCACGCGGTTTGTGAATTTTTATTCGCCATATAGCCTAAGGCATACTTTGTAATTAGTTAGGAAACGTTGGAATAACGAAAACCATCCTATTTACAATTGTATTCAACGTATAATGTACGTGTTCAAAACCCGCAGCGAGACGATAAGAACGTAATGATTGGACAAATAGTAGGGGCAAGGCGGGGAAGCTCCCCATTTTGCCCCACCCCGTCTTGCCCCCTACTATGCTGTCAGGTTATATTACGCCTACATGAACACTATGTAGTGAACATTGACTACTGTCACAGCAGTTTACTGTTAATAAGACGTACTATTCAGTGCTATATATGCAGTCTGGACAAATGTTCACGAAACACATGTTTTAGTACAAAACATTGCAAATCAGTATAACAATTGTACGTATCATGCAAAGCTCACAGAAACCGCCGCGAAACTAAGGTTCAGCAATGTCAGCACACTGGGACCTGAGTACCGATGATGTTGACGTAGCTATCCACAGATGGCAATACTCTAACTGTAGCTCATAGCCCTTCCCCGTCTTACCACACTTCCCCGTCTTGCCCCGCCTTCCCCTATATAAGGTAAACACCGTTAAACGAAAGCGCCATTGGTGTAGCAACCATTTTATCTAGCTAGGGAGAAGAGAATATGTGTTCGATTGTCAAATGTATTCCGCAGTTTTTTGTTTTTATTTCTTTCCGTACCGAAGTTTATAAGAATAAAAGGCGTGATAAGGTAATCAATAAGGAATAATAACAAGGCAGGCAAATAAATTTTTCAAACATGGATTAGTAAAGAATCAAAAAATTTTAAACCTCGTTATATGAAAACAATTCCAAGTGATACGTGCGAATTCATCACAGTTACCTAGCGATCCCGTCAATTTTGGAAACGATTACGCATCACGAAAAGTTTAGGGGATTTGTGGATACAGCCGCCTAAACAGAAACGAATTCTTTCTCCTCAAGTGTGAGAGTTTGGCCTCAGGTTAACTAAAATGGCTTCAGCTTTTTGATTAAGCTGATAGAAAATCTGTTACTATAGGTTATCCGTCCTGATCTGACTGTAATCTAATTAAAAAGAATTACACCAGAGGCGTTTCGCTTTCATTTACAAAGCAGTTTCTGTGGTTATTCACTAAATTGGATACATATGTCTGTAGATTATTTAGTTGTTTTAGATTAAAAACAGCGTTTTCTTTATAAAGTTGGCCTGGAAGCTACCTACGGTCTTTCTTTTCGTATTCTGCTCCTTCCCTCCTTGCTAGCAGTGGTTGATGTCGACAGGCTTCATTTCACATCTGCACTTGGCAACTTTTGTCATTCTGCAGTATTTCCTGCGCTGCACTATTTACAACTGACTTTTTTAAACTGTTTTTCATTCACACTGCCACAGTGCTTATGCCTGTTTCTTTGTTTTCGATCACATTGTGAGTGTTGCCAACTTATGAAACGATTTTGTTTGTGTGTGTGTGTGTGTGTGTGTGTGTGTGTGTGAGTGTGAGTGTGTGTGTATGTGTATTTGTGTGTGTGTGTGTGTGAGAGAGAGAGAGAGAGAGTTAGTGAAATTGTCTTGTATGTAGGTAGAGACGTGAGAGGAGTGGGGGGTGACCTTTTTTTTCTTTTTTGCAAGCGGCAAGGGGGTGGGGTGGAGGAAAGACAGGGATGGGGCTGTAGAGTGATTATATAACAGAATCTGGGAGGAAATGATAGTGGTAAATGGAGCCTGTGGTTATATGCGTACTTTTAATGTTATAAAAGTGGTCAATCAGTTTAAAGAGTTTGTGGTTTGCCAAGTTGATCTGATCGTTTATGAGTTGTTTCTTTTCTGTTATGGTTTTTCGGATATGCTAGTTTTCTTGTAAGGTGAGCAGGTGTTTTGGGTTGCTGTTTATCCTTATGATTTCCATGTCTGTGTCTCTGGATGTAATTTTATGTTGATATTGGTGTAAGTGTTCTGCAAGAGTTGAATGATTTGTCCTATACATCCATACTCTTACATGTTCTTTGTATCTGGTGTCAAATGTCCTCCTGGTTTGACCTATGTATCTTCCATCGCATGTATTGCATTTCAGTTGGTATATTCCTGATTTCTGATACAGATCAGTTTTTCCCATTGTTTTTGGGAAACGCTACCATTTCCCCCCAGATTCTGTCCTATAATCACTGTACAGGCCCATCCCTGTCTTTCCTCATCACCCCCTCCCCCCACGCCACTTGCAAAAAAAAAAAAAAATAAATAAATAAATAAAATAAAATCAAACCACCCGCACTCCTCTCACGTCTCTCCCTACATTCACGTCAATTTCACTAACTCTCACTCTCTCTCTGTTTCTCTCTCTCTCTCTCCTCTCTCTCTCTCTCTCTCTCTCTCTCTCTCTCTCTCTCTCACACACACACACACAGACACACACACACACACACACACACACACACACACACACACACACACACACACACACACAAAATCGTTTCGTAAGTTGGCAACATTCACAACAATGAACGAAAACAGATGAACAGGCATAAACATTGCAGTGCAGTGCAGAATGAAAAACGGTTTAAGAAAGTCAATTGTAAATAGTGCAACGCAGGAAATACTGGAGAATGACAAAAATTGCCAAGTGCAGATGTGAAATGAAGTCTGTCGACACCAACCACTACTAGCAAGGAGGGAAGGAGCAGATTACGTAAAGAAACATTTTAAGTATCTTGCAGACCAACTTTATAAAGAAAACGCTGTTTTTAACCTAAAATTATCAAATAATGTGCAAACATATACATCCAATTTACTAAATAACCACAGAAGATACTTTTTAAATAAAAGCGAAACGTGTCTGGAGTAATTATTTTTAATTAGACTGCAGTCAGCTCAGGAGGGATAACCTATAGTAACAGATGTTAACAGCTGCTGCAGAAGATGACCACGCAAAAAAACGTATGATAGAAAATCAGTTGGATGCAACATAAAAACTTTCAGATTCATCAAAATGAAAGAAATACGATTTACGGACAATACCTTAGTATTTAGTTGTATAATGCAGCTCTACACTACACACTAATGCAAATCTTATTTGAAGCTGATAACAAGATAACTCGCAGCTGTTAAAAGAAAATCTTATAAAATCATTAACCAGGGTGTATTTATTAACCGGTCATTTCATATAATAGTTGCTTTGTTTCTCTAGAACCCAACTCGATTCTTAGTAACAGTATTCCATTTAAGACAGAACTCAGTGGCAGTATTGCAACACGGAATCCGTATGTATAGTTCCTACAATGCTGTATACCGCACTTCAGACAAGTTATGACGGATGACTACATTTCAGGCGCAACGCATCCTACAGAGCGTACCCGACTGATGCTACATCTTTTTTGTGTGTTGCTTCAGATTATTTTCTTAATTATCACCCACATACCTACTTAACTATAGCACAAATTTTAATTGTAAGTAATCCTTAGTGTGAAACTGAAATAGTGTTTTGTAAAGTGGAACTCTCTCTCCCTCTCTCTCTCTCTCTATCTATCTATCTCTCTCTGTGTGTGTGTGTGTGTGTGTGTGTGTGTGTGTGTGTGTGTGTGTGTGCTGTGCGTGTGCGTGTGCGTGTGTATGTGTCTGTTTGTGGACTTCAGATACCCAACAATGGCGCTCTATAATTTACTATCTCTACGAATGTTCTGACCCATAAATGCGAACACGCGCTATTGAAACGCGGTTTGACAGTAGATAATCTCAACAGTAAGAAAATACGAGATCACTGCTGGCAGAATATGCTGTGCTTTGTGTTACGGATCATTCTTGATAGACAGGATGATGGCATTTATCTTCGTTGAAGAAAATGAAATGAAGATAATGGCATTATTGTTCGCGGGACACCGTGTGGGTTGTTCGGGCGCTTGGGTGCAAGTCTTTCTCTCTGATGTCACTTCGGCATTAGGACACCCCCAGGCGAAGGAAACGTCTGATGTGGCCCGTGTCGGAGAATCATCCATAGACACAGAAGTAATTCGGGTACGAGCGGGAAAGACCCTGATGGAGTCTTTATTGTTCATGTGACGCAGGGTATCCGTCATAAAGTACTTATTTTGATTCCTTGTTGCTGTATGTTTTTTTTCATACCGAAATATTTATTTCAACATGTTTTTAATGAAATCTTCCTCGTTTAAAACCCGTGTCACTTCGAATGAAATACTCCACCTCACTCTTGATGATGGTGGCGGTTACAGCCGCTAAAAGCTTGAGTGTGTTATTCGAAGTGACGCGGCTTGTAAATCAAGAATGTTTTATTCAGGCATGTCACCGCAAAAGACTACAAGGGAATATTTTTTTCCAGGATGATGTTTCTTAATGGCAATCAACAGCTGTTGTAATTAGTACAGTGTTACGTATCTCATTACTTGCTGGGATAGCTGTGGGTGTTAAAGCACTGTTTCTGAGATGGGGAGGTGCGCCAGCCCTGAATCTAATCTGCCTGGCTGATTAAAGATGAGGATCGGTTAAGCGTCCACATGTTGTCAAGGTTGTTTCGAGTAAGCTGCAGAAGCTCCGCTGGGAATCACAGATAAGCGCATTATCCTCCAACAGGATGGTGCCATTCGTCAACATTCCTGGGAATTAGGACCTGATGGTGCGCTTCAATTATTGAAAAGTGTCCACTTATTGCTGTGCGTTAATTGTGGCGGTCTCTTCCCATGCGATTTACTTATTTTTGGAGTCCTGAGGATAGACATTCCTGGCAGTCTATTTGCTTCGGCCGAAGAGGTGAACGCCTGGTTACAATCGTAGTTCCGTAGGCAACCGAAAACATTTTTCCTTGAAGGCACTGACCGTTTTGTCTCACAGCGGGATAAATGCATTAAGAGTTCTGCTGATTGCTTTTGGAATACTGAAGAGTTTACTTACTTTTTTTGCATCTGTCTGGTTTTCGTTTGACTGTCCCTTATACGACGGCATGCTAAAATGTAATGCCTCCGAATTTTTTATGTGAAAAAGCTTTTTAAATAAAACAAACGCTACTAACATCCTACATCTTCATTCTTCATGTCTACATATTTGCAGCCCTCTGCAGTAGAGGGCTTCGAACTGTAGCGTGTAACGTGTCAGTGCGTGAGAAACAGCGTTTCGTGCATACCTGCAGCACCTTCTCCTTCAGCATAATGCGATCATCCTTCATATGGTCCCTACTCGGCTCTGTTCGATTTTCATCTGTTCCCAAAACTTAAGGAACACCTTCGAGGACCGCACTTTGATAGCGATGAAGCTGTGCAGGTAAAGGTGAAGTTAAGGGTTCATCAGCAAAGTCAAATATTCCACTCTGACGTTATCAACGAAGTGGTCTCTCGTTGGGAGAAATATATTCGTTGCCAGGGTGTCTATGTTAAGAAATAAATAGGTAGACTGAAGAATAAAGGGGCAGAATATTAATAACGTTTGCTATATTAAAAAAGCTTTAATAATTTTCGCATAAAATGATGAGCTGTTAGCGTTCGTTGAGCCCTAGCGCCTGCTTCGTTCACAGCCATTGTCTACCATCATGGCGTGACGTCTGAAAATGGACTAAAACATACCGAAACGGGTAACCTCATAAAAAAAGAAGTTTCGTGCGGTTGTGACTGTTCATGTTCATTTTTAAATAATAGAAAAGAACCGCTGTACTCCAAGAGAAATGTTCTCAAAAATTAAAAATAAGTATGAGTTTTCAAAATTGTAGAGTCCTTTTTTAAGCAGCCAGCCTGGATATGGGTTTTAGGCAGTTTCCCAAATCCCACCAGGTGAATACTGGGCTGGTACCCAAGATCAGCTTCAGTTACGCGATTCACAGACATAATGGAAAACTTTTGCTCCCTTCCACATGAATAACACGGCATGCAGCCAATTAGGGTACGAATATTCCATTATAGGATGGGCGTGGGACATAACAGGGTGACGACCTTGCCGACCCCACGCCGATGTAGGACAAATGTATTAGCAAACGAAAGATAGCGCATGATTGAGTGACCGTACGAAACTTACTGATGGTCTTTGAGGCACTCGTCCTCACAACTGATTTCTTGTTCTGCAAGCATGTGACACCTGTGGATTTACTCTCCTTATATCTAGTGATATAAACGACGGTAAGTTCAATTAACAGTAACGTTTCCTGCATTATAAAGAATAAAATTAATCGGGAATCGTTTCTAAGCACATTGTCAGCTAGTTTTACCTTTTTCTGCGCCTTACCTGTATACAAATCTATTGCCTGGAATTCAGTTCCCAGTTATTATGTGCTGTGAAATCTTTCTTCTAATGAAGAATGAACATTACTGATAATATTGTCTTACATATTATTTCGAAAATATTAGCCACTGAAAGAATATAAATTATTTCCGCTGACAGTGCACACGTAGGATGATTACTGAAAATGTGCAATCAGACGAAAAAAGTTTTGCATAGACTTGAATGTAACAGACACATTATTTCCCAAATTTTGGTAGGTTTTCTGCACTTAAGGGTCTCGTACTAATTTTTGGTAGGTTTTCTGCAGTTAGGGGGCTCATACTAACAACCGTGAATATTTCTTTTAGATCTATAAGATTGACCTTATGGAGGTGGCATAGATCAATGGCAGATGAAGTTCTGGTCGATTGTGCAGTGAACTGCTGGGAAGAGGTTACAAAATATCACTCAGAAGATTCAGATTTTGCAAAAGACGCCTATTTAAGATAATGTAGCTACTACGTCAACAGTTTCTAACACTGCTACGGTAATTGATGCTCGTCTATGTAACACACTCTGGAGTGGATTGGTAGGTGAAAGAGCTGGTACAGATGCAGGCAGCACTTACAGCAGGCTGTTCGCCTCTTGTTCAAAAAATATTTCATGAAAGTCGTGAAGCTGTCACTGATACTAAAGTGGCTGCATGTGTAGATTTATATGCATATTATAAACTGATTGAGAACAACAGTCCTTTGGGAAATGTCTCCCCCCTGAGGACATATGTTTCCTATCAGAAATTGACATCGCTAATTTCCTGCAGACTTTTTCAAACATTTTCAGTACAGATTTTGTGCTCCTGGTTCATTTCTATGTATATTTACTACTCATAACTCATGGAGGACTTAGAAATGCATAATAAACTGAGCAGTATTATTGGTTACTGTTCTCAAAGAGAACATACTGACATGCATTTCGTTGTTGTGATGGATAGAGAATTTGGCACTTAAAGGGTTATTGATGTGAGGAGTCACCAGGAACGAAACGACATTCGGATTGTGCGTTAAGCTATAGATTTCCCTTCTCCGGTTGGATAACTGTGGTAGGTTAGATACACAAAAGTCGCCAATTGAAAGACTTGCAACTGGCCATTGAACCACACGAAATTATTAATTTGAATAGCAACTACACCCTGCCAAACAGTGCGAAGTGCATAGGAGTACTTAACATTGCACCACCTATAAGGGTTTCTTCCCGTTTTACTCGCGTAAGGAGTGCAGGATAAATGATTACCTAAAAACCCATGTGCGTGCTGTTATTAGCTTAATCTTGACTTCACAGTTCCAATTGGAGTGATACGTAAAGTGTTGTAGTCTATTGCTAGATTCCTCACTTAAAGGTTGTTGTTGGATCTTTGTAAGTTTGCTTTCACGAGATACTTTTCATCTCTCTTTAAGCGTACACCAGTTCATGCTTTTTAGCATCATCTCTGTGGCAGCCAAGCATGGGCGGAACAAACTCTTATCCACTCGTGCTGCACTTCTCCGTATATGTCCTTAATTCGTGTTAGTCTTATTTGATACGGATTCCACACACTTGAGGAGTATTTTAGGATAAGTCGTAACACTGTTTCGTAGCCGGCCGGAGTAGCCGAGCGGTTAAACGCGCTACAGTCTGGAACCGCACGACCGCTACGGTCGCAGGTTCGAATCCTGCCTCGGGCATGGATGTGAGCGATGTCCTTAGGTTAGTTAGATTTAAGTAGTTCTAAGTTCTAGGGGACTTATGACCACAGCAGTTGAGTCCCATAGTGCTCAGAGCCATTTTGAACTGTTTCGTAAGCACTCTCCTTTGTAGGCCACCGCATTTTCCTAGTATCCTACTCAAGAACCGAAGACTTTCCATCTGCTTTGCCTACTACTGAGCTTCTGTGATATTTCTATTTTTTGTCCATGTAAACTGTTACACCCAGATATTTGTATGAGTTAACTGATACCAATAGTGACTCACTGATATTACAGTCATTGGGTACTTCGTTTTTTTTTCATTTTTTTTTTATGTGCGCAGTTTTATATTTCTGAACACTTAAAGCAAGCTGTCAATATCTGCATCACTTTGAAATCTTATCAAGATTCGTCTATATATTTGCACAATTTTTTTTTCGGGCAGTACTTGAATGCTTGTAGTTGAATCATCTGAGATAAGTCTGAGGATAATTTAAACACTGTCAGCCATATCGTTGATACTGAACTTGAACAGCAAGGGTCCATAACCCTGTTGCACGCCGGACGTAACTACATTTGTTGATGACTCTCCATCCAAGCTAAAACACTGTCACATTAATGTGACTACCTGTAGAAATCAATAACTACCTTTTGCAGCCCAAACCACTGCGAGAGGTAGAGAAAGAAATTC
The DNA here is from genome assembly GCF_023864345.2 of Schistocerca serialis cubense. Classification (NCBI taxonomy): domain Eukaryota; kingdom Metazoa; phylum Arthropoda; class Insecta; order Orthoptera; family Acrididae; genus Schistocerca; species Schistocerca serialis. The sequence continues at coordinate 854,730,792 of NC_064639.1, read as the reverse complement.
AGCGAGGTTCTGCAAGGTACCTCCAGGCATGTGGAGCCATGCCGACTCCTGTGCCGTTGCCAGCTGCAACGCGTTTCTCGCTTGATGGACCCATGGCACGATCAACCCAATAGTTGATTCACAGATTCTAGTTTGCATTTAAATCTAGGAAGTTTGGTAGGCATAGATGTACGGTAAAGTCATCCGGTGCTCTTCAGACCACGCACACACGTTGTGAAGTGTGTGACAGGTTGTATTGTCTTCCTGGAAGATGTCATAGTGCCGAGGAAAAACAGCTTGTAGGAGTGGACATGGTCACCAAGGATGGATACATACATGTGTTGGAACGAATGACGCCTGCCGCTTGGGTTCTGAGGCCATCCTTGGTTCCTTCCGGCGGCTGGCTGATTTGGTGAAGACAACCAGCATCGAACGCGGAGTGCAAGCTGAGCTTAATATCTGCAGCATAGTGCCCAGAGTCGATCGCGGTCCTCTGGTTTGGAGCCGTGTGGAGGGTCTAAACCAGAGGCTCAGACGACTCTGCGACTATAATGGTTGCAAATTCATCGACCTCCGTTATTGGGTGGAGAACTGTAGGGCCCCCCTAGACAGGTCAGGCGTGCACTACACACCGGAAGCAGCTACTAGGGTAGCAGAGTACGTGTGGCGTGCACACGGGGGTTTTTTAGGTTAGAGGGACCCCCCCTTGGGCGAAACGATAAAATACCTGACGGCTTACCAGAGAGGACATTATCATCGTTGATAAAGAACGTCCGTCCTCAGAGACCAAAAACAGGAAAAGTTAACGTAATATTGGTAAACTGCAGGAGTATCCAGGGCAAGGTTCCTGAATTAGTATCTCTTATTGAAGGAAATAGTGCGCATATAGTATTAGGAACGGAAAGTTGGTTAAAACCGGAAGTGAACAGTAACGAAATCCTAGACACAGAATGGAATATATACCGCAAGGATAGGATAAACGCCAATGGTGGAGGAGTACTTATAGCAGTAAAGAATTCAATAATATCCAGTGAAGTTATTAGCGAATGCGAATGTGAAATAATCTGGGTTTAGTTAAGTATCAAAGGTGGGTCAGATATGATAGTCGGATGCTTCTATAGACCACCTGCATCAGCAACCGTAGTAGTTGAGCGCCTCAGAGAGAACCTGCAGAACGTCGTGAAGAAGTTTCGTGATCATACTATTGTAATAGGGGGAGACTTCAATCTACCAGGTATAGAATGGGATAGTCACACAATCAGAACTGGAGCCAGGGACAGAGACTCTTGTGACATTATCCTGACTGCCTTGTCCGAGAATTACTTCGAGCAGATAGTTAGAGAACCAACTCGTGAAGCTAACGTTTTAGACCTCATAGCAACAAATAGACCGGAACTTTTCGACTCCGTGAATGTAGAAGAGGGTATCAGTGATCATAAGTCAGTGGTTGCATCAATGACTACAAGTGTAATAAGAAATGCCAAGAAAGGAAGGAAAATATATTTGCTTAACAAGAGTGATAGGGCACAAATCGCAGAATATCTGAGTGACCACCATCAAACGTTCATTTCTGAGGAAGAGGATGTGGAACAAAAATGGAAAAAATTCAGAAACATCGTCCAGTACGCCTTAGATAAGTTCGTACCGACTAAGGTCCAAAGCGAGGGGAAGGATCCACCGTGGTATAACAATCATGTACGAAAGGTACTAAGGAAACAAAGAAAGCTTCATCATAGGTTTAAGAGTAGTCGAATCACAGCTGATAAGGAAAAGCTGAACGAAGCGAAAAAGAGCGTAAAGAGAGCAATGAGAGAAACATTCAACGAATTCGAACATAAAACATTGGCAAACAATCTAAACAAGAACCCTAAAAAGTTTTGGTCATATGTAAAATCGGTAAGCGGATCTAAATCCCCTATTCAGTCACTCGTTGACCACGATGGCACCGAAACAGAGGACGACCGAAGAAAGGCAGAAATACTGAATTCAGTGTTCCGAAACTGTTTCACTGCGGAAAATCGTAACACGGTCCCTGACTTCAGCCGTCGCACGGACGCCAAAATGGCAAATATTGAAATAAACGATATCGGAATTGAAAAACAACTGCTATCACTTAGTAGCGGAAAAGCATCCGGACCAGACGAGATACCCTTAAGATTCTACAGTGATTATGCTAAAGAACTTGCCCCCTTTCTATCAGCAATTTATCGTAGATCGCTGGAAGAACGTAAAGTACCTAGCGACTGGAAGAAAGCGCAGGTCGTTCCCATTTTCAAGAAGGGTCATAAATCAGATGCGAATAATTATAGGCCTATTTCGCTTACGTCAATCTGTTGTAGAATAATGGAACATGTTTTGTGTTCTCGTATTATGACGTTCTTAGATAATACAAATCTCCTTCATCATAACCAACATGGATTCCGCAAACAGAGATCATGTGAAACTCAGCTCGCCCTATTTGCCCAAGAAATTCACAGTGCCGTAGACACTGGCGAGCAGATTGATGCCGTATTCCTGGACTTCAGGAAGGCATTTGATACGGTTCCGCACTTACGTTTAGTGAAAAAAATACGAGCTTACGGAATATCGGACCAGGTTTGTGATTGGATTCAGGATTTCCTAGAAGAAAGAACACAACATGTCATTCTTAACGGTTCAAAATCTGCAGATGTAGAGGTAATTTCGGGAGTACCGCAGGGAAGCGTGATAGGACCTTTATTGTTTACAATATACATAAATGACTTAGTTGACAACATCGGTAGCTCCGTGAGGCTATTTGCAGATGACACGGTTGTCTACAAGAAAGTAGCAACATCAGAAGACTCGTACGTACTCCAGGAGGACCTGCAGAGGATTAATGCATGGTGCGACAGCTGGCAGCTTTCCCTAAACGTAGATAAATGTAATATAATGCGCATACATAGGGGCAGAAATCCATTCCAGTACGATTATGCCATAGGTGGTAAATCATTGGAAGCGGTAACGACCGTAAAATACTTAGGAGTTACTATCCGGAGCGATCTGAAGTGGAATGATCACATAAAACAAATAGTGGGAAAAGCAGGCGCCAGGTTGAGATTCATAGGAAGAATTCTAAGAAAATGTGACTCATCGACGAAAGAAGTAGCTTACAAAACGCTTGTTCGTCCGATTCTTGAGTATTGCTCATCAGTATGGGACCCTTACCAGGTTGGATTAATAGAAGAGATAGACATGATCCAGCGAAAAGCAGCGCGATTCGTCATGGGGACATTTAGTCAGCGCGAGAGCGTTACGGAGATGCTGAACAAGCTCCAGTGGCGGACACTTCAAGAAAGGCGTTACGCAATACGGAGAGGTTTATTATCGAAATTACGAGAGAGCACATTCCGGGAAGAGATGGGCAACATATTACTACCGCCCACATATATCTCGCGTAATGATCACAACGAAAAGATCCGAGAAATTAGAGCAAATACGGAGACTTACAAGCAGTCGTTCTTCCCACGCACAATTCGTGAATGGAACAGGGAAGGGGGGATCAGATAGTGGTACAATAAGTACCCTCCGCCACACACCGTAAGGTGGCTCGCGGAGTATAGATGTAGATGTAGATGTAGATGTAGATGATTCGTGGCTTCCAGAATAACGAGAACACGCAGGGAATGCCCTCTGGCCTGGATCTAACAGCCGTGTACCGCAAGCCTCTAGAGGAACGGATGTTTCCAAATGATTGGAAAAGAGCATAGGTAGTTCCAGTTTTCAAGAAGGGCCGTCGAGCAGATGCACAAAACTATAGGCCTATATCTCTGACATCGATCTGTTGTAGAATTTTAGAACATGTTTTTTGCTCGCGTATGTTGTCATTTCTGGAAACCCAGAATCCATCAACATGGATTACGAAAACAGCATCGTGTGAGACCCAACTCGCTTTATTTGTTCATGAGACCCAGAGAATATTAGATACAGGCTCCCAGGTAGATGCCATTTTCCTTGACTTCCGGAAGGCGTTCGATACAGTTCCGCACTGTCGCCTGATAAACAAAGTAAGAGCCTGCGGAATATCAGACCAGCTGTGTGACTGGATTGAAGAGTTTTTAGCAAACAGAACACAGCATGTTGTCCTCAATGGAGAGATGTCTACAGACGTTAAAGTAACCTCTGGCGTGCCACAGGGGAGTGTTATGGGACATTGCTTTTCACAATATATATAAATGACATAGTTGATAGTGTCGGAAGTTCCATGCGGCTTTTCGCGGATGATGCTTTAGTATACAGAGAAGTTGCAGCATTAGAAAATTGCAGCGAAATGCAGGAAGATCTGTAGCGGATAGGCACTTGGTGCAGGGAGTGGCAACAGACCCTTAACATAGGGTGGCAGGTTGAGATTCATTGGGAGAGTCCTTAGAAAATGTAATCCATCAACAAGGGGGGTGGCTTACAAAACACTCGTTCGACCTATACTTGAGTATTGCTCATCAGTGTGGGATCCGTACCAGGTCGGGTTGACAGAGGAGATAGAGAAGATCCAAAGAAGAGCGGCGCGTTTCGTCACAGGGTTATTTGATAAGTGTGACAGCGTTACGGAGATGTTTAGCAAACTCAAGTGGCAGACTCTGCAAGAGAGGCGCTCTGCATAGTGGTGTACCTTGCTGTCCAGGTTTCGAGAGGGTGCGTTTCTGGATGAGGTATCGAATATACAGGGTGTTACAAAAAGGTGCGGCCAGACTTTCAGGAAACATTCCTCACACACAAATAAAGAAAAGATGTTATGTGGACATGTGTCCGGAAACGCTTCATTACCATGTTAGAGCTCATTTTAGTTTCGTCCATCTACGCTCAATGGAGAACGTTATCATGATTTCATACGGGATACTCTACCTGTGCTGCTAGAACATGTGCCTTTACAAGTACGACACAACATGTGGTTCATGCACGATGGAGTTCCTGCACATTTCAGTCGAAGTGTTCGTACGCTTCTCAACAACAGATTCGGTGAGCGATGGATTGGTAGAGGCGGACCAATTCCATGGCCTCCACGCTCTCCTGACCTTAACCCTCTTGACTTTCATTTATGGGGGCATTTGAAAGCTCTTGTCTACGCAACTCCGGCACCAAATGTAGAGACTCTTCGTGCTCGCATTATGGACGACTGTGATACAATACGCCATTCTCCAGGGCTGCATCAGCGCATCAGGGATTCCATGCGACGGAGGGTGGATCCATGTATCCTCGCTAACGGAGAACATTTTGAACATTTCCTGTAACAAAGTGTTTGAAGTCACGCTGGTACGTTCTGTTGCTGTGTGTTTCCATTCCATGAATAATGTGATTTGAAGGGAAGTAATAAAATGAGCTCTAGCACGGAAAGTAAGCGTTTCGGGACACATGTCCACATAACATATTTTCTTTCTTTGTGTGTGAGGAATGTTTCCTGAAAGTTTGGCCGTACCTTTTTGTAACACCTTGTGTTGCTTCCCTCTACTTATACCTCCCGAGGAGATCACGAGTGTAAAATTAGAGAGATTCGAGCGCGCATGGAGGCTATCCGGCAATCGTTCTCCCCGCGAACCATACGCGACTGGAACAGCAAAGGGAGGTAATGACAGTGGCACGTAAAGTGCCCTCCACCACACACCGTTGGGTGGCTTGCGGAGTATAAATGTAAATGCACATGTAGATCCTTGCGACGACCGTTGCAGGATGTTTGCTTTCAGATGTTTCACGCCGTACACGCCAACGGCCATCTTTCGATAGAGTATAAAACGTGATTCATCTGAAAAGTGCACCTGTCGCTACTCAGCGGACGTCCAGTTTCGAAGCTGGAGTACAAATTGCAGCCATCGTCGCCGATGAACAGAAGTCAGCGTGGGTGCATCAACCAGGTGCCTGCCGCGGGGCCCATACACAGAAACAGTCATTGAGGAGACAACCGTTGGTAGCCCCTTGGTTCATCTGGGCTGCCACTTACTCAACCATTTCACGTCTATTCGCTCGTACACATTATCGCAGCCGTCGTCCCGCCCTGTCATCTATGGCTCTTGGTGCATCACAGTTCCTTTGGCGCCGGTTTTGCATAGTGCCATTTTGCCGTACACGGTATATTTTAACCGCGGCACCACGTGAACGGATTACAGACTTGGCCTTTTTGAAATACGTCCACCTTCGGCCTAAAAGCCAATGACAATGCCTGTTTAGACTTCAGATAAACTCTCCGTTTCCACCCTACGACAAGGAATCCACTATTTTCGCGTCCCCCTGACATTTATATACCCTCCTGGCACGTGCCGTCTGTGAGTGATTATTGCACGTTGACCTTCAACATAGGCTGTGGTCACATTAATTTGACTGGACCATGCGTCCTCCCTGCTAGAGAATCCTTAGTCCAGTCACAAATTTCACTTGATACTCTGTACTTCTATGGCTCTGAGCACTATGGGACTTAACATCTGAGATCATCAGTCCCCTAGAACTTAGAACTACTTAAACCTAACTAACCTAAGGACATCACACACATCCATGCCCGAGGCAGGATTCGAACCTGCGACCGTAGCGGTCGCGCGGTTCCAGACTGTAGCACCTAGAACCGCTCGGCCACTCCGGCCGGCCTGTACTTCTCCAGTAATTATTGTTGTACTAATTCCGCGACACAGTCCTGTTTTAACATCATGTAGAGGCTCTTGATGTTGTTCTTGAGGTTTTTGAGACCTCCAACGACTTTTCTACAAGTTCGTTTACCCCGATCAAATGCAGCCACGGTTTATGTTAAAAAGAGCATTTTAGAGCTAATCTTTCCATCAGGATCAGACTGTGTTAGCTGTCTCCTTTCAAAACTATACCGAGTGTTCGTACAAAATTATTAACCCCGTATGCGCCATGAAATATGCCCGTAAACACTGAATATGATCCGTTAATAACGCAACGTGCCTTCGGAATTGAATCTGGAGATGGCAAAGCTTACACAAAGAGAACGAACGCGGGAGTTACTCGGAAGTATCAATGTTTTTGTCGACTGTTGGATGCACTGTCTAATAGCCTGAAAATGGAGAACCTATGTGGTGAAAGGAATAATCTGAGATGACGTCATCTCCGTCGCCTTACATCACGAAGAACTGCATCAGCATCGGCTTACCTGGATTATTGAATTTTTTTAATGAAAAATAAGCGTAAGCGTGGTACGTACGTGCAGTGTGGCCCCTGATCACAAAGTAATGGAAATGCATGTAGTCCTTATTAAGCATTCAAACATAGAGGCCAAGTAAGCGAGGTGGAATTGGTGAAACAAGGAAAAGTATAAGATAGTGAATTCGCGAAGTTCAAGTGTATGAAAAAACCATTACAATACATAGGCAGATCAAATACGTAAATTAGCCACTGTGATCACGCACCGACGTCGAGTCAGAACATTTAACATCCCTTCCGAGCGTCATATCACAGAGAGAGAGGAAAAAAATAACTTGAACTTAAAGATAGTTAACACAGAGACAGATACCGAACACTATGGATTATGAAGCAAATGAAAACGAGAACGACCTGGCATTGTGCAAGGAAAGTTCACACTGAAAAGATAACATGAAAAGGACACGATTTTATCTAAGTTTAATGTTGATACCTGTAATATGTGTGGATTTTTAGAACCTCAACTGGAAGGCTTATGGATTGCTGCAATCTTAACATTATGCCAAAGATAGTTGATCGAATGCGTCCATATCACACGCACACAAGAGTCTGAACACTGATATTGTCGCACGACGAGACGAGAAGTGCTTTTGTGTTTCCAAAAGTGTGATGGAACCAACCGAACTAAGCGTGACCGGCACCGTGACTGGCCAGCTCCGGTCACAGCTTTAGCCTCGCACTGAGAGATACATACTCTTCCCTGTTTCGGCAAAGATGAGCCGCTCTCGTGAACGAAGACGACTAGTGACTAATTTGTCTGTGAATCAACAAGTGACCTACTTAGAGCATTTATGCGATGTATGAAAAGATCTCCATACAAAACGACCGCCTTGCAACTCCAGTGGACAGTTGCAGTACTGGCGTTGAGCAACAGTATCTGAATTGGTCAGTCGAGGCACCACAGTTACCACAGTCTAACATTATACAGTCGCCACACACTTGCATATTTTTGCTATGCTCTGAGACAGCAGAGCTCCAAGCGGCCAGGAAGCTACACTTCTGATTACGAACCTGGATGAGTGCCAACAGAATTGTTTATATCGTTTTGTGACATAGTTTTTATAATGGGTGAGCATACGTAGTGCCATTGAATCGGCGATAACTAAAAATGGCACCACATTTATCACTCTTCAGTTTCCTAAGAACCCTGAGAGGTATGAAACGGTACGTTAAAGAGCAGTTTATTTACGATTCTGTTGTAACCTACAGGTATTAATTGAAGACTGTCGGTTTCTATTAAGAACAAGAAAGCGGATAGTAAACAGCGAAGACCGGCCTTTTGGAGAAAGATCTCTTATAACTGCTTTCTTCACTATACTTCCAGTCAAATCAGTGAGTGTGGAACATCTAGAAATGCAATACCTACATTATTTAACTTACGAAGTAACTCACCAAAACTGTAGGTGAAGGGAATACCCACAGACATGATAATAAAACGTTGAAAGTAATATAACTAGAAAGAAATTTTCACTCTACAGCGGAGTGCGCGCTGATACGAAACTTCCTGGCAGATTAAAACTGTGTGCCGGACCGAGACGCGAACTCGGGACCTTTGACTTTCGCGGGCAAGTGCTCCACCAACTGAGTTACCCAAGCACGACTCACGGCCCGTCTTCACAGCTTTACTTCTGCCAGTACCTCGTCTCCTACCTTCCAAACCTCACAGAAGCTCTCCTGCGAACCTTGCAGAACTAGCACTCCTGGAAGAAAGGATATCGCGGAGACATGGCTTAGCCACAGCCTTGGGGATGTTTCTAGAATGAAAGGCCAAGGTCCCGAGTTCGAGTCTCGATCCAGCACACAGTTTTAATCTGCCAGGAGGTTTCATATCAGCGCACACTCCGCTGTAGAGTGAAAATTTCATGTGAAGTTTGGAAGGTAGGAGACGAGGTACTGGTGGCATTAAAGCTGTGAGGAGAGGGCGTGAGTCGTGCTTGGGTAGCTCAGTTGGACAGTCGGCTTTCAGGCGTGATACCGTGCGGACGGCCTCGGCGCGCCGGGCAGTGCTCCGCAGGTGTTGTTTACCCGCTAGCGCGCGGTCGCGTCGTTGTATTGTCTTATAGTACCTGTACCGACCCGCCATGACGTTCTCATATCGAAAAGCTACAATCAAACTAACGTTCAACGCATCGTACACGAGACCGAAGGCCCATGAAATTGAACGGTTTCTAAGAGACATCATGCACATAGAACCACAAGAACTGATAGGCATTCATCTGTCTATTGTAACCAGCACAGTGTACCTCAAACTGATTGACAAAGCGGCCTGCGACAAATTACTCCAACGATCTGCAAACGGCTTTCGCTTCTGTCACGCAGACGGTAATGTGAGCGTGGCAGGGGTTGACCATGCTGGTCTGGGGGTGCGTACCGTGCGCAACTACCGTTCGAAGTTCCTGCCAACCTAGTCGTTGATGCGCTGCGGCCATACGGCTCAGTTCTGAGCCACACAGAGGAGAAATGGAACACATTCGAAACGTACCCTGTCCTTTACGGGGTACGACAAGTGCGCATAGAACTTAAGAAGCACGTTCCATCATATATTTTCGTTGGTGGCTGCCGCGCAATTTTTATATATGATGGACAACCGAGGACCTGCTCGGCCTGCGGCCAGGAGGGCCATGTTATAACTGAGTGTCTGCAGCGCCGCCTCGTTCAGGTGCCCCGCAATGAACTTCCCCAACGATCCACTATGACCTCTCTCCCGCTAACATATGTGGAGGCGGCACGACATGATGTGATGGATGATCAAAACATGTTACCTCCTCAAGCCGCTGCCAGCTCCGTTGGAGAGTCGGCGCCGTCGACGACGCCGCAGCCCAACGGTGCAGAGGTTCCTACAGCCTCTGCCCACCACAGCGTCGTGGGCACCCAGCCGCCGTCACTGTCGGGATCGGACACAGGGGTTCCTAGCGACCGAGACTGTGTCGAGCCCCGCCCTCCAGTGGATGTCGAATCTCGGACCCGAAAGCAAAAATCACCCAAGTGACACAAGAAGAGGCGATTGTCAGCTGAAGAACAGGACAGCGATGTGAAGCCGGCGGAAGACATCGACTTCGTTGACTCGTCCACAGTTTTAACAGACTCGTGGCATCATTCACCAGAAGGTGCCTGAAGACAAGGAACACTCTCCTAAATTTGGTGGCCCAGAAAACGAAGTGCATTGCGCCGACTCCCAAAATGTGGTCTCCTGTGAAAGCGACCAGCCCCCAATGACACCACAATCGTCTCTTGGTGATTGGGCAGACGATATGGAGGCAGATGATGCACAGCAAACAGCGATATCTCCACCAGAGCCCATGGCTGACATTGAGACCGGAGGGCTCTGCCAGTCAGGGACTCATACGGCACAGTAATGCACAGCATGCAGATGGATGGCTGTGTGGTGTGTGAGATCACTGTGGGCTTGCATCGGCACACTGCCTCCGCCACTTGATAAGTCTCAGTCATACCGTGTGGGAACAGTCAATGTAAATGGAGTCCACTCCACTGTCAAGACCCGCATGTTACACGACATGATCAGAGCGGCAGACTTGGACATTGCCCTTCTCCAGGAGGTCCGTCCCGAGCTGCGTGTAGACCTATATGGCTACACCACGTACAGCCTACCCGTAGGTGCTGGCGCAGGAGGAACGGCCATCCTTCTCCGAGATGGCATAGACGCGACGGACGTGACGTACTTGCCGAACGGGCGAGGCATCGCACTCACACTTGGCGCAGTCCGCCTCATTAACATCTACGCTCCCTCCGGTAATTCGCACCGTGGTGACAGGCATGTCTTCTATTCGGAGGGGGTAGCCCCACTTTTGCAAGGAAATATGGACCATTACATAGTGGGCGGCGATTTTAACAGTGTTCTGCGGCCCGAGGACCATATACCGCATTACGTCCCATGCCCGGCTCTACAAGCATTGATACGTGTCCTCGCGCTCCACGACACATGGCTCTTACATCATGGGACCCGGAGTGGATATACGCACTTTACCAGCCATTCTGCCAGTCGTCTGGACCGGATATACGTCTCGCGTGCACTCCGCACAGCAACCCGTGATGCAGAACTCTGGCCGACGGCCTTCACGGACCATCTCGCGTACATCTGCACTGTCACCTTACCCCGACAACTCACAAGACGCAGCAGGGGCCCGTGGACGCTGAACGTCTCCCTCCTTCGCGAGGAAGCGTGTCGGCGAGAAGTCACTGACACGTGGCGTCGATGTATCAGGCGCCTGCCTATGTATGCTTCCACGTTGCTGTGGTGGCTGGGATGTGCCAAATCTGCACTCCGAAAGACCTTGATGACCTACGGGCGTGACAGATCGAACTGGCAAAGGGTAACATCGGAATTTTACTATACAGCGTTACGTGAGCTGGCGGCGCAACCGCCGTCTCCCGAACGTCAGATGTCAGTACAACGCATCAAAGCTCGTCTACTTCGCATCAGGACAGAGCAGCTAGAAGGTGTCCGCATCCGTGTGCGAGGGCAAGACTGTATCCCCAACGAAAAGGTGTCAGTGTATCACATTGTGCGCGAGAGGCGCCACCGCAAACGTCAGCTCATTACGGAGGTAAACACGGAGGAGGACGGCCGCGCAGTGACACAAACGGACATCGCGCACACGTTCGCCAGACTCTATGGGACCTTGTACATGGAAGATCCGCGAAATGTACGTGATTATGACGAGCTGTTGCACGATTTTCCCGCCCCTCGGGACGTGGCACCCGATGATAGTCTGCTGTTGCCCATTACACCCGACGAGCTGACATCGACCTTGGCACGTGGAGCACTGAACTAGTCGCCTGGACCGGACGGTTTGCCCCTGGAATTCTACCGCACTTTTTACGACCTTATGGGTGACAAGTGGCTCCAAATGTTTCAAGACCTGATCCGCCCTTATTTCACTGTCCCCACAGAATTCACAGAAGGCATATTCATCCCAGTACCGAAACCGAATGGTGGTTGTAGGTGGGAGGACTTTCGCCCACTCACACTCCTCACCAACGACTACAAGATCTTCGCCCATATCATCCACGCGCGTCTCCACACAGCTATCGGGAAAGCCATCCAGACCGATCAGACATGTTTAGGTGGTGTCAGCAACATTCATACGGCGTTAGGAGCATACCGTGACGTAATTGCTTTGACGGCGGCCTGCAAAATACGAGGCGCCCTTGTCGCCGTAGATTTTGACCACGCATTCGACCGCGTCGACCACGGCTTCTTACGCGCAGTTTTGCAACACATGGGCCTCTCTCCGGAGTCTGCACAGGTGGTCCTTCGACTGGTCCACGGAGCGCGCTCCCGCATGACGGTCAACGGTTATCGATCTGGTCACATTGTTGTTGGACGGTCAGTGCGACAAGGGTGCCCCCTGTCGGGTATATTATTTGCTGCAGCGCTTGAACCAGCTTTACATGGTCTACGGCAGCGATTAACTGGTATCTCCTTGCGGGACGTGACCTTTCGTTGTGGTGCATTCGCCGATGACGTGGTGTTCCTGGCCAGATCAGAGGATGAAATGCATGTGGCGCTACAGTGGCTACGCCAGTACAGGGCGGTCACTGGAAGCGTCATCAACGTGAAGAAGACAAAATACATGGATGTCGGAGGGGGGCTTTCCCACACAACGGCGGTGCCCTTTGATAAGGTACCCGTACTCAAGTGTTTAGGAGTGCAATTCTATAGCAATGTCCGCCGCACGGCGGCGGCTACGTACCGCCGGCTCCTACGCCAGACACGTGCTCTGCTGCAGGGCAACAAACTGCGTCGCTGGGATATGCTCTTCAGAACACGTTATGTCAACACCTATCTTGTCTCAAAACTGAACTATTTTGCGCATATCCTTCCCTTGACGGCTACGATGGCCGACAGATTTCAAGCAGTATAAGGACATTTCGTAAGCACCGGTCTGGTTTTTAAAGTCCGATACGCCACCCTGACACTGCCGCAGCGGGCGGGCGGTATCGGTTTAATTCATGTACATAACCGTGCGCGATCGCTTTATCTCCACACTATGCGTGGCACATGGACCTCTGCCCACGCCACTCTGACGGGCACCCTGATAGCGGAAGTGGCACCACACTCTCTGCGTCCCCCGGTTTCTGTAGGACACATTTCACCTGCACTCACCCACATCAGAGAGTTCTTGATTGACTTCAGCTACTTACGGTCAGAACTTCCGACGACAGGGAAGCCCAGCACAAAAGACTATTATCGCCTCTATCAACAGCAGCAACCTTTAAATACGGACGCCCACAAACATCCTGAAGTTGCCTGGAACACGGTGTGGCGAGCGGTACACACGCCTTTTCTACCTACGACGGTGCGTTCATTGTGGTACGTGGTTGTGAATGGGAAGTTCGCTACTCGTCAGAGGCTACATTCCATACATCTGACGGACGACCCCTTGTGTCCGACATGCTCAGTCGCTGACTCGGATGCACACCGTCTGACGTGTGCCGCGACCAGCGAGTGCTGGCTACTGACGCAGCACATGCTGGCGTTACTCTTGCGGCGATTGCCGGAGTCTATCTCCCCTGATGACATATTGCGCCCCGACGGCGTATACTTCCCATCAACCAGAACGAACGCCGTTAACTGGCTAAAGGGCATGGCCGTTTGCTACATATTTTGCGATGCTCCCAAAGGCACACTCGACTTTTGGTCCCTATTGATGACGACACATGCAGCTTTCAGCCGCCACCTGAAGTACAGAACTCGTTTCGCAAATTATTTAGGTTCATTATTTGCGGATCCTCCTGCTCACTGGGGCGTTCCGGGTATGAGACGCTGAAAATGAAGAAGAACCCTGGAGCATATTGATCCTCTGCGTACGGAATAGGGGGGAACCCCTCCCAACAGACGAGAAGACGACTCGGACGCTCGGCTACGGCAGTTGTAGGATCTTTCTTTGTAATGAAACAAAAATCAACTTACCAAAAAAAAAGTTATAAAATTAAAGAAATAAATAAATAAAACAACATCGACAAACCCACTACATCCTCTTCGTGGTCCTTCGATCCTCGAACTCGAACACGTTGCTTGGGCGTGGCGGCGGGATGGCCAGGCTTCGGGTGTCGACCCCTGCCCTACCTGTCGTTCTCCTCCTGCAGCGGTTCATTAGAGAGAAAAAAAAAAGTTGGTAGTGCACTTGCCCGCGACAGGCAAAGGTCCCGAGTTCGAGTCTCGGTCCGGCACAAAGTTTTAATCTGCCAGGAAGTTTCAGTAATACAACTGTTTACCAACATAGAGGAATCCAGTTTCAATATTGTTGCTACATCTGAGTCACAAACGGAAACAATCTTCAACACATTCGCCTTTGAAGCAAAAATAGTTACATTTACAAAAATATTCGTACATTGAAAAGTCGGGTGAAGCATAAGAAAGTGCGAATCCTTAGGCTCTATACAAAAATTTTTCATGTCAGGGAAAGCGCCTGTTACGATAGAAACAAAAAATAGAAATACGTGCTTCTCATGCATGAAATGTGTGTTTACATTCTCTTGATTTCAACGGTACACGCTGAAGTCAAATTGGCAGCTTAAAGCACTAAGTCAATGAGATTCTGCTGTTTTTACATTTATTTCAAGATCATCCATGTCTCTCAATAACTTACTAATGCTTGTAACGCAAAATTATAGTACCTGTTTCGCTAATTGAGTACAGAAGTTATTAAAAACGAACGTTAATCTTACTGCTGCTTTCTCGCCGCTAGGGGCGTCAATGTCCATTTGAGTCTCACACGGTAACAATTTTCAGAGCAGTGAATGACGCGACGTATGTGTTAGGCTGTGACAGTTGAGCTGCATTATAGCTGTGCGACCATCCGTGCGCATTAGGTGCATGCAGTCGTTTCACGAAGGGGCAGGTGGCGCGGGCACCGGAGAAAAGTCGCGCATGGCTCTGAATTGTGCGTACGGGGTTGCAGGAATTTCCCCATACCACGTGCCCCTATTTGCGTCTGGGGTAGCACAGCCACACGGCGACTAACCACAAGGCGCAAAAGTGTAAACGTACCTCCACTGTGTAACGTTTCAGTTCGAGACCGAACACAAGTCTGTGAGCAGACATTACTGGCATATTAGTTTTCAAGTGCTAAGCGGATTTCTTAAGTCCCCCCGTACACTATCAAACGATCCGTCAAACTTTTTTTATGTTTTCCAAATGGTTCAAATGGCTCTAAGCACTATGGGACTCAACTGCTGTGGTCATAAGTCCCCTAGAACTTAGAACCCGGCTGTTTTCCAAATATCTGACCTTGTAAAGTGCTGTAAGACATGTTCTTCAAACATAAAACATGTTTGGCAGTAGTTTTGATGGACGGGAAACTTGACAAGATAGCACACGTTGTTTCTGTCGATGTTTCGTGGCATATTTTTAGTGGAAAATAGTTTTGTTACAATTTATCTAACTGTATCGCAGGTTTGCACATCTATGGAAACTATAAACTACGCAGGGATAGGTTTAGAACAAATTCACCACATAACACACAAGCGGGAGTGAAGTGAAATAAAAAAAGTATAGAAGTTCTCGCGTTCTTCCATGACAATCTGGGCTATAATTTCCACGTTGTGGCATTTTAATGAACTGGCATTAGAAGTCCAAGAAGAAGAGAATACATTTTCGCATAATTGTGTCTTATTTTTCAATGTTAAGGCGAAGTAACTCTAAACAAGTTATTAAAAGTGTCACTGTCCTTCCACAGGAAGCTGATGTAATTGTCAGTTTCAGAGTGTAACATTTCATTTGCATATATTTCTCTTTCTTCTGAAATCATTCTCTGGACCAGCGTCCTGTTTTCTTCCTCTTCTCTCCTTTAAACACAGTGCCAGAGTCAATGTCTGAAATGCTTTATCTGCGTTTGTAGCCATTCCAAATAGTGTCAACATACAGCATACCGGTAAGTGAAAAGAGTCTGCTTCTAAAATAAGGTTAAATTAACAAACTTTTTTGGTGCGTGTACGAGTTTGTTTGACGCATCTGTGACTAGATAAGAGGGAATTTGACAAACAAGTCTGGTCTTTTACAAGAATCTTAACAAGTTATTAAATGTTTCATTGTCCATTCGAAGAAAGTTGACGTAACGATCGGGTTCTGACAGTAATATTTCCTCTAGCAGATTTTCAAGGGTAAATCTCTCTTACATTTTAAGCCATTAATGGGACCATCGTCTTGATTTCTTCTTCGTCTTCTTCTTCTTTAAACACAGTACCACGGTCGATGCCAGAAATACTTTCTCAACATTTGTAGCTGGTCTCATGAATGTCAAAATGGTCACGAACACCAACAGCGCCACTGCTTCAGAGTGAGGTCATACTGACAGGTTTTGTTTGTGCGTGTGTGTATTGATTTGTTTCACAAATCGGCGGCTAGATGGAGATGTATTTGACGAACAAGTTTGCTCATTTACGGTGTCCTTAAAGGAAATTCCTTACTCGCCTAACTCGGGTAAAACCGACACACTACCTGCGACAATCGAGGAATGCTCCAGAGCGTTTACAGCAATAAAAGCCTTCTTCTTCTTCTTCTTCTTCTTCTCCTCCTCCTTACTTGCCTTTTCCCGTTTCTCCACGGAGTCGGCATTATTGTATGAGTTGCAATGCCAGTGGCAGTGGGTGGCCGGATGCCCTTCCTGACTTTCAGTGATAAGAGTTTTCCTCCTCGTCATTGTTTTCCGAGAAACGCCGGATACCGTGCTTGCAACATACAGACGAATCCTTGCGTTTCTTTCATATGCGCAGGCGTCTCACTGGCAACAAGCGAACGATAAGACAGGCGTTCACGTTGTCAACATGAACGATGACGTTCTGGTATAACGATGATCCAGCCTAATGGCATGTGTCCACAAGTAAATAACTCCTCTAAGTAATTTCTGTGAGCACGTGCTGAAGGAGTTGCAGCAGAACAAAAACTTGCGCAAGATTACTTCCGCAAGTCGCATCGGCGAGGTAATTTCAGGAACTTGTTGCAAATCTTTGAGGAAGTATTTTCACTAACGTCGTGAAATAGCCAAGCAGAAGTTTACAGTATCGTGGTTAAAGACAGAGCATCCACCACCGTTGTTGCATTATTACTATTGAAGAAAAATCGTTACGAAAAACAAAATTAAGAAAAAAGGAAATGTTTTGGTAATGAAATGGGTGTAGAGGAATACATATTTATCGAGAAAAATCAGAGCAGTTCAATCAGATTTAAAGAACATTGTGAAGATGTTGTATGCTAGTTTCGAACACCTCCTGTCTGTTGTGCAATCAGATATGCGAAATCAGGATACCAAAATGCGACAAGCTGTACCACCAACAAATAGCCTTTTAATTACTCTTATGTCTTTGCATACTGTATTTATACATTTTGTTACAGATATAATGTAATTATGTTTATGCTAACATCAAAAAATCAGCTAAAATTTAAATACATCTGTGCTGCTGTTTTGCTTCCCCTTCTGGTGAAACGAAGTAATGTGTAAATTAGTTCCCACCTCCTAGGCTGTGGTGGTCAATTATGTAACAGTCCAATGACAGATTTGTTTTGACCTGTCTGTCTTTGTGCCATTCTCCTTTTCGACACTGACGTTTTCGTACGGGCATTCGACACACACAAAACTTCTGCAAGTTTGAGAAAAGCTTCCATCAACTGGTAGGTTCGCAAGTACTTGCAGGAAGATATAAGAAATTGTTAACGGAACTTGCGGATGCTAACTTGCTGGGGATGTTCCCACGGACGTCAAGCAAGTTGTAGAAGTTGCATATGCAAGCGACTTACTCTCTAGTGGGCACACACCTGAACATGTGAGTTCAGCTGAAAGGGTTGAGATAAAGACCACATATTGTCTGTGGGTTAACAATGCCTGCAGTGGGCGACCATCGCTATTCCTAGAGTCGTCGAAGTGATGCCAGTGACTGCCAGGTAGCGCTGATTGTAAGCGGCGTCAGGCAAGTTGCCCGCCGTAGTGCCAAATTTAGCCCACAGATGGCGCGAAGAGAGAGACATTGGGAAGGTGCCCGCACGTGTGGCCGGTAGCAACTGACAGTTTCGCCGTGTATGCGACCAGTTGGCCGCATGACTCCTCCAAAGTTTGTTGCGCTAGGTTGTCATGCTGGTAACAGCCACAAGTGGAGTGTTACAGATGACGCAAATCTCGCGCAACAGTATGGGGATATATCAGATTTAACTAATAATTACAGAGGATCGGTACAGCATAGTTGTTCAGCCACCGGATTCGTAACTGGAAGAGAATGAGTACACAGTCCTGTCCTGAAAATAAACTTTTCCATCGTTCACTTATATCACTCGTAGCGAATGATAGACGTTTTCTTTAGAATCATCAGTGTCGATTCTTCCTCGCTTACGTGTGAGTTACTGATGTCTACAGGACATTAGAAAGACCCTCCATTGCTAGTTCCTTTTAGTTGCGGCTTTTCAGATGATGTCTTGCTGGTAATATAAAAGCCCTATCGATATTTTATGACCCCATAGCAAGCCGTCAAGTTCCCTGACCACATCAGAATACACGCCAACTTTCTAGTAAGCTGAAAGAAACTTATCGCGAATATTGTTACATCGTAATATTTCATATATTTGGATTAGACTCCTGCAAGGAATAGAAAGCGTTCTACACCATCATTAATTATCAAATTAAAACACAAAAGCACAATGTAAATTAGACGGTGAAATGCGTAGAAGCTCAAGTGTGTGGCTCAAAACCTTCAATTCGCTGTTCATCTAGATAGGCTCTGCTCTGGAGAAAAATTCTTGAAATGTGGCAGAGGTAGCTCGGCGTGTTCGGTCAGAGGATTTAACTATCCTCTGCAATAAAAAACTGAGTGAAAGGATTAACGAACAACCTGAACAAGTGTCATCAGACGTCCGCCACGAACAAGTTCAGCGAACAACAAACAAACAAAAAATGTGGTCAGCGTGGCGGATTGCCGTCCTACGGGCCCGGGTTCGATTACCGGCTGGGCCTGGGATTTTCCCCGCTCAGGGACTGGGTGTTGTGCTGTCTTTTTCATCATTACATCCTCATCCGGCGCGCAGGTCGCCCAATGTGGCGTCGAATGTAGAAAGGCCTGCACCGAGGCGGCCGGACCTACCCCGCAAAGGGCCTCCCGGCCAATGACGCCAAACGCTCATTTCCATTTTTTTTCCTGTTGGTTCTGATCATATTGTGTATTATCTGTTTTTCCCTAAAGCTTATCCCTGTTGATCTTAGAATTTCGACATCTTGCACCATTTTGTATTGTCGAATGCTATAAAGTGTCTTTATTGGTCTTCAGTCTTGCTTCTGATATCAACCGCAACGTCAGAACTGCCTCTCTGGTGGCTTTACGATACCTAAAGCCCACCTCATCGTCATCTAATAGATCGTCAATGTTCTTTTCCTTTCTTCTGTATTTAAGATGATTCTCAGTTAGTTCTCCGTCTCAGTTCCATACTTTTTTAATTCCATTACATGTTTCGATCACACTGGATCACCTGCAGATCTAAAACAAAGTAAAACTAAATATGTAGCATCTAATATTTTTTACAGTAATAGAAAAGGAAAGAACTGTACATAAAAAGCAGATTTTGCTTAAGTAATTGCATCAGCAGCCCGTCTTGTCTATTCAGCATAGCATCTCAGAGTACCGTATTTTCTAATTGAGGTCAATGTTTTAAATAGGTAGGTGTTGGCGGTAGGGAGCTGGAGGGGGCAGGGGAAACGCGCACTGTTTCTTACTAGATATTCTCTTAAACTTCAGCATACTCTTCATCATTACTAAATCATGATCTGAGTCTTTATCACTCCTAGGCACGCCTTACAATCCCCTATCTGATTTTGAAATCTCTGCCTGACCAAGAGGTAATGCAACTGAAATCTTCCCGTATCTCCTGGCCTTTTACAAGCATACCTCCTCCTCTTGTGATTCTTGGACAGAATATTCGCTATTATTAGCTGAATATTTTTGCAAAAAGTCTTTCTCCCCCCTCATTCCCACTACTAAGCCCATATCCTCCCGTAAGCCTTTCTTCTACTCCTTACCCTACAACCGCATCCCATTCCCACATTACTATTAGATTTTCATCTGGCTTTACGTACTGAATTACCCGTTCTACACTCCTGGAAATTGAAATAAGAACACCGTGAATTCATTTTCCCAGGAAGGGGAAACTTTATTGACACATTCCTGGGGTTAGATACATCACATGATCACACTGACAGAACCACAGGCACATAGACACAGACAACAGAGCATGCACAATGTCGGCACTAGTACAGTGTATATCCACCTTTCGCAGCAATGCAGGCTGCTATTCTCCCATGGAGACGATCGTAGAGATGCTGGATGTAGTCCTGTGGAACGGCTTGCCATGCCATTTCCACCTGGCGCCTCAGTTGGACCAGCGTTCGTGCTGGACGTGCAGACCGCGTGAGACGACGCTTCATCCAGTCCCAAACATGCTCAATGGGGGACAGATCCGGAGATCTTGCTGGCCAGGGTAGTTGACTTACCTCTTCTAGAGCACGTTGGGTGGCACGGGATACATGCGGACGTGCATTGTCCTGTTGGAACAGCAAGTTCCCTTGCCGGTCTAGGAATGGTAGAACGATGGGTTCGATGACGGTTTGGATGTACCGTGCACTATTCAGTGTCCCCTCGACGATCACCAGTGGTGTACGGCCAGTGTAGGAGATCGCTCCCCACACCATGATGCCGGGTGTTGGCCCTGTGTGCCTCGGTCGTATGCAGTCCTGATTGTGGCGCTCACCTGCACGGCGCCAAACACGCATACGACCATCATTGGCACCAAGGCAGAAGCGACTCTCATCGCTGAAGACGACACGTCTCCATTCGTCCCTCCATTCACGCCTGTCGCGACACCACTGGAGGCGGGCTGCACGATGTTGGGGCGTGAGCGGAAGACGGCCTAACGGTGTGCGGGACCGTAGCCCAGCTTCATGGAGACGGTTGCGAATGGTCCTCGCCGATACCCCAGGAGCAACATTGTCCCTAATTTGCTGGGAAGTGGCGGTGTGGTCCCCTACGGCACTGCGTAGGATCCTACGGTCTTGGCATGCATCCGTGCGTCGCTGCGGTCCGGTCCGTCGGCGGGCACGTGCACCTTCCGCCGACCACTGGCGACAACATCGATGTACTGTGGAGACCTCACGCCCCACGTGTTGAGCAATTCGGCGGTACGTCCACCCGGCCTCCCGCATGCCCACTATACGCCATCGCTCAAAGTCCGTCAACTGCACATACGGTTCACGTCCACGCTGTCGCGGCATGCTACCAGTGTTAAAGACTGCGATGGAGCTCCGTATGCCACGGCAAACTGGCTGACACTGACGGCGGCGGTGCACAAATGCTGCGCAGCTAGCGCCATTCGACGGCCAACACCGCGGTTCCTGGTGTGTCCGCTGTGCCGTGCGTGTGATCATTGCTTGTACAGCCCTCTCGCAGTGTCCGGAGCAAGTATGGTGGGTCTGACACACCGGTGTCAACTTGTTCTTTTTTCCATTTCCAGGAGTGTATATCCTTATATACTTTCTCTTCACATTCGACTTACGACGTCGATATGGATACCTGAATCATTGTTGTCGGTGTTGCTTTGCTAATGATTCTGATGAGAGCAACCCTATCACTGAACCGTTCACAGTAACTCACTCGCTGCCCTGCTCATTTAGTGTTGTAATGAAATCTGCGTGTCTCCTACCGCAACTGAGAGACACTGGGCACACAATTGAGAAACATGTCGCTGAAGCGGCCGGCGTCAGCAATCAAGATTCTGTATTTTGCACCACCTGTCTGATCTCTCGAGTAAACCTACCCAAGGGATACACTTTGATTTTGATCGGATTTGAATATGTTGTAGTGTAGAGCAAAATAAGAGACATACTTTTTGAGTGTGCCCATACGGCCGTTAAGTGGGTGAAACACCCCCTTGGAAAAAAATTGAGTTTAATATTTCTGAATGAAAAGGTAACACATATAAAAAAAACTTGAAATTAAAGTACTATGGTATTTAATGTACGTTTCAACGGTTAACCTATATTTGTCGAAAAAGTCTTTGTTTTTAAATGTACTCCTCCACATTATTTTGTTTCTCATTTCGACATCTGACAAAGAGCAAAACATATCGCGTCGTTAATACCAAATTCGAGCATTTGTGGTGGAGTGCTATTCCAAAACACATTTGTAAGAAATATGCTAGAAATATTTCAAATCACTGTACGCATGTCCCACATGTGTCCACTTCAATGCCAGTTGTCATGTTGTTGCCCGCATCTCGTGGTCGTGCGGTAGCGTTCTCGCTTCCCACGCCCGGGTTCCCGGGTTCGATTCCCGGCAGGGTCAGGGATTTTCTCTGCCTCGTGATGGCTGGGTGTTGTGTGCTGTCCTTAGGTTAGTTAGGTTTAAGTAGTTCTAAGTTCTAGGGGACTGATGACCATAGATGTTAAGTCCCATAGTGCTCAGAGCCATGTGAACCATTTTTTTGTCATGTTGTTGCTTAATAAGCCTTGTGTTATATTTGAGTCTTTTTTTAAATTTTTGTATGATTTTTTTAAAGTACTAACCGTCTCAGATTAATTATTTTATGTTTGAAACTGTTTGTACATTATTGCTGCAACATTATTGTATATCTGTACTGTAATGGGGAACTGCAAGATTGATAAGTTCAAAAATTGTTTAATGGGAGGGATTTCGAAAAAATGATGTTATCGACATTATAGTTGCAACGCTGTAAGTACATTAAAACCATAGAACTTTTATTTGTTTTGTCTGTTACCATTTCAATGGTCTTCGTACAGAAATACCAAACTCAGTTGTTTTTTTTCAGAGAGTTGTTTCATGCCCGTAAAAGGTGTATGGGCACATATAAAAAACCATACGTCTCTATTTTGCTTCATATTACGACACATTAAAAGGCGATCAAAATCGAAGTGTATCCCTTGGGGTAGGTATGCTTGTCAGTGTGGCAGCTGTATTCAGCATCGTCTGAGTATTGTGTCACGGTACGTGGCCACGATAAGTGTATTACTTCCTGTGCGGCAACTCATAATTATCACTAAAAGAAGTCGTCCACACCTTGTTCGATAGAAGTTGGGACATATCAAATTTCCTGACTCGTGGAAGTGGGCCATCTAAATCCTCTTTTGAAATCTCGGAAAGACTGTAGACATTCAAGTGCTTATCCTGTATTGCTACATACGAACGATCTCAGAGGTTATGGTGAAGCTTCGTTAGGCCTGGGATCTCGAATCTAGACAGCACCTTAGCCACTTTCCAGTGTTATTTGGGAGGCATCATTGCACCCACTGATAACGTGAACCAGATGGAAATGGCTACACAGAAAGCTTGCCTAAGAAAGTAACAATTAGCAGTTGTCCTTGACCTTAGAAGAGCCTCTCATACCACTTATAGATACAGCCTCAAGCTACTGCACATAGAGAGCTTGTGCGCTCTTCTCCCAGTAATGTTTTTAGCTGCTTGGAACAAAAGAGTATCTCTCTAATTCTAGCTTTCCTTTTCTTACCTGGCACTGAGCATGAGAAGGAGACAGATATTCGTACTCCTGATCGCCTGTACTATGAACCACTTTCTCTAAATTCACATAATATACATAATGGGAAACTTGTTGTTGTTGTTGTGGTCTTCAGTCCAGAGACTGGTTTGATGCAGCTCTCCATGCTACTCTATCCCGTGCAAGCTTCTTCATCTCCCACTTCCTACTGCAACCTACATCCTTCTGAATCTGATTAGTGTATTCATCTCTTTGTCTCCCTCTACGATTTTTACCCTCCACACTGCCCTCCAATACTTACCTGGTGATCCCTCGATGCCTCAGAACATGTCCTACCAACCGATCCCTTCTTCTAGTCAAGTTGTGCCACAAACTTCTCTTCTCCCCAATCCTATTCAATACCTCCTCATTAGTTATGTGCTCTAGCCATCTAATCCTCAGCATTCTTCTGTAGCACCACATTTTAAAATCTTCTATTCTCTTCTTGTCTAAACTATTTATCGTCCACGTTTCACTTCCATACATGGCTACACTCCATACAATTACTTTCAGAAACGACTTCTTGACATTTAAATCTATACTCGATGTTAACAAATTTCTCTTCTTCAGAACCGCTTTCCTTGCCGTTGCCAGTCTACATTTTATATCCTCTCTTCTTCGACCATCATCATTTATTTTGCTCCACAAGTAGAAAACTCATTTACTACTTTAAACGTCTCGTTTCATAATCTAATTCCCTCAGCATCACCCGTCTTAATTCGACTACATTCCATTATCCTAGTTTTGCTTTTGTTGATGTTCATTTAATATCCTCCGTTCAAGACACTGTCCATTCTGTTCAGCTGCTCTTCCAGGTCCTTTGCTGTCGCTGACAGAATTACAATGTTATCGGTGAACCTCAAAGTTTTTGTTTCTTCTCCAAGGATTTTAATTCCCACTCCAAATTTTTCTTTTGTTTCCTTTACTGCTTGCTCAGT
This sequence comes from Schistocerca serialis cubense, assembly GCF_023864345.2. Taxonomy (NCBI): domain Eukaryota; kingdom Metazoa; phylum Arthropoda; class Insecta; order Orthoptera; family Acrididae; genus Schistocerca; species Schistocerca serialis. Next base: position 854,706,174 of record NC_064639.1, on the reverse strand, counting down.
ATTCAGATTGAATAACATCGGGGATAGGCTACAACTCTGTCTCCCTTCCCGACTACTGCTTCCCTTTCATGGCCCTCGACTCTTATAACTGCCATCTGGTTTCTGTACAAATTGCAAATAGCCTTTCAGTCCCTGTATTTTAACCCTGCCACCTTCAGAATTAGAAAGATGGTATTCCAGTCAACATTGTCAAAAGCTTTCTCTAAGTCTTCAAATGCTAGAAACGTAGGTTTGCCTTTCCTTAATCTATTTTCTAAGATAAGTCGTAGGCTCAGTATTGCCTCACGTGTTCCAACATTTCTACGGAATCCAAACTGATCTTCCCCGAGGCCGGCTTCTACCAGTTTTTCCATTCGTCTGTAAAGAATTTGTGTTAGTAATTGCAGCCGGGGCTTATTAAATTGATAGTTCTGTAATTTTCACACCTGTCAACACCTGAACCATGAACCATGGACCTTGCCGTTGGTGGGGAGGCTTCCGTGCCTCAGCGATACGGATAGCTCTACCGCAGGTGCAACCACAACGGAGGGGTATCTGTTGAGAGGCCAGACAAACGTGTGGTTCCTGAAGAGGGGTAGCAGCCTTTTCATTAGTTGCAGAGGCAACAGTCTGGATGATTGACTGATCTGGCCTTGTAACACTAACCAAAACAGCCTTGCTGTGCTGGTACTGAGAACGGCTGAAAGCGAGGGGAAACTACATCCGTAACTTTTCCCGAGGGCATGCAGCAGAATGGGAAACTTAGTAATATTTATTTGAGAAAAAACTTATATTCACATGGTTACTTTCGTGATTTTGTTAGTACTTTTATATTTAATGTTATATAGTGGAGTACCATAGCGAGACACTTACTCATAACTTAAAACAAAGGTATAGTAGCGTGATAGCAAAGTAAAATAGGACTCGCAAATGAACGGCGTTGGAAGTGAGTCACTAAGGCACTGGAAGAGTGGTCGTGCAGTCGGTTGTCAGGAGGTCGATCACTGAGCAGACTGCAGACGGCTGATTTAGGACTGGATGGGCTCCTAAACTCAAGAAAAACATGACTAGCGCCGTGTAAACAGTTTAGGAGGGTAGAAAGGCGTAGAAAATGTAGGTGACTGATGTATCAGCAAGTTCAGCCCACTTGCGGGAGCTCTGTGGTGAGTTGTACTCGTTTTTTCATGTCTTGGTTTTCTGCGAAGCATATATTTTTACAAGCCTGATTTCTGGAAGAAGATTTTACGCAAGTGAAAGACGAAATTTTTACAGATGAAATGGGCAATACGATACTGCCAGAAACGTCAGGCGGAACACAACAGCAGGACTTACATCAAAACAAAACAGCTAGAGTAGACGACATTTCCTCTTAAATAAGGCCCTTGGGAGAACCACGACAAAACAGCTCCATTTGTTATGCAGGACATAAGAGAGAGGCGACATATTCTCAGACTGAAGAATGATGCGGCAATGATAATACCAAAGAAGGCAGCTGCTGACTGATATAACTATTATTAAACCATCAGCCTAATAAGCGATGGTTGCAAAATAATATGAATTTTCTGCAGAAGAATGTAGCGACTGCTAGAAGTCGACATAGGAGGAGATCAGTTCTGAATTCCGGAAAAATGTAGGAAGACGCATAGCTACAACGACTTACAAGATACGTCGAAGAAAGTCAAATTCGCATTTGCAGATTTAGAAAAAGTTCTTGCAAATTTTGTCTAGTGTATACTCTTTAGAATTCTGAAATAATAAGGGATAAGATACAGCTAGCCAGCCGTTATCTACTAGTTGTACAGAAGGGTACTCTCTTTTCATTGCCGACTATGTTATCTTTTACTCGTCCACCCACAGCGTAACAGCAACACGCAGAATGTAATTAACGTGTTGAGGTTTCCAATGGCAGGCGAGCGGGCGGGCGCGCGCGCGCGCGCGCGCGTTTGTTTGTGTGTGTGTGTGTGTGTGTGTTTTACGTATGTGAGATATGTGGGGTGCAGGTGTTTTGTCGTTAAAGGTGTTTTGTCGTTAAAGACTCGTTGAGCCGTCTGGTATTCATTTTGACAATACGCTCTGCTGGATACCATGCCAGAGGGAACAGAAATCAACGTATCAAAGTCAATCAAAATGCTCAGTATTAAGCGTCTTAGTCATAGATCGTCTGAACCAGACATATAGAGCATTAGAAATTAAAAAATACTGCCAATGTCCAGGATATATATGAGGTCTGTTCCAAAAATTCCGAAACATCCGTAATTTCGAATGGTTGGTTCCAATGGCTCTGACCACCATGCGACTTAACTTCTGAGGTCATCAGTCGCCTAGAACTTAGAACTTATTATACCTAATTAACTTAAGGACATCACACACATCCATGTCCGAGGCAGGATTCTAACCTGCGACCGTAGCGGTCGCTCGGATCCAGACTGCAGCGCCTAGAACCGCACGGCCACTCCGACCGGCTCGTAATTTCGAGCCAATGGTGTGTTGGAGCGAAATGCGGTTGGCATCCCCGTACACGCCTGTGTTTAATGTGTTACTGCCGGAAGTTTTATTGTTTTATGTGTCTTAATTACTGTTCAGTGCTGTACTGAGCGTAAAATTGTGTCACACAGTTTGCGAATTTCGAACTAGCGTAGTTAGAGGAGCAATGCGTCTGCATTAAATTTTGCGTGAAACTCAAGAAAACCTAAACAGAGACACACCAGATGATGCAGGAAGCCGGTATTACGAATGGTTCACACGGTTCAAAACTGGCCGGACGGAAGTTAAAGATGGCCCTCGTTCACGACGCCCTTCGACTTCTACCAACGACACTCATGTCAGGAACGTCAAAGACTGACCGTCCAAGAGATTGCATAAGAATGTAACATTTCAGTTGGATCATGTCATGAAATCCTGACACAGCATATCGAAATGCGTCATGTTGCCGCCAAGTTCGTGGGTCAACTGAAGAATGGAATACAACCCGTCGGCTTTGACCAATGATGTCATAGTTTACTCATAGATATTATAGTGTTTATTTTCGAGCCATAAATCGGTTGTCTTCTGTGGCGAGGCGTCATCTTTCTATCCCATTCTTCAGTATTCCTAAGTTCATCCCACGGCTCATGAGTCAAGACCAGAAAGACCTTCGTCTGGCATATCTGGATCGCGCAAATGAGAACTAGACGTTCGTTAAGAGAATAAAAACTGGTGATGAGACGCGGGTCTACGATTATGATGTTGACAATGGGTCCGAAAAGGTTCTCCAAGACAAAAGAAGCTCGCCAGATGAGGTCAAATGTCAAAGCCATGCTGGTAGTTTTCTTTGACTTTGAAGGATAGTCCAGCATGAATTCGTGCCATAGCGACAAACTGATAATCGACGTTACTATCGGGACGTGCTGCGACGCCTGCGAGAAAATGTGAGAAGAAAACCGTCTGAAATGTGATGACACAATTCATGACTCTTGCATCACGCTAACGCACCCGCACATGTATCGCTGTTGGTGCGCGAATGTTGCAAGAAAAACGAAATCACTGTGCTGCCTCATCATCCTCCGTACTCTTCAGACCTGGCCCCTGGGAACTTTTTTTTTATTTCCAAAATTGAAAACCCCGTTGAAAGGACGAAGATTTGCAACGATAGACGAGATAAAAGAAAATTCACAAACGGCACTTCGCGAGATGCAGCAAGAGGCGTACCAAGACTACTTCTGGAAGTGGAAACAGCGTTGGGAGCGGTGTACCAGTTGTGGAGGAGAGTATTGCGAAGAAGACCATGCGCGATAAGTAGAAATTAAGTTCCGTAATTATTTGAACAGACCTCGTATATACGTGGGTCAGTCAAATGAAAACCTTAAATTTGTAATAACAAATCGAAATTTCGTGTTGTTATCCTGTAAGTTGGTAAGCGTGCTACAAACAGCGTGAAGAATGGCCTGTAGGTGGCAGCATAGTGCAGATGCACACATTCCATCGCAGTATCAGTATAAAGATGGCCGCCCCACTTGCGACTTGCACCAGGGAAGAACAGCGTTCTGTTATTCGGTTTTTGTGTAGTGAAGGTGTGAAACCTATTGAAATTCATCGACGAATGAAGGTTCAGTACGGTGACGCATGTTTGTCACAGCAGCAAGTCTACGAATGGAGTAGGAAGTTGCAAATGGTGTGACTTCAGTGGAAGATGCTCCTCACACAGGTCAGGAACAACGAGTTGTGACTCCACAGAACATTGCAGCAGTTGAAGCCATAGTGAAGGAAAACCGCCGAGTGACACTGAATGGCATTGCAGCATGTTTACAGATTAGTCATGGCTCACCACACCACATTGTGCATGATGTGCTCCAGTTTCACAAAGTGCCTGCAAGATGGGTGCCACGGCAGCTGACTCCTAAAATGAGAGAACGACATGTTGATGCTTGTGAAGAGCTTCTTAGGAGCTTTGAACGAGAAGGTAAGGCTTCCTTGCAAGAATCGATACTGGGGACCAAATCTGGGTTCGCTTCCAAGAACCGGAAACGAAGAGAGCGAGCAAGGAATGGCGCCATTCCTTATCATCAAAACCAAAGAAGTTTCGAACACAACCATCATCAGGGAAGGTTATGCTGACTCTCTTTTGGGACGAGAAAGGCGTCATTTTGGAGCATTACATGCCTAGAGGGACCACTGTCACCAGTGAATCATACCCAGATCTCCTAAAAAATCATCTGCGGCCTGCAATCAAATCAAAGCGACGTGGATTGCTGTCAGCAGGTGTCCTTTTGCATGACAATGCAAGGCCCCACACTGTCCTTACAACAGTTGCAACAACCACAAACCTGAATTTTGAGTGTCTTCTTCATCTACCATACTCACCAGACCTTGCCCCAAGAGATTTCCTTATGTCTGGACCATTTAAAGACGCAATGGGAGGAAAGAAGTTCCGTTCTGACGAAGAGGTACGCCACGCGGTACATGAGTGGTTGCGCGGACTAACAAAAGAATTTCTTTCTAAAGGAATTTATGCACTTTGTAAGCTCTGGAGGACTTGCATTGAGCGTGGGGGAGATTATGTTGAAAAGTGATACAGCTTTGCATCACTTCTGCACAATAAATAATATTTAAGGTTTTCATTTGACTCACCCTCGCATATACACATACACAGTATTATGAAAAGGATAATTACTCGCCATATAGAGAAGATATTGAGTCACAGATACGCACAACTTTTCGATACGTACAACTTTTCATCTATATGATTAGTAGCAATGTATACTTTTCATAATATACTCGTTATTCCGTCCTGGATTTTCCGTTGTTTTCTATGATTTATTGACACGTTTCCCATCATAAGGCTTACAGCGAATTTTGTCTGCGGCGCAAGAAACTAACTTAATTTATGTAGTCTCAGCAAGATCATCGTTGTCACATGTACAGATCAGTAAGCATGTTTAATGTCACCCATGGCGATTTATTTGCCTGACTATAGGAGCCCAAAATGGCTGGTCCCAGAGGCGGTCTCTGAGCACAGGCTGGCTATCCATCTCTATGCATCTAGCATCAATAATATGTGTCTGTGCTAGATGCATAGAGATGGTTAACCATCCTCAGCACGGAGACTACCTTTGGGCTCCTACAGCCAGCCAAATTCCATGTCACCACCTTGGTGAGATAAGACCTGCACAATTGACTCAGGCTTTTATGCCGGCAGTGTAGTGTCCTGCTATGCAAATAGCATTTTCAAATCACCCACAAATCATAATCCCATTTGTAATTTGTATGACACAGGATCTATGGAACCTTGATGAGGAGGAGATACCAATGTTCACTCAGGATTGTAGTCTACTTGCAAAAATACACCGTACACAGTTCTTATATGAAACAACTTGGAATGACACTCTCTCTTGCCTCATCTTCCCCAAATACTTACACTTTCATCTTATTTTTCACAGATCCATATTCCTTAACCCCAAATTATTAACAATTGAGATAAAAAGATACATCTTGCACTTTCCCACAAATTGTGTCCCAAAAAGACTCTGTACTTATTAAACCCCCAAAACCTCATTTCACACTGACAATCCTTCATTAAATCTCTCTCACTATCTTAGGTCCTTCTGCGTTCTTAGTTATTTTCACCACCTCCTCTGGCCAAACAGTCCCATCCTCACCATCGTCCGCCTACCATCATTACAGCAGTCAAGGAACTTGACCTAGAGATAAAGTAGAGGTTATGAAATCCAAACTAAATTCACTTCTCATCCTGGAAATCCGTAATGCTCTCCTAATCAGCTACTTGGACCCCACCTTGTTGATTTGAACATTTACAGAATCTGCCCACATAATAGACTACTTAATCATCGAAGGAACTCCAGTCAAAAGTCTCTGGTATACAATGATCATGTCCAATTGGAAAAACTTTCCCACTTACCCCCCCCCCCCCCCACATATCGAAGTAGCTCACTTCCTAAAACAGTGCACCCCTCTCACTTCCCCTCCAACTTGTAACACCAGCAAGTAATTCTATCCCACGTATTTTGACGAAGGTGAAGCCAAGCAACCACCTGTCAAAGCAGAACAATCTGTGCCATTTCAGCCCACTAAAATCCTCATTCACCATGCCTGTTAACGTCTATCCCATCAACCTTCTTCGCTCGCCTCCCTCTCTCAAAGATACAAGATACCTTAGCAACAATTTGTAGAATATCCAGCTATTCCAAATGCCATAACTTTCTCTTGCAGCCTGTTCCATATTCCACTGCAACACCCAAAAACAAACATATTACCAGCACACCCACCACTAATCCATATTTTTGTCGATTATGACAGCTGCGAGTGGCCACGATGTGGTTGTCAATGAACTACAGTTTTAGAAAAGTTTTAATTCTGAGCGAGTGTTAACGGTTTATGTTAATAATGTGGATGTAAATTTGTAGTGTGTCATTACACGCACAGCTTAGAATGAAATTGTCTGGACTTTTAAGCAACTGTGATAAAAGACTGAATATTCTAAGGGCCATGCTGTTAACTGTTGGTAACAATGTCATAATTAGTCATATTCGTGGCTATACAGTATTTTAGTTTTGTTATTTTCAGGTTTAATTTCACATCTGCTCATTCAGTCATCTTTGAAATTTATCTGTACTAGTGGCAAACATTGTCAGTAAACCAAATGTGGTTCAAGCGTTTTCCACTAGCATGTATCCCTTCTTATTTTTCCCCATTTTCTGAAATCGAAAATTTCGTTTCGGATTGCTGGGAATATTTTTGGTAATATGGAATATCTTTGCCTGACCCTTCTTTTAGTTCTGCGTTTCTCACTACGCTGATCAAGTTTAGTGGAAACTGTGGGATTGGTATATATACATTCTCCAGTGTACTGATGCTTTGAATCAATGCCTTACTTATCGATGGGGCTCAGTATACATATTTGTGCAGCTGAAAAAATTTCTCAAATTATGTAGTCTGAGACTCGGTGAAAATTCTTTCAGATTGCTCCCTTTAATAATTTAACTCACCACTTGCAAATTGCCTATGGCACTGTATCCAATTCTTAAGCCAGTTTGTTCATTTGCTTGACTGAAATTCATTGTTTCCCCAGTGTTTGTTATTAGTCACATAGAGCATATTTTACAACTTTTGGTCACTAATGAACACACTATTGAGCTGCCAGTTGAAACAACAGAGGGTGCACCACATTTCCTGAGCAGATCAGAAGTTAGCTCTGAGTCTGTAGAAGGTTCCTCAGCCATGATAATGTATTGCATTGTGCCTCTTCAAAAGTTGTCAAACCAGTTTCATATCTCAAGTGAGCAATTTTTTTTAATGATAATGAGATAAAATCTTTTTAAAAGTCAAGAAACCTGAACTCATCTACTTCCCCATTTTGGAGAAAGCTAAACCTTTTGGGCTATAGGTAATGATGGGTTTCTTGGTATGTAAATAATGAAGACTCTGTTTATTACAAATATAATTATTATATTTTGTGACAGACGACATACAGCTACATTAAATTAACAAAAATACTTTAATACAGTGCACAGGACTGCTCTCAGTCGCATTCTCCTCCAGATTTGTGTGATGCTCTCACAGTTCCCCATTCCTATATGCTTTTCTTCTACTTCTTCTCTTCCACAATTTCCTCTTGCTCCTCTGTATCTGAGTCCTCCTCTGGCGACTCTGTCTTGCGGAAGGCCTGAAGCAAAAGGGCAAAAATTTGAAATGCAGCAGCCACTTGCAAAATGTCAAAAGCACTCCTTTCATTTATGACAACCTTCAAATTAACAGACAAACAGAGAAACACAGATGCTCGAGATTACTCTTGAATGCAGCTATTTTTGGTGCATATAGTGTGGATGAATGTGTCAGAAGTCACTTGATACTTACGAAATTTTTTGTAGGACCAGCTTTTGCTTGACAATGTACTACTATAATTAGAAAATATGAGGACTCACTATTATACATGTCCTTGGATGATATATTTACCCATGTCTGTACACAAAAGGAATCCTACTGCATATGGAAACAGAAAAAAGACAATTAGCCACAGCAGGCTAAAACCTGCTCCACAACCACTGTGTGTGAGGTAGGTCTTGTTTGCTTTAATAGCCCACTAGGGCAATAATACACAATGGTGGAGCAATTGGAGGAAGCCTGAGAAGATTTACAACTCAAAATGAAATGGACTTTACAAATACTATCTAAAACAAGCATTTGGCAGGAGTGCTTCAGTGAGGGACATTTTTTAACAGTTGTGTGTTTTTGTTTTAGTGTGGGGGAAAAAGTGTCATGTAACAAATAATTCGTTTGACAAGGCATGGAATCTGAAATTTTCAGTCAAATGTAACCAAATGCCTAGGATGAATTTTGCTGATCACTAGGGTCGAGAGGTGGCTTGGATATATACCTACTGCTATGCCTCATGTGAGTTTCCCTAACATCTCCTCACAGTTTCTTCAAGATCCTGGTTGTGAGTGCAGAATGGCTATTAGTGAAACTTATTATAGTCAGACACCCAGCCCAGATCAGCTATGCTGTCACATCATACACAACAACTGTCTCTGGGAAATTGCCATTGCACAAGTCGCCCAATATCGCACGCTGTACACACAGATTTCGGTAATGAAGTGTACTGCAGCACTTCCTCAAAAGTGCACCTACCCATATTCTGTTTGTCAACCACCCAGGAAAATGATCCTGATATAATTACTAACATAATGGGCAAATCCAGCTTTTTCTTTTAATTTTTGTGTAGGGCGCTAAAATGTTAATTGTTTCAGGACAAATTCTGTAAAGGATGGCTGCAAATAACTCTAGCAGTGGTCCAAAATAGATACATTTTATGGAAAAAAACAATAATGTCTTTTAATTACATTTCTGCTGAACCTAATCCTTTTATTTTATACTGTTTGCGATGCCACACTTAAGTGCAATTGTATAGTTAACAAATGTAACTAATTTAAATTAGGTTCTCAGGCTGCATAGCTTCCAAAGTGTGCCTAATGAACACACCCTATGTTGAGCAGCTTCTCAAAGTGCAACCCGTAGATTGGTTGGGTATATGTTTCAGTGTCCGCCGATAGATGAAAAGTAGTTGTTGTAATGGATCTTCCAAATGAATTTATGACTGAAGAAACCATATAAGTCTGGGTTTATTCATGACACTCTTTATGGCTTTTTTATGGAGTTTTCTGGAGTCAGCACACAGTGTATGTAGGATTCATGGTAATCAGGGGTTTTGTTTCATAAAGAAATGTCAACAGCAAACTGTGATGACCGAAGAAACAATTTAAGTCAATGACTCACGTTTTCTGCTCCAATCAGTTTATAGCATCACAAATCTGAGTTACTTTAGTATCATGAAGCTGAGGCAAGAAAAGGAGCCAATCAAGTTTGTAGCATATTGTTTAAATGCATAAATGAATAAGTCCAACTATAAAAAATTTATGATAATGAATGTAGACTGAAGCAATGAATTCAAATTTGCGTCACTGCGATTCGACGAAGGTCTCTTGCTTACTAGGCATATGTGTTAACCACTGTGCCACCTTGGGGCTGTAGCTAACACAGCTGCACAGATTACCCTGGTATGTTTCTGTCCATAGTACAAACACCAGTTCATGTCTCAGCCCATCTTGATGTTCCATTTCTTAACTCGTATCAATATTGCAGGGGCTCTCCAACATTGGAATAGCATCTTAGCATTGAATGAAATGGAGATAATCCTGCCTGTACCTCAGGCACAGGTGGTGTATTAATCAGATGAAATTATATATTGCAGAGAAATATTAAGCATCAACTTTATCTATGATAATGAATACAGTCTAAGCCATGATTTAGAATTTGTGAGAAGGGGAAGACCAAGATAGACTGAGGTCTTACTTTGGTTTCTGTATAGGGGGGCAGACATATTAGGGTAATCTTTGCAGCTATGTTTGCCACAGTGCCAGGGTAATGTAGCTATTAGCATATCTACCTAGTGAGCAGGAATACAGGGTATGAATTCTCGCCTTGGTGCAAATTTTAATTCATTGCTTTGGCACGTATTTATTATCATAGATAAATTTGAGACTTAACATGCCTCTAGAACTTATAGTTTCATCTGATTGATAAAAAAGCCTGTACCAGATTTTTAACAGTTATTCTGGATAAAAGTACAACCACAAACTAATTCATTTTTGTCTTGCTTCAACTAATTGTGAACACTTCAAGAACAAACTCCATTATTATCTCAATTATTGACTTTCAGAATAGTAAAGCAAAGAACAAAGAAATATGACGGTGTGTATGTTCCAAAATACATCAAACTATTATGTGCTCAGTTTCAACTGATGCCATTCGAATTCCAAAACGTTTTAAATTTTGATAATTTGTGGAGGGAATATTACAATTAAAGTTCTTTACACCTGGAATCAATGTTGCCCAAAACAGAGTTAAATTTTTCCTAATGAATACATGTACGAGGATTGGACCTTAAATAGTGGCAAGTATTTATTCATAACTGATACAAAAAAAGTTACATATTTGAACCTGTTACTGTCCTTCAAAGTAGTCACCAGCGTTGTGTAGAACCCGTTTCCAGTGATGTGGAAGGCTTAATATACTGTTAGCAGAGCCTGTGCTGTTTATGGTGCGAATGGAGCGGTCTACTGCCTGTCAAATCTCTGGAACAGTTCTGAAGCGAATGCCACGAAGTCCAGGGAGTATGGTGGATGGTACAATACTTCCCGGTCCCATCGACCGAACAGAGCAGCCGCAGCTTGCGCTATATGCGCCCGCGCATTGTAGTGCAAAAATGGGTGGGTTGCGCTGAAAGTATCGCCGCTTCTTTCGCAAAGCTGGTCGCAGGTGATGCTCCAAAAACGAACAGTAATACCGTGCATTGACTGTCTGCCGTGGAGCAACGTAATGCGTTATGATAACACCATCACAGTCTTACACGAGAATCACCATAACTTTCACAACACTGGGGCTCTGACGCACTTTCGACTTTCGCGGCGACGCATAATGACGCCATTCGTTGGATTGGCGTTTCAGTTTTCGCTCGTACGATGTGGCCCATGTCTCATCCATTGTTACGACATGGCGTAAGAAAGCCTCTCCTTCGCGCTCATAGCGCTCCAAGTGCGTCTGAGCAGCGTCGTAACGCATCCATTTCTGCATTTTCGTCAAGTCATGCGCAACCCATCGTGATGCAATTTTTTGCATGCCCAGGCGTTCCTTCAGGACGCCAAGCACAGTCGTATGCGTTAATCCGGTTTCGTGGGCGAGTTCACGAATCGTGTGGCGTCGATCACTGTCCACTACCGCGGCAACAGCATGTACTTGTTGTTTAGAGACGCTAGGACGACCTGCTCGATGCATGTCTGCCACAGTTTGCCGACCTTCGCTGAAGGCTTTTACCCAACGTGCCACTGTTCTGTACGGCAATGCCGTTTCCCCGCACGCCTCTTGAAGACCTTGATGACACTATCGTGCTGTACAACCTCTGTCACGTTCAATCTTGATCAAACTCCATTGTTCCTGTTTCGAGCCGCGCGGGATTAGCCGAGCGGTCTTGGGCGCTGCAGTCATGGACTGTGCGGCTGGTCCCGGCGGAGGTTCGAGTCCTCCCTCGGACATGGGTGTGTGTGTTTGTCCTTAGGATAATTTAGGTTAAGAATTGTGTAAGCTTAGGAACTGATGGCCTTAGCAGTTAGGTCCCATAAGATTTCACACACATTTGAACATTTGAACATCCTGTTTCGAAAACATAGTGACACCGTTGCGTTAGACCGCTCTCTCACAAGTGACTGTGTTTCCCTCAATTGTGTGCACGCCGGTGACGTGGGACGGGCGAATCCATTTGGTCGGAGGTAAGGTAGGTATGTCAACAATGTGTGCTATTAGCGACAATAGTAGATTCTATTGCATAGTGTCTCCATAGCAGTGTTGCCCTATTTAAGTTCCAACCGACGGAATTTCGTTGGGATTCACAGCACAAGCGATCTTTAACTGTCTTAATTTTATACATATATTTTGTTTAATTTGTTGGAAGGGAGAATTGGATCTAAGATCCTGTCTTTTACTTTTTTTTCGTCAGTAGTCTTGACAAGGCAGTACTGCACGAGAACAGAAATTTTGAGACGGGCTAACAACAGGAGCTGATCCGTATTGGCGATGCTCTAAAATGTTTGCTATATTAGCTATAGTTTGTGTATTTGGCCCTTGTTTTTATTTGGCCCTTCATTACGTGTTAGACTGCAATAACTGATAAATGCCATCACACTTACCAATTTACAGTTTCCTTATGAGACTCGCTGCATATAAAACATTGAGAAATGAAGTAAGTAACTGAAAGTCTTTATACCGTTCATAAACAAAGAAGAAAGTGCTTTTGTACAACGATTCTACTCTGTGTGTGCCCAGCGGCACTGTAACCGTCCAGCAGAAATAGTGTTGAACTAGACTTATTATGTTGCGACGCACCTCTTCCGCCATGGCCCTTAGCTGCTTCTCCATGGCAGGTCCCGTCTGCTTCACCATAGCTGTCAGGAAGCCCTCCGGCCACATCAGCAGCTCGTGCGGGGTCCCGTACTCCTGTGGGGAGCAACCAGTTCAAACAGCATTAGTGCACTCTCTCTTTCCAGTGGTGGCAGTGAGTGGGGAATCGACGGTTCCAGTGGCTTACACTGAGGAAGCAGGAAGCGTCTTGCTGACATTGGACTGACAAAGTGAGAAAGAGAGGACTCATGAAGCTGAAGGAACTATGTTTGCAGTGGTGTTGGGAACATGGCGAGAGCTTATCAGGAAGATGCAGCAATATTATACTGAAGGAAACAGGGCGAAAAACAGATTATACTATGAATTACTCTGCTAAGAAATAAGAGAGTCCTTAAACAACCATGTTAGATCCGATTGCCCATTTCATACGTTCACGCCTTGCATCTTTTCACATGTGCTCTCACTAACCCGCACTGAATCCCGTGCAGTGAGTCAAAATCTGCTATCTCGCAACTGAGTTGACGTGTTTATAGAATCTGTCATGAAGAACTAAATGTTTCTCCTTACAACATTCATCCCGAATAAAATAAACAGAAAATAGACTTGGCAAGGACCAGAGAAGAGTAAGAACTAAGGTAAATATGTTTCATCGAATAGTGAAGATACTGTCCAGGGTGTGACTCTCATAAACTAGTACAGAATTGCAAATGATCATACGAGACTCAGAAGGTGCGTAGTAAGCAATATATATAAAATTAGAAGGAACCAGATTTGTGAGACTATAAGTCAGGAACTTAGTTTATCAGAACTTATCACAAAACAGGGAGGTATACCAGATTAAATGAAACATTTTGGTAAATGGTGGACACTTAAAAAAAAGGCTCTTACGCAAACAGCAAAAGATGTTGCAGGTGCAAGGAAATCAAAGGAAATCTGAAAGGAGAAGGTGAGAATTTGAAGTGAATAATAATAGCAACATGATACAATGTACTGAATTATATAGCAGCTCCATTTGAAAAGATGTGACAAGATTTAATTTAAAATTGGTAAGAGGAATAAATGAAAATAATAAAGCCATTAAAAAATCTAAACAGAAACTTCTCATGGGTATACATCACTTTTCATCAGTAAAGAAGTCTAACAATAGAGAAGGACTCGTTTCACAATCTCAAGATTTCTTTAAATGTTTGCATAGTTCAAGAGATGAATTAGTAACAGAGTCTAAATGAGACATTTACACACTGGTTGATGTTGAATGATGATATAAACAAACAGGGAGATACATGTTTCAGAGTAGTAAATTTTGAGATCGACCTGGTATAGGAGATCTCTAACATATTCACATGGTACAGAATACAACATGGGGCCAAAACTGCTGTATAGTAAAGTGGGTGGTCTTGGTCTCCCAGTACTACTAAACATCTGTATGGTGAGATGTTATGAGAGTTCTCGAGGGACATGATGATATTTGATTAGAATAATGGTACTTAGTGTACTTGGTTGTACTTGGTCAAGCTGCAGCATGTATACAAACATTCCAATGTTCTTCAGAGCATCACTCATTCGGAGAGCATGTTGGCAAAGTGCATCATCTAACAGTGCTGCGATATGAGGGTCCACACTTGGTCTCTCCATGTATAATGAAGGCATGTATTGATGAGTTTAGTATTAAGAGATTTTCACTTATTCTATATTCTGCTGATCTTACAGATTCAGATTTCCACCTTTTTGGTTCTCTGTATATCATTGTTCAGGGAACTCCTTCAGAAATAAAGATGTTTTCCAGATTTTACTAGACGGTTTGTTTAAGTCTGGAAACGACAAATTATCCCGAGTCTCTGAGCCATGTCGTCGATTGCAGACTGCTCATATTGCCAATTAATTTCTGTATTTTATACATTTCATCCACCATCACAGCCAAAAGAGGATGATTCTAAGGATACATATTCAGTGTGTAGCATATAGCTTTTGCCCCCCTACGGAAAAGGGTTTTTGTTAGTCATAAGCTATCTATTGTAGTGCCCAACCTAACTTACCATGACTGGCATTTTTAAAACTAGCTATAAATGACGCAGTTGCCTCTAGTTATAAAGAAATGAAGAAATTAACTTCTGACAGATCCAAGTGGAGAGCTGTCAACCACTTGAAAGACCGATAATGAAGAAGAAACTTATGTCTGCGAAACTTGGAAGAGGAGGACGTAATTATCCTCGAGAATGATAGTCATCTCCGTATGTGGAGAATCATTAGAATAAAATGGCAAAATGACATAGCAGCACAGGTGTAACTGTATGCTAGTAGCATTTAGGTGACAGTTACCAAACTTCATTTTCAGTCAACTGCTGGTCATGTGGTCACCATGGCAGTCTCTCACCTCCCCAAGCAAATCATGTAGGATCAATTTAACAATAGACAACATATGCAGAGCAGACAATGTAACAAGTATAAAGGTTCCCTGAAGTGCAACATTCAGTAGTGCTTGATTAATAATGAAAATGGAGATGTTACATCATCTGTATGACAAGCACAGCATAAGCTTGTTCATGAAGGCCCCCAACACCTGCAAGAATACATCAAAGACATGGCATCAGTTTGTTCGTGAAGGCTCACAGCACCTAAAAAAAGAACAGCGAAAACATAAAGTTGATAAGCAGTAGTCAGGTGAAGAAACAACCATCAGATCCTGCTTTTGATGTAAGCCTTCATCAACTATGTGAAATAGAATATGGCTCCACGATTTGTCTGTATAGTCATTACAGGAATCACAATTAAAGAGGTTGTGAGATTCCAAAAGATGACATGTTTGCTTGCGAGCAGTAGCCTATGACTCAGGGTCACCGAATGAATAATATCACAGATTTCTTACAGCTATTAATATGTATATATATAGCATCCTTTTAGGTGCTTCAAATTTGATGTTTTTCGACATGTGTTTGAAATTTTGAACAATTCAGATGGGAGACAGAGCCATAGTTAAACATCAAAATGGCATTCATGTGACACAGTCGTTACACGCAATGTGCTGAATTGAACTCTCGGTTTCAGAAAAACAAACTTTGTTTCACATCCACAAGTGTTTGTGTGGGGTGTTTGGTAATGATGCAGTCGATAAGACTACTGTTGAATGATGGCTAAAGAGAGTTACAGCGTCAGGTTCATGATCGACAATGTTCAGGATGTCACTGACATGGTGAATCGCACGGATACCATTACTGATGCAAGGATGGAGTACCACAACTAGAGAATTGGTTGTACCACTATCAGTGAGCGTTATAAGTGTCTGCGTAATTGATACATTTGGATATTCAAAGGTGTACTCAAGAGCAGTTCCACATGATTCAAAGAAAAGCCGGCTCAGATGAACTGCTGGAGCACTTTGCGACCAATAGTAAGGTATTTCTGTCACAAATCGTTACAGGTGATGAAACCTGGTTGCCCTACTTTAAGCTGAAATAAAAAGGCAGTCACTGGAGTCGCACCACTAAAAGAGAAGAAATTCAGTGTAGCTTCCCCTGCTGACAAAGTCATGACAACAGTCTTTCGGGACAGTGATGGTGTCATTGTAGTGGATTTGATGCTAAAAATGTCAATGATTATTCAGAAGCAGATGTGGAAACTGTGAAGGAACTCAAGAACCATTTCTGACATGTTTTTGGCTTGACAGGAACCCAAAAGTAATCTTGATCCAACATGACACTGCACACCCACACGCAAGATTCAGAACCTGGGAACACATCACCAAAGTAAAGTCATAGAGCTTGACGGAAATTGTGTAGAAAAATACAACATTTAACAGAAATATTGACTAAAACTATCACCAAATTCCTACTCTTAAGAATATGATCTGAGAAAGAAATGGAGGGCATAATTTATTTATTTATTTATTTATTTATTGTTCCATGGGACCAAATTAAGGAGAAGTCTCCATGGTCATGGAACGAGTCAATACATGAAATTATAACACGATATTAGAAACAGATAAAATAAAATATAAAAAAACATATTCAGGTGACAAGCCGTAAGTTTAAATGAGAAAGATCAACAATGTAACACTGGAATTTGCTTAATTTTTTAGCTCTTCCAGGAGCTCCTCGACAGAATAGAAGGAGTGAGTCATGAGGAAACTCTTCAGTTTAGACTTAAAAGAGTTTGGGCTACTGCTAAGATTTTTGAGTTCTTGTGGTAGCTTATTGAAAATGGATGCAGCAGAATACTGCACTCCTTTCTGCACAAGAGTCAAGGATGTGCATTCTACATGCAGATTTGATTTCTGCCTGGTATTAACTGAGTGAGAGCTGTTAACTCTTGGGAATAGGCTAATATTGATAACAACAAACGACATTAAAGAAAATATATACTGTGAGGGCAATGTCAGAATTCCCAGATTTTTGAATAAGGGTCGACAAGAGGTTCTCGAACTTACACCACACATAGCTCGAACAGCCCGTTTTTGAGCCAAAAATACCCTTTTTGAATCAGAAGAATTACCCCAAAAAATAATACCATATGACATAAGCGTATGAAAATATGCGAAGTAGACTACTTTTCGTGTTGATGTGTCACTTATTTCAGATACTGTTCTAATGGTAAATAAAGCAGCATTTAGCTTCTGAACAAGATCCTAAACATGGGCTTTCCACAACAGCTTACTATCTATCCGAACGCCTAGGAACTTGAACTGTTCTGTCTCGCTTATAATATGCCTATTCTGTCTGATCAAAATATCGGTTCTTGTTGAATTGTGAGGTAGAAACTGTAAAAACTGAGTCTTACTGTGATTTAGTATCAAATTATTTTCCACAAGCCACGAACTTATTTCATGAACTACATTATTTGTTACTGTTTCAATATTACACACAAGATCCTTCACTATCAAGCTGGTGTCATCAGCAAACAGAAATATTTTTGAATCACCTGTAATACTAGAAGGCATATCATTTATATAAATAAGAAACAGCAGTGGCCCCAGCACCGACCCTTGGGGAACGCCCCACTTAACAGTGCCCCATTGGGACTGAACATCACTACCACTCTCAATATTGCGGAGAATTACCCTCTGCTTTCTGTTCTTAAAGTAAGAGGCGAACCAATTGTAAGCTACTCCCCTTACTCCATAATGGTCCAACTTCTGCAGTAATATTTTGTGGTCAACACAGTCAAAAGCCTTCGTTAAATCAAAGAAAACACCTAGCGTTCGCAACCTTTTATTTAATCCTCCAAAACCTCACAGAGAAAAGAGAATATAGCATTTTCAGTTGTTAAACCATTTCTAAAACCAAACTGAACATTTGACAGCAAATTATGTGAATTTAAATGCTCCAGTAACCTTGTATATACAACCTTCTCGATAACTTTAGCAAACACTGATGGCACAGAAATAGGTCTAAAATTGTCAACATTATCAATGTCTCCCTTTTTATAAAGTGGCTTCACTACCGAGTACTTTAATCGGTCAGGAAACCGACCACTCCTAAAGGAAAAGTTACAGATATGGCTGAGAACTGGGCTAACATACATAGAACAATACTTCAGTATTCTGCTAGATACCCCGTCATATCCATGAGAGTTCTTGGTCTTTAGTGATTTAATTATTAACTCAATCTCCCTCTTGTCAGTATCATGGAGGAGCATTTCAGGTATCAGTCTCGGAACACTTTTTTCAAAGAGCGCTATATGATTCCCTGTTGGGACTAGGTTTCTATTTAGTTCACGTGCTATATTCAGAAAGTGATTATTAAATACTGTACATACATGCGACTTATCAGTAACACGGACTTTCCCACTACGCACTGATTCTATATCCTCGACCTGACTCTGCAGACCAGCAACTTCCTTTACGACTGACCATTTTTAATTTTATCATGAGACTTAGCTATTCTATCTGCATACCACATACTTTTTGCCTTCCTAATAACATTTTTAAGCACCTTACAATACTGTTTTTAATGGGCTGCTGCATTTAGATTTTGACTGTTTCTAACGTTTTGATATAATTGCCACTTTGTTCTACAAGATATTCTTATCCCTCTAGTCAGCCACCCAGGCTGCCTGTTTGTGCTAGTACCCTGTTTTAATTCACTGGACGATCATCGTACAACGTTTATATGTCATTTCGTAGGCACGCAGTAATGTTTACGTCCAAGCGAAGGGTCATTAGACTCACCGCGACCTGGCCAGCGTCCATCACGAGGATGCGGTCAGAGTCCATGATGGTGTTGAGACGGTGGGCGATGGTCAGCACGGTGCAGTCATGGAACTTGCGCCGGATCGTCTGCTGTATGAGCGCATCCGTCCTGAAACATCGCAACACGAGCGCATCAGTAGTTAAAACTAACCAGCTCAGTTACTGTTCCTGATGAGTTCGTCATTTTACTGACGAACATATCAGTTAAAAAGACAATAATTTTGAGATCTAGGAATAGGTTATAGCAGTTGGTTTCTCTCAACGTCAAACAAGTGTAGTCGAAACTTTGTGGATAGTTTACTCAGTAAGAGCATTATTTCCAAAAGGCAAGGTCCTGATTTCAAGGCCTAGCAGAAAGTTTTGATTCTTCAGGAAATTAAAAAACCAGTACACACTCTGCTGCCGACTCCCAAAAAATATAAATGTGCATTTGCATAGAGTGAACACATAATACTACAAAGTAGTGGAGAACGTTCAATAACTATAAAACAGTGGTCACACCAGAAATACTCTGTTGTGGTCTTCAGTCCAGAGACTGGTTTGATACAGCTCTCCATACTACTCTATCCTGTGCAAGCTTCTTCATCTCCCAGTACCTACTGCAACCTACATCCTTCTGAATCTATTTAGTGTATTCATCTCTTGGTCTCCCTCTACGATTTTTACCCTCCACGCTACCCTCCAATAATAAATTGGTGATTCTTTGATGGCTCAGAATATGTCCTACCAAGCGATCACTTCTTCGAGTCAAGTTGTGCCGCAAATTTCTCTTCTCCCCAATTCTATTCAATACCTCCTCATTAGTTATATGGTCTACCCATCTAATCTTCAGCATTCTACTGTAGCACCACATTTAGAAAGTTTCTACTTGTCTAAACTATTTATCGTCCACGTTTCACTTCCATATGTGGCTACATTCCATACAAATACTTTCAGAAACGGCTTCCTGATACTTAAATCTATACTCGATGTTAACAAATTTCTCTTCTTCATAAACGCTTTTCTTGCCATTGCCAGTCTACATTTTATATCCTCTCTACTTCGACCATCGTCAGTTATTTTGCCCCCAAACAGCAAAACTCATCTACTACTTTAAATGTCTCATTTTCTAATCTAATTCCCTCAGGATCACCTGATTTAATGCGACTACATTCCATTATCCTTGTTTTGTTTTTGTTTATGTTCATTTTATGTCCTCCTTTCAAGACACTGTCCATTCCGTTCAACTGCTCTTCCACGTCCTTTGCTGTTTCTGACAGAATTACAATGTCATCGGCGAACCTCAAAGTTTTTATCTCTTCTCCATGGATTTTAATTCATATTCCGAATTTTTGTTTGCTTTACTGCTTGCTCAATTTACAGATTGAATAACATCGGGGAGAGGCTACAACCCTGTCTCACTCCCTTCCCAACCACTGCACCCCTTTCATGCCCCTCTACTCTTATAACTGCCATCTGGTTTCCGTACAAATTGTAAATAGCCTTTCGCTCCCTGTATTTTACCTTTGCCACTTGCAGAATTTGAAAGAGAGTATTCCAGTCAAAGTGGAAACTCTTAAGCTGAAAACAAACGGAGAGCTCGAAAATTTAGAAAAAACTGAAAGAATAAGACAAATACCAGGACCTACAAACAGCAGTGAATCAGAATACAGATTAAGCGATACGCATGCGAAAGCATGCACTACCTAATATGAACGAAAACGTCGGGCATAAAAAGGTTATTTTTCCGGGGCTCATACCTCGGGATCTATTGGTGATAGGAAGGTGGGGTCAAGTGTTTTGGATAGCCCTTGGGCTAAGGACCATTTGTATACCCAACAGGAGAATCGTCATACTGTAATTACCCTGCAATACGGAGTCAAAGTTTTGAATATTACATATCTCCTCCAGCTCAGACAAACGGAGCACGTCGTTTGGTTCTTTTTGCGTTATACTTGGTATATAGTGCGCCTCAAGGGGTTAATGGAGGTACCTTTTAATTCATAGGCAGTTCCTGAGTACACCCCAAAAATACGCTTTTCGGGTAGCACCAAAAACAAGACGCTGGTTCCAAGACGGGTACGCACAGCAAATGGCTGAAATTTTTGCGATGTATTCCTAAGAACTCGATCTCTATCTCGACCAAACGCGAAAATTTCCTTTGTATACCCGTTTCCGAGATACGGAAGTTCAAAGCTACTCTACTTGTACACGTAGAATGCGGACGTAAAATCCTGTGTGAGGTGAAATCTTATTAATAAATAACAGTATCAGATTGTTCACATTGTAACGTTATATTCTCTAGGCATTTGTCTAGAAGTGCCATTTTTCCGTTTTCAAAAATATTTATCCGTTATCGAGAAACACCCCAAGAACCTAATATAGGATACCAAAACCGAGCAGCGGATTCCAAGACGGCTAGCCACAGTAAATGGCTGACCTCGAACAACCATGAAAAGTTTCTTGTTATCTTTATCCACTTCAGACATCCAGAGGCTCTAAGTTATTCTTCTTGTACACATAAAATACGAACATAATATCCGGTCTGAAGCGGAAACGTTATCATCGGAAGGGTTCTGGGAACCCCACGTAGTACTAAAGCATATGTAAAAAGTTTTTGCACGTAAAATCCACTTTATGGTGTACAATTAGTTCTGCGTTATTTCAGTTTCACTTAAGTAAACTTTCAGAGTTTTACTGACCTATAAATACGAGTGACACGTGCTGCAGTTGCAGTGAAAAGAAGAGGACAAGCGGAAAAAGCTTCTGTGGGAGCACAAAAAAGGCTAATATGCTTCTGTTTTAAATTACTGTGACTAAAAAAATGCGGTACTAGCTGCCTCTTTCTACATTCCTCAGCAACTTAAAAAATTTTCCCGAAAATTTTGGCACGCAAACGTACTCGCGCTCTTTTATGGTGAGAGAGAAGGAGACAACGGCAGTGGGAAAGCGACGGAAAAGCAATAAATACTGGAAGATAGTAGACAGTGGTTGTGGTATACAAAAAAGAGAGGACAATGGTAGTGTGAGAGAAAGAGAAGGACACTGTGGCAGTGGAGCATAGTTGACAATGACAGAACACTACTGGGAAATGAATGAAGCAGACGCTGCCACTGGCAGAGAAATAAAGAGAAGGAGAATGTGATTGGGTCAGAGCTAACGTTAATGAGAGACAGATTATATGACATTGACAACAAGGAAGAGAGAGATAGTCACAGTGAGAAGAGACAGCAGCAATGAGAATGAATAAATGAGGTACGTAGCAGTAAGCGAGAGCAAGAGGGTGACAGTGGTAGTGTGATGAGACAGTTAGTAGGGCAGAACGAAGAATACTATGGCTTTGAGACAAGAGACTGTGACAGAGAGACACAAAGATATAATGACAATGAGTTGGGCTGAATGACTGACAATGGGCAAGTGAGAGCAGATGGGTATGAACTACTTAAAAGCGATGGACTAGTGGGTGTGAACGAGTTAGAGGAGCTCGTGGGAGTTAGATGTGATTGCATGTTAAAATGTATTAGCATGCCAAAATTTTTGGAATTTTTTTTAAGGTGCTGAAGGAGGTAGAATAAAGCGGTTGATACCGCTCTTTTCAGTCAGAGTCTTTTAAAACACGAGCACATTAACCTTTTCCGTGCTCCGATAGTAGCATTTTAGCTCTGGTATCTAATACAGATATACACGGGGTGGGCAAAAATATGGAAACACCAGGGACACAAGATATTACCGCCTAATACGATGTAGGATACTCGTTGGCATTCAAAACAGCTTGCAGTCATCTCGAAACGGATAAATAAGAGATTCTATACGGTTTTCAAGGCAATCTCATACAATTCTTCTTGCAAAATAGTACACTACTGGCCATTAAAATTGCTACACCAAGAAGAAATGCAGATGATAAACGGCTATTCGTTAGACAAATATATTATACTAGAACTGATATGTGATTACATTTTCACTCATTTTGGGTGCATAGATCCTGAGAAATCAGTACCCAGAACAACCACCTCTGGCCGTAATAACAGGCTTGATACGCCTGGGCATTGAGTCAAACAGAGCTTGGATGTCGTGTACAGGTACAGCTGCCCATGCAGCTTTAACACCATACCACAGTTCATCAAGAGTAGTGACTGGCGTGTTGTGACAAGCCAGTTGCTCGGCCACCATTGCCCAGACGTTTTCAATTGGTGAGAAATCTGGAGAATGTGCTGGCCATGGCAACAGTCGAACATTTTCTGTATCCAGAAAGGCCCGTACAGGACCTGCAACATGCGGTCGTGCATTATCCTGCTGAAATGTAGGGTTTCGCAGGGATCGAATGAAGGGTAGAGTCACGGGTCGTAACACATCTGAAATGTAACGTCCACTGTTCAAAGTGCCGTCAATGCGAACAAGAGGTGACCGAGACGTGTAACCAATGGCACCCCATACCATCACGCCGGGTGATACGCCAGTATGGCGATGACGAATACAGGCTTCCAACGTGCGCTCACTGCAATGTCACCAAACACGGATGCGACCATATGATGCTGCAAACAGAACCTGGATTCATCTGAAAAAATGACGTTTTGCCATTCGTGCACCCAGGTTCGTCGTCGAGTACACCAGCGCAGGCACTGCTGTCTGTGATGCAGTGTCAAGGGTAACCGCAGCCATGGTCTCCGAACTGATAGTCCATGTTGCTGCAAACGTCGTCGAACTGTTCGTGCAGATGGTTGTTGTCATGCAAACGTCCCCATCTGTTGACTCAGGGATCGAGACGTGGCTGCACGATCCGTTACAGCCATGCGGATAAGATGCCTGTCATCTCGATTGCTAGTGATACGAGGCCGTTGGGATTCAGCACGGCGTTCCGTATTACCCTCTTGAACCCATCGATTCCATATCGTGCTAACAGTCATTGGATCTCGACCAACGGGAGCAAGAGTGTCGCGATACGATAAACCGCAATCGCGATAGGCTACAATCCGACCTTTATCAAAGTCAGAAACGTCGTGGTACGCATTTCTCCTCCTTACACGAGGCATCACAACAACGTTTCACCAGGCAACGCCGGTCAACTGCCGTTTGTGTATGAGAAATCGGTTGGAAACTTTCCTCATGTCAGCACGTTGTAAGTGTCGCCACCGGCGCTAACCTTGTGTGAATGCCCTGAAAATCTAATCATTTGCATATCACAGCATCTTCTTCCTGTCGGTTAAATTTCGCGTTTGTAGCACGTCATCTTCGAGGTGTAGCAATTTTAATGGCCAGTAGTGTAGCTATTTCAAGTAGCGATGGTGGAGAGGGATGGCAGTTACGCACCCTTCTCTTTAAAGTAGACCACAAAGGCTCAATAGTGTTGAGATGTGGCGACTGGTGGCCAGGGGAGATGCGACAATTCATCCTCGTGCTCACAAAACCAGTTCTGGGCAATGCAAGCTGTGTGAAAGAGGGCGCTATCGTTTTGGATCACAGCGTGACCACTGAGGAACAAACTTTGTACCAAGGGATGGACATGATCAGTCAAAATGATCACGTAATTCTTAGCAGTAATGTGACGTTGCAGAGCACTGATATGGCTGCCCAAATCATCACCGAACACCCTCCATGTTCTACTCTTGGGATGTAGACTGGGCCAGAAGTTGGAAACAATGTGCAACAAGGTTCATCCGACCAAATGGCGTTCTTCCATTGCTCCACAGTTCAAGTTTGATGACTTCAGCACATTTCACTGTTAGGATGACTTGCGTCACTGGCGTGTGGTTTTGGAATTCCAGATCGTCCTGCGTTTCCCAATTACGGATCTCCCTCGTGTTGTTTTGGTGCTGACAATGTTCACCTGTGCGACATTCAGTTCTGCAATGACTTTTATAACTGGCCTCCTCTTATTTTTCGTCACTATTATATTCAATGCTCGTCCGTCACGATCTCTACACATACTTTCAGCCGTCCGAATACCTTGTCCCAAGAGAAGCAAAAAGTGATATCTAAAATGGACACGGCAAGAAACGGAACACTTCTTAAGGAGACTATAGAAATGGCAGGCTTTCAGGGCAGAAATAAATCAAGAACTGGAAGAAAATGGACACAAGAAGAGAAGGAACAACCTTATTTAAGATGTAGGAAGTGTGACACTAAAGGAAACTTCAGCTGAAAAGAAAGAGGCAGGAGCAATGTTGGTTTATTTTACCCTCCAAAAGGGCTAATTGAAATTCAAAAAAATAAAATAAAAATATGGATTGCACATGTTTCATGGCTCCTGCCAATAACTTTCGAATTAACTAAATTAAACATGCTTTACGAGTATCGGCTAAAAAGTGTGATGAAATTTAAGTCCTTTGTTTAATGTTTTGAAATTACACAGAGGGTTCTCTCAGCTGCGAAACCGCCGACATCATGAAACGAGTGGGAGTATGAAAAGACACGGCGGCGTGGACGATTGAGACTTTCCACGGAATCTTTTGTGTTAATACTTACAGCCATATTAGAAGGGCTTAAATATGTTAAAAACGGATGACAACACAGTCAGATTCACGTTTTACTACGCTGCTTTTAATGAACCATTTAGTGTACGGCAAGAGCGGTTACTTGTGAATCAAACAATCGAACTAGTGGCAGAGTAGTCTAGATCTACATCTACGTGGATACTCTGCAAATTACACTTGAGTGCCTGACCGAGGGTTCATTATTCCAATCTCTTAACAGCGTGCGGAAAAAACGAACACTTGTATCTTCCGTGCGAGCTCTGATTTCCCTTATTTTATTATGATGATCGTTTCTCCCTATGTAGGTCGGCGTCAACAACTTATTTTCGCATTTGAAGCAGGAAGTTGGTGATTGAAATTTCGTGAGAAGATTCCGCTGTAACGAAAATCGCCCTTGTTTTAATGACGTACACCCCAAATCCTGTATCATGTCAGCGAGACTCTCCTTATTTCGCGATAATACAAAAGGTGCTGCTCTTGTTTGAACTTTCTCGATGTACTCCGTTAATCCTATCTGGTAAGGATCCCAGACCGCGCAGTAGTACTCCAAAAGAGGACGGACAAGTGTAGTGTAGGCAGTCTCTTTAGCAGATCTGTTACATTTTCTAAGTGTTCTGCCGATAGAACACTGTTTTTGGTTTGCCTTTCCCACAACTTTTTCTGCGTGTTCTTTGCTATTTAAGATTTTCGTAATTGTAATTCCTAGGTATTTGGTCGAAATTACGGCATGTAGATTTGAATGATTTATAATGGAACCGAATTTTAATGGACTTTTCATTATTTACGGTCAATTGCCAATTTTCACACCGTACAGATGTGTTTTCTAAATCGTTTCGCAATTGGGTTTGGTCTTCTGACGACTTTACTAGACGCTTACCGACAGTATCATCTGGAAACAACCTAAGACGGCTGCTCAGATCGTCGTCAAAATCGCTTATACAGATAAGTTTATACAGAGGTCCTACAACACTGCCTTAGGGAACCCCAGAAATCACTTCTGTTTTGGTCGATGACTTTCTGTCATCTACTACGAACTGTAATCACTCTGACAGGAAATCATGAAACCAGTCGCTTAACTGAGACGATTTTCCATTAGCACGTAATTTGATTACAAGCCGCTTGTGAGGTATAGCGTCAAAAGCCTTCTGGGAATCTAAATATAAAGGATCAATTTGAAAACCCTTGTCGATAGCTCTCAGCATTTCGTGTGAGTAAAAAGCTAATTCTGTTTCACAAGAACGATGTTTCCTAAATCCAAGTTGATAGTGTTTCAATAGCCCGTTGTCTTCGGGATAATTCATAATGCTCGGACACCATATACGTTCTTGTTGCATATCGACGTTAATGATATGGGTCTGTAATCTAATGTATTACTCCTGTCGCCTTTCTTGAATAATGGTGTGATCTGTGCAACTTTCCAGTCTTTGGGTACGGATTCTTCGTCGATCGAGCGGTTGTATATGATTGTTAAGTATGGAGCTATTGCATCAGCGTACTCTTAAAGGAACCTAACTGGTATACAGTCTGGACCAGAAGACTTGCTTTTATTAAGTGATTTAAGTTGCTTCACTACTCCGAGCATATCTGCTTCAAAGTCACTCATGTCGGCAACCGTTCTTGATTCGAATTCTGGAATATTTGCTTCGTCTCCTTTTCGGGAAGGAATTTCGAAAGGCTGTGTTTAGTAACTCTGTTTTGGCGCTATCACCCAGAGAACGCACTGATTGTGTCTTGCTGCTAGCACACTTTTCATGCGGTCAGAATCTCTTCGTCAGAAGAACATTATGACGCTGATGAGGAAGCAGTCCGATATAGGAGGACAATGTTTGCTGACACACTTGCAAAGGAGGCAGTACGATCAGATTAACTTGCAGACCTGCTACAAAATGAACAGCTGCAAATTAAAGCCAGCTGTAAAAGTAAACAGTGTGTTTCATACCAATATAAGAGACAGTACTGCGAGGAAAGAGTTGAGTCTGGCGTGTATCATAAGAAGCTACTCGTGGTCCACCGCTGCTACAGTCACTGAAGACCTCTGTCGGGTACAATGGACTAATGTAGTGCGAAGGAGGACGCTATCCATATCATCATGGTCTGTCTTCTCTGATGACAGAGAACAACTCATTTAATGCAGCATCTAACGAAACGTGGACAATAATTAGCTGTCTTTGATCCCAAATAGTGCTGTGGGGATACAGAAACACATTTTAAATTTTTTGGCCACTAGGTAAATAATGATACAACTTTTCTGTCCTTTCTTTACACTACATTTAAGGAACTAGAGTGTGTGTGTGTGTGTGTGTGTGTGTGTGTGTGTGTGTGTGTGTGTGTGTGTGTGTGTGTGTGTGTGAGTGTGTGCTGTGTAGATGTGGGATTTGCATTACAATTTATGACAGCACAGTTACATCAAGTGTGATGCACATCAACTGCAAACCGTCTGTAATTCCGCTGAAGTATCTGCATCTCGAAGCGGTCGTTCAGAGGATATTGTTATGCACATTGTCGCCTTTTCGATCTGATCAGTTAATTATTATATCCTTTGCTGACTGTGTAGTAACTTCCATATTATCACTGTACGAATGTTGCTGTTGTCTACAGAAAAGTATCGTCGTTGACTGATTGTAAAGAAATGCAGAAATACTTGGACAGTATATCCACTGAGTGTAGTGACAGACAGCTCTGTTTAAATGTGAATACATGCAAGTTACTGGCTACAACAAAGAGAAAGGACCCGACGGTACACGATTAAAAAATTAATGGCGAACATCTTTAGCACGTCACATCGTGTAACTATTGAGGGGTAATTTTAAAAAGTGAAAACATAATCGGTATTATGAAAGGCGTATGAAGGAAATAGATTTGTTGAATGGGTCCTTGGAAATGTAGTGTATCAGTAAAGATAGTTCAAAAGGCTCTAAGCACTATGGGACTGAACATCTGAGGTCATCAGCCCCCGGGACTTAGAACTAATTAAACCTAACTAGCCTAAGGACAGCACACACGTCCATGCCCGAGGCAGGATTCGAACCTGCGACCGTAGCAGTAGCGCGGTTCCGCACTGAAGCGCCTGGAAACACTCGGCCACAGCGGCCGGCTATCAGTAAAGGAAATCACATTCAAGACGCTAGTGCGACCAGTTATAGTGTATTGTTGCACTTTCTGGAGTCGTTATGAAGTAATATCGTAACAGGCTTCTACAGCCCACACTAAACTAACGGAAATGCTATGGGAACTTAAATGGGTATCAGTGGAAAAAAGACGTGGTAGTTCTGGTGAAACACTGTAGAGCATCTAAATTCGAAGGAGTCAGTGAGACAATTGTTTTGGCACCATCGTATACCTCTCGTTTGCAGAATGAGAATGAGATGAGTTTAGGGCTCTTAAATGGACATACATACAGTCATTTTTCTCTCGCTCATTATGCCACTGGAATTGGACAGGAACGCATTATACAGTGGAGTGCAGGGAATATACACTGACCAGTCACATTAAGCCTGAATAGCGACCTTTTGCAGCACCTCTGCGAAACGTGCAGGAAAAGTCACTGAGATCTTGGAAAGTACCGACGGGGGAGTGGCGCTAGAGTGTCGTGACCATCTGAGCTGGGTTCTCAGTTGGGGATCGATGGAGAGAACGGTCCAATCGAGATGGTCCCACAGATTCTCGATTGGGTTTACATCTGGGGAGTTTGGTGGCCAGGGGAGTACGTAAAGTTCTTCCTGCTGCTCTTAGAACCAGGCACGTACATTGCAAGCTGTATGACACATGGCCATTTTCTGCTGGTAGATGCCATCGTGCCGAGGTAAAACAAACTGCATGTAGGGGTGGACATGGTCCCTAAAGATGCATACATACTTGAGTTGACCCACTGTGCCTTCCTGAATGAAGAGATCACCCACGGAATAACCTCCATTCTGGACCCTTCCAACGATTGTTGTAGGGTGTTTGCTTTCAGACGTTCCACACCGTTCACGCCAACAGCCGTCTGTCCGATGAAGCATAAAATGCGACTCATCTGAAGAGGACACCTGTCTCCAGTCAGTGAACGTCCACTTGCGCTATCGGAGTGCAAATTCCAGTCTTCGTCGCCGATGAACAACAGTTGGCATGGTTGCATGAACCAGGTACCTGCTGCGGAGGCCAATACGCGGCAAAGTTCGCTGATTGCTCGTTGAGGAGCCACAATTGGTAGCCTCTTGGTTCATCGGGACGGTCAGCTGCACGTCTGTTCGCCCTTACACATCTCAGAAGCCGTCGTTTACCCCTGTCTTCGATGGAGCGTGGTGCACCACAGTTGCACCAGTGCCGGTTTTCGATAGCGCCATTTTGCCATGCACAGTTTACAAAGTTAGCCGTTTTGAAATGTTTCGACCCTTGGCCCGGAAGTCAATGGTCATATCTTTGCAGATAAATCGCTCCGTTCCCGCATTACGAGGACTGCGCTGTTTTCCGCGTCCACTCGACGTGCTTCATAAACCCTCCTCTGCTAGTGCTGCCAGTTGCCGTCTTTGAGCGGTTACTGCACACTGACGTCGAACTTAAGCGGTAGTCACATTAATGCGACTGCACCGTGTACGTAGGTGTGCATCATTTAGACTCTCCTTTGATGCTGATGCAGATTTCAAAAATAAGATGTAAAAGTAAATGCACTACTAAAGTACGCGAATATGTGAATGTACGTTATAGGGAAGAAATTTTCAGCGTGTCATTTGCCTATATTATTATTATAAAAAGTGCGACCAGACTGCGTCCAGCCATATTTTAGGGACGTATGAAGACTCTCGACTGTGGTCGCGGGAAAAGGACTAGTCGCACAACTCGGCTACAGAGAAGTGTGTAGTGAGGGTGAGGGGATGTACTCACTCGCTATCGACGTTGGCGGTGGCCTCGTCCAGAACGAGCACCTTGTTGTTCCTGAGGATGGCCCTCGCCAGGCACACAAGCTGGCGCTGCCCCACGCTCAGGTTGCCGCCGCCCTCCGTCACCTGCGAGTCCAGGCTGTCCACGGCGTGTTTCAGCTCCACCTGTTCGACAATCAAAATTTCACTGTCACACACTTTGCTGTATGTGGAATACAAGCAGGGAGATCTTAGGTCTAGCTGAAAAGTACAGTACTCCTACATAACACTTTGCACACAGTGTGCACTGAGCCATTCGTTACTGGCAGTGCCTTTGTTGGCGGTCGTAGTCATTGCCATGGGTGTTCTGAACGAGAGGGTAGGGGAGGGTTTTGGAGGCAGCTTCCCCTCCCCTCTAGAGAAAATTATCTTCAAGAACGGAACTCGCCGTATGCCCCACCACTTGAAGACACGTATCAGATCAGTATCAGTTTGTAGAAGCTTCGAACATGTAATGTATTCTTACAAGTAGCAAGTGTGTCCAAAGCCATTTGTGAGAAAATCTCAAAACTATTTCGCCATTCATCGCGAAGCTAATAAACATACGAGGTGTGATCAAAAAATACGCCGAGTGAATTTTTTTAGCAGCAACTGCTGATGCTATACTCATTTGATGTAACTTGTCCGACGGCCTCACCATATGAGACTTGTCAGTCAACACCCAGAGACGATAGAGTGAGATTGTGTTTACCATGTCTGTCGCGCATCGTGAATTAACGCGGAAATATTAAATTCTGTTTGAAGTTGCAAAAAGTGCTAAAGAACCGCCGCGCGGAGTGGCCGAGCAGTTTGAGGTGCCATGTCACGGATTGCGCGGCCCCTCCCGCCGGAGGTCAGACTCCTCCCTCGGGCATGGATGTATGTGCTGTTCCTAACTTAAGTTAGTTTAAGTACTGTGTAGGTCTAGGGACCGATGACCTCAGCAGATTGGTCACTTAGGAATTCACACACGTTTTTTTTGTAAAAGAACCTCATGAAATGTGGAAATTGGTGAATGGCGATATAGCTGTAACTCTGAAGACTGTTTACAAATCGTATAAGCGATGTAAAAGCGAAAATGAGTCGGTAGAATACGAGCAAAGTTCAGGACGTCCATTAACCTCGAAAACTGACTAAAACGTACAAAAAGCGGCCTGTCAGAGAGATCACAGTTCGTAGTAATTGATGGAAAGTCATCGAGTAAAACAGAAGTGATTTATGGCGTTCCCCAGCACTTTGTTGTTCCTTATCTACATAAACGATTTGGGAGACAATCTGAGCAGCCGTCTTCGGTTGTTTGCAGATGACGCTGTCGTTTATCGACTAATAAAGTCATCAGAAGATCAAAACAAACTGCAAAACGATTTAGAAAAGATATCTGAATGGTGCGAAAAGTGGCAGTTGACCCTAAATAATTAAAAGTGTGAGGTCATCCACATGAGTACTGAAAGGAACTCGTTAAACTTCGGTTACACGATAAATCAGTCTAATCTAAAAGCCATAAATTCAACTAAATACCTAGGTATTACTATTACGAACAACTTAAATTGGAAGAAACACATAGAAAATGTTGTGGGAAAGGCTAACCAAAGACTGCGCTTTATTGGCAGGACACTTACAAAATGTAACAGACCTACTGAGGAGATCGCCTACACTATGCTTGTTCGTCCTCTTTTAGAATACTGCTGCGCGGTGTGGGATCCTTGCCAGATAGGACTGACGGAGTACATCGAAAAAGTTCAAAGAAAGGCAGCACGTTTTGTATTATCGCGAAATATGGGAGAGAGTGTCACAGACACGATAAAGGATTTGTGCTGGACATCATTAAAGGAAAGGCGTTTTTCGTTGCGACGGAATCTTCTCACGAAATTCCAATCACCAACTTTCTCCTCCGAATGCGAAAATATTTTGTTGACACCGACCTGGGCGGAACGATAACCACGATAAAATAAGGGAAATCAGAGCTCGTACGGAAAGATATAGGTGTTCATTCTTTCCGCGCGCTATACGAGATTTGAATAATAGAGAATTGTGAAGGTGGTTCGATGAACCCTCTGCCAGGCACTTAAATGTGATTTGCAGGGTGTCCATGTAGTTGTAGATGTAGCACAAGAACTGTGCGTAGCGATTTAGAAAGGATGGGGTACAGTGGCCGAGCATCTCCTCGTAAGCCACGCATTTCTTTAGTCAGTGCTAAGCTACACCGAGGTGACGTAAAGAGCGGCGCCGCTGAACTGTGGAGGTCAGAAACGAGCAATTTGGAGTGATGAATCGTGGTATACCCTGTGGCAATCCGATGGAGGGTTTTGGGGTGAATCTGGGGTAGGCGAATGCCTGGAACACGTTACCTGCCATCGTGTTTAGTGGCAACACTGAAGTACGGAGGAAGTAGTATGACGGTACTGCGCTATTTCTCTCTACTTATTGTGCTCACGAAAGCGCTAAATGAAGAAGGGTATGAACAGATATTACAGCACTTTGTACTATGTACAGGAGAGAGACAGCTTGGTGCAATGCACCCTGTCATAACCCAGCATCTGTGAGGCGATGGTTTGTGGACAATAACTTTAGTGAAACTGACTGGGCTGCCCAGAATGCCGATCTAGTACCAATGGATAACCTCTGGGATAAGCTAGCGCGTCGACTTTGATCCAGACCCCCAGCATCCTTTTCGGCTGTTGAGGGAGGATCGGCTGCTGCCTTTCTACAGACATTCAGACACTCCACTGAAAGTGTACCCGTCAAAGTTCAAGCAGTCAAAAGGCGAACAGTGGACAGACTCTATATTAATGTCCATTAATAGGTATCCGGACATTTTTGATCAGGTAGTGTATGCCCTATGTGATACACAAGGTACCACCTGTCAGAGGAGGCTTCAGTGCATCAAACCTCACAGAACGACCCTATCAGTTTGGCACTGCTGACTATAGTCGCATATTCTTACGTGTCTTTACATTTGTGGCAGATTGTTAGCACAATACTGCAGGTGACGCTGTGATCCCACACGAGAGCGCAGCGGTAAATTGCTCATAACTAAACTGCATTAAGAAAAAAGTAAAAGAAGATATGAAAGCTAAAAAATAATAGAAAATATCATTTGTTATTAAGAATGAAAACTGAATACCAATTTCATTTATGTCCCCGAACCGACTGAAAGATGACGATAATGTAATGATATCCCTGAGGCATAGGAGTACTTCTCACAAATTTTGCAGCTCAGTAAGTTGTGTTGTGATCTTCAGTTCAAAGACGGTTTTGCTGCAGCTCTTTACGCTAGTCTATCCTGTGCAAGCCTCTTCATCTCTGAATAATTACTGCAATCTACTTCTAGTTAAAGCTATTAACTGCAGTAAAGCCTTCCTCTTCCTTTACATTTTTTACCAGTCACCCTTCCCTCCATTAGCAAACTGGCAGTTCCTTTAAGTCATACAATGTGTCCTATCAACAAATCCTTTCTTTTAATCATTTTATGCAATACATTTCTGTTTTCCTCTATTCGATTCAGTGCCCCCTCATTACACTTAGATCAGAATAACAAAGTGATTGACAAAAATGGAACGGGATGATATCGGTTCGCCATTCAGTGCAAGCGCAACATGGCTCCGGTAGCGGCAAGTGCTCAATATCACACTGAGTACGTCCATACTTTCCCCATGAAACTGCAATGTTGAGTTCACTTGGCAGAATCATAATAGTATTATTTTCATAAGGAATTCCACAAATAGAGTCACACATTCCGTAAAAGAAAAATACCGCATTGACAAAGAAACAACTCACAGACTTGTGCTAGAAACCGCAATTGTCGCCCGCCGCTGAGGCATTAGAGGAATATGAGAAATGTGGACAGGACAGAAGACGTGACCTAACTCGTGCTATGATTGGTTGTTACTATGGTAACTGTCTACATCATACTCCGCAAGTCACCTAAAAGTATGTTGCGAAGGGTTCTTCTGCTACCGCTAACCGATTCCCCTTTCTTGTTCTTTCACTCGTGAATGGGAAGAATGATTGTCGGTAAGCCTCTGTATTAGCTCTAACTTCTCGATTTCCTCGTCGTGATCATTACGCGAAATGTATGTGGGAGGAAGTAATATGTTGTCCGATTCTTCTCGGAAAGTGCTCTCTCGAAATTACAATAGTGAATCTCTCCGTGATGCACGACGCCTTTTTCGTCCACTGGAATTTGTTGAGCTTCTCTGTAACGCTCTCTCGTGGACTAAGCGATCTTGTGGTGAAACGCACCGCGCGTCGTTGGATCTTTTGTCTTTTCCAACTGTCCTACTTGGTAAGGCTCCCATATTGATGAACAGTACTCAAGAACGGGTCGAATAACCGCCTTGTATGCCACCTTCTTCGTGGATGAGTTCCATTTCCTTAAGATCCTTCCCATGAATCTAAGTCTGAATCTAAGTCTGGCATATGCTTTTCCTACTATGTGTTTTATGTGATCATTCCACTTAAGGTCGCTCTACATGGTTACTCCTGGATATTTTACGGTACATAGTGTTTCCAGCAGTTTCTCATCAATAGTGTAGTTGTACAGTAGCTGCTTTCTTTTCCTGTCAGAGCGTGCACCATTCATCAATCATTATGCAAATTGGTACCGTCTTCTCATGTTGCTACTGTGTTGCAGAACACTTCTAAAGAGCATACAATGCTTTCTACCAGATCATTCACATACACTGAAAACAGTAATGATCCTATCACACGTCTTTGGCGTACTAGTACTCCGGAAATCATCTTTACATCTGTCGACTTTAATCCATTAAGAGCAGCGTGTTGAGTTCTATTATGAAACGTCCCCTTTGAACAATTCTTACATGACTGTGCTTAAACTGACACACAATATTTTGTTAGCGCAACGCAATCTGACTTTCAAAATTCCCTACAAAAGAATGGCCCTGACTAACATTAAACTATACGTTTCACAAATCACTTACCTCACAAAAATCTTCGCTGCTCAAGCTACTGCAATACAGCGAGCGCCACTACTGCCAGCTAAATAAAAGATTCAAACTATGGAAGGCACTAACTACTGATAGGGATAGTTAGCAAATGAAAGATATTAATAGAGAACAAACAATGTATTTACCTTAATATCATCACAAGTCATAATATATATATCAGTTCATGACAAATTGCAAACCTCCGCCATCTCTCTCCCCACATCCACCACTGCTGGCGGCTCACCTCCAACTGCGCAACGCTACGCGCTGTTAACAGCCCAGCTGCCGCTGCCCAACACTACAATGGCGAGTATTACAACAATGCAAAGCAGCCACAGACTGCACACGGCACAGCCAGTGATTTTCATATTGAGCGTTACGTAATGTTGCCAATAAGAAAACATAAACAGCCTACTTACATAGAGAAAACATAAACAACCTACTTACATAGCCCCCATGCTCCCCACAAAAAATTTTACAAAATTTTTTTTTGGGCAGTGGCCAATAATGATTTGATAAAATTTTTCATAATTACAATAACAAAGAAATCAAATGCACACACTTATTGATACAATGTTGGTCAAAAGCTAAAAATTTCTCACAGTCCATAAAGACAGTCCTAATCGTACATAACAGGAGAATAGCAGTGTTTTTCTCAAAGTCTGAGCAGTAAAAGAAAATGCACACAGAAGTAGTGGATTTCCATGCAGTCTTGAAGAAGTAGTGTTGTCCTTCCAACGGAAAGACAGTGCTGACTCTCGACATGCAGACAAGTATTGGTCCACAACAGAGCAAACCCACAGCAGAGTCAGTCGAAGTTTTGATGAATATTGGTAGGTAGGTCATCACAGAGCAGACCCACTGTAGTCCTGGTAGAGATTACGGTATTGGTGGGCCATCAGAGGTGCAGACCCACTGCAGTCCTTGTAGAGATAATGGTATTGGTGGGCCACCAGAGGTGCAGACCCACTGTAGTCCTTGTAGAGACGGCCAGCAGCCATCTGTTGCGACTGTGCAGGTGCACAATCACCCTCGAAGAGTCTTGCGGAGAATATAGCAAGTCCATAAACCACCACTTGTGCACTCACAAAGTTTTTGAAATTGTCCTTAGAACCAGCAATGCTGTTATCCAGTCCCTTGCTGAATTAGTAACACACGTGCAAACACTAACAGTTCCTACTTCTCACATATTGTCCATATACTATGACCAACAGAAACGTGTGCAGTGAAATGTAACTTACATGTTAATAATATCATGAACTGGTGACAATTACAATTTTATGACGTAAGAATACAATAAAGGTACAAAATACATCATTAAAGAACATAACAATACAGATAACATTTGTAGTAAAACAGGCGTTACAAAAGAATAGAAATAGACATATACATCAGTGTTACAGGAATTATGACATAAGTAAATACATAAAAGATCAGAATAACTTTCGAAACATCAACTTCACACATGAGCATTAACACAAAACACAGTAAATAATGTCTAAACATCTTTACAAAGTAAATAACATATTATTAATGCCAATTATATTTGAGGATAACAGTATTCCTCATCATAGTGAATGTAGCTTAATATTAAAAGAAGAAAAAATTCTATGAAACTACACAGAGACAGGAAGAAAACAAATACACAAGGGTACACAAACACATAGTGGGATAACACCAATAGGAAAGGACAGGGTTCGTTTTCAGTGTAACATGTGGTACTGCAGTCCAACCCAAAACTTCATATATCTTTCCTCTTATTTCATCCTTTGTTTCCACCAAAAAATTCTATCTAAGCATGCTTTCTGTATTTATATGTTCACACATTTCTTACCTCAACATTTATTTCCAAGAAAATCCTACCTAAACCTGTTTTCTCAACGCATTTCTTCCAATTCATCGCAACTCATTCTCTTAGAGGCT
This sequence comes from Schistocerca serialis cubense, assembly GCF_023864345.2. Taxonomy (NCBI): domain Eukaryota; kingdom Metazoa; phylum Arthropoda; class Insecta; order Orthoptera; family Acrididae; genus Schistocerca; species Schistocerca serialis. Next base: position 854,668,871 of record NC_064639.1, on the reverse strand, counting down.
ACCCCCTCTTAAGCTAACTTAAATCTACTGAGCTCAGATGCTAAACTAAGGGACGAGGCAATGCAGCATCACATAACAAATCAACACAAACAGCAATGCAAAAAAATGCAAATTGGCAAAGCTAGCAGCATAAATGAGCAAAAGTCAAATTCAATAACACTATGCCTGGCAAACAGCAGCAACTTATACCTAAACATGACATAGCGCAAGCAGAAAAAATATTACACTAAAATGGCCATGTCTAATACCTATGTCACATCTTAATATTAGAGTGATGCATCACAATTTATTCTACAAAAGAAATTACCAAGTACTTGAAAAGAAAATTATGTGTTACTGTTATTAGTTCCTTCTTATTGTTCTTTCCTTTCCAAGTGCTCCTTTTTTTAAAGAATGTGGATCATAAAATAATTATTTAATAGATCTGTTGACAGAAAGTGTTCACATTAGCAAATGCATTTAATTTTATTTTATGAAACCAATGCTGCAACACAGCTGGAAACCAGATATCAAGTGAAATAAGCAATTACGCAAACCAAAGCATAAAAACATCATTCAATAGTCATGTGGCATTTCGTAAGTCAGTAGCTCTCAACTCTCATAGAAAGACACTTGTCATTATCAGGTTTGCAGATGTACGAATATTTCCCATCAATTCATAAGCATTTCAGCAATTAGCACAAAGTGCGAGTAATCATATGTTTTCAAGTAACGAGGGTGTCGCATTAGCGATGAAAGGCACACCCTAATGGCTTGTTCTCCAGGTGTTTTCCTGTGCTCTGAAAGGCACGCGCTAATGGCTTTTTCTCCAGGCGTCTGACACAGCTGGGTGCCCGCGACGCATTATGTGTAGGTGGTCCGTTAACTTTCTTACGGAAATATTTACGACAGCAGTTTCCGCTACAGAGACAGTCGCATATAAAAATATTTCACAGGTCAAGAATTAGCGTTGCAAATCTGTAGAAACAAAATCCTATAAATATAAGTGTCCAAAAAAAAATATTCGTCAGCATTGTGATACAGTCACACGTTTCATAACTCTTAAAGTACGTTTCTTGGTTTCCAACATCCTTTTCATAAATCAGAGTCCCTAAACACTAATCATTATTCCTTACCTCATTATACATATACATATTCGTCGACACTTCTTCAATATTTCATCGTGAGAAATACGTAGCATAATAAACATTCCTCAACAACATAATACACTTCGTCGTCGTAATAATAACATCATAACACTTCAGTCAAATCTCAAAATCGTCGTAACTTCCTCCAATAATTTCTAAGCCTAAAAAAATTCTCTGCTCATGTCAAAAGTGTCATCTGCCTCAAACGTACTTTAAAAATCATGAATCCATTACCAAATATATCATTCAAAGCTCTCATAGTATCACAATGGTTCCGAAAAAATATGAAGAGTTCACACAGTACAGACAAAATACAATTTCGTAAGTGTGAAGTTATCCAACGGTGTAATTACGTAAACATCTGTCACTGATGTAATAAAAAAGTTTATCTCTCAGTTACATGATCAGATAGCTGTGTAATTTGTGTGTTAGAGAAATATGGTACCGATGTGTAAAGTTGTATAAGCAAATACCATATTAGCTAGGGTTCCTTGTGGTTGCCACACACATGGTACACGAAGTAAGCGTGTACCCCCCTGCACATTTTGACAAGCAGAAAATGTGTCTTGACTTATTTGAGAAAACGGCGAGAACCCAAAACCTGAGTCTACAGTATTCGCAAAATTGTGTCCTGTCATTCCCGATTCCTGAGGCAAGCTGTTGCCGACCGATCGATCGATAATGCGTCCCTCTTCACTAATTGTTTCACTGTCCACGCCATTGTTTGCCGCCTGCTCCATTTCCCTATGAACAGTTACCAAATTACTACTTTGAACATCAGTTAATTCATTACTCGGTGGCGCTAACACACTGCTTTCATTTTCACTGTCATTTCTCAGTTTACTTTGGAGCCTAGTATTACGTTTTTCACACGCCATTATTGTCACAGTATTTCACACGACAACACAGAAAAACACAATTTGAAGATCAAAAATAAGAGAACACATTAACACAGCACTGAAAATAATATCTAGTTAATTGCAAGCGCAGCTGCGAAATACTTGGTGCAAATCTATATGCATGCCACAACTGTTTTACTGTACAACAATGAAAGGCTACAACTACAAAGGAGATTCTCTCTACAATTACGCGCTAGCAATAAACAAAAGCTACACTAAATACACAAACTACAAGAAAAATCAGAAGATTCCAGTGAGGTATCCTAGGCTAAGGGTCGACATATGAAACGTCCCCTTTGAACAATTCTTACATGACTGTGCTTAAACTGACACACAATATTTTGTTAGCGCAACGCAATCTGACTTTCAAAATTCCCTACAAAAGAATGGCCCTGACTAACATTAAACTATACGTTTCACAAATCACTTACCTCACAAAAATCTTCGCTGCTCAAGCTACTGCAATACAGCGAGCGCCACTACTGCCAGCTAAATAAAAGATTCAAACTATGGAAGGCACTAACTACTGATAGGGATAGTTAGCAAATGAAAGATATTAATAGAGAACAAACAATGTATTTACCTTAATATCATCACAAGTCATAATATATATATCAGTTCATGACAAATTGCAAACCTCCGCCATCTCTCTCCCCACATCCACCACTGCTGGCGGCTCACCTCCAACTGCGCAACGCTACGCGCTGTTAACAGCCCAGCTGCCGCTGCCCAACACTACAATGGCGAGTATTACAACAATGCAAAGCAGCCACAGACTGCACACGGCACAGCCAGTGATTTTCATATTGAGCGTTACGTAATGTTGCCAATAAGAAAACATAAACAGCCTACTTACATAGAGAAAACATAAACAGCCTACTTACACTATCTACAAGGAAGCCTTTGATTCAGTCGCATATCTGCTCCGATACTCGATAAGCTCGTACTCTTTCACTAAATGGCAGTGCGGAATGGTGTAAAATGCCTTCCTGAAAAGGAACACGACATCAACCGGAGTGCCGTTGTCTACGGCGCTATGGACCTCATAGAGGGAACAGAGCGAGCTGATTTTCGGAAGATCTCTGTTTGCGGAATCCATGTTGATTTTTGTAGAGGAGATATTCGTTCTCCAAAAACGTCATAATATGACCTGTAGACAACTTCATTCTGTTGCAGGCACAGTCATGCGGTCTACCCATGTAATCTTCAACATTCTTCTGCCACACAACGTTTCAAAAGCTTCCATTCTCATCTTGTAGGAACTGCTTATCTTCAGGTTTGACTTTCGTTCAAGGCTAAACTCTAAACAGATACCTTTAGAACAGACTTCCTAACACTTAGTTTTATATTAGATTTTAAGAAATCCCTACTTCGGCCATCAGCGGTTATTTTGCTACCGAATGATAAATAGCGTGATATACTTTTGTAAAATACCTTTATGGACTGTTGGACAACTTTAGTGTCTCATTTCGTAATCTAAATGCTTCAGCATCGTGGCGTTAATAACTTAGAAATTTTCACCAGGATCGCAATTTCCGTTAAATAGTTGCAGAGAGACTACATACAAAGGGATTCGCCTGCGGATAAGATGCCTGTCATCTTGACTGCTAGTGATACGAGGCCGTTGGGATGCAGCACGGCGTTCCGTATTGCCCTCCTGAACCCACTGATTCCATATTCTGCTAACAGTCATTGGATCTCGACCAACGCGAGCAGCAGTGTCGCAATACGATAAACCGCAATCGCGATAGGCTACAATCCGAACTTTATCAAAGTCGGAAACGTGATGGTACGCATTTCTCCTCCTTACACGAGGCATCACAACAACGTTTCACCAGGCAACGCCAGTCAACTGCCGTTTGTGTATGAGAAATCGGTTGGAAACTTTCCTCATGTCAGCACGTTGTAGGTGTCGCCACCGGCGCCAATCTTGTGTGAATGCTCTGAAAAGCTAATCATTTGCACATCACAGCATCTTCTTCCTGTCGGTTAAATTTCACGTCTGTAGCACGTCATCTTAGTGGCGTAGCAATTTTAATGGACAGTAGTGTAGATGTACTTGGACCAAGGAAGCGAGAGGCATAGCTTCATTATGGGAGCAGTTACAAGCATATTTTTAGGGGGAGTGGTGGGGGATGGCGGGGGGGAGGGGGGGAGGGGGGAATAAAAGGCAAAGAAATGGTGAGAGGTGCTACTTGCCTCCTCGAGCGCCTCCCAGAGCTTGGCGTCGTCGAACTCCTGGAAGGGGTCGAGGTTGAACCTCATGGAGGCGGAGAAGAGCACGGGCTCCTGCGGGATGATGGAGATGTGGCGGCGCAGGTCGTGCAGCCCGATGGTCTGCGTGTCGATGTCGTCGAGCAGCACGGCGCCCTCGATCGGCGCCAGCCGGAACAGCGCCGAGATGAGCGACGACTTGCCGGCGCCCGTGCGCCCCACGATGCCCACCTGCCGGCACCAACAGCTCTGCGTGTATACCAACACTCGACGACAACGTGCCGTCACTACACGAACGATATCCATCCACGTCTCACAAATAATTATCTCGGGGTTGAAGCTCTTGTGCCCGTGTTTGCTTACAAAAAAAAAATATTTTAGTATGGGGTTTTCCTTGAATAAACACACTTTTTGTTTTTTCACTCAGACATGTTTCGCTGAAGTAACAGCATAATCAGTAGCTTTTTTACTTTCCTTCTATCAAATAACAGGAAAATTTGTGTTTACTATCTTTATTTACGTAATTTTCAGTTTTTAAGAAAGTATTCACAAATTTGAGAACCAAGACACGTTTCGCTGGAGTTACAGCATCAGCAGTAGGGTTCCTTTTTCCTTCTATTAAATAACAGACACATTTCTTATTACTACCTGTGCTTATATAATTTTGAGTTGTTAGGAAATTATTCACAAAGTCGAAAACAGTCAAGATCTGTTTATATTTACACTGTATTTTCTGGCTTTCTGTGTTTTGCGTGACAGTTGTTTTCCTTTCACGGTCTGTTAAGTGCAGCAATGGAAAACTTAATGTAGAAAGTTAATTATCTCTAAAATGTGTGTTAACATTATTTTAGTCAATGTGGAAGATTGTGTGAGAGTGTGTGTGTGTGTGTGTGTGTGTGTGTGTGTGTGTGTGTGTGTGTGTGTGTGCGCGAGTATATGTGTGCAACATGTTTCCATACTTTTCCTGGTTCTCTCATTATGTTCAATGTGAATAATTCCACTTTTTAAACTTTAATTGTCACTTTTTCAAAACTACGAAACGAAGTTGGCGGGCAGTCGAGCAACGGAACAATTGAATGTGTTCTGGGGGAGGGGGTAACAGGGCAGAGACTTTTAAATCTGTCTCTGAGTTTGTGTGTGTGTGTGTGTGTGTGTGTGTGTGTGTGTGTGTGTGTGTTCTTGTGTGTGTGTGTGGGGGGGGGGGGTGTTTGTGTGTGCGTGCGTGTGTGTGTCTGTGTCTTTATGGGTTAGTCGTCTCACAGTTTTTGAGGGCAGAGTTCTCTTACAGGGAGCTGTATATTCGTTTATCAGAAATTATAAACGAATACATATCTCTCTGCGACGAAACTCTGTGTCTGCCCTGAAAGAACTGTCAGACGACGCTAATACACACACACACACACACACACACACACACACACACACACACACACACACACAGAGAGAGAGAGAGAGAGAGAGAGAGAGAGAGAGAGAGAGAGAGAAGAGAGAGTCAGAAACATATGTGAAACAGGCAAAACTCACACCCCTAACAGTTTCAACTATTGAGTTGTCCGCCAGCCTGGTTTCGCTGTTTCGTAAACCGTGACAGTGGAAGTATAAAAAGTGCCTTTTTCCACATTGTACATAATGAGGAAATCAGAGAAAGTAAGTGAAACATGTTGCGCGTGCGAGCGCACACACACACACACACAGCCGCGTGCGCACTAGATCTTGCCCGCAACTTCAGTGAAACATGTCTGGGTAAAAATAGAAAGAATTGTGTTTACTCAAGGTGGGTTCAATCAGAAAACAAAGTCTTATAAAATTTGTCTCAAAACGCTGTACATGAACTTTTTACGGGCTGTATGAGACCAGCACGACTGACAGTTTCTCCAGACGAAGCCGATGGTGGAAATTGTCGAAAGCTTGAGATTTTACCCGAATTGAAGTGCGAGTAACGCGAGAATGCTTTATTCAAGAATATCGTCTAATACGAGCGACACTATTCGCATTCACTCGATATCGTGTTCAGCAGTGTAGCAGGCCGGCCACTCGCAGTGGACAGCGACTGCCGCTACTGAACGCCGGAGCTCACCTTGTGCGTGGGCGCTATGGAGAAGTTGACCGCCTTGAGGACGGGCGGGACGTCCGCGCCGTACCGCAGCGTCACGTCCTGGAAGACGACGGCGCCGGAGCTGGGCCAACCCTTGGGGGGCTTCTTGCCTGTAACACACCACGCCACACTACACCACGTCTCACCACTGAGCGTATTCCCAACCCAGGCAACACCTCAGGCTCACATTTCTTGTAATCTGGAAGCTTAGGCACTACTGCAATAGCGATTGTTCCATCAACTGTTTAAAAACAGCTCGTTAACGATCACTTATCAATTATAACATACTAGGTCTGTTAAAAAAATTCCGGAACCTTCGTAATTGGGTGCCAGTGGCATGATGGAGCGAAATGCGGTTGACACCCCTGCACATGCCGATGTCTAATGTGTAACTGTACAATTTTTATTAATATTGTGTTTATACTGGTTACTGGTGAGGATGAAAGTTAGTGCAAAAAGGGTGCAAATGGCTCTAAGCACTATGGGACTTAACATCTGAGGTCATCAGTCCCCTAGACTCAGAATTACTTAAACCTACCTAACCTAAGGACATCACACACATTCATGCCCGAGGCAGGATTCGAACCTGCGACCATAGAAGCAGCGCGGTTCCGGACTGAAGCGCCTAGAACCGTTCGGCCACAGCGGCCGGCAGGAAAGTTAGTTATTAGTATTTTATTAATGACCTCATTCGTAAGCAGCCATATCACAGCCACCACAGTCGCTCAAGAAAGTTATAATTAAGTTTTACTTGTTTAATCAGAATCGGACGATGACTATCCTCGTCCACAGTCTCGATGATTCGAAGCGATCTACAACCCTATGTAAATAAAATGTCTTGGTTTTCTTGTGTTGCGTAGTCAGTCGGGAAACCTCAGATCAAGCGGAAAGTTTGCTTTGATAGAGTTTAATTATCAGATGAAATAATGGAGCTCTTGCATCTAATAATTGCAGGTTCGTTTCCAATTCATCGGAAGTTCCCTTCTGATTACCAACGAAACAACACCTCCGTGCAAATTTCCAATTAGAGAATACATATATAATGAAATTCCTTACACACCTTTGATGTAAATGCTCAGTATATATTTTCTTGAGTAGCATACAATATATTTTCAATCTCTTTCTTCCAATAATCTTGAAAGGAAATCACAATTATTCAATGCGGCTATTTGGCACGCAGAAGATCCTAGAAGTCCTCTCAACACACCAGAGAGAACATTACAAAGAGTAATTATGCGCTCATGGACTAGTAATAGTACTGTCCTACTTTGCGCATCGATTCTGCGAGTATATAGATGGTCAAGTAGGAAACGTAATTCACTCATAGAATTGTGCAGGGATAATTAGTAGAATATAAAGAGATATTACCACTGCCGGATGTTGCATGTCGGCGCTGTATTGAGTAGACCGTTGTGTCGCACAATTTTCGGATTTCGAGATGGCAAAGTTAGAGGAGCAACGCGTCTGCATTAAACTTTGCGGGAAACTCAAGAAAACCTTTATACAGGCACACCATATAATGCAGGAAGCCTACGGTGTTGAGTGCTTAAGTCGTTCTCGACTGAGCCTCGTTCAGCACGCCCTTCAACGTCTACCGTTGACGCTCTTCTCGGGAACGTAAGCGAAACTGTGCACGACAATTGAAGGGTGACTGTCAGAGAGATTGCAAAAGAATGTAACATTTCAGTTCGGTCATCTCACGAAATCCTCACACAGCATCTTGAAATGCATCGTGTTGCCGCCAAGTTCGTCCCTCAGCTCATGAGTCAAGACCAGAAAGATCTTCGCCTAACAATCTGTGAAGAGCTTTCGGATCGCGCAAATGAGAACGAGATGTTCCTTAAGAGAATCATAACTAGTGATGAGACATGGGTCTACGGTTATGATGTTGGGACCAAAGCCCAATCTTCACAATGGACTGGAAAAGATTCTCCAAGACAAAAAAAGCTCGCCAGGCAGGTCAAATGTCGAAGCCATGCTGATAGGGTTCTTTGACTTTGAAGCATTATTTCATCATGAATTCGCGCCACAGGGACAAACTGTCAATCGATGGTAGTGTTGGGACGCGTTGCGACGCCCGTGAGAAAATGTGAGAAGAAAACTGTCTGAAATGTGCCGAGACAATTCATGGCTCTTGCATCACAATAACGCACCCGCACATTCATCCCTGTTGGTGCGTGACTGCTGCACAAAAAACGAAATCACTGTGCTGCCTCAACCTCCGTACTCTTCAGACCTGGCCCTTGCGGACATTTTTTTATTCCCAAAATTGAAAACTCCGTTGAAAGGACGAAGATTAGTGACGATAGACGAGATAAAAGAATATTCCCAAACGGTGCTTCGTGCGATCCAGCAAGAAGTGGAAGCCCCGCTGGGAGCGGTGTACCAATTGTGGAGGAGGGTATTTCGAAGGAGACCATGCACGATAAGTAAAAGGTAAGCCAAGAAAAATTTTGTGACAAAGTTACGGAAATTTTTGAACAGACCTCGTACATTATGAGGAAAGAAAGGAAATGGAGCGATAGAGACTGCATTCTCTGAATGGGCACGAACCGCACCTGCAACGACTGAAATCAAGGAAGAGTTTCCTTAATATATCGACGACACTTACAGCCACTTTTCAAAAAACTAGATTGCAACTACGGAGGACAAAGATCTATCTTCCACCTGGCTGGTAAAGAGTTTCAGAAACTGTACCTCCTGGCTATGATCAAAATTGACAAGTTGGAAGTCCCTGAACGGACTCAGACCTGGAGTTGACTGCCGAAGATTAATTTGGCAAAATGAGGCTACGCTGATCAAGTGTCGCCTCACTAATTTCCAAAATTGGTCAATTCTTTCTTTTCTGAAAGTGTAATATTGAGATTGAGGGAACACAAAAATCTTAATCTTTCATTTTACAGATAAGTGTAAAATGTATTTTACCCATGAAAAAGCTATATGTGTCATTATACTTCAGTGACATAATAATTGCTTCAATTTCTTTTTTATTTACGTTTCTATTATTTCATTTTGATCATTGTTCGTTGCATTTGTTCGGAGTGGACGTCCTATCACATCCATTCAAGTTCATCGTTGATCCATTCACTCAGTTTTTATATTACGGAGGGCACATAACTCTGTGACCGAACACGCTGAGCTAGCTTAGAAACTAACATCTGATTCGGTGCATTGTAAGTGCGTTTTGTAAGATATCTGTGTACCAAATGTAGTAAGAGAACTACTGATTACAATTCTTTTAAACATCTGGCGCGTCTTTTTGTAACTAACAGCAACTATCAAAACCGACGTTTCGACCATCTTTCTAGTGATCGTCTTCTGAGAGATTAAACCGTTTAGTCTATATGAAGAGGACCACTGCAAAGGTGATCGAAACGTCAGTTTTGATTGATACTTCTAGTTTAGAAATTATGTATTTTTATGCCCAACATGTCTTTATGCTAGTTAGCATTTATGGTGGAAGACAACGGGCACTTATAAGAGCATTAGTGTTTAATTTTTGCCACTATCAGGGAGAAGCGATCATTAAAATATAATTATTCTCTAATCTGTTTGATATCTTTATTTTTCCTATTTGAGTTATGTTACCCCAGATCGACCACTGCGGTGGCGAAGTACCCAGGCGAGAACTATGAGGCTTACCTGGTTCGGACTCGAGGGCGGGCTCCATGTCGAGCCTGGTGTACTCGAGCACGCGCTCCACGGACGTGGCCTGGCTTACGGACTCGTTCAGCTGCAGGATGCCGTACTGCAGCATGTCCGTCACGAACAGCGATTGTGTGATGGCCAGGCCCACGCTCGAACCCTTGGAACCTGCGCAGTACGCACCGTGTCAACAGCAGCCACCAAAATGACATGAAAATGACTCCGCTACCATAACAACATTACTTAATACACTGAAGATCCAAAGAAATTGGTACATCTGCTTAATATAGAGTAGGGCCTCCGCGAGCACGCAGAAGTGCCGCAACACGACGTGGATTGGACTCGAGTAGTGTCTGAAGTAGTGCTGAAGGGAAATGACACTATGAATCCTGCAGGACAGTCCATAAATCCGTCAGAGTACCAGGGGGTGGAGATCTCTTCTGAACAGCATGTTGCAGAGCAGCCCAGATAGGCTCAATAATGTTCACGTCTGCGGAGTTTCGTGGCCTGCGGAAGTGTTTAAACTCAGAAAAGTATTCCTGGAGCCAATCTGTAGGAATTCTGGACGTATGGAGTGTCGCGTTGTTCTGCTGGAATTGCCCCAGTCCGTCGGAATGCATAATGGACATGAATGGATGAAGGTGATCAGACAGGATTCTTACCTACGTGTCACCTGTCAGAGTAGTATCTAGGCGTATCATGGGTCCAATATCACTCCAACTGTACACGCCTCACACCATTACAAAGCCTCCACCAGCTTGAACAGGCCCCTGCTGACATGCAGGGTCCCTGGATTCATGTGGTTGCCTCCATACCTGTACAAGTCCATCCATTCGATTGAATTTGAAACGAGACTCATCCGACCAGCAACATGTTTACAGTCATCAACAGCTCAGTGTCTGTGTTGACAGGCCCAGACGAGGCGTAATGTTTTGTGTCGTGGAGTCATCAGGGATACACGAGTGGGCCTTAGGCTCAGGAAGCCCACATTGATTATGTTTAGTTGAATGGTTCGCACGCTGACACTTGTTGATGGCCCAGCATTGAAATTCGCAGCAATTTGCGGAAGGGTTGCTCTCCTGTCACACTGAACGATTCTCTTCAGTCGTCGTTGGTCCCATTCTTGCAGGATCGTTTCCGGCCGCAACGATGTCGGAGATTTGATGTTTTATCGGATTGCTGATATTCACTGTACACTCGTGAAATGATCGTACGGGAAAATCCCTACTTAATCGATAGCTCGGAGATGCTTCGTCCCATCGCTTGAGCGCCTAGCACCACGTTCAAACTCACTTAAATCTTGATAACCTGCCATTGTAGCAGCAGAAACCGATTTACAACTGCGCCAAACATTTGTTGTCTTATATATCTGCTGCCGATCGCAGCGCCGTATTCTGCCTGTCTACATATCGCTGTATTTGAGTACGCATGCCTATACCAGTTTCTTTGGCGCTTTAGTGTGTGTACTTAAAGTAAAAAGAAACATAAAAACGAACATCGATCATCGATACACAGTACTCGCTAGATTCCAACTTAAGAAAGTGAAATGTCTCCAGAAGGGCCAGTTTTGATTGATGCCTTTTTCTTAGCATTCACATTCACTTTATCAGCACCACGATAAAACATAGTAAAAAAGGTATAATTTTGCGGTGAAAGAACATGGAGTATGTAAATTTTGGTGAAATATTTTTATACAGCAAAGGCTGGTAGAGATAACAGTCTAACACACTAACTATCTCTCTCTCTCTCTCTCTCTCTCTCTCTCTCTCTCTCTCTCTCTCTCACACACACACACACACACACACACACACACACACACATTTATATATATACGTGATGTATCACCGCTTGACGTTTGTCACAAGCACTTTGGAACATCCTGCATATATACATTGAACTATGATGTAGGTGGCTTATCACCAATAAAGTCATGTCTTATCAACAAAGAAAAAAGAAACAGATTCAGAATATAGAAGGGAAACATCACGCTAAGAATCGCACGAAATGAATATTGGTTAATGTGTATGGCAACATATCTCCAACGCGCCACGTATAGGCCCAGGCACAAGCAGTACTATCGACGAATACAGATACTAGCAAAAATGCTACCCATGAACTCACATGAAAACGATCAAGAATCTGAGTAACTATATTACTTGCTGTGGAGTAAATATATAACTATAAACACTAAGAGACGGATAATTCAAAATTGTAACAACTATATGCGATATTTTGAAGTAACAATAATGAATCGAATAATAAACCAAGAAACAAGAGCGACTGGAGATTCTAATTAATGCTGCAGAGACAACGGAAATAAAACAGATCACATGGTTTGTGAACTTTAAGATCATGTCTATGGAACTGACGGCCCAAGAGGATGACTAAACCGACACCTCTAGAAGGAAATAAATGAGGATGAGGTGGACGGAACTGGCGTAGGGAAGTTCAGGAAGCTATCGAAGCCCGAGGACTTCTACCGGGTGATTGGGAAGACTGACAAGACTGGCCACTGAGATGCGGGGGACGGCAACAGCTGCAGCAAACACACAGAAGCATCATCAGACCCCAAATGAAAGAACACGGTTTGAAATTTTAACCTAGAAATTTGACTGCGTACACTTTCTAACTTGGCCTATGTATTGGTCGTGTATCAGCCGCATTTGTGCATTTTGCCACCTCTTTAGTCGAACCTTGGTGTGTGTGATTACTTCTAGTGGTTTTTTGTTAAAAACAGATGTTATACTCCCCCCGTCCACTCCCTTCCTCCTACCACGTACTGTGAAGTTACCAAGATTGAGTAAGCACGTAACTATATTAAGTGACGTCACTGTACCAGATATACTTGTCATGGTTTGGAGAGATTAACTTCCAATGTGGTGCAAGTCGCATAGAGGGCGCCTTACCTCAGGAAAGATACTCGTAGTTATTTACGTTGAAGCTCTGCAAAAATAGTGTCAACCAGAAATAGAGGCCTGAATGTTTCCAAACTTGGAGGCTGCATAGACCAGCGCATCAGAAATACACTGATGAGCCAAAACTTTATACATCCCTTCTCAATGCGAGACTTCTGACGTTGCGTACATGTGGCGTAGTACGGGAAGTACACAGGGTGCTCAGAAAGAGTGTAGGAAGTTTTTAAGGTTGTTGCAGGGGAGGTTAATCTTTATGAAAACGGTGTTTATGCTTACTACATGAATAAAAGGGTTTCAAAAATTTATTAATTGTTGTTAAGTTATTGTTATATACTACATCAAGAACAGATATTCAGTTTCAGAATGAATCGTCTTACACTGAACCAAATTATAGGTATTTGATTCACACGGCAGACAAATTGTCGTGGTCAGAAAGTTACGCAAAATTTGCTGAATTTTACCTCTAACCTAGAAAACATTTAAGAGATGACGTCATGAAAGATGTTTACTTTTTTCACACATATGAAAATTAGTAATGATTTAAAAAAGTGCAAGGTCAATTTTCTCATTTTTCGTGCGATTTGAAATGAAATAGCCCTGATGCAGACTTAAGTGTTTCGGAGCACACCGTCCAGCGTACATCGGTGAACATGGGCTCTGTACATGACGATTCCTACGTGATCCCATGTTAACCCAACGATCGTCAGTTACGTGAGCAGTGGACGCGGGGTTATAAGAGTGGACTGTGGATCAGTAGAACCGTGTCGCCTGGACGGATGAACCACGTTTCTAACTCGATGATCGAATCCAGATACGCGATCATAAGGACGAGCAGCTGCTCTATACTTGCACCACGTCACGGAGGCAGACCACAGGAACAGTACTGCTCTGAGGGGGACACTAACCTAGGCTTCTATGTACCCTCTGGTAGCAATCGAAGGCATCGTGACAGTTGTGGACTACATGAACTTTATTGTGGACCATCTGCGTCTCCTCAGGCCTGATGTCTTCGTTGACAGTGACGCCATGTTCCAGCGCACAACTGTCCATGTCAATAGGGCAGAATCATTATATACCGACTTGAGAAGCATGACAGTGGACTTGCGTTAAAGCCTTGGGCACCAAATTCTCCTGATGGCGGAACACCACTAGCCGATGATTTATGGGAGTTGCGTGACCTGTGCGTAAAGACCTAGTGCCATAAACCGCCAGAAACCTATCAAGCACGTGTCGAACCCATGCCACACTATGCCACTCTGAACCCCTGCCATATTGTGTAGCAAAGGCGGACCAACAAGCTGTTGGACAATTGTTCGTAAAGTTTGTCTCATTAGTGTAAGTGAGTGAGACTTGTGGGAACGGAGTACAGTAGATCAAGTAACTTTAAAGATCAGTGTTACACCAACCTCACTCAATGACGACCTGTAGAACGAAGTGGAAACGCACTGGCGCGTCACATGGACGGAACACACAACTGTTTGCATATCTCCTGCGTCATGTACCTGCACGTGCGCACAACCTCTCTGGACACAACATTTGCACTCCTAGCTGTCTAACTGCGTTATCCCAAAGCGGAATATGCAAATTTCAACCCGTTTGTTTGTTACGACCTTTCGTACCACTCCTTATAATAAAATGATTGGCTAAAAGCCACTGGAAGAGTTGTGTGTTTTGGAGATGTGCCGTGTATGACGCCCGAATAACAGTCAGTGCGAGTGCAGACACGGTACCTGACCATCTTGTTGTAGGAAGGTGTGTAGTGAAAATGACAGGATGTCGCGAGTTAACAACTTCTGACGTGGAATGACAATCGGTGCAAGATGCGTGGGTTATAACGTATCGGAAATTACACAACAGTTTGGGTTTCCGTAATCTACAGTGCCCAGGGTAGTGTGCAACATGGCAGATAAAATGTTTCCACATACGTAAACTGCCTCACAGGGCGACCGCAAGCGTTTGACGAAAGGACGTGACGTCACCTCCGCAGAGTCATACGTGGCGATCGGCAGCTACTGTGAATCACATCGCCGCCAATTTGAGTGCGAGGTGGCATCAGAAACCCGTTAGCATCAAAACTGTACGCAGACAAATGCAGCTCACAGGCTTCAGAAGCTTACGACTGACATAGTATCCAATGCTCTCCCATGCCATGACGTTTGACCGCTCAGTGTATAAAAAGCTAGAGACAATATCTCCAGACTGAGCTAGTAGACAAAAGCCAAGAACCAAGTACGTGGATTCCCGAGAAGACAATGGACGGAACATGTAACCGCCGAGGGTGTATGTCATAAGCGATTCTGAAGGGCGATATATGAGAACCAAGCAACGAGTGAACACTTTGCAGGTGGATGCTACTACTGTCAGTGTCCAGCGCAACATGCGCTCTGTGCATTCATTACCGTCTCTGTGTTTCCACATATAGCATGTAACTGTTCCCATTTGTACTGAGAATGCAGGACACGCGTGGGCGTATTTGTACTCTGCCGCAAAAAAGCAGAGGACGGAGATTCTGTCATTCTACATCCATGTGATATTTGTTGAAGATGTCCTTGTCCCTGTTCAAAAGTAGGGCTCAGGTCGCGAATCCATTGTTGTGAGGCTGTGAAATATAGGTAAGTTGTCTAAGGCTCTTTAGGCTATAAAAATAAGTGTCCATAGTCAACAGAGATGCCAATGGCTTGTTGTTCATTTATAACTTCGGAGCACATAAAGCCACAAACTACTAACAAGATGAAAATCTAAGTTTTAATCTGTCCGGAAGTTCTATATCAGCACACAGTCTGCTTCAAAATGAAAAATTCATTGTGCTAACAAAATATTTCGCAAACGTATGCCTACAAAGTCTTGCATAACACGCGTTAAATGCATTACACAAAACATAGACGCAGAACAATTTACGCGTTTAGTACTCTGTTCTTCTGTGCATTACTCGCAGAGTCGCTATTTCTGAGGTCATCATATACGGCACGCAGCTCAGATCTTAATCGCGCGGCCCCTACTACGAACTGTACCGTACGGCCCCTAGTATAGTTTTTATTTGTTACAATATGTTATTGTTGCCTTCAGTGTGTGTGTGAAATCCTATGTGACTTAACTGCTAAGGTCATCAGGCCCTAAGACCACACACTACTTAACCTAAATTATCCTAAGGACAAACACATACACCCATGCCCGAGGGAGGACTCGAACCCCAAACGGGATCAGCCGCACAGTCCATGACTGCAGCGCCTGAGACCGCTCGGCTAATCCCGCGCGGCTGTTGTCTTCAGTCCAGAAACTGGTTGATGCAGCTCTCCATGTTTCTCTATACAGTGCAAGCCTCCCTGCAGCCTACATCCTTCTGAATCTGCTTAGTGTATTCATCTGTTGGTCTCCCTCTACGATTTTTACCCTCCAGTACTAAACTGGTGATCCCTTATTGCCTCAGAGCGTGTCTGGCCGGCCCTTGTGGCCGAGCGGTTCTAGGCGCTTCAGCCTGGAACCGCGCGACCGTTACGGTCGCAGGTTCAAATCCTGCCTCGGGCATGGATGTGTGTTACGTCCTTAGGTTAGTTAGGTTTAAGTAGTTCTAAGTCTAGGAGACTGATGACCTCAGATGTTAAGTCCCATAGTGCTCAGAGCCATTTGAACCATTTTAGAGCGTGTCCTATCAACCGATTCATTCTACTAGGCAAGTTGTGCCACAAATTCCTCTTCTCCCAAGTTCTGTTCAGTACCTCCTCATTATTTACTTGATGTACTGATCTAATCTTCAGCATTCAGAGAACCGTCTCGTGGCGATAACATATTAGACCTTCTGGTGACAAACAGACCCGAACTATTTGAAACAGTTAACGCAGAAATGGGAATCAGCGATCATAAAGCGGTTACTACATCGATGATTTCAGCCGTAAATAGAAATATTAAAAAAGGTAGGAAGATTTTTCTGTTTAGCGAAAGTGACAAAAAGCAGATTACAGAGTACCTGACGGCTCAACACGAAAGTTTTGTCTCAAGTACAGATAGTGTTGAGGATCAGTGGACAAAGTTCAAAACCATCGTACAATATGCGTCAGTTGAGTATGTGCCAAGCAAGATCGTAAGAGATGGAAAAGAGCCACCGTGGTACAACAACCGAGTTAGAAAACTGCTGCGGAAGCAAAGGGAACTTCACAGCAAACATAAACATAGCCGAAGCCTTGCAGACAAACAAAAATTAAACGAAGCGAAATGTAGTGTGAGGAGGGCTATGCGAGAGGCGTTCAATGAATTCGAAAGTAAAGTTCTATGTACTGACTTGGCAGAAAATCCTAAGAAATTTTGGTCTTATGTCAAAGCGGTAGGTGGATCAAAACAAAATGTCCAGACATTTTGTGACCAAAGTGGTACTGAAACAGAGGATGACAGACTAAAGGCCGAAATACTAAATGTCTTTTTCCAAAGCTGTTTCACAGAGGAAGACTGCACTGTAGTTCCTTCTCTAGGTTGTCGCACAGATGACAAAATGGTATATATCGAAATAGACGACAAAGGGATAGAGAAACAATTAAAATCGCTCAAAAGAGGAAAGGCCGCTGGACCTGATGGGATACCAGTTCGATTTTACACAGAGTACGCGAAGGAACTTGCCCCCCTTCTTGCAGCGGTGTACCGTAGGTCTGTAGAAGAGCGTAGCGTTCCAAAGGATTGGAAAAGGGCACAGGTCATCCCCGTTTTCAAGAAGGGACGTCGAACAGACGTGCAGAACTATAGACCTATATCTCTAACATCGATCAATTGTAGAATTTTGGAACACGTATTATGTTCGAGTACAATGACTTTTCTGGAGACTAGAAATCTACTCTGTAGGAATCAGCATGGGTTTCGAAAAGGACGGTCATGTGAAACCCAGCTCGCGCTATTCGTCCACGAGACTCAGAGGGCCATAGACACGCGTTCACAGGTAGATGCCGTGTTTCTTGACTTCCGCAAGGCGTTCGATACAGTTTCCCACAGTCGTTTAATGAACAAAGTAAGAGCATATGGACTATCAGACCAATTGTGTGATTGGATTGAAGAGTTCCTAGATAACAGAACGCAGCATGTCATTCTCAATGGAGAGAAGTCTTCCGAAGTAAGAGTGATTTCAGGTGTGCCGTAGGGGAGTGTCGTAGGACCGTTGCTATTCACAATATACATAAATGACCTTGTGGATGACATCGGAAGTTCACTGAGGCTTTTTGCGGATGATTCTGTGGTATATCGAGAGGTTGTAACAATGGAAAATTGTACTGAAATGCAGGAGGATCTGCAACGAATTGACGCATGGTGCAGGGAATGGCAATTGAATCTCAATGTAGACAAGTGTAATGTGCTGCGAATACATAGAAAGATAGAGCCCTTATCATTAAGCTACAATATAGCAGGTCAGCAACTGGAAGCAGTTACTTCCATAAATTATCTGGGAGTACGCATTAGGAATGATTTAAAATGGAATGATCATATAAAGTTGATCATTGGTAAAGCAGATGCCAGACTGAGATTCATTGGAAGAATCCTAAGGAAACGCAATCCGAAAACAAAGGAAGTAGGTTACAGTACACGTGTTCGCCCACTGCTTGAATACTGCTCAGCAGTGTGGGATCCGTACCAGATGGGGTTGATAGAAGAGACAGAGAAGATCCAACGGAGAGCAGCGCGCTTCGTTACAGGATCATTTAGTAATCGCGAAAGCGTTGCGGAGATGATAGATAAACTCCAGTGGAAGGCTCTGCAGGAGAGACGCTCAGTAGCTCGGTACGGGCTTTTTCTGAAATTTCGAGAACATACCTTCACCGAGGAGTCAAGCAGTATATTGCTCCCTCCTACGTATATCTCGCGAAGAGACCAGGAGGATAAAATCAGAGAGATTAGAGCCCACACAGAAGCATACTGACAATCCTTCTTTCCACGAACAATACGAGACTGGAATAAAAGGGAGAACCGATAGAGGTACTCAAGGTACCCTCCGCCACACACCGTCAGGTGGCTTGCGGACTATGGATGTAAATGTAGATAGATTCTTCTGTAGCACCACGTTTCGAAAGCTTCTATTCTCTTCTTGTCTGAACTATCGTGCATGTTTCACTTCCATACATGACTACACTCCATACAAATACTTTCAGGAAGGACTTCCGGACACTTAAATCTATACTAGAGATTAACAAATTTCTCTTCTTCAGGAGAGCTTTCCTTGCCATAGCCAGTCTACATTTTATGTCCTCCCTACCTCGACTATCGTCAGTTATTTTGCTTCTCAGATAGCAAAACTCGTTTTCTACTTTAAGTGTGTCATTTCCTAATTTAATTCACTCAGTATCATCTGATTTAATTCGACTGCATTCCGTTATCCTCGTATGGCTTTTGTTGACGTTCATCATATCCTCCTTTCAAGAGGCCGGCCGGTGTGGCCGTGCGGTTCTAGGCGCTTCAATTTGGAACCGCGTGACCGCTACGGTCGCAGGTTCGAATCCTGCCTCGGGCATGGATGTGTGTGATGTCCTTAGGTTAGTTAGGTTTAAGTAGTTCTAAGTTCTAGGGGACTGATGATCACAGATGTTAAGTCCCATAGCGCTCATAGCCATTTGAACCATATGAACCTCCTTTCAAGACACTGCCCATTCCGTTCAACTGCTGTTCCAGACCCTTTGCCGTCTCTGACAGGATTACAATGTAGTCGGCAAATTTCAAAGTTTTTATTTCTTCTCCATGGATTTCAATTCCTACTCCAATATAATGTGACAAAATGTCTGCTTTAAAAAATTAAGCTATCGCTCCACAGACGATGAATGGGAAAGAGTAGACAACGAAGCACACAATAAGCAGTCGCGTGAGGGAAAGTAGGTCGTGATAAGCAGTACTACGGTAGTTCGTGTTCCTCGTGCAGGCCGCTCCTCCCACCACGAGGCAAGCTCTCAACGTAACCGAGATAAAACAATGGACGACACGAAACGGTGCAGCATGAGTCACGGATTTGTAGGTAGAGCACGCCTCGGCTACAGATGCTGTCCTTGAGGCAAGCCCTGATAAGTTTCTTCCTTGTGGCGACTGTGTTTTCGCATCGTCTGTAACCAGTGAAGGTGATAAGAAATATACACAAGTAGGTCGTATACACCATCAGCGATTCGTTATCTGCTATAATTCCGTTGATGGGCACACAGTACCGTGCGCTTGCTTATACCTCTAAATCTATTTTTTACTGTTTTTTTGCTTATTTGTTTCATATGAAACACGTTACGAGTCAGAAGCTGGGTCAGTATAAAAGGTGAAACGTCATGGTAACTATATACACTAAAGAGACAAATAAACTGGTACATTTGCCTCAATCGTGTAGGGGCGAAGGGAACTGACACGATGAATTCTGCTGGGCTGTCCATAAATCCGTAACAGTACGAGGGGGTGGAGATCTCTTCTAAACAGCACGTTGCAAGGCATTCCAGTTATGCTCAATAAATTCCATGTCTGGGGATTTTGGTGGCCAGCGGAAGTGTTTAACCCCAGAAGAGTGTTCATGGAGCCACTCTGTAGCAATTCTGGACGTGGGGCGTGTCGCATTATCCTGCGAGAATTGGCCAAGTCCGTCGAAATGGACAATGGGCATGAATGGATGAATGTGATTAGACTATATGCTTACGTACGTGTCACCCGTCCGAGTCGTATCTAGACACATCATGGGTCCCATATCACTCCAACTTCACCCGTTCACGTCCATCAGCTCGATACAATTGGAACAATTCGGCTCCGATAAGCCCACATCGATGATGTTTCGTTGAATAGTTCGCACGCTGATAATTATTGATGGCCCAGCACTGAAATCTGCAGCAATTTGCGGAAGGGTTGCGCTTCTGTCGCGTTGAACGATTCTCTTCACTCATCACTGGTCCCGTTCTTGCAGGATATTTTTCCGGCCGCAGCGATGTCGAAGATTTGATGTTTTACCGGATTCCTGATATTAACGGTACACTCGTGATATTGTTGCAAGGGTATTTCCTCACTTAGACGCTTGCTCATAGATGCTGTGTCCCATCGCTCGAGGGCCGACTATAACACCACGTTCAAACTCACATAAATCTTGATAGCCTGCCACTGTAGCAGCAGTAACTGATCTAACAACTACGTCAGATACTTGTTTTCTCATATAGGCGTTGCCGATCACAGCGACGTATTCTGCATGTTTACATTGCTCTGTATTTGAATACGCTTGTCTTTACCAGTTTTGTTGGCGCTTCAGTGTATATTTTGTACTTATGTGCGATAATAATACTCGCTGAGAAGCTTAAAATACACTGGTGGCCGTTAACATTGCAACATCATGAAGACGGCGTACAACATATGCCGACGTGGCATGAAGCGTACTACACACTTTCGTGTACAACGTGGGCCTGAGAAGTTCAGCAGCTGCTCTCAAAAAGTGAAGGAAACAAGAGATTCAGACCGTTCACCCTTACTGACCTTCAAAGTGAGCATCATTAACTACAACACACTTGTGACATCGGTTGTTAAGCTGCTGAAGTTTGTCAGCAAACGTTTCGTGTGGAGTCGCTCGAAGGACCGTGGTCACGCGTTGCTGGATATTCACTTCATTACAAGATATGAGGCCTGGTGACCTAGCGGATCAGTGAGATAGTGTTCATAGTCCTCCTCGCCTCCCAGAAAAGTCCAAGTTTAACCCTTCCAATACCAAGGGGAGTACTTTATGCCCACCTTTTGAAAATACTGTAATCTAGTAGGGGAATTTTTAAAAAAATATATAAAAAAATGTTCTTAATAAGGTCTTCTACCAGATTCCGTAAATGTTTTTAATTTTTCAGTTAAATTTAACGAAAAAATTCAAGTCTTAGAAGTACATGTGACTGTTCACAATGAATGTCATATTTTACTATTTCAGATTCAGGGTCCTAGCTACACATCTGTACCTTTTTAAACAGTGTTTTGTTAATACAAGACAATAATAGTTAACAAATTTTGTGTTTCGTGAAGTACACTCCCCCCCCCCCCCCTTCCCCCGTTGGTAATCACGTTATTGAAAATGAATTGATTTCAATGGTTAAGACGATGTTTATCGTCTTTTTCGACAGCAAGGGCTTGACCCATCAGAGCTTCTAGCAGAGGGAGGCGGAGAAGATGAACATGCCATTGACTGTCACTTGCTCATGGGATTGTATTGCTAGTACCAGGTATCATGTCGTGTAAGGATGCGAATATCCAGGAACACATTAACACGGCGCTTCGAGCGGTTCCACAAGAAGCGTTTGCTAACAATTTCAAAAATGATTCAAATGGCTCTGAGCACTATGGGACTTAACATAGGAGGCCATCAGTCCCCTAGAACTTAGAATTATTTAAACCTAACTAACCTAAGAACATCACACATATCCATGCCCGAGGCAGGATTCGAACCTGCGACCGTAGCGGTCGCGCGGTTCCTGAGTGCAGCGCCTAGAACCGCTCGGTCACACCGGCCGGCCTAACAATTTCCAGCCGCTTTACAACAGATATCAGTTGTGTGATGTAGCTAATGATGACTACTTTGATGGCCAGTAACGGTAATTTCGTGTGTAGCTCTTGTTTCCTTTTTTTCCGAGACAATTCACCGAACTTTTCAGACGCCCCTTGTATACAGGGTGTTACAAAAAGGTACGGCCAAACTTTCAGGAAACATTCCTCACACACAAAGAAAGAAAATATGTTATGTGGACATGTGTCCGGAAACGCTTACTTTCCATGTTAGAGCTCATTTTATTACTTCTCTTCAAATCACATTAATCATGGAATGGAAACACACAGCAACAGAACGTACCAGCGTGATCTCAAACACTTTGTTACAGAAAATGTTCAAAATGTCATACGTTAGCGAGGATACAGGCATCCACCCTCCGTCGCATGGAATCCCTGATGCGCTGATGGAGCCCTGGAGAATGGCGTATTGTATCACAGCCGTCCACAATACGAGCACGAAGAGTCTCTACATTTGGTACCGGGGTTGCGTAGACACGAGCTTTCAAATGCCCCCATAAATGAAAGTCAAGAGGGTTGAGGTCAGGAGAGCGTGGAGGCCATGGGATTGGTCCGCCTCTACCAATCCATCGGTCACCGAATCTGTTGTTGAGAAGCGTACAAACACTTCGACTGAAATGTGCAGGAGCTCCATCGTGCATGAAACACGTGTCGTACTTGTAAAGGCACATGTTCTAGCAGCACAAGTGGAGTATCCCGTATGAAATCATGATAACGTGCTCCATTGAGCGTAGGTGGAAGAACATGTTGCCCAATCAAGACATCACCAACAATGTCTGCCCAAACGTTCACAGAAAATCTGTGTTAATGACGTGATTGCACAATTGCGTGCGGATTCTTGTCAGCCCACACATGTTGATTGTGAAAATTTACTATCTGATCACGTTGGAGAACATACTGACGAAACTAAAATGAGCTCTAACATGGAAATTAAGCGTTTCCGTACGCATGTCCACATAACATCTTTTCTTTATTTGTGTGTGAGGAATGTTTCCTGAAAGTTTGGCCGTACCTTTTTGTAACACCCTGTATACAAACGAAAAACATTTCAGTGCAGCCACATATAGGAGGGAGCAGTATCGCCATCTACGACCAGTATGTAAGGTAACATTACGCAATGGGTTTCTCAATCGGAAATCGCATTTGAATGCAAGCGTTACAATTAAGCGTGTTAAGGCCAGTGGTTTTGGCCGCTTCAAGATCTCTGTGACATTATCTTTCAACCGCATGTTGCCCGTGCTGGCCTAGGTTAACTCGATACAGAAAGTGTTTGACTGTTGACCTGACCAGCAGGTTTTCCGGAACTCTCAGCCATAGAAAACACCTGATCATGGGTTGGCACTCCCCAGCCACTACCATGGAAAGAGGCACGCGACTCTGTCGTCCAAGTTCGACTCGCTGACCAGCTGGCTTAGAACCGTTGTTACTACCAGGCGTGGCAGCTCTGTGCACTAAATTTCGCACCCTGTTTATGTTGGAACAGTGTTTACCTTTATTCGAACAAAACCGCTCGTTACAAGTTAGATACAGGCTGAGAATTCTGCACACAACTCTTTATGGAGTATTCCGTCGGCACTCCGAGGAGTATAGACATATTAAAATCTGAAATACAAAATATTAATATTCCACAATACTTGTTTTATACCTCGTCGTGAACCGTCTTTCGGCTTTCTAGGCCATCATCGATCAACTTGAGACTGAACAGACAGTCCATACAATATCAGAGACAGCTTCTATTTCTACAAGTATAGTTATTTTCAAGGATATATGACCATTTTACGACTATGTACATAAAAAGCATACATTGCAATGCTTCAATTTTTCATGCGTACAAACATGAAATATTTTTTAATAATGTATGAAATGGTTTTAACTCTAAATATATGAGATTAAGTCCTTAAACCCACTGACTAACTGACGGAAAAAATTTTTACTGGCCAAGTTATGCCCATATTGGTTACGCTCTCTCAGCTGTACACTGATAAACTGACACACTGAAATAGAAAAAAAAGGCATCAACAAATAAACGTTATATTACAAGTTATAAGATTCAAAGTATATAAGGGCATAATGAAACAGACGCAAATAAGATGTGAACATTAAATCTTACATTACATTCGATGATTAAAAGTATATGGCCATACCTTCTTTGTGTCTATTTCCACGTGCTTATCAACATATTTATGTACGGCTACACCTTAATCAATACATGTATAAATTGTTCAGTACAACCTTCTTATGTCAGTCAATGGATTTAGGAATTTACATTCATATCTTTAAAGTTTAAAACATTCAGTATATCCGTAAAGAATATTTATTGTTTTGTAACCATATAAAAGTGATGCATTGCTATCTGTCCCCTGCTTGTGCCTAACTCTTCAACACCCAGACTCACAGCGAATGAGTTCGCCTTTTCTTGAAGCCTAGAACTTTTGGCACAACATTTTTGCCCTCTACACTAGGTCATTTCTGTAGGCATTCTCGAAGGCGCGGAAATTCACCTCACAGGTCCGTTTCCTCGCTCGTTATGATACGTTTTCAGCAGTCTTATCTTTCTGCTACAGAATTGACGACGGGGAGGATGATAGAATTCTCAAACTTTTCGCTACATCCTTCTTTTATCACTCCTCATTCCACGCACTCAATAACCTGCTTCTTTTCTGCGTACGTCAAACAGCCGTCATTTTTACAACTGATTTATGTGCTATAGTAAGTAATCCGTTGTGCAGAAAACAAAGAATCACAACCAAGAGTTGAATGACGAAATAGTTACCTGAACAATTGACAAAACAATTCGAATTACCGAATGATAGACAGGCACTGACTTCCAGTTGTGTTTGAGGGGCGATCTCCAATGACAATCGCTTCGATTCATCGAGTATACCAAAACATATTTATCGAAGATACTTTAAGGAACTTAAAAGCATGATGGATTTAACAGAAATTCGATTTATCGTGGCTCGAATTAGCAAGAGTCGACTGTACTTACATTAAATTCCTTACAGTTATCAGGTGTACTTCTAATAAAAGTGGTCCTAGCCACAAGCTATGTACAGCAAAAGAGGCCGAAGAGTCCCATTCCGTAAGCAGTGGCTGTCGTCGATGGGTTGCTTTTAGAAAAGTCTGTTTCTAGTTTCGCAGTGGTGGGAGAAGGATTCAGTGTGGCCTCATAAAGCAACTTGAACAATAAACAGCTGCCGGAGTAAGGAAACAGTGGCGCTGTGCTAATTCTTGCACCAACCGCTTCTACTATTCGGTCACTGCTACTGTCGGGAGCTTTTGCATCCCCACTCTCACACTTCTCTCTACCAACTATGTTAGTGAAGGCGCCCCTATACAATTTCTTAGCTTTTCTTCTTACAGAGAACGAGATATAAAATGAAGTCCTTCTCTGAAGAAGATTACTTTGACACTGGTATATAGTGAGGTGACAAAAGCTATAGGATGGCGATATGCACGTATTCACATGGCGGTAGTAGTGCTTAAACAAGATATAAAAAGTAGGGAAGCGGTTGCGTTTGCGGAGCTGTCATTTGTACTGAAGTGATTCACGTGAAAAGTTTCCGACCTGATTATGGCCGCAAGACGGGAATTAAGTGACTTTGAAAGCGGAGTGGCAGCTCGACCTAGACGTGTGGGACACCGCATTTCGGAAATCGTTTGGGAATACAGCATTCTGACATCCACAGTGTCAAGAGTGTGTCGACAATACCAAACTGCAGGCACTACCTCTCAGCTCTGACAAGGCAGTGGTCGACAGCCTTCGCTTAACGATCGAGAGAAGTGGCGTTTGCGTCGAGTTGTCGGTGCTAACAGACAAACAACCCCGCGTGAAGTGGCCACAGAAATCAATGTGGGATGTACAACGAACGTATCCATTAGGACACTGTGGCGAAATTTGGCTTTAATGGGTTATGGCAACAGACGACTAATGCGAGTGCCTTTGGTATTAGGTTGGTCCCTAGACGGCCGGAAAACCGTGGCTTAGTCAGATGAGTTCAAATGGCTCTGAGCACTATGAGATCATTCCCCTAGAACTTAGAACTACCTTAACCTAACTAACCTAAGGACAGCACACACATCCATGCCCGAGGCAGGATTCGAGCTTGCGACCTGCGCCTAGAACCGCTCGGCCACAGCGGCCGGCGGTCAGATGAGTCCCGATTTCAGTTGATAAGAGCTGGTGCAAGTCGCTGGTTGCTCTATAATGATGTGGGCTGTGTTTACATGGAATCGACTGGCTCCTCCGGTCCAGCTGAACCTGTCATTGACTAGAAATGGTTATGTTCGGCTGTTGGAGACCATTCGCAGCCATTCACGGACTTCATGTTCCTAAACATCAATTTGAATGAAAATGCGCAAAGTCACCGGGCCGCATTTGTTCGCGGTTGGTTTGAAGAACATTCTGGACAGTTCGAGCGAATGATCTGGCCACTCAGATCGCCCGACATTCCAGAGGTCAGTTCGTGCTCAAACTCCTGTACCGGCAACACTTACGCAATTATGGGCCGCTATAGAGGCAGCTTGGCTCAGTTTTTCTGCAAGGTACTTCCAACGACCAGTTTTTGCCATCTCAAGTTGCTGCAGTACGCCGGGAAAAAGGAAGTCAGACGCGATATTAGGGTGTATTCCATGACTTTCGTCACCTCAGCTATATAGCAACGACAGCAAAATTTGTGATGGTGATTCGATGATCCTCTCAACAACCACTCTCTAATGTAACCAGATGTCTTTAATTCTTATTTTAGTGCCTGCGAATCTCTATGCTACGTGACGGTTATGCACTATATTAAGTGTAGTACAAAGAATTGTCAGTAATTTATTGTAAATGTGCTGATGAAATAGAACATTTCCTTGCTTCACTTGCAGTCACAGTCGTTATGTGATCAGGACTAAAGTCCTCTCTGGCTTAAGGCTCCTGATTAAACGCATTTATTATTTTCTATTGCTCTCAGCCAACTTTAACGACTTTGATTGGCGATCAATACACCCGTTCATCGTCTAATTACCTACTCTTCGATTGTCAGCTGCTGACCAAGAGTGCAGAATGCGGGCGACTACCGCCCTTCCAAACTGGTATAGTCTCATGCGACTACAAAGTTCCCGAATCCTTACCTGACAAAAAAATTATTCCGAAAGTCGACAGGTAAATATTTCAGTCAAACATAGATTAATGCTGTACATTTACAGTCTGTAGTACGCAAATATTTCACGCCTGAATGAAAGAGTACTTTTGCTTCAAGCTGTCAGCTGAAGTAGTAATGTTACAGTAATTGAGATCAATTGTGTTGAAAATATCAGTAAGAAGTGTTACTACGTCTCAGCTGTATATCTGATAACTCTGTGATCGCCCTATTAATTTATGTATGGCAGTGGTATTTAGCTGTCAAGAGTCATGGTGAGTTAGCCTATATCCAACGCACCTTAACTCTTCATTTAACTGATAGTTTTCTGATGTCAGGCACCAACGTATCCATACCATCTATGTGCGAGGTATTTTAGTGTACGACATTGTTCTAACTTTTAAACTTTGATTCGACTATGATGAATTATTTGACAGTTACTGTATATTGCACATTAGGCTGAGTGTGCTGTTTCTCTTATTTGAATAGGCGTCTCAAAAGGAACTCTTTACCATCTCACGTCAAAGAGCCTCCAGAATGCCTGTTCTATTCTGGATACACGCTTTTGCAATGCGACTAACTGCTAAATGACTGACATCTGGTCCCTGGTGGACACTGCAGACTGTTACTCAAGTGGTTATGACGAAGGTGGGGGGGGGGGGGGGGGCGAATAACGGCCAGTGGGCAACAACTTCATGCAGCATCGGTTGTGAACAGCGCAGAGGGATGGAACGCCCCACCGCGTGAACTGCTTACCAATGTTGTGGCCAGTATGGGAGCGGTTGCAGCGCATGCTTTGCCGTTCGTAGTGATCAGACACCCTATTAAGAGCCATATCCTCCCTTTTGTTATATCTAGGGAACCACCATAATTTGCGATGACCAGTGTAATTATTGTCTTTCAATTATAATAGTGTCATTTCGGTTCGTCCCTAGATTTATTTCATTCATTTGCCGTCTGTACAACACTGTGCCATTTCTTTCTATGCGTGGTCCACGTTTCATCGAGCAGTAGTATTTGACAATGACACATCACTCCGAAGTTACTTTCAACCTTAAGGCCTGCACGCCAGTTTAGTAGTAGAAGTACTGCTAACATTAGACGTCCTAGTCAGTATTGTTATTCCAAGTGACCATAGATATATTTGTGATCATCCCTGCACTTCTATTTTTAATATTTTAGTTAAACTGTAATGCAAAAAGATTCATGCCTATACAACTCTTGTCGATATAAGAGAGGGCTTGAAGTAAACACAATAATAAGCCTATGGACTCTGCAGTGCCATCAGTGATTTGGTCTGCTGTGAGTGGGCCCTGTGACTTGGCATTCCTGCGATCACTACCAGTCATGGTAATCGCGCAAGGTGTATGTAGGAAGAAGTAATATGTCTTCTCGGATTTATCTACCGTCTCGCGACTAACGATATCTTAATAGTAAAGATATTTGTTTATTATTTGTTGTGCATTTCCGTAAATTGATATCGCTGATTGAATAAAGTGTTTACGAAACACGCAGTTTATTCCTCAGCCCTTTTTCTCTTCCTCTTCTTCCCTCTCGCTTTCTCTAGCTTCCTCCATGCCTCTTGCTCTCTTCCTCCCTCCCTCCCCTGCCCCCGTCGCCTGTCTACCATCAGTCTGTTGGTCGAAAGCTTTTCAAACGAACCTCTTCCATCGAATCTCAGTCTGGATTCTGACTAGATTAATGTAGCTATTCCATACAGCTTCGATATCAGCGAGATACCGCTACGGAAATATTCAAGAAATAGTAAAGAGACCCTTACAATAAAGATGTTGTGAATCGCGAGAAGGTAGAAAAATCCAAGAAGACTTACGAGGAGTGAGTGTTTGGACGATTGTAGGATTCCTAGTGGTCTTACAGCGACTCATTTACCATTCCCACTCCCTGTCATTAGGATGATGTTCAACACGCTCTAGATGGTTTTGAGATTGACTGAGCAATATGCTGCATTTATATTGTTTACTCAACGAATCCGAACTGCAGTCCACCAGGGTTGGCCCCAGCGGCGTGGAGGACTCACCTGGGTTGAATATGATGAAGCTGAAGGTGACGACGGCGACGTAGCTGACGCTGATCATGTCCAGCCAGAGGCCCAGCGCCGTGCCGCCGTACACGTACAGGAACCACGCTGACGTGTGCCGGTCCTGCAACAGGCACGCGCCAAACAATATTACAAACGAGGTTGCGAAGCGAGTCTTTTTTCCACAATGTTCATCATCTTTTCTGCCATTACAGTCCAGCCACAATGCGTGTATACCGACAGTCTAAGAAGATACTCGAGTTTAGGTTTAAAACACCAGTTCATACGATAATTGGATTTTGAGAGTGTAGCCGCATAAGCCCAAATGTTGCAAAGGCTGCAGAAGTTTCGGTGGGAACTCTTACACATTCTTCATACAGTCCCGACTTCTCCCCATGTGATTTCATACTTTTGGAGCCCTGAAGAAAGATATTAGTGTCCGTCGCTTTGCTTCGGACGAAGAGGTGCATACCTGGATACAATCATGGCTCCATAGACACTGCCAAACATTTTTTCACGAGGCCACTGACTATCTTGGCTCATATTGGGATATATAAGGTGTAACGGGTGTAAGTGCAGATTTTTTGTATGTGGTACCTTAATATGTACGCACATCAGCGTGTTGGTGGTTTATTCTCTGCGTCGAACAGTCTTCCCACAAACACATCACATAACTTACTATCGAATGTCTTTTTGTAAGGGCGTAGTTGCACCAGTAAGTGGGCTACGCCTGTACAGACTACCCGTTTTGCGTCCACACGTCCACATACAACATCTGACCTGCTGCCCAGGGTAAAATAGCCACTAATGGTTGCTCTTGCCACATGTACTTCGAGATACTATGCAACCTAAAAGCAACAACATTGCATCAGTATCATTAATAAAACCGCCAAACTGCACGGGCGGGTTCCTGGCTGGAAATGGAGGAAAAAATGTCCTATGAACATATGTCCTGAAATTCATCGTTGCCACAGTAGACGACGCTGACGAATGAAAGTTCCTCTGACCACGAGCCATGTTTCCCTTGTGTGCTGCAGGCTGTGTGATCGGCGCAGCGTACTGTAATGGTTTGTGTCCGGCTAGGCAGATGAAAACGGTCGGGAAGCACCACGCCTATACCAAAACAAGTACCCTTACAGACACCAACCATATCACACAACATTTTAAGCACTTTTTGGGCGTTTGTGTGATCATGGGTTTTTCAGACAGACGAACGTGCGGGGTGGTGTACACCAGATTTGGAGGACCGGGTTCTACAGGATACTGAGACGAACCCTAGTACAAGCTCCAGGTAACTGGCCCGCCAACATGGTGTAAGCCAAAGTACAACTATGTGTACCCTGTGTGACAACAGCTACTAACCTACCACCTACAACAAGTGCAGTTATTATCAGCAGCGGATTTCCCTCTAGCACCATCGCAATTACAGGATTTCTGTCATCAGTCCTTCTTACTGACGAAGCAACCTTTACCAGAACTGGCATCATCAATCTATATAAGCGTCATCTGGGGACTACAGACAATCCTTTGGGAATCTGGGGACTACAGACAATCCTCGGGGAATGGTTGAGGCGTCTCATCAGCATCGAATCAGCACCAGTGTGTGAGCAAGGATTCTTAGCGACCACGTACTTGGACCGGTTATTATTCCGCAACGCCCCGACAGGTTATGTGGCTTCTGCATGACGGAGCATCACCGCGCTTCCCCATTACAGTTCGCCGACGCTTCAGTATCTGCCCCTGACGTTGGATAGGACTGGTAGGCCCCGTTGCATGGCCTGCTAGATCACCGGGCTTAAGCCCCCTGGAGTTTTACCTCTGGGGGCATCTGAAAGGCGTTGTGTATGCTGAACCTGTTCCTAATGTGCAAACCTCTCAGCAGCGTGTCCGCGACTCCTGTGACGCTATTCGGAGAGAGACTGGAACGTGCGAAAGAATGCGGCAATCCATGATGCGACGTGTGAACGCTTTGGTTGCATCGCATGGATACCACTTCGAACATCTGTTGTCAAGTCAATGCGCTGCAGCTCTGTGCCATGTTCTGGGACGATTGTTGCACGCACATCGTTTTATTTCTGGACACATGTTCACAGGATCGCTTTTCTTCCTTTTCCTGTCAGGAATCAGTCCCTGCAGTTTATTGGTTTGTATTTTATCACGAAATTCTCCCCTTTCTTCTCGAAAAATTTTCTTGAAAACAGTAGGCAGAGAATTATGCGAGTTGTAGAGTAGTGCTTCTAGGAATTCAGAAAGGAAAGGAAACGATGTATTAGGTACGTAAAGATTATATTTAGGGTAATTTGCGAAAAAATGAGGACAGGATGGGACGTCACTCGTTTCATTTTCTCCTCTACCGCTTCCGCAAGGTGACCCCGGAAACTGTCTAGAACAAGAAGGGACTTCTTTTGTAATTATGCACCTGGTCTTCTTCCTCATACTTTCTACAACCAATCCACCATCAAATCTGCTGTCATCCACCCCTTTTCCAGAACTCGTAAGTGAATTCCATGTGAAGTAGTCTCCTTTGACAATGGCTTCCTTTTAAAGATGGCATGCAGTAGAAGTTTATTGCCGTCTGCTGTAATGCACAACATCATTGTACATCTTAGTATCTCCTCCTCAGTCGTCCTTACAAGGACATATTGGAGCAACGGTGTTGTTATGCGGGATATCAAAATACACTGGCGTCTGGTCAAACCAAACTGGGGGAGCAAACAGTCATATTACTGGCGCACTTGTATTACGTAACGATGGACCTCGATTACCTTATCTGTGTATTCTCGAGGTGAACGCTGCCTCAAAGATCTTCCCCTTAATAGACTGAGATTTCACCGCCTCATAAAACGAATCATCCAACCAATACTTGCTTTAAAATCCTGTCAATGTTGAGACTGGCAGCTATCTCGCGAGCTTTGTTCTCAATCATTTCGTAAGAGACAGCACAACCGTTATTCCTTAGTTCATTGACGTAAGCGATTATTCATTATCGAGTTCGGGATATTTCCCTGTCGTAGGCCCATGGAAATGTTTGGAACTTACCTTTGCGGCCATAGTTTATCTTTTGTCTCCGTCAGTACCTTAGTGGAGGGGGATCAACGGAGAAATGTGTTCCTGCAGCTTTCAATCCGTTTGTATCGGCGTAAGATAACACGTTTAACTGAAATTTTCCCGTATTGTTTGAATATTTCGACATTGTCACGACTTGTAACAAACTGACCTGGAAACACGTCTGCAACTTAACTTTTCAAATTTATGGCATTTTGTGACAATGGAAATATTTTTATGCCAAGTACTGCTGTGTCCGTTGTTGTCCATTGTCAAGTTATTTGAAGGCCGCTCCAGTAGGAACGAACCAGGAGAGGGAATCATGCGAGATATTAATAAAATAATTTTGTAATGATGAAAAATCGTAGGGGAGGGCAACATGCGATGGGAGAGCTTGTGCGATAAAATACGGTACATAGGTCCGCTGCTCGCGGCCTTGCGGTAGCGTTCTCGCTACCCCAGCACGGGGTCCCGGGTTCGATTCCCGGCGGAGTCAGGGATTTTTCCCTGCCACGAGATGACTGGGCGTTGTTGTGTCGTCTTCATCATCATCATTCATCCCCATTACGGTCGGAGGAAGGCCATGGCAAACCACCTCCACTAGGACCTTGCCTAGTACGGTGCTGCGGGTCTCTCGCATCGTTCCCCTACACTCTGTCACGGAGTATGGGACTTCATCATCATAGGGTGGACAGAAAATGTCTGATACGCTGGTACGAATGTTGCAGGGCAGGTTGTGCTGACATATAAATGTTAAGAAAATATTCGATACGTTGCGCCGTTTCCGAGTTATTTAGCATTGAAACTAGCCAATGGGGGCTTGGCGCACTCACATTCAAGCAACCTGCCAAAGGCGGTGTTAACCTAGCGAGCGCTTTGTTTAGTTAGCTGAAACTTCAACTTGAGCGCGCAACAACTTGATTGGCTAGCTTCAATGCGTTATAATTCGGAAACGGCGCAACGTATCGTATTTTTTTCTTAACATTCATGTCTCAGTCCAACCTGCGACTCTTTTACTTGATTTTTCTATTCTGCGTAGCGTCTTTCTCTTTTTATCGTGTATAGAAGTTGCCAACAAAGCACTTTTTTCGCCAGCCGTCCATCCCTTAATCTCATCACAAGTCCACCTCATTTTAAACGCCGTTTTTACATCTGTTCGGTGATGAACATGGGAGTTTTCATTTGATTCCTGATTTCCTTATTGGGGATCTTCTCTCACATTTTAGAGTGAACCAACAGACAAACTATTGCACTCGCTCCGTCCTTTCAAACACGCGAACGATGCTACTATGAGTATGGTCTCTCTAAAAAAAAAAAATACACGTCCGCCAGAGGCGCTGATTATCAGCAAGCAAAGAGTATGCATCTGTGGCTACTCGGTCGATTCTTACTGGGATTCGATGTATCTATATGAGCTGCACAGTAGTGATGTCTTTTTGAGTTCTTTAAAGAAAGCACCGGATTCCATGATTTGTCCAGGCAGGAGCTTCAGCGTGGAACACCACACATCGTCTTCTGTATACCCTACAATAAATTGTTTCCTGCTAAGCCGGAGTATTCAAGGAATAAATTGACAGCATAACACAGCATATTATCTACCATTCCCGTGACTTTAACTGAATTCGTCTGTATCTTCGTTTAAAGAAAACACTCATGTATGATCAAGAAATCTTGATGTAAGTTACATTATTTTCATAAGGGTTACCCATCTGTAGCATCTCCTATTTTAATTGTTTCAGTACTTTCCCTAAACAAGCGAGCCGACATCTGTGACCGAGCGGTTCTAGGTGCTTCAGTCCGGAGCCGCGCTGCTGCTAAGGTCGCAGGCTTGAATCCTGCCTCGGGCATGGATGTGTGTAATGTCTTAGGTTAGTTAGGTGTAAGTAGTTCTAAGTCTAGGGGACTGATGACCTCAGATGTTAAGTCCCATAATGCTTAGAGCCATTTGTTTTAAACAAGCGAAGTGCGAGCCTGGGTAAAGCTTATCGTTGCCAGTAGGCCAGCCTTTGAAGTGAAATTTAATTACGTTTACTTGTAACGGCTATATACCCACACTCAATCTATATTTTGACCAAAATGTTGATGAAAACGGTGTAATAAATGATTTATATTTCCCTAAAATGTTGTTGCTGATCGTATTCGTTATGAGCTAGTGACTTATAGTCGAGGACAAGTCAAAGACCATAGTGCAACTAACAATATAGAATCACTGAAGACAGTATTATAAATACCATAGAGAATTAATTTCGACAGAGTCTTCATAGTTAGTTAAAAGCAATACCGCATGCGCATGCGTGAGGATGGTATCTAGCAGCACAAAGAGCACACAGTTGTCTGCAGTCAGAAGGCAGGTTTGAAGTAGCTCTCCATCCTAGCCCATCCTGTGCAGGCTTCTACATATCTGCTTGACTACGGTAACCTACATCCATTTGAACCCACTTTTGTATTCGTCCCTTGGTCCCCCCTACAATTATAGCCCCAAATTTCCTTCCAGTACCAAACTGACAATTCCTTGACGCCTCAGGATGTGTGCTGTCAAGCGATTAACCGATCTCTTCGTTCAATCAAGTTGTGCTGTAAATTTTACACAGATTGTATACCATTTTAATAAAGGGGATCAATTTAATTTATTTAATTTAAGCTGTGATCAAAAATTCAAATGGTTCAAATGGCTCTGACAAGGGAACCTCCCTTTCATATTCAGAAATTTTATAGGGAAAGCTTCTTAAGGCATTTATCCCATATACTGGATATCCCGTCTTTTTAAGTACGAACCATGACTGCACCTAATGACTTTTTTGCGCTAGTTTCAAGGGATTTTCTTTCCATTACTCCAAGAAGCAGAGGAAGCTGTTTGGTGGTCCGGCCTATGAAGGAGTCGACGTTCTTCCCAGTCAAATGTTTGCGAGTGGGCCAGAGGGAATCCCAATTGGGAATGTTGGCAGGGGACTCCCAGTTCAAGCATACGCCTGGTAGCGCAGTATAAAACCTCCCGAAAACATTGTTCGGAACCGGTGTGTGTGTGTGTGTGTGTGTGTGTGTGTGCCGATGTGATGTACCATAGGAAAATGCTTCTGGCAATAAATAGTTTTGGGTCCTCGTGAATTTGCGTGCAACTGTGGGCCGAAGCGTCACAAAAGAGCATGACATTAATGAAGTAGACACGATGCGGTTAAAGGAAAGCGATTACTCTCCCTACGACCGCTTCGCACGGAAAAATACTGGTTTGTATGGGCGGAAAACTACGAGACCTTGCTGCCTGGCCGAAACAGCACTGCGAGCGAAACAGTGGAGGGCGCCTCCTGCATACTCCCCTTCCACTGCTCGAACGCCGGATTCAGTTTATAGCTTCACCACTAGATGTCTCTGGGGGTTCTGAAACCGTCGCTCAGCGCGCGGAACTGACACACAATAATTGAAAAACGTGTTTGTCGTTCGTGACAGTAAGAACGCTCCTAGAAATCAGTGGCGAATATAAGTCACCATACAACGCTGCATTTCGATCGATGCCATCATTATATAATTACTGAGGTTACCCGGCGCTAATAGATGGTAACTACATACTCTCGGCGAGGGGTAACTTTTCAGTGAATAGCAATTGTAATGGTCGTCTTACGCAATGATTGTCGAAGAAATGAACAGGATCCATATTTCGTAATTCTGTAATTCAAGTGAGAAGTTTTTAAAAACATTGGTTTTTCTCAACCAGAAAGATTGTCCCGTAAAAATCAGGCAAGGTAGTTGACGAAGTAAATTTCGTTAAGTGATTAGCGCGAGGAAGTAGATTTCGCAAAGTGACTAGCAAATATTCGTCCATGTAAATTACTTGTTATAGATATTTTTCATTGACAGAATTCATTTACAGTTCTATGCAAGAAAATTTTCCCCATTATCAACAAACATAACATAAATCGAATACAAGACATAACTGAAAGAAAGCACGCCCCACTGTGCTCATTGCAATGAATTATATATTATAGGAAAAGAGGCAACACGAACTTAACCAAAAGGTAAAAATTTTTCTACCGACATAAATATGAAATCTATTTCGAAAATCCCTGGTGAAAAGGGAGATTGGAAACTGTTCTTTTTTCTTGATACTTAGCTCATTCCAGTGGCATAATACTTAGTGATAAACACACAATGCTTGCTTATGGAAATCACAGGAATAAATGTCCACTGATGCTAACGTCACAGTTCATGGCCTTAAGACGTTGTTAAGAGGTACGAATGGCTAAATAATCAAGAGTAGTAGTTCTTCCAGGTATAGGGAGTGCACAATTTTTTGAAAGTTTTAAGTAGGCCTAATACGAAGGGGACGAACTAAAGCAGTCTGATCAAACTACCAACAGAATGTGAAAGTAGTCTCAAAAGAAGACAACAAACAGTAAATACCTCGGTTTATAGGTACTGTGATAAGATAAATTTGGATGTTAAAAATTGCCTCCATTAAAGTTTCAAGGTTTTGAAATGTCTACTCACTGAAGAACGCTAAACAACTCTTAAAATGGAAACAACAAATGAGTCTACAATTAGGTAGGAAAGCTTAGCTATTGGTGTCCTCAAAACTGGCACTTGAAGAAGAAGACGTGACCCATGAAAACCTTAACAGAAAAGTTACGACGAATATAAGCTTGGAACTAGCGGTGAAATTACGTCAATCTGCTAAAAGAATCAGAGACATGACGCTAATTTTTTTTGTCGTATAGTTTCGATGTTATATTGAGGGAATTTTTCCTGTGGTTAATGCACAACTCATATCCATGGAAGGATGTTAATCTAACACGACAACGATTTAGACTCTCCAGAATTCCTCGAAGCCAGTTCACTGAAAACCGCCTCCTTTTCTTTAGCAGTACTACAGTCGAGTTCTTTCCTCATTCCTGCAACAAAGACTGCGAATCAGTGCACCTTTTATAATGACGTTACTAACGGACAAAACTCTGGGCATTAGGAACTTCGTTCAGCGAACCGCTCTATCGGGACACACAATGACACAGCTCTCCTCTTTAAAACTTGTCCAAGACACAGACCATGACCGTGACATTTTTGTTCGTGTTTGTGTGCACTTCCATAAGTCGAGATGGTTCGCAATCCCTTTTTTTCCGTGTGCGAGTTTTTCCTTGTCAGATAAAAGTCTGCACTTTGGGGAAGTGCTTGGTTTGATAGTGGCCAGGAGTTTCGAAACCCTACCACGATGGTTTCTTTCTACTCTGTTGTTTTCTCAGCACAAGAGCTTTAGTAGACCTACTTTAAGTCCGTGCCACTGTTATAACTCTGCAGTTTCTAACTATTGCATAGAGGATGTTTTAGAATGATGTTTTAAAAATTTTGGGCCAAGCACCATGCACCAAAACAAGAAACATACGCCCAGTAAATATGGGCTCTAAAATGCATACCTCAAGAGCTATGAGCAGTTGTTCATCCCCGATGTTGTGAACCACATCTCTTTTATGGCAAGCTCTTTACTTTCCATGTATCGGGAGGAGGTAGTATGGACAAAGACAAGAAAAAAATGTCCAGTAAACATGAGCTCTAAAATGCGTACCTTAAGAGCTATGGTGTGTTTCACTGAAGCGAAGGCGAACAAGTGATCGTAATTCGTAAGGTATGCATTTTAGATTTTTAAAATGTCATTCTGAAACACCCTGTATAAAGCAAATGGCAGGCTATGATTCGTTGCCTTGGTATTCGGAAACTGCAGTTTGTCTACATTTATCTACTCGAATACTGCTCAACTAGGACAAACCGGGAACATCGATTGCGAATGGTCACAGGCTTGTTCGACTGTCTGGAAACGTTGAAATACTGAGAAATCTTATTTGCCAGACAGTCGTAGAAAGTAAACCTCGTGAGAACCTGCTTAGGAAATTTCAAGATATTCTTACCGTGCAGAACACCCACACGTACCTATCCCGTAGAGATCGAGCAAATAAAAATATGTCAATAACTGTTCGCACAGACGCGTAGAGTCAGTTATTCACCCTACGCTCTATCCATGAATGTAATGGAAAGAAATGTTAATGTTGTTGTAGTTGTTATTGTCGAAGTCGTCGTCTTCCGTCCGAAGACTGATTTACCGCAGCTCTCCCTGCTAGTTTACCTTGTGCCAGCCTCTTCATCTCCGCCTAACTAGACATTTAAACCTGTTTACTGTATTCTTACCTTTTTCTGCCTCTAGAATTTTTACCACTCACACTTATCTCCATTACCTTACTGACCATCTCTTGAAGCCTCAGGTTGTATCCTGTCAACCGATCCCTTCTTT
Source organism: Schistocerca serialis cubense (assembly GCF_023864345.2). Taxonomy (NCBI): domain Eukaryota; kingdom Metazoa; phylum Arthropoda; class Insecta; order Orthoptera; family Acrididae; genus Schistocerca; species Schistocerca serialis. The sequence continues at coordinate 854,629,989 of NC_064639.1, read as the reverse complement.
TAGCGGAGTTCTGCCATAAATTTGTTTTTTCTCCAATTCGATGGTGTCTTCACATTTATTATTCGATCTCCCCATCTAATCTTCAGCATTCTTCCATAGCACGACATTTCAAAAGCTTCTGTCCTCTTATTTTCTTAATTGCCTGTCGTTAACGTTTCATTTCTGTAGCAGTCTACACTCCAACAAATACCTCCATGAAAAGGCTTCCTAGCACCAACTTTTATATCGTTAGCAAACTTTTCTTTTAAAGAATGCTTTTCGTGTTGTTGCCAGTCTGCATTCTATATCTTCCGAACTTCGAACATCATCAGTTATTTTGCTGCCCAGATAACAAAACTCATTTACTACTTTTAGTCTCTCATTTCCTGATGTAATTTCCTGATCATCGCCTGATTTAATTCGACTACATTCCATTACCCTTGTTTAACTTTCGTTGATGTTCCTCTTAGATGGAATAGCATCGGGGCTGCGCTATGAGCCTGTCTCACTCCCTTCTCAGCCACTGCTTCCACGTTCTTCGACTCTTAGAATTGCAGTCTGGTTACTGTACAAGCTATACATAAATCTTCGCTCTCTATATTTTATACCGGCTACCCTCAAAAATTCAGAGATTATAATTCAGTTTACGTGCTCAAAAGCTTTCTCTAAATCTACAAATGCTACAAACGTAGATTTTCCTTCTTAAATCTGTCTTCTAAGATAAGTAGTAACTCTCATAGGACTTGGAATTTGGCGTATGCATGCTGATGTCTTCTATGAAAAAGGTTTCTTTCGTTAAGACGTAAGCCAGTCGTGAAAGCGCGGTCTTCCGGGTGCCGAAGCACCCACGCCACATTGACGGAAGAAGAATGGAAACAGGCAAACTACGAACGCCGACATCTTGTACCACGATACGCAACACATTGTCTTCGCTATAAGTTCTGAAAAAACAAGCGATTTCACCAGCTGAATGAAGACTGCGACTGCAAAGTGTACAACGAACATGCTGAAAGAAATCCTGCAAAAGTCTGCAGTGAAGAGGAATAACAGTAATAAAACTATGATTAGAGTAATGGAACTTAGTTTTGTTTTTACACATTTTGCGCATTTTCATTAAAGGTGATAAGTTAGATCATAGGGGTCAGTATTGCTTCGGGTGTTCCTGCATTTCTCCGGAACACAAAATGTTTTTTCCCCAGTGTCTGCCTCTACCAGGTTCTCCATTAATGTATGGGACAAAAAAAGCCTTCTGCGACAGTCTGTCGCACAGTATGTGTGTAGATGTAGATGGAAATGAACTTGTCCCTTCTCGACCGATATAATTATACTGTCTCCAAGAATGGGTTTAGCTAAGGTGACAGTGCCCACTCGTCATCATCGATTTCGTCCCAATTTATGTTATACGCAGGACTGGCCACACATGAAACTGACGGCAGTGGGAGCTACAGATGGACAAACGTTTACAAAAAATAGCATGTTTGGCGGGGGTCAAGCATGACATGAGCTATTTATGTTGGTGTTGTTTCGAAGCAGCAGTTGGCGCAGCGCAGTGGGAAGAGATGGAAGAAATGTTGGCAGGAACTCTTTTTATTTTCAATTTTTATGTTACTTACACTGCAAATAAACCGAAACAATGCTCAAAATAATATCTACATCTACATCTACATGGATACTCTGCAAATCACATTTAACTGCCTGGCAGAGGGTTCATCGAACCATCTTCACAATTCTATATTATTCCAATCTCGTACAGCGCGCGTAAAGAATGAACACCTATATCTTTCCGTACGAGCTCTGATTTCCCTTATTTTATCGTGGTTATCGTTCCGCCCAGGTCGGTGTCAACAAAATATTTTCGCATTCGGAGGAGAAAGTTGGTGATTGGAATTTCGTGAGAAGATTCCGTCGCAACGAAAAACGCCTTTCTTTTAATGATTTCCAGCCCAAATCCTGTATCATTTTTGTTACACTCTCTCCCATATTTCGCGATAATACAAAACGTCCTGCCTTTCGTTGAACTTTTCCGATGTACTACGTCAGTTCTACCTCGTAAGGATCCCACACCGCGCAGCAGTATTCTAAAAGAGGACGGACAAACGTAGTGTAGGCAGTTTCCTTACTAGGTCTGTTACATTTTCTAAGTGTCCTGCCAATAAAACGCAGCTTTTGGTTAGCCTTCCCCACAACATTTTCTAAGTGTTCTTTCCAATTTAAGCTGTTCGTAATTGTAATACCTAGGTATTTAGTGGAATTTACGGCTTTTAGATTAGACTGATTTATCGCGTAACCGAAGATTAACGAGTTCCTTTTAGTACTCATGTGGACGATCTCACATTTTCGTTATTTAGGGTCAACTGCCACTTTTCGCGCCATTCAGATATTTTTTAAAAATCGTTTTGCAGTCTGTTTTGATCTTCTGATGACTTTATTAGTCGATAAACGACAGTGTCATCTGCAAACAACCGAAGGCGGCTGCTCAGATTGTCTCCCAAATCGTAGATAAGGAACAGCAAAGGTTCAAATGGCTCTGAGCACTATGGGACTCAACTTCTGAGGTCATTAGTCCCCTAGAACTTAGAACTACATAAACCTAACTAACCTAAGGACATCACACACATCCATGCCCGAGGCAGGATTCGAACCTGCGACCGTAGTGGTATCGCCGTACCAGACTGCAGCGCCTAGAACCGCACGGCCAACAGCAAAGGGCTTATAACAGTACCTTGGGGAACGCCATAAATCAGTTCTGTTTTACTCGATGACTTTCCGTCAATTACTGCGAACTGTGACCTCTCTGACAGGAAATCGCAAATCCAGTCACATAACTGAGACGATATTCCATAAGCACGCAATTTTACTACGAGCCGCTTGTGTGGTACAATGTCAAAAACCTTCCGGAAATCCAGGAATATGGAATCGATCTGAAATCCTTGTCAATAGCACTCAGCACTTCATGTGAATAAAGAGCTAGTTGTGTTTCACAGGAACGATGTTTTCTAAACCCATGTTGGCTGTGTGTCAATAGACCGTTTCTTTCGAGGTAATTCATAATGTTGGAACACAATATATGTTCTAAAATCCGCTGCATATCGACGTTAACGATATGGGCCTGTAATTTAGTGGATTACTACTACTACCTTTCTTGGGTATTGGTGTGACCTGTGCAACTTTCCAGTCTTTGGGTTACGGGTCTTTCCTCGAGCGAACGGTTGGTATATTTATTAATATATTCTTAAAAGGCGTGAAAAGAAAAGGTAGCGAAAATTTGCGATAACAGTTTTTCGTGAATGGACTGTAGTTACAGCGTCTCGAGGACTCTGCAAATAACTCTCCAGGAAGATATTGTAATTAAAGCGCACAGGGTTTCGTATTCTCTTGGTTTCATCCTGAGCTCGGAACAGTGTTATGCGTGGTTTGCTGACAAACTGGAGAGATAGGAGATAACATTTTATGAATGTATACCATGTCTGTTTTCCTACTTGAAACTTGAAACAACCAAGTAATTCTAAAAATGCGGTGTATGTAACGAGTGCAAGCCGCCGAGAAAATTTCTGCTTCCGTTGCTTTTACGATGAATGTCATTCTAGGAGGTGTAAATAATAGATCGTAAAATAATAAAAGTACTTAATTTTTGATGCCTTGGAAATTTCTTTGCAATCGCGAATTTTCTTTTGCTTTTCCTTTTCATGCCTTTTATGAAATTATTGTCACGTACAATATATTGAGCCTTATTTCGCTTTATTTGCAGTGTAGGTAATGTCAAAAATGTTTTCCGTATAGGGACTCGATCCTAGGCCCCTTGGATTACCATTTTTACTCTTGCCGCTACACGAACCGCTGCGCTTCGCCCAACCCGCATTGAAAATGCTATTTTTTCTAATCGCTTGGCCATCACTCCTGTCGTTTTCATTTCTGGCCTAACACTGCATATACAATAAATTTGGACGAAAGTGGTGGTGACGAGTAGGCGCAGTCCCCCTGTAAGCTGAAATGAGAGGGACGTATCGTGTACGGGGCGCTGGCGGTAGCGCAGTGTTCGATGTACGGCATTTCGCTCGCAGTCAGCTGCTGAACCGCGGGAGTCCTGTTACAACGGGCGCAGCGGCCGTGTCGAACGAGCGAGCGTCTCAGCTGCGCTGTCACCAGGCCAGCCAGCCACGTGGCCCAGGTCGGGGCAGCAACCGCGCAGCTTCCGGCAGCCCGCGCGCCTTATCGCAGCTGCAAGTAACGAGCATGCCGCGTCCCCAGCCCTCCCCCACACACAGAACAGCATCGCTAGCCCAGTGCAGACTCGGCGCGCGAGTCCAGGTGTGCGGTACACCGGCGGGTCGCACGGAGTCGAGCGGCGGACTCCATTCTTACCGGAACCCGTTGGATCGTACCGGTTCGAAGCGGTACGTTCCCGCCGCGAAATACCTCTCCGTCTCGGAGAAACAGCCTGCTTTCTGTCGGCTGCGGCGCACGCCACGAAGGCCGCCGTCTATTACCACGCGATCAAAACCCTCTTTTTCGCCTCGTTTGAAGAAAGACAGCAACCTTTTTTTTCTCGGAAACACTATGTCGCAAAAACTTTCCAGACGAAAACTGGTGTATCGTTTCAAGACGCCACGCTCGTAATTAACAGTCCGTCTTGTTGCTTCCATCACAGTATTTTATGTCATTTGCCATTATTTTACTTTTAGTTTCTAAATGCCCCAGCAGTGCAACAAATAGAGTTAATAAAGCTGAAGAGTTAGCAGGAACATTCAATTATTTCGTAACAGACTTCCGCAGGTGGTATTATGAAGCACAATGACAGTGTGCGAAATATCATATACTGTATCATTCATATTTGTCAGTTACAAGCCGGCCGCTGTGCAAGAGCGGTTCTAGGCGCTTTCGTCCGGAACCGCGCCGCTGCTAAGGTCGCAGGTTCGAATCCTGCCTCTGGCATGGATGTGAGTGATGTCATTAGGTAACTTAGGTTTAGTTCTAAGTCTAGGGGACTGATGACCTCAGATGTTAAGCCCCATAGTGCTTAGTGCCATTTTGTCAGTTACAAGATTATAGTGTGTCCGCAACCCGAAGGTCGTTTTAACATCACACCATTTTAATAGATATTGTTTTAGTGCATATTGCAAGCGTTTGTCTTTCTCCGACCTTTAGGATTACTCCAGACCTTTGATTCTGTAACCTGAAATTTCCCCACCGACCCATACTTCTTACTTTTAAGCCAGAACAACGATCTTTTATCTTTCAAAAATATGGAAATACTGGCACTGACATCCTGATGCATCACAGATGTATAACTTACGTATACAAGATTTATATGATGTATTTTGAGCATTTACTGTCAGGAGCCCATAAAATTACAATGTCTTTATGGATTATTCCGTCGGTACTTGGAGCATCATCAACATATTAAAACCTGAAGTACACTGTATTGATCTCCCACAAACATTTTTTTAAAATTCGTTACGAACCGGCTTTCGACTTCATAGGCCACCTCAGAGAACATAGACTAAACAGATAACACAACATCAGTGAGAGTTTATACCTGTACAAATATTGATTTTCTGAAGATGTGTGACCTTTTAACACTGAGTCTATATCTAAACAAAAACGCTAACATTATGGAAGTCACAAAGGAGCTATGAACAAAGACATCTTTCGTTACTCTACACTCAAAGATTAGCGGAACAAGAATGTACGGGCCAAAAATGGTACGCAAATGAGTATTGATACAGATTAATGTGTTATATTTACAAAATAATTCGTGAATATAATGGACAGGCAAAAAAAAGGGGGGGGGGGAGAAGGCTAGAAGCAGTTAATGGAATGTGGATGGTGAACAGTTATACTGTTTAAAATAAGCGTATTATTCAATGATGGGAAAAATATTAACTGGCTGGTGCTATTTCAGCAAGAGTGAAAGTAACATCTCCATCTCCATCTGCACAGCTGCTCTGCAAGTCACACCTAAGTGCCTGGTAGAAGGATCATCCGACCACCTGCACAACAATTCTCATTCCAACAGTTCTTATTCCACTCTCGAACAGCGCGCGGAAAAAAGAACACCTATATCTTTCCGTGAGAGGTCTGATTTCCCTTGTCTTATCATGATGATCGTTTCTCCATATGCAAGTCGGTGTCAACAAATTATTTTCGGATTCAGAGGAGAAAGTTGGTAATTGAAACTTCGTGAGAAGATCCCGCCATAACGAGAAACGCCTTTGTTTTAATTATGTCCACCCTCGATGTTGTGTCCTCCCCCATTTCTCGGTAATATAAAACGTGCTACCCTTCTCTGAACTTTTTCCATGTACTCCGTTAATCCTATCTGGTAAAGATGCCACACGGCGCAACAGAACTCCGAGGACGTACAAGCGTAGTATAGGCAGTAGATTCGTTGCATCTTCTGTTCTTCCAATAAAAAAACAGTCTTTGGTTCTCCTTCCCTACAACATTTTCTATATGATCTTTTCTATTTTAGTTGTTTGTAATTGTAATTCCTAGTTATGTAGATGAATTTACGGCCTTTAAGTTTAACTGATTTATCTTGTAAAAGAAGTTTAACGGTTTCCATTGAACACTCGGGTGGATGACTCCACACTTTTCATTATTTAGGGTTAATTGCCAATTTTCGCATCATGCAAGTATTTTATCTAAATCGCTCTGCAATTGCATTTCATCTTCTGATAACTTTACTAGACGATAAAGGACAGAATCATCTGCAAACAACCTAAGAAGGCTGCTCAGATTGTCTCCTAAATCTTTTATGTAGATAAGAAACTGCAAAGGGCCCATAACAGTACATTAGGGAACGCCAGAAATCACTTCTATTTTACTCGTTGACTTTCTGTCATTTACGACGGACTGTGACCTCTCTTACACCAAATCACGAATCCAGTCGCGTAACAGACGATTTTCCATAGGCACGTAATTTGATTACAAGCCGTTTGTGAGGTACGGTGTCAAGAGTCTTTTAGAAACCTAGATACACGGGATCAATTCGAAATCCTTTGTCTATAGCACTCAGCACTTCGTGTAAGTAAAGAGCTAGTTGTGTCTGACAACAACGATGTTCTCTAAATCTGTGTTGACAGTGTGTCAACAGCCCGTCCTCTTAGAGGTAATTCATAATGTTTGAACACAATATGTGTTTTCGCTGAATATCAACTTTAATATTATCGGCCTGTAATGGATTACTCCTATTGCCTTTCTTGAATACTGATGTGACCTGTGCAACTTTCCAGTCTTTGGGTACGGATCTTTCGCCGAGCAGGCGGTTGTATATGATCGTTAAGTATGGAGATATTGCATCAGCATTCTCTGAAAGAAACCTAATTGGCACACAGCCTGGACCAGAAGATTTGTTTTTATTAAGTGATTTAAATTGCTTTACTACTCCGAGGATATCTACTTCTGAGTTACCCATGTTGGCAGCTGTTCTTGATTCGAACTGTAGAATATTACCTTCGTCTTCTTTGGTGAAAGAATTTTGGAAGGCTGTGTTTGGTAACTATGCTTTAGTAGCACTATCATTGATAGTATTTCCATTGATATTGCACAGAGAAGGCATTGATTGTGTCTTGCTGCTTGCATATTTTACATACGACCACAATCTCTTTGGATTTGCTGCAAGGTTTCAAGACAAAGTTTCGATGCGTCTCGCGTTGAAGTACGCGCTAAATTTTGAGCTTCTATAGAAGATCGTCAATTTGGGGATTATACATACGTTTAAATTTGGCATGTTTTTTCGTCGTTTCTGCAGATTTATTTTTCCATAGCTTCTTTGTGAATTTCATTGCACTTGTGTTTTTGTACAGACAGACAGGGTGTAACGGGGATAAGTGCAAACATTTCTATAGGTGGCCGAGGACTCCGTGCTGAACAGCATTACATCAGCATTTACGTCATTTGTAGACTAAAAGTCGTACCTATTACAAGCCAAATATATTTAGGCTGAGCAGCATCTCCAAGCACTTGTAGCAAGAGCAAAGCCATTAATGTGTATTTATCCATTGGTAGCAGATGTGCAGGGTGATGAAGTGGGGATGCAAAATGTTTCGTGCATAGCGACAGACGTAGTACACTTAGTGGTGCAGTTATAACCATGCAGAGAACCTCACGTCGTAAAGTTCGTGACATATTTGTGGGAAGACTTTTCTGGTCATCGGGACTCATCAGTGAAGACAATTCCACATCAGTCAGTGAGATTCCAGGTCGAAAACGTGTCTGGAGACGCCCAGGACTGCGGTGGGTTACCTACATGACTGTTGCCCATCACACGGGCCAACAAACAGGAGCTTTGGTCATCTGCGGCAAGCTTACAGCCCAGCGGTACGTCGACACTATTCTACGCCCTGTCTTGCTGCGCTGCATAACAAGTCCTCCTGGGTTTACATTTGAGCAGTATGATGCCCGTCCGTACACGGTGAGAGTTTCTGCCGCTTGTCTTCATGCCTGGCAACCCTACCTTGATCAGCAAGGCTCCAAGATGATTTCCCAGTTGAGAACGTTTGGGGCACTATGGGCAGAGCCCTCCAACCAGCTTGTAATTTTGACTAAATATCGCGCCAGTTGGACAGAATTTGGTACGATGTCCTTCAAGAGGACATCCAACAGCTCTGTCAATCAGTGCCAAGCCGAATAACTGCCTGCGCAGGGGCCAGACGTGGACCAAAGTGTTATTGATTTGCTCAGTTTGTGTAGCTCGTTCTATTGACCTAATCATCCATTTTTTCTGAAACTGTATTCATTCGTTTGTCTGTACGTGTACATATCATCTACCGATTTCCGTCCCATTCGGATAATTCCTTCGTGGTGCGTTGTCTTTGTCTTTTTTTTTTTTTTTTTTTTTTTTTTTACGAGGGACATTTATTAAGTGACGCAACATATTGTGTCTGTATGGGGGGCACTTGGTACCACTCTTCTGGTCGACGTCAGAGCCAACGTCTTGTTGCATCCATAACTTCCCCATCATCCACGTACTGCTTCCCACGGAGTGCATCCCTGTGCCCTGTGGGCGACAGAGGTGGAAGTCGGAAGGTGCGAGATCCGTGATGGAGGGTGGACGAGGAAGAACAGCCCACTGAAGTGTTGTGAGCTCCTCTCTGGTGCGCAGACTTGCGTGAGGCTTTGTGTTGTCATGGAGAAGGAGAAATTAGTTTGTATTTTTGTGGCGACGAACATGCTGAAGTCGTTTCTTCAGTTTCCTGAGGGTAGCGCAGTACACTCAGAGTTGATCGCTGCGCCGTGAGGGAGGACATCAAACAAAATAAATTATCTCTTCAGAGTCCCAGAAGACTGTAGCTGTGACTTTAATGGCCGAGGGTGAAGCTTTGAACCTGTTATGCGGAGGAGAGGCGGCATGGCACCACTCTATGGATTCCAGTTTTGTTTCTGGTTCGAAGTGATGAAACCGTGTTTCATCGCCCGACGATGTTCGACAGAAAATTATCATAATCAGCCCCGTAACGCTCAAGAAAATCCACGCAGATGGTCCTTCGTTGCTCTTTACTGTCTTCTGTTACGCGGCGAGGAAACCAGCGGGCACACACCTTTGAGTACCCCGAGTGGTGTACGAGTGCGTCAGAACTACCAACAGAGACGGCCAGTTGTGCAACGAGATGTTTGATTGCGATCCGTCAGTCCCCTCCAATGAGAGTGTCTGCACGTTCCAACATTGCAGCAGTCACAGTTCTGGACGGTGTACGACCGGTCGGCAGGCGGGAGAGTGGACAAGTTTGCACGGCCATATTGCGATGCCTTGCCCAACGACTCATCGTGCTTTTGTTCACTGTCATGTCTCCGTAGATAGTCTGCAAGCGCCTATGAATATCTGCAATGCTCTGGTTTTCCGCCAAAAGAAATGCAGTGACAGCTCTGTGCTTGGAACGACGTCCGTTACAGACGCCATTTTGATGGCTACGTAAAGCGCCACCAACAATTGGAACTTCATGAAACTGCAGGGGCTGAAGCTTAAATATTTCACGAAGTGCCACAACAAATTCCGCGTTTTTTCAAGCGAAATCGGTAGAGAGAAAGAAGTGTTGCATTACTTATCGAACGCCCCTCGTACTTGTTTTTATATGCAGACAAAAGAGGTATCAAAAATACAAAGCGAATGCACTAAAACCAGCTTATAAAATACAGGAAGACGGATACTATCAACCTAGTATTAGGCCACTCTGCATGTAGCTGCGTTTCCCGCTACTAGCTCGCCAGTTGAGCATGTCAATTCTAGGGCCAATTGTGACAGACGCGCTGTAATTTCAATTTCTCCGTAGCAACACACATGGCTGCTGTCAGCTGTAAGCAATCGGCATTTTCCTTGGTTCCATAGTGGAAAGATCATCCACCGACAGCGCTTATGTACAGTGTGAGATCTTGTCGGAAGTGCCTGAATAGTTCAGCTGAAGTGCTTACCTGGTGGGCGTCGAATTCTCGCTTGACGACCTCCTGGATGCGGGAGGAGCGCACTGTGGTGAGCCCGTTGATGGTGTCCGACAGGTGCGAAAACACGGGGCTGCGTCCTGTGAACAGTCCACAGCGAACTGGTTAGGCTAAACAATGGCTCCAAACACTATGGGACTTAACATCTGAGGTCAACAGTCCCCTAGAACTTAGAACTACTTAAACCTAACTAACCTAAGGACATCATACACATCCATGCCCGAGGCAGGATTCGAACCTGCGACCGTAGCACCCACGTGTTTCCGGGCTGAAGCGCCTAGAACAGCTCGATGACAGCGGCCGGCTCTGGTTGGGCGCGGCTCGGTTGTTAGCACAGGCCACCGAAATATCAGTACCTCTCAAAAATGCGTCTTCTTACGAAACAATCGTGAGTCTTTCTGCCGTTTATTATTCCTTAAAGTTAAAGCGATCACAAATGATAGGACTCCAACCTACCACAGTCACAAAATGGAGAAAACACTTAAGCGACGACTGTTTTACAAGCTGATAGGTACTGTAGCGCATGAAAACTGTCGAATTAGTAGTTTTCAGTCAACAAGTAACAGAAGTGTTGGCATAGTGATATCACTCTATTATTTTCCTTTTACTTTTGTTGTGCCTTCCTTACTCCCCTGCAATGCAGGCAAAGTGGGCAGATGCAGAAATTTCTATTCCTTTCGGCCATACGACAGGCGGCTAGTAGGACAATAAGAGACCAGATTGGGAACGTGCGGTGAGGGTGGTGAGTCGCAGTTTGGAATTTTCCAGAAAGCTGAGGATAAACTCCCGGAAATATTTGTGAGTAACGGGAGCAATGGTTCCAGTTTTACTGTTGCGACAGATCTGACCTTTTCTCTAAAGACCACTTGATGTCAAAGAGGCTCGTACTGAATAATGCAAACCAGCAATTGTATAATGGAACGAGAAAGTCCATTACCATATTCCTACCACAATCACTGCGAGAAACGAATGAGGCAATACACATTTCCATGACACAAATGCTCTTTTGAACACACTATACCTCTCAATTACAAGTACCGTCGAACACTATCTACATTACGACAATATTGACACGCGAAGATTTTTCTGTTGGTTCCAGTGCAACTGTGAGATTTGAGGCTCCATGTTGAATCCCGTGTATAGTCTATGTAGGCAATGTGGCAGAATCATAAGGCCTCCATTCCACTGAAATAAGTTCCTGATATAACGCGTAGAAGGCGTGATTCCGTTAATTACGTGATTTCAAAGAATTTTAAAGGATTACTTTTCCATTTTTCTACCGAAAACCGGTCTGAGGTTGACCACTGTGTGCTACATCACCAGAGAGTCTTATTTTGTCTTTCTCTGGTATAATGATCGTGGAACTTCACTGAACACTCTTCCCATAAATTAATCACCAGCCCAAGTACTGTGCTGCCCCTAGATCCATGTCAAACATTCCATGGACCTCCAAACTTCACCCATCCTCGCCTGCCGGAACTTGAAACAGGGCCCACGAAATCTGTGTCGAGATATAGCCTTTCTTCCAGCCCTATTTAACAAACACATCTTTCCATATTCTCTATCTCCTACACCCTCCGTCTCAGTAATTGTTAGTTGCTTCTTGCAGTTCCACTGGGCACCATTACAGGTAGTCATCATTCAACCTACATCATGAATACGATCATTTCCGTGCATTATCAACATTATATCTTAGCAGCTGTATCACCAACTCCGATTACATTTTAACGTTTGTGTAAATTTATCAGATTTTTTAAAATTGTTAAATATTTCACCAATGTACGTTTTGAATCCTCTATTCATTAACTCAGTCACCATATTGGCACCGAGACGAAAGACAACAGAAAGAAGACCGAAATACTGAGTTCAGTCTTCCGACGTTGCTCCATCACAGAAGACCGTAATTCGCCCCCTCCTTTCCATCATTGTACGAACGTCGAAATGTCAGATACTGAGATAACCGATCGCGGAATACAAAAGCAACTACAGTCGCTCAGTGGCGGAAAGGCATCACGACGAGATACACCATGGGATCAAAAGTATCCGAACATCTGGCTGAAAATGACTTACAAGTTCTTGACACTGTCCATCGGTAATGCCTTTATCACAGCTTCCACTCTCGCAGACATACGTTCAATCAGGTGCTGGAACATTTCTTGGGGAATGGCAGCCCATTCTTCCCGGAGTGCTGCACTGAGGTGAGGTATCGATGTCGGTCGGTGAGGCCTGGCACGAAGTCAGCGTTTCAAAACATCCCAAAGGTGTTCCATAGGATTCAGGTCAGGACTCTGTGCAGGCCCGTCCATTACAGGGATATTATTGTCGTATAACCACTCCGCCACAGCCCGTGCATTATGAACAGGTGCTCGATCGTGTCGAAAGATGGAATCGCTATCTCCGAATTGCTCTTCAACAGTGGGAAGCAAGAAGGTCTTAAAACATCAATGTAGAACTGTGCTGTGATAGTGCTACGCAAAACAGCAAGGGATGCAAGCCTCCTCCATGAAAAACACGACCACACCATAACACCACCGCCTCCGAATTTTACTGTTGGCACTACACACGCTGGCACATGACGTTCACCGGGAATTCGCCATACCCACACCCTGCCATCGGATCGCCACATTGTGTACCGTGATTCGTCACTCCACACAATGTTTTTCCACTGTTCAATCGTCTCTTACACCAAGCGAGGCATCGTTGGGCATTTACCGGCGTAATGAGTGGCTTATGTGCAGCCGCTCGACCATGAAATTCAAGTTTTCTCACCTCCCGTCTGTCATAGTACTTGCACTGGATCCTGATGCAGTTTGGAATTCTTGTGTGATGGTCTGGATAGATGTCTATTACACTTTACGGCTCTCTTCAACTGTCGGCGGTCTCTGCCAGTCAACAGACGAGGTCGGCCTGTACGCTTTTGTGCTGTGCGTGTCCCTTCACGTTTCCACTTCACAAGCACATCGGAAACAGTGGACCTAGGGATGTTTAGGAATGTGGAAATCTCGCGTACAGACGTATGCCACAAGTGACACCCAATCACCTGACCACGTTCGAAGTCCGTGAGATCCGTGGAGTGCCCCATTCTGCTCTCTCACGATGTCTAATGATTACTGAGGTCGCTGATATGGAGTACCTGGCAGTAGTTGGCAGCACAATGCACCTAATATGAAAAAGGTATGTTTTTAGTGGGGTCCGGATACTTTTGATCATGCAGAGTACCTGTAAGATTCTACAAAGACAGTGCGAAAGAACTTTCTCCCCTTCTAGCAGGAGTTTACCATAGTTCGCTGGAGCAACGAAGGGTACCTAGTCACTGGAAAAAGAGCAAGTCATTCCCGTTTTCAAGAAGGGTGGGACAGATGTGCGTAAATATAACCCTATATGGTCGACATCAATCTATTGCAGAATTATGTAACATATTTAATGCTCAAGAATTATGTCGTTTTTGGAGAACGAAAAGTCCTCCTAAAAATCAATATGGATTCCGCAAACAGAGACCTTGCGAAACTCTGCTCGCTCGTTGACTCCATGGGATCCATGACAGTTAAGACAACGGCGCTCAGGTTGATGCCATGTTCCTTGACATCAGGAAGGCATTTGACACCGTCCCGTACTACCGTTTGATGAAATAACACAGGACCAGATTTCGACTGGATTAATGACTTCCTTGGAGACAGAATGCAACATTTCTAAGACCGTTGCTGTTTACAGCGTACGCGTATATAAATGATCTAGTAGAAAGCGTGGGGAGCTTTATAAGACTGTTCACAGATGATGCGGTTGTCTGTAAGAAAATCGCAACGCCAGAAGACAGTATCGATTTGCAGAATGACCTACGCGGGATTGACGAGTGGTGTAAGCTCCGGCAGTTGACGTAAAGGAAAGTAAGAGATTGCGCACACATAGGAAAAGAAATCCACTACTGTACAGGTACACTATTGGTCATAAACTGTTGGAAACAATATCTAAAGTAAAATATCTAGGAGTAACTATCCAGAGCGACCTGAAGTGGAGTGGCCACATAAAAAAGTAGAAGGGGAAGCAGATGCCAGACTGAGATCCATAGGAAGAATCTTAAGGAAATGGAACTCATCCACGAAAGAAGTGGCATACAAGGCTCTTGTTCGACAGTTTTATGAGTGTTGTTCGTCTATCTGGGATCATTACCGTGTAAATCAAATGGTTCAAATGGCTTTGAGCACTATGGGACTTAGCATCTGAGGTCATCAGTCCCCTAGAACTTAGAACTACCTAAACCTAACTAACCTAAGGACATCACACACATCCTTGCCCGAGGCAGGATTCGAACCTCCGACCGTAGCGGTCGCGCTGTTCCAGACTGAAGGACCTAGAACCGCTCGGCCACAGCGGCCGGCTTTCCCGTGTAAGACTGATAGAAAAAATAGAAAAGATCCAACGAAGAGCAGCACGTTTCGTCACAAGATCGTTTAGTCCCCGCGAGAGCGTCACAGAGTTCCTCAACAAACTCCAGTGGCAGAGGCTACAAGAGAGGTGTTGTGCATCACTGAAAGGTCTACTATTGAAATTTCGAAAGAAAACTTTCCGGAAAGAGTCGAACAACATATTACTTCTTCCCACATACATCTCGCGAAATGACCACGACGAGAAGATTTGAAAAATTAGGGCTAATACAGGCTTACCGACAATCATTCTTCATATGCTCCATCCGCGAGTGGAACAGGGGAGGGGGGGATCAGTTAGTGGTACCAGAATTACCCTCCACCATACACCGTTAGAAGGCTTGCGGAGTATGATGTAGATAGATACTTTTAAACACAGAATTTATTTCGTATATTATTGTTGAACGTGGAAAATCTCTGAATTAAGAGAGCGGTTTTATCGGCTGGTAGCGTGTCATTCACGGGAACTGAAACAACAGGTAATAAACAAACTGAGTGATTCACTCGGGGTTCATCGTTCATCACGCTTCTGACTCAAGCTGGCTGCCGGACTGTCCTGCGGGCGACAACCCTTCGCTACCCTGACTTTGTTTGTTGATGTTATTTGTATTGACTGTGGCTGTGCTATTAACGACTTGCTGACAGGTAATTTACGGACTGCCACTTCTGACTGTTAACTGTACAGGCACTTTACTTGTTGTTGTGTGTGTTCATACCTGTAGTAACCTTTGCATGTGAAAATACACTCCTGGAAATGGAAAAAAGAACACATTGACACCGGTGTGTCAGACCCACCATACTTGCTCCGGACACTGCGAGAGGGCTGTACAAGCAATGATCACACGCACGGCACAGCGGACACACCAGGAACCGCGGTGTTGGCCGTCGAATGGCGCTAGCTGCTCAGCATTTGTGCACCGCCGCCGTCAGTGTCAGCCAGTTTGCCGTGACATACGGAGCTCCATCGCAGTCTTTAACACTGGTAGCATGCCGCGACAGCGTGGACGTGAACCGTATGTGCAGTTGACGGACTTTGAGCGAGGGCGTATAGTGGGCATGCGGGAGGCCGGGTGGACGTACCGCCGAATTGCTCACACGTGGGGCGTGAGGTCTCCACAGTACATCGATGTCGTCGCCAGTGGTCGGCGGAAGGTGCACGTGCCCGTCGACCTGGGACCGGACCGCAGCGACGCACGGATACACGCCAAGACCGTAGGATCCTACGCAGTGCCGTAGGGGACCGCACCGCCACTTCCCAGCAAATTAGGGACACTGTTGCTTCTGGGGTATCGGCGAGGACCATTCGCAACCGTCTCCATGAAGCTGGGCTACGGTCCCGCACACCGTTAGGCCGTCTTCCGCTCACGCCCCAACATCGTGCAGCCCACCTCCAGTGGTGTCGCGACAGGCGTGAATGGAGGGACGAATGGAGACGTGTCGTCTTCAGCGATGAGAGTCGCTTCTGCCTTGGTGCCAATGATGGTCGTATGCGTGTTTGGCGCCGTGCAGGTGAGCGCCACAATCAGGACTGCATACGACCGAGGCACACAGGGCCAACACCCGGCATCATGGTGTGGGGAGCGATCTCCTACACTGGCCGTACACCACTGGTGATCGTCGAGGGAACACTGAATAGTGCACGGTACATCCAAACCGTCATCGAACCCATCGTTCTACCATTCCTAGATCGGCAAGGGAACTTGCTGTTCCAACAGGACAATGCACGTCCGCATGTATCCCGTGCCACCCAACGTGCTCTAGAAGGTGTAAGTCAACTACCCTGGCCAGCAAGATCTCTGGATCTGTCCCCCATTGAGCATGTTTGGGACTGGATGAAGCGTCGTCTCACGCGGTCTGCACGTCCAGCACGAACGCTGGTCCAACTGAGGCGCCAGGTGGAAATGGCATGGCAAGCCGTTCCACAGGACTACATCCAGCATCTCTACGATCGTCTCCACGGGTGAATAGCAGCCTGCATTGCTGCGAAAGGCGGATATACACTGTACTAGTGCCGACATTGTGCATGCTCTGTTGCCTGTGTCTATGTGCCTGTAGTTCTGTCAGTGTGATCATGTGATGTATCTGACCCCAGGAATGTGTCAATAAAGTTTCCCCTTCCTGGGACAATGAATTCACGGTGTTCTTATTTCAATTTCCAGGAGTGTATATCATAGCCCAGACGGATACTTCAGATTTCGCTAGTCTTTCCAGTCTCTTAGTCTATTGCCATTCCAACACGGACGTCCATGGTTCTGCTCTAGCGACTAGAGTTTCAGTGCCAGATCCTGAAAGGAAGACTAAAAGCTCCAGAAAAGGAACATGTCACATAAAGCAGTTCAACAAATGGCGGCTCAAATAATGTTTTCGTTATTATTTTCAGTCCGAAGACTGGTTTTATGCAGCTCTCCTAGTTTATGTGTGCAAATCTTACGTAACTACTTCAGCTGTGTCCATTTGAACCTATTTATGGTAATCAAGTCTTGGTCTTCCTCTGCAATTTTTACCACATACACTTGCCTCCGTTATCAAACTGACCAGTTCTTACTGACTCAGAATGTGTCCTACCACCCAATCCCTCCTGTTAGTCAGATTGTGCCCTAATGTCATCAGCTTTACAACTTCCTCAGATTGAATAACGTCGGGGATTGGCAACAAACACTGTCTCACTCCATTCTCAACTACTATTTCCCTTCTATGTCCTTCGATTCTTCTAAACGTAACTTCGTTTCTCTACAAGTTGTAGATAACCTTCTGCTGCCTGTATTTTATTCCTGTTACCTTCATACTTTCTAAGAATGTACCCCAGTCAACATCGTCAAACGCTTTCTTTCAATCTATAAATGCTATAAACGTCGATTTCCCTGTCTTTCACCTATCTTCTAAGAAAAGTCGTGGGGCCAGTAGTGCTTCCCATATTGCTACATTTCTTAGGAACCCAAACTGACCTTCCACCAATTTTTATCATTGTTATCATTCTTCTGTTAACAGTTCGTTCTGAGTATTTTGCAAAGGTGATTTGCTATTATGCACATCTGACAGCATCTGCTTCTTCTTGATGTCTGTACATATACAGGGTGAAAAGTATTTAAACCGACAAACTCTGGGAGGTTGTAGGGGACATCAAAACAAATATTTTTCACTAATGTCATTTTTTCCTATGAGGAGTATTTAAAGCAGTAGAGGAAGATTTCTCTGGCGGCAAATTAATTAAACCAACAAACACTTGTCCATTTTTTTATGACCAACACCCAACGCATTAACACAAACCAATTTCAGTTACAATAGATTTTCAAAAATGCCTCCATTGACACGTAAGCAAAGGTTACACCGTCGGATCATGTTCTGTCTGACACGGGCAAAAACCCCAGGTGTATCCTGAATTATCGCTGCTACTATCCGGGCAACCAGATCCTCTTCGGTAGCAACAGGAGTTACGTAAACAAGGCTGCGCATCTCTCCCCACACAAAAAAGTCCAGAGTGGACATATGTGGGGATCGAGCAGGCCATGGTACAGGACCACCTCTGCCAATCCACTTTTCTGGGAACCGTCGGTCCAAGAATCGACGCACACGACGACTGAAATGTGTCATGCTGGAACCACATGCGTTGTCTTGTAGGGAGCGTGGCGTCTTCCAGCAATTCTGGCAATGCTCTGGTGAGAAAATTGTAATAGTGCCTGCTATTTAATGGCCTAGGTAGCAGATACGAGCCAATTAAACAGTCCCCAACAACACCGACCCACACATTAACGAAGAACCGCACTTGATGAGCGCTAGTTCAAAAAATGGTTCTGAGCACTATGGGACTCAACATCTCAGGTCATAAGTCCCCTAGAACTTAGAACTACTTAAACCTAACTAACCTAAGGACGTCACACACACCCATGCCCGAGGCAGGATTC
Organism: Schistocerca serialis cubense; assembly: GCF_023864345.2. Lineage (NCBI taxonomy): Eukaryota > Metazoa > Arthropoda > Insecta > Orthoptera > Acrididae > Schistocerca > Schistocerca serialis. Next base: position 854,611,250 of record NC_064639.1, on the reverse strand, counting down.
GAACCTGCGACCGTAGCAGTCCCGCGGCTCCGGACTGCAGATGAGCGCTAGTAACTGTGGCATGTGGGTTGTCCTCACTCCAAACTTGCGAATTCTGCATGTTGAAGACTCCATCACGCCCGAACGTCGCTTCCTCAGTAAACAACACAGAGGATGGAAATGTAGGATGCATTTCACACTGTTCCAGGTACCACTGCGAAAACTGTGCTCTGGGTGGATAATCAACTGGTTCCAGGTTGTGGACAAGCTGTAAGTGAAATGGACGTAACAATTGCTCTCGACGGACTGTTCTTACATTCGTCTGATTCGTACCCATGTTACGTGCAGTTGCACGAGTGCTGATTGAAGGATCCCGCTCCACATGCTGTGAGGCAGCTTCCTCAAATTGCAGCGTTCTTACCGTGCGACAGCGTCCCTGTCCAGGTATTCTGCTAAATGACCCGGTCTCACGTAGACGTTGGTACACAGCAGCAAAGGTCGTATGATGCGGCATACGGTGATTAGGATATTGTTGTTGATAAACCCGCTGTGCAGCTCGTCCGTTGTGGTGTGCTACTTAGTACGCACCAACCATACCAGTGTACTCACCACAGATGTATCGCTCCACTAGTAAACAGAGACAATGCACTACTACATTGGTGGACAGCAGTTGCCTACAACTGAAGAGCGTAATACACCCTCTAACAACTGAAGATCGTAATATGGCCTCTAACAACTGAAGACCGTAATACGGTCTCCACCGGTTTAAATAATCCTCATAGGAAAAAATGACATTAGGGAAAAATATTTGTTTTGATGTCCTCTACAACCTCCCAGATTTTGTCGGTTTAAATACTTTTCACCCTGTATATCTTGCACACCTGGTGGAATAATTTTGTCCTGGCTGCCTCTCCCAAGGATCATCATAATATATCGAAAGCGGAAGTACCGATTTTTAACACTAATTATACAAGGAAGGGCAATGAAATCTATACAATTCGAAAAGACTTTCCCTCAGATATACACCAAAAAAGGCATATATGTACGCATCTGTTAAGAGGCGTAGAAGGGAGTAGACCTACACACAAATGACAAAAGTTTTCTTCTGCCTCTCACACTGTTACCAACTTCTACCCCACGTACCTATCAGCTGCTATCGTAGAGATGACGTACGAAAGTAATAACGTTTAGTGAAATCACATTCTAGGACTTTCATGTTTGGATGTTGCAGGTGGTTCATTTGCAGTAACACATGCTTACTGGGCAGCTACAATGTTGTCAGTAGTGGAAAAGAAAACATCGTTGTAGCAAATCATTCGGGGACGCCACAAGACTGTACAATACGTTGTTCATTGGCGTCGTTTTTTTGCTTGGTTTTCCTCTGACTTTTTCATTTGCCACCATTACCACAAAACAAGCGAATTTCGATTCCGCATATAAATATTACTTATGCCGGTACTACTCGTATTTTACCTTTCCAGTTTCAAAGGAAACAAAAGAAAAATTCGGAGTAGGTATTAAAATTCATGGAGAAGAAATAAAAACATTGAGGTTCACCGATGACATTGTAATTCTGTCAGAGACAGCAAAGGACTTGGAAGAGCAGTTGAATGGAATGGACAGTGTCTTGAAAGGAGGATATAAGATGAACATCAACAAAAGCAAAACAAGGATAATGGAAAGTAGTCTAATTAAGTCGGGTGATGCTGAGGGAATTAGATTAGGAAATGAGACACTTAAAGTAGTAAAGGAGTTTTGCTATTCAGGGAGCAAAATAACTGATGATGGTCGAAGTAGAGAGGATATAAAATGTAGACTGGCAATGGCAAGGAAAGCGTTTCTGAAGAAGAGAAATTTGTTAACATCGAGTATAGACTTAAGTGTCAGGAAGTCATTTCTGAAAGTATTTGTATGGAGTGTAGCCATGTATGGAAGTGAAACATGGACGATATATACACTACTGGAAATGGAAAAAAGAACACATTGACACCGGTGTGTCAGACCCACCATACTTGCTCCGGACACTGCGAGAGGGCTGTACAAGCAATGATCAGACGCACGGCACAGCGGACACACCAGGAACCGCGGTGTTGGCCGTCGAATGGCGCTAGCTGCGCAGCATTTGTGCACCTCCGCCGTCAGTGTCAGCCAGTTTGCCGTGGCATACGGAGCTCCATCGCAGTCTTTAACACTGGTAGCATGCCGCGACAGCGTGGACGTGAACCGTATGTGCAGTTGACGGACTTTGAGCGAGGGCGTATAGTGGGCATGCGGGAGGCCGGGTGGACGTACCGCCGAATTGCTCAACACGTGGGGCGTGAGGTCTCCACAGTACATCGATGTTGTCGCCAGTGGTCGGCGGAAGGTGCACGTGCCCGTCGACCTGGGACCGGACCGCAGCGACGCACGGATGCACGCCAAGACCGTAGGATCCTACGCAGTGCCGTAGGGGACCGCACCGCCACTTCCCAGCAAATTAGGGACACTGTTGCTCCTGGGGTATCGGCGAGGACCATTCGCAACCGTCTCCATGAAGCTGGGCTACGGTCCTGCACACCGTTAGGCCGTCTTCCGCTCACGCCCCAACATCGTGCAGCCCGCCTCCAGTGGTGTCGCGACAGGCATGAATGGAGGGACGAATGGAGACGTGTCGTCTTCAGCGATGAGAGTCGCTTCTGCCTTGGTGCCAATGATGGTCGTATGCGTGTTTGGCGCCGTGCAGGTGAGCGCCACAATCAGGACTGCGTACGTCCGAGGCACACAGGGCCAACACCCGGCATCATGGTGCGGGGAGCGATCTCCTACACTGGCCGTACACCACTGGTGATCGTCGAGGGGACACTGAATAGTGCACGGTACATCCAAACCGTCATCGAACCCATCGTTCTACCATTCCTAGATCGGCAAAGGAACTTGCTGTTCCAACAGGACAATGCACGTCCGCATGTATCCCGTGCCACCCAACGTGCTCTAGAAGGTGTAAGTCAACTACCCTGGCCAGCAAGATCTCCGGATCTGTCCCCCATTGAGCATGTTTGGGACCGGATGAAGCGTCGTCTCACGCGGTCTGCACGTCCAGCACGAACGCTGGTCCAACTGAGGCGCCAGGTGGAAATGGCATGGCAAGCCGTTCCACAGGACTACATCCAGCATCTCTACGATCGTCTCCATGGGAGAATAGCAGCCTGCATTGCTGCGAAAGGTGGATATACACTGTACTAGTGCCGACATTGTGCATGCTCTGTTGCCTGTGTCTATGTGCCTGTGGTTCTGTCAGTGTGATCATTTGATGTATCTGACCCCAGGAATGTGTCAATAAAGTTTCCCGTTCCTGGGACAATGAATTCACGGTGTTCTTATTTCAATTTCCAGGAGTGTAGTTTGGATAAGAAGAGAATAGAAGCATTCGAAATGTGGTGCTACAGAAGAATGCTGAAGATTAGATGGGTAGATCACGTAACTAATGAGGAAGTATTGAATAGGATTGGGAGAAGAGAAGTTTGTGGCACAACTTGACCAGAAGAAGGGATCGGTTGGTAGGACATGTTCTGAGGCATCAAGGGATCACCAATTTAGTATTGGAGGGCAGCGTGGAGGGTAAAAATCGTAGAGGGAGACCAAGAGATGAATACACTAAGCAGATTCAGAAGGATGTAGGTTGCAGTAGGTACTGGGAGATGAAAAAGCTTGCACAGGATAGAGTAGCGTGGAGAGCTGCATCAAACCAGTCTCAGGACTGAAGACCACAACAACAACAACAACAGTTTCAAAGAAAACAGTTCCCATTTATTGCTGCATTAGCAATTACCATTAATTGGTCACTGGTACAAACATTCGAAAAAGTTGGGTATTTTATTAAGGGAACCAGTTTTTGCGCATCGTCAGTTATATGTTGCATTAGGCAGAGTTCCGTATATCGATCGTTTCAAATTTTATATTTCTGAACATCGCAAACAACGTTATTTAGCGAATGATTAAAGAATATTTACCAAATATATAGTTTAAACTGAAGTTTTGTGCCGTTAAATTGCAGAATTAATTTTCTCACACTTCCTCTATGTCCCTCCTTACTCTTTTCCTAAATCTGCGTAGTGTTCAGGTAAGAACCAAGAATCTGCTTATGAATAAATTCCAATTAATTATGTACAATAAAATTTTACTTTCGTTACATTACAAACACAATTAGTTTCAATAATTGTGAGGGTACGTTCGCTACTCCAGGGGTTCAAACACTACGCATCCAAAAGCGCAGTGTGAAAGAAATGAGAAAGACGTTACTTACTAATGCCCTCCATCCGCTTGACGTTCCTGCCGGTCGTGATGAACATCACTGCGAGCCAGATGAACAAAGAGGCCAGCAGCGCCAACGGGATGAGCACCAGGTACTGCACAGTCGCCACCACAATGATTATGGCGAACACGTACAGGAATATCTGGAACGAGTCACCAAGAGCGGAGTTAACTACCCGTGCAAAGTAGCTGAGCGCATGGCCAGCATCAGTGTTGAGCAGCACAGATTGGAATTACGTTAGGAAAGCGGAAGCACTGTGGTAGCATCCTTGTTACAGTAAACCCAAACTGATGAAGGGCATAACACAACGGCAGTTGATTCTATAAAGCGTTGCAAACAGCAATAGGACGGTCTTTCTGAAACGTTTGAGAGTGGCTTCCTCGAAAAGCCCACGGCCAATATCTTTTCCCATCTTTTCTCCACTCGAGCGTAAACTTCGTCCCCAACGAGCTCGGTAAGAAATGAAGTACTACTATTCACATACACAAAAATGTATGCCAATGAACTGAGTCAATATTATAGCATCTCCATCCACCTTTGCGGTTTCACAACTGGTTGGAGTGCTTTGGGCAGCTGCACTTAGTAATCATTCTCTTTGAAAGGTCACGATATTTCATTAGTTCAAGAAATTTAGATAGAAATTAAATTACACTGAAGATAAAAATACTTTCTATGTCAAGGACAGTCATTGAAAGAGAAATTAGATTCAGTGTTCGCAAAACCATAGAGCAGAACGTTCCCTTCGACTAAGAAAAAAAAGGGATTGATTAAGGGATGAGAACTCGCGCAGAATAACTGAGAAATTTTGAATTGTCCAATACCACTCCATCTAACCCAGGAACAGATTTCTCAACATTTGTACTTCTCTCACCCTAACCTTTTTATATTTAACTGCATAATCTCAAAATCGAACGACAGCGACAGTACGCACTGTTTGAGACACAAATGCTTAGAGCTTAATGACGAGAGCTTTGAGAGGATGTGAAAATAAGTTTAAAGAATTAGTAGGAATTTACTGTCGGTTCGGTGCAACTTTCGTTGAATTTTACACAGCGTAACCAACGTTTTTGAAGATGTCCCTCACACAACGGATAAAAGTTTAATTCCATTCGGAATTGATGTCCATCATCAAAGTCGATACATGATGTTACCCCATGGGCACTAACACTTTGTTGTAACATGCATGCTAAGAGCATTCAGATATACACTCCTGGAAATTGAAATAAGAACACCGTGAATTCATTGTCCCAGGAAGGGGAAACTTTATTGACACATTCCTGGGGTCAGATACATCACATGATCACACTGACAGAACCACAGGCACATAGACACAGGCAACAGAGCATGCACAATGTCGGCACTAGTACAATGTATATCCACCTTTCGCAGCAATGCAGGCTGCTATTCTCCCATGGAGACGATCGTAGAGATGCTGAATGTAGTCCTGTGGAACGGCTTGCCATGCCATTTCCACCTGGCGCCTCAGTTGGACCAGCGTTCGTGCTGGACGTGCAGACCGCGTGAGACGACGCTTCATCCAGTCACAAACATGCTCAATGGGGGACAGATCCGGAGATCTTGCTGGCCAGGGTAGTTGACTTACACCTTCTAGAGCACGTTGGGTGGCACGTGATACATGCGGACGTGCATTGTCCTGTTGGAACAGCAAGTTCCCTTGCCGGTCTAGGAATGGTAGAACGATGGGTTCGATGACGGTTTGGATGTACCGTGCACTATTCAGTGTCCCCTCGACGATCACCAGTGGTGTACGGCCAGTGTAGGAGATCGCTCCCCACACCATGATGCCGGGTGTTGGCCCTGTGTGCCTCGGTCGTATGCAGTCCTGATTGTGGCGCTCACCTGCACGGCGCCAAACACGCATACGACCATCATTGGCACCAAGGCAGAAGCGACTCTCATCGCTGAAGACGACACGTCTCCATTCGTCCCTCCATTCACGCCTGTCGCGACACCACTGGAGGCGGGCTGCACGATGTTGGGGCGTGAGCGGAAGACGGCCTAACGGTGTGTGGGACCGTAGCCCAGCTTCATGGAGACGGTTGCGAATGGTCCTCGCCGATACCCCAGGAGCAACAGTGTCCCTAATTTGCTGGGAAGTGGCGGTGCGGTCCCCTACGGCACTGCGTAGGATCCTACGGTCTTGGCGTGCATCCGTGCGTCGCTGCGGTCCGGTCCCAGGTCGACGGGCACGTGCACCTTCCGCCGACCACTGGCGACAACATCGATGTACTGTGGAGACCTCACGCCCCACGTGTTGAGCAATTCGGCGGTACGTCCACCCGGCCTCCCGCATGCCCACTATACGCCCTCGCTCAAAGTCCGTCAACTGCACATACGGTTCACGTCCACGCTGTCGCGGCATGCTACCAGTGTTAAAGACTGCGATGGAGCTCCGTATGCCACGACAAACTGGCTGACACTGACGGCAGCGGTGCACAAATGCTGAGCAGCTGGCGCCATTCGACGGCCAACACCGCGGTTCCTGGTGTGTCCGCTGTGCCGTGCGTGTGATCATTGCTTCTACAGCCCTCTCGCAGTGTCCGGAGCAAGTATGGTGGGTCTGACACACCGGTGTCAATGTGTTCTTTTTTCCATTTCCAGGAGTGTATATGGAGGTAGTACCTGTTCCCGAAAGAACAGATACCATTGATGACCGTGCAGCTTCTCTAGAATAAAATGATTATTAAATCGACGCCCTAGCTGCAAACAGGCGTTGATATACACGTTGAAAATGTGTGCCCCGACCGGGACTCGAACCCAAGATCTCCTGCTTACACGGCTGACGCTCTATCGATCTGAGCCACCGAGGGCACAGAGGATAGTGCGCCTGCAAGGACTTAACCCTTGCACGCTCCCCGTGATACCCACATTCCCAACATGTCCACACCACTCCATTCGTAGTGCGCCTAATAGATGTTTGCCCATCACTCTCATTACTCGTGGCAGATTAATCTACCAAGTCCCGTACGAGTTGGGGCATAGCACGTGCGTTGGCACATGATGGGCAATGGCCGGGTAGCCATATTTTAAGTATATACGAAGTTAGTATCTGTTCCAGAAAGAACAAATACCATTGATGACCGCGCAGCTTCTCTAGAATGAAATGGTAATTAAATCGACACCATAGTTGGAAACAAGCGTTGATTTAAATCATTGGGGACATGTTGAAAATGTGTGCTCCGACCGGGACTCGAACCCAGGATCTCCTGCTTACATGGCAGACATTCTATCCACTGTCTGTAACTGTCTTCGTTAGGTGGCAATTTTCTTCTATTGTACGTTTATATTATGAGGTGTATCAAAAAGGACTTTACAACTTTGAAAACTCATAATGATTTTATCATTCAATTTACATAGTTTTGATAACATTTTATTCGAAACTACATCAAATTTTTTAACTTATACGTAAATAGGTTCACCACGACTTCTGTTGGTTATGCGGCTCACCTCCCACCTGAAATCGATTTCTTGCCAAACTCGCTGCAGCATGACAGGTGCGCTTGTTCATTTGCGAGGTAGATTCTAGCTCTGAGCTCTGCTAGAGTAGCCAAACACTCATATGTGGCAGGCCCAGCTCTCAAGACGAACGCTAGATCTATGTTGTAGGACTGTTCACAAAGATTTGACTTACTTGCTTTATAACGTCGTCAGGCATATGGGGACGACTTGAATAATTACTGTGTCTTATTGAACATCCACTATCAATGAAACACTTAGGCCACACATAAATAGTAGCCCTACTGGGAGGATCTTTACTTTGTACGAGAATCATGTTGTATAGTTGTCACAGACTTCGACTCTTCAAACCAAAACGCACAGCGGATACACTCGGGACCGGTAAAGGCATCCGTGTTTGCTGCAACTGCCACTAGCGCTTGCGATTGATAAGATTCTGTACTAGCGTATCATGTCAGTCAAAACTCGATCTATTTTCCTTTACTAGACCAAGACTAGGTCTGTGAGTCGTTCGAATGAGTTTGTGATAATTTTCCAAGTTGTAATGTCCTTTCCGATACACCCTGTATAGTCTGTAAGGGGTTCATTAGGGATTTATTACTATTCGCTAGGGCACTTGAGCAGATGTAATTTCGATGGATTGCTCACGCGCTGCCTGCGATATGTAATATCTATACTACAATAGATTCGCAGGTCAGAGCAGTGTTGGCAGTAAGTCGAGTTTAGTAGCTCGCAGAGAGCAGTCGTGTTTTGTACCTCGCACAGAGCACTTGAGTTATGGAATTCGGACAGGGCGGCACAACAGTTGACTTGTGTTGGGCCGGTCGTGCAGAACGATGGCGGTGCCTGGGCGATATGGTATAAGGCAAAAAAAAAATATTGTTCTTTGTTACCGCGCACTTATGTTAATTGCCACAACTGATTTAACCACAATTGTAATGTTAAAGTCCCATGTAATTCTTTTTGTTCTGAAGAAAACTTTTGCCAGTCATTTATCTGAGTATAAAGATTTTACGAATTTTTCCTGTGCATACTCATGTTGATTAAGCAAAAGAAAATCAGTTGTTTTCCTACAAATGAAAATCTAGTGGCCAGCATTGCAGTGGGTTGTGCCAAAAATTTCTTATAGGAGCAGATATGTAGATAGCGTTATCGGGTGACATCATTGTGAGGTAAGAATTTTCAGTTTATTAAGGATGATTTCACAGGGCCATGACGCAGCGCTGCTCACTTCAGAACTTATTAAATGTCGATATGCAGTCAATCTTTAATGGAAGGTCACATTAAAACTTGACATTTAATTATTGGAAAGAATTTTTTTTATTGGGACTTAAACGAGATTTTTTTCTGTTAGGAGGTTACGCTAAATGTGAATATTATAATTATTTGTTTCGGTTGGGAGGTTACAAGTCTGTGGCTGGATTTTGGTGTTTTTAAATCTCTTTAATTTTAGTGGGGTAACAGTTGTGGTCTATCAAGTGGTTAGCAAATGAGCTTTGAGAGATTTTATCTTTTTAGCCTTCTGAGGTGGTCTGAGTATCTCGTTTTAAAGTTTCTGCATGTTTGCCACTTTTATACTGAGTAAGAAGAGCTGCATATAACCTCGAACATCCAGTTGTCTGCTAATGCGGCTACTGCAAGAACTTCAAAACAAAGTGGTGATATGCTGTAGTATCAGTTGGCTAGCGTTCTGTCGATGCGTTCGTGGAGTAAGACTTTCCATTCTCGAACTTTGAGGGCGACAGCAGTAACGCGTTGCATCGCGCTGTACTTACGTCCAACATGTCGAGCGTGGGGAAAGGCAGCAGCTCGTCGACGGCGCCGATGTCCTTGGAGAAGCGGTTGAGGATGCGGCCGGAAGGATTGGAGTCGAAGAAGCGCATGGGCGCGCGCAGCACGCGCTCGAACATCCAGTTGTGCAGGCGGCGCGAGGCGCGCATGCACGTGCGGAAGAAGATGAGCGAGCGGCCGATGCACGAGGCGATCAGCAGCGCCACCAGCCCGCCGTACACCGACACGAAGAACTCGCCGTCCTCCGCCGGCAGCTCGGGCGTCTGCGCCTTCCGCGCCTCCTCCGCCGCCGTCCTGTGCACCGGGGAACGTTCAGGGGATAGGCCGTTTTGAATAAAACTCTTTCAGTAGTATGCAGTGTCATTATAAAACACTAAACTCTCAAAACGGCGTTTCGACCATTTTTAGTGGTTCTCTTCGGGATCATTTTGCGATTGGGATCCTCTACGGAGATATGGCGAGAGGTGGAAACAAGCACATGAACCGAGGAACAATGTCGAACACGATCGTTTTGGTGGTCCATATGTTATGGTGTTGACAGGCACAGTGCTGCACGGGCGTACTGAGCCCCAAATCTCTGTACACGGTCAACGTTATTTTGACACTGTACTCCTTTCTCATGTGCGTCTTTTCGGGGTACATTCGGCGCTGACTTCATTTTTTTTGGATGACAATGCGCGACCCCAACGAACAGCGCTATTGAGGGAGTAATTGAAACGAGAGGATGTTCAGCGAATGGACTGGGCTGTCCGCTCCCCGGCTTTAATCCCGTCGATCACATGTGGGGTGTGTTGCGGAGACATAGCGCAGCACTTAATTCTTGCACCAAAGTCGTCGTTTCTCTCCGCGACCATCGTACTGTGCTTCGTACTGTTGCCAATTATGGGGCCAGAAAAAAATGTTTATATTGTCAGTATAGGCGTGTATCTTCAATTCCGGATATAATCGTGTTCAATGACAGTGCTCGAACCCACACAGTTGCCCAAATTCGACCAAGATTTCAGGAACTGTTGTAGACGACACTAGAACATGCTTCCTGCAGTCCAGACTTATCGCCCCGCGATTTTCATTAGTTTGGGCCACTAAGGAAGCAGTCGGAAGAGGGCCACTTAGGAAGCAGTCGGAAGACAATGATATGATGACGATGGCGATGCCGAAGTGTTCATGTACAACTGGCTACTGCAACAGCCACGTTCATTTTACGTAAACGGGATGAACGAACAGCCTGTCCGCTGGTAAAAATATGTTTCCCGTTCGGGAGACTTTATAGAATGGTTCAAATGCCTCTGAGCACTATGGAACTTAACATCTGAGGTCATCAGTCGCCTAGAACTTTAGAACTACTTAAACCTAACCAACCTAAGTACATCACACACATCCATGTCCAAGGTAGGATCCGAACCTGCGACCGTAGCGGTCGCGCGGTTCCAGAATGAAGCGCCTAGAACCGCTGTGCCACACCGGCTGGCGACTACATAGAAAAATAAGTTTGTGTGTATGAATTTTTGTCGAGGTTAAATAAACTTTAAAAAAAATCGAATTGTATATGATTCACGTTCGCGTGATACTTGCTTAAGCCGTCGGCACACGGACCGTGCATCCGAACGTTGAGCGTTGAGCGTGCCCAGTTTCTGACGTCATAGCGTGGAATAGCACGTTCGGGAGTCTTTCCGAACGTGCAGAGCAATATCTGGCATGTCAGATATTCTGAGCGTGCGTCTGAGCGTTGACCAATGAGGTGGCACATCGCCACCTACGTCACACGCACGCCGTCTCTCTTCAGTACAGAATTATGAGGCGCCATATTGGCATTCATTTCAAGCCTATATGTATATATGCCGTTTCTGAGCACCAGAAAATTGAGAATCACTGGAAAACCCGTTGTCAACTGTGCGATCCGTTCCAATAAAATAATGAGAAACATCATATTCGTGGCGAACGAATTATTGTAACTTGTGTATTATGAGAGTAGGCTATTTGAGGGCAGCGACACGCTGAAGATCCACCCAAAACGCATTGTTCTTGGTACAATTTGTTAAAATTAAATTTCTATTAGTAATTATCTACGATTAAGGTTTCAGCATGCAACAAGATACCACCAGTAGAACAAGAGGTTTGTCGTTCGTTTAGCGTAATGAGTAGAGTCGCCGACTTTTAGTTAGTTAACTGTCGGGGCGGTGATTCGCGTCTAGACACTTCCAGATTTTTTCTTCCTAACATTCGCGTTTTTATTAGGTTCTGATCCTTTATTATTAGTTTAATATAAGTATAGACTATAATATTTGATGTTCTGTAAATATAAGTTCACTTTGTTTTTTGAGGGGTGACTGTTCGATTGACTTAATCTACTAGACAGCTTGAGCTCCTTGTATAAAGATATTTTGCTCCTTTTTCTTTTACGCTTCGTAATTCACATGTTGCAAGGATTCTGCAAGTGAGTAGGAACAGTGATCAAGTAAGACTGACCTTGGGGTTTTACTAAAATGTGGGAATGATGAAATAATAAATATTATTTATTATTCTAATGAGGAGAAGTATTCCAAATTTGTACCGCACTGTTTGTAATGGAAGTTTTATAAGCCTGTGTCCTTATTGATTGGACATAGTACTTTCCTTTTCGTGGACGATGGAGGAAATGTGCGTTTTAATAGAGCTAACGTGGGAATTGAGTAAACAGTGTGATTTACGAGCTAGAAACATCCCTCAACTGCCGCTGGAGTGCGTTTCGATCGCGTATACCACGTTGGGGCCCACGTACCGTATGCACAAGTTGCATCGTTCCTGAGCGTTCAGCAGCACGTTGAACTTGGCACGCTCAACGTTAACGTTCGACAGCACGGTCCGTGTGCCGACGGCTTTAGAGCTGAAAAGTAGTCAACTAATGGGTGGTTGTATACGAGACTCGTGTAGGAATTGTTACGGCACCCGTATGTAAGGCTACTGGCTTTCAGATTTTGTTTATGAACGCGTCGCAAAGTGTGACACTCGCCGGCCTGTGTGGCCGAGCGGTTCTAGTCTCTTCAGTCTGGAACCGCGTGACCGCTACGGTCGCAGGTTCGAATCCTGCCTCGGGCACGGATGTGTGTGATGTCCTTAGGTCAGTTAGGTTTAAGTAGTTCTAAGTTCTAGGGGACTGACGACCTCAGATGTTAAGTCCCATAGTGCTGAGAGCCATTTGAACCATTTTGTGACACTTCCCATTCTCTGTTTAATTTAGTAGTGCCTTCTTAGCGGGACATGCACACGGTTTTGATGAGGAGGGGAGTTGAAACTTGCGAACCTTTGAATTGGTGACACGATGGTTTCCTAATTGACGTGAGAAATGAATTGCTAACTTTAACGCCGATGGACATTGGCCGTGGTGTTCAGCCCACCGTATTGGAATGAGGAAGCGTTAGGCAGGACTCACCAGAAGGAGACCCAGTAGTCGCAGAGGCTGAGCACGACCTGGGCGCCGATGAGCGTGAAGAATACGAAGAAGAGCGTGATGGGGCCGCCGCCGGCGCGCGCGTACCCGAACATCACTTTGCCCAGCGCGCGCGTGTCCACCACCTCGGCGTCCTCGTCGTCCACGTCCGGCGCCGACAGCTCGCCGTTCGCCGTCTGAAAGCACGCGCCAAGCACTCACACGACTGGCGGTCACTAAGGACTGCCAAAACCTGCCCAGTTACCGCTCAGATTTAAAAAAGAAAAAAAAATCTGCTGAAGTCACTCCACAAAGTGAAGGCCGCCGGATATGATAGACTACCCATTAGATTCTAATGTGCCGACATCACATACAGTACATGTTTGTTTAATAGTAGTTAATAACTTGTTACAATATGTCGATCCTAGAATATATAAGAGGCGATCAAAAAATTTCCATTCGGAGTCCGTACAGCCCGCAATCGGTAGGCTATAAGGCAAAATCGCCGTGAGCACTTAGGCAACCACCCCACCGACGCACTAGGTTCAAGATACCCGTTTGGTAAAGCCGTAACCACCTGCCACACATCCTCGTCCGACAGGAATCGTCGACCTTTCAAAGCCTTTTTAAGGGCGCGAAGGCGCGCTAATCGTATGTGGGAAGATCAGGACCACAGGGCGGGTGTTGGAGTGTCTCCTACTTGACTTGGTGCGATACAGGGACGTGCTTTATCATGAAGCAGCAGCTCCCCTTATTGCAGTTTCCCACAACGATGGTTTTCGACTGACACATTCTTCATCCTCCGACAGATATCTACCGATGTTTGTCCTTCAGCTGCCAAGAAGAATTACCGCACATTGGTCCTGTTTGGAGGCGTTTGATAATAACGTCGCCATAGTTCACGTTTGTGCATTTACCTCACGCACGTCGGAATGACACGAATGCCACAGTCATCCTTTGCTTCCATGTAGGTGGTTATACAGGGTGCTCCATTGATAGTGACCGGACCAAATATCTCACGAAATAAGCGTCAAACGAAAAAACTACAATGTTTCACTGCATGACAGAATGGCGATGTACTTCCAACATGATGAATGTCCTGCACATAGCTCGCGTGCGGTTGAAGCGGTATTGAATAGCATATTTGATGACAGGTGGATTGGTCGTCGAAGCACCGTACCATGGCCCGCACGTTCACCGGATCTGACATACCCGGATTTCTTTCTGTGGGGAAAGTTGAAAGATATTTGCTATCGTGATCCACCGACAACGCCTGACAACATGCGTCAGCGCATTGTCAATGCATGTGCGAACATTACGGAACGCGAACTACTCGCTGTTGAGAGGAATGTCGTTCACGTGTTGCCAAATGCATTGAGGTTGACGGACATCATTTTGAGCATTGATTGCATTAATGTGGTATTTACAGGTAATCACGCTGTAACAGCATGCGTTCTCAGAAATGATAGGTTCACAAAGGTACGTGTATCACATTGGAACAACCGAAATAAAATGTTCAAACGTACGTACGTTCTGTATTTTAATTTAAAAAACCTACCTGTTACCAACAGTTCGTCTAAAATTGTGAGCCGTATGTTTGTGACAATTACAGCGCCATCTATCACAATGCGAAAAAAGTGGTCTAACTAAAACATTCATATTTCTTTACGTACTACACGAATATGTAATAAAAAATGGGGGTTCCTATTGAAAAAACGCAGTTGATATCCGTTTGACCTATGGCAGTGCCATCTAGCGGGCCAACCATAGCGCGATCTGGTTTCCCCCTTCAAGCTAGACAAGTTTCGTTCTTTGTAGTTTTTTCGTTCGACGCTTAGTTCGTGAGATATTTGGCCCGGTCACGATCAATGGACCAGTCTGTATAGCCGCATCGGAGTCGCGCTACATTACATATACGCTGCAGCAACCCCGTCAAACAGAAACTATTTGATCGCCTCTTATAGATGTCTTTAACACTTTTGCCATGTATTCCGCACTTCGTGTACTTCAAATCTAAGCAGTGATGTACAGATACTGAGCTACTGAAAGAGCATAGTGAACGCTCTCCTTTCCTGACATGGGTGTCTCTCATTCCTTCTACGTTCAGTATAACGTAACAACGCTTGAGCTCAGTGCGTTGCCTGTCTAGTCTCTTTCCCTGTATGGCCCTCAAGTTCTCGCGCATTTGCAACGGCTCAGTACGCTTCAGCACAAACATCAGCCAGCGTAGCCTGTTTTACTACCAATTCGTCTCTGTTACATACTTTTAACACTAGCACTTACTCCGTGACGCTCTCCACTGCTCGTACAAATAATTTTTCGCAATGGCAGTGCTTCCGTTCTCTTATCATCTTCCGTAGCTTTTTATGTGACATTTACGCAGTGCCCAAGTGCTCGGTCCTGCCTCGGAAAAATAAAGACGTCGCTAATATATAAATGTTTTTGACACGCACTCAAATGTGAGTTTTAATCAAACTGCCTAAGATCTATTTCATTTCACGTATCGAAAATGTTTCTGGTTAGGACAGTGCAATGGCCATGTTAGTCTACACATGTTTCCGTATCACTTGGCAAAGCGAGTAGCCGAAAAGGGCCTGTAGTGAACAATAATAACATTTTAAATTTTTGACAACGGCCGCGGTGGAACAATGATTTAACCTTTAACAAAAATGTTAACTACGTCACTGTATTTTACTGTTTACTACATAATGCATTTCACTGTTGAAGCAAGGTGGTTTTATTTTATTTGACGCCACAGTAAGAATACTGCCGAACAGAAGGCTGTCGTGAATAATTTTGTGATACATGGTCAGATGATGGCCATCGGAGTTACAAAGATTCATTCAGCAGTAGCTGTTGGCAGTTGTGTAATAACTTTTTAGTAAATAATTACGAGATGCACAAAACACATAACAGCTGTGTTTAGTCAGCATGAGATCGTCGAAGAAATGTTGAACAGGCTGCAGTGAGGGGTGCATACATGAAAACCTGACTAGGTGCGAGAGGGACTCCCGCTCTGCGGGTTCCGTACAAATATAATTCGGTGTACAGACAGTTCATCCATTCCGGCAATCGAGGATCTCTATGATTTTTGGTTGTTATCGACGTTGATACTGGCAAGATATGGGTCCCAGTCATTCCAAGACTTTCGAGAATGTTTTAATTTCAGTTTTGACGTCAGATAATGAATTACAAAAGAAATATTTTTTCGTGTGATGTAATTACAAACTAACAATTTTCATATTTTTTTCCTTTGGTTTTACTGTGAAACCTTGATTCTTGTCAAACTTTATGATTCTAGGTCAACGAGTATTACTCTACAGGTTTTGATGAGTGAGTTTTTGAACATCAAAATATGTGACATAAGTTGCCGTCTATTTTGAGATCACTGATTTAGAAGTTTCCAGTTTTCACACAACCAAGGGACTTTAGATCTTAGTATGTGACATAAATTTCAACTGTATACGTCAACGCGTTCCTGAAAAAAAGTTTTGAACAGTTGGATGGATAGACAGACAGATAGACAGATGGACAGTAATGTGATCCCGTAACGGTGACGTTTTTACCGAATGAGGTCCGGAACCTTAAAAAAGCCTACTGATAATTTCTAGAAATCCATCTTCCGAGAGACTTCAACGAACACTTTAATACTTCCGCGTTATGACCACAAACTAAAATTGGAAAAATTCAGACGTAAAATAGCTTGCGCTATTGGTATCTGCTACGGATGTGAGTACAACAACTATAAGGTTTCAAAACGACAAAAATATGCCCTCATAATTGCGGACGTTGCAGTGTTGTCCAGGTAAGGGAGAAAACAGTTCTCATCTCCAAGAAACGGCGCAGGAAGGGTAATTAAGACGAAACAGTGAATAAGCACAAAAGTCAAATCTTAAATTATTTATGTCTGAGAATGTACTTACTATTCTCGAGGCGTCTGACAGTCTGTGTTGTGATGATACTGACTGCCTTGAAGCTCTTCTTGCAGCCTTCTCCTGAAACATCAAAGAAATCGAATTTTCTTCTTAAACAATGCCTATAATGTAAGTTCGTAAGCTTTCATGCCCAGTGTCATTTTGAATAAAATAATTTTAGGTCCAGGCCGCGTCATTGTAAAACAGTGAAGCAACTAAATTGGCGACGTTCCGACCAACTTTCTGTGTCCTCTTCAGGGCAGTTAACCGTCCTGAAGAGAACCGCAGCAAGCCGGATTTAGTTTCTTTAGTGTTTTACAATGAGGCGGCCTGGTACCCAAAATTATTTTATTCAAAACGCCTCTCATCTTTATTTCATATTTTTCAATGATGTATACACAAATTATTTCCTGAGTATGAGAAACTGGAGAACTGAACCTGAGCAGTATAATCATATAAACGGAACGAGGTTGTGCTAGCAATAGGAGTGATTAAGCAGATAAGGTGATACCCACATCAGTGATATTACTTTGGAGGCAGTGATGCTGTGTAAATGACTGAATGTAGAATGTTGCAGTACTGTTTGTGGTAAACAAGGATTGCACCGGTGGTAGAAAGCAGGTGTGTTAGAAACAGTGGCTTAATTCTGAAAAATTATTGAGAGCCCAGAATAACATTAGTATAAGTGACAGCAATAGTGGGTGGTTACGCCGTAAGAGGTTGTTCTGTAAGGTGATAGACGCTTTAGCTGTAATAAAACCGAAAACATCTCGCGGAAAAAACAGCGGTATAGTGTAATATCTAATTTTTGTAACATTGTTACAGACTAGTAACATTATTACAGCTGCAGTAGAAGCTCGCAGAGATGTTGGAGTTAATAATAGAGTTTATCTTTTGCGAAAATATTAGTGTTATGGAGTAAGAGAAACGACAGTGATTGCTATTCTGAATTTTTGTCATATTAGTGGCAACATAAAGAGGATTAATTCACATAATGCAAACTCCAATAAAGAGTAGCTGTGGTGTTGCTAGTGTATGAAAATAACAATACCTGTGATGCCTTTTCGCTTTCCTTCTCCTTCTCTGCCGCGACATCCCCCTCTTTCAATCCATCTTCTGCCGTAGACATCAGGTTAAAGAACGTTGTGCTCCTTTTAGCCAACTCAGTAAACGTTCCTTGATCTTCAATTTTTCCCTGAAAGGCAAAGCACAAATATGTTACGTGCAAGAGACTTGGTAGTAACACAATTTAAAAAAAAAAATAAGTTCAGTGGTAGCAAGTTGTAAATTACTTCTAAAATGAAAATATTGATGGTAGGGAATATGTGACCCAGCAAGACAACGGTGAGTAAAAGGTTGTAATTTTGAAATTTTTGGAGTAGTAGCTTAAATCACACGCAGTCTTCCTTTAGTAAGCAGGGTAGAACATCTTTCGAACAGTTTGTAGCAGCATTCAAACAAGAAACTTGCAGTTTAACAAAAGCAATCAGTTTAGATTGAAAATGGTGTTTATCTTCCTGGTAACCGGTGTCCGTTATAGAATGAACACCTTCAGGTCTTTATGTGCCTCCATTGGAGAGCCGTGGAGCCGATGCGCGTAGCCTTGTAAGTGCTAAGAGGCACTTCGTCAACTAAGCCACGTCACAAGTGGAGTGTCATACTGGTCTGAAGATGGTTTTTCTACGACTGAAACCGGTTACCAGAACAATAAACACAACTTGCGATCTAGGCTGACATTTTTTGTTAAGTTACGATAAAAGATCACTCTTATTCCAATTACGACTTCAAAAAAATCTACAGTTGACGAAGAAATCGAGATAAATACGAACACATGCCATTTCTCTGTTTACTGTTCATAAGATGAATATTGAGTAAGAGGGCAAACATTTGGAGGCGATTCCTGAGAGGAAGAGGAACAAAACAGCTTCTTCTCCACCTATGTCCTGAAACGGAGAGTGTGTGTGAAATGAAGCAATTAGTAATGGTACATTACTTTACAAATCACACGGTATTAATTTATTATTTAATTACCGCATAGTTTCCATTTTGATTGCATTGATGAAAGCCATTATTCTTTGTGTTTCAGGATGTGTGATCTCAGCTCTCCCAGCCGCCGTGGCCGAGCGGTTCTAGGCGCTTCAATGCGGAACCGCGCGCCTGCTACGGTTGCAGGTTCGAATCCTGCCTCGGGCATGGATGTGTGTGATGTCCTTAGGTTAGTTAGCTTTAAGTAGTTTCTAAGTCTAGGGGACTAATGACCTCAGATGTTGAGTAGCATAGTGCTTAGAGCCATTTGAACCATTTGACCTCAGCTGTGACGTTGAAGTTCAGTGGTCTGTTACTCATTTCAGGAGCAAGCCGAAGTGGTTTTCCGTCTATGGTGGAATGTTCGCACAGATTTCCCGAGCGACTTAACTCTTATCGACGGCACCACTCAACACACAACACCTTTGGATCTATTTCTCAGCGTTTGTGTGAGCATATGTCCTTCCACTGAGATGAACAACCTGAAGGGCCGCAGTATGTTCTTGCATCAGCTCTGGAACAATAAGTTCTACACGATACTGAGACCGAAGACCTTCATTTTTTTGTTTTTGGAGGCTCTGAAGTTTTGTGCGTTAGTGAATGCTCAAGCAGTTGGTGAAGTCCAGACCTTTGAACAACGTGTCTGTGTTACTCTGGACGCCATTCGGTCACAGCGTGGAACATTCTTAAAAGTGACGCAGTCCGTGATGCGGCGTGCGAGCGCTCGCATTGCGTGGACATTGTCGTCTGTGGTCGATGTCGGTGGCCTTCTTTTCCCGATAAGCATGACCCACGTCTGTGCGCCCTTGGTCAAATTTCTGGCGCCATTTCACTGCTACTGGACACAACGTTGTATTTGATCCATATGTCACCAGAATTCCGCGGTGAATCTATATGCAATTCAGAAGTTTTCCCTACAAGAATCTTACTGTCCCGCGTACTTCAACTTTGGTATACGTTTCCTGCTGTCGCTGCATTTCAGTCGCACACTGTGATGCAGTTGTTAACCGTACCACAGCTGAACTGTGTCTGGAGAAAACCTAGAACCCGTTCTCTCTTCTGATAACCTGTACCCTTGTTGCACAACGGCCTTATAGCATATGTAACTTACTTTTTGAAATCCTCTCGTACAACAATGGACGATGGACGGTATAGTACGAATCACTTGTGCCTTCCTCAAACTTATACCTTATTTGTGGTTGTGCCACTGTTTCGGATCTGTTTTAACATATCTGTGATACTCGTTATCCGCCGGTGGGCCGTCGTATCATGCTTTTTATGAAAGACGCTTGAATCCTCATCGTTCACTGTTCTCTGCATAAAGATGAGATTTACGCGTATGACATTATGACACCCCAATAAGACTCATGTGAGTTCAGTCCTAAGGGTCAGCCCGAATAAAGTAGCTTTGTTGTTCATGGATTTCAGCGACGGGGTAGAGTTGCCGGCGTCCAGCTAGCCATGTTTGACAAGGCAGTGCGTGCATCTGCAGAACAGGCAACACATCAGATACTTGGCGCTCGAGAAAGAACTACAAACGACCAGCGGCTGGCCCTTACCATTCGACTTGCTGAAGCGTTAGTTACAAACGTATTTTAATCCTTATATAGCGATGTATTAGCTAATCGTTTCTCATAGGCAACATAAGAACCACATGAAGATTACGAAACATAGTCATGCATGACAGACGACTTTTTCCCGCAGTCCATACGCCAAAGCCGCAGAAAAGGTATCGTCTAAAAAGATAAGCTATTCGCACTCGTATTCCAGTGACTGAAAATGCACGTGAAATTAAACAGTATTTCACGTAGTTAATAGAGACCAAGGTGGCTAGGTTTAGGAAGAGGAGGAAACTAGTGTATAACTTCCCGTCGACAACGAGGTCATTAGAGCCGGAGTTCAAGCTCGGATTAGGGAAGGATGGAAAACGGAGCGGCCCTACCCTTTCAAAAGAATCATTCTGCCATTTGCCGTAAACGATTTAGGGAAATCATGGAAAACCTAAATTAGGATGGCAGAACGCGGGTTTGTAGGAAGCGGTACTGTGTGGAATAATTATCTGTATTTTTCTGTTACCAGTCACAGTAATGTATTTTATGTTAAATTGAACATACTGCAACGCGTTTCAAACTGGTTTTGCTCATCATCAGGCATTTATGCAAACAGATATATGTTGCATAAAGATAAAACGCCAAAATCTAAATCAACATTTTTCTCATTGTTCTGCTCGTAGAGTAGTTTTTGGGGATATTTGTGGGGAGGGAGGGGAGGCAGTGTTTGACCACAAATCGATGTCAATCGGTGTCTGCTGCTAGTACGGAGCTGTGCCTCGTTGTTTGTTATGTTTGACACCACAGCCTGTGTGGGATTCATATGGTTTTGCATTAAGTTATTATGGTGCGGTAAACGTTATTCACTTATCACTTTGGTGTCCGAAAGATTGATTCACATCGTTGGTACTCTGGGGGAGCTGTTGTATGACTGGTTAGTCTGCCACTGATTTGGACGTATTTCGCTGCACACAATGCTTCTTCATATATGTAAACAATATACACTTAATTCAAAGTGTCCGGGTTAAACATACAACAATATAAAATTTAATAACTTGAGAAGTAATAGACACATTTATTGGCGGTATGTTTCTACAAGAATGGTAACTCAAAATGTTTCTTTACACTCCTAATACACCTTGGTATGTGCATGATTAGTGACGCAGCTGACATCTAATCTGCATTCTACTTCTCTCCAAGTATTTTGCAGCCTTGCAGGCGCAACATTTGCTACAGCTGCAAGAACGCGATGGCACAGATCTGGTAGATCACGGACTCGTGTCTGGTACGCTTGATTTTTGATAAACTCTCACAGAAAAAAATCAAGTGGCATAATGTCTGGGCTTCTAGGGGGGCCAAGCAATTGATGGACTACCTCTCCCATTCCAGCGTCCTGGGAACTCATAACCAAGATGTCCCT
Organism: Schistocerca serialis cubense; assembly: GCF_023864345.2. Classification (NCBI taxonomy): domain Eukaryota; kingdom Metazoa; phylum Arthropoda; class Insecta; order Orthoptera; family Acrididae; genus Schistocerca; species Schistocerca serialis. The sequence continues at coordinate 854,589,397 of NC_064639.1, read as the reverse complement.
CACAATGTTCGAAAAATTGCATGGTTTGCCATCTCACGAGGAAGCTGTAGCACAGCACATAGCTCCAACATGTCTACGTGCGTTGTTGCATTAACTGTAGTAGGCTCCGCGAAGAATAATGGGCCTATAACCCTGTCCTTGAACAATCCACACCACACATTCACTTCCGGTGAGTTAATTCACACTCTATCAAAACGTGGGTGGATTTCAGTTTCCCATGCAGCAGTTGTACTTGTTTGCCATGCCGGAAGAGTGGAATGTCCGAGAAACAGAGAAAATAAACGAATGCGTCGTTTTCATCTATTTTTGCCAGAATTGTCTCTGGTAATACCTTCCGTCGCCGCATGACCTCATGTTTTATTTTGTGACAAAGTTGCTGTTTGTACGCCCACAAGCACAACCTTTTATGGACGGCATTGTGTTCTGTCGAATGAGATACATGCACTGCCTGCTTTCTTGTCGGATCGACTTACGACGTCTCCGTTGGAAGTGGAAGGACATACAGATTAATTCAACAGTAACCTCTGGAACTGCGTTTTTGGCGTGGTGGTCCGACATCGGAACCAAACTCCCAGTTTCCAGTCCGTTCTCACGCCGAAAACGAGGTTGTACCAGAGTAACAGAATTTAGCTCCGCGAGAGAAAGCACACAGACCACGTCCTGCTGAAGAGTCGAGTCCACTCAGCTACTAACGCGCGTATGCATGAATAAAGCAGTTACGTGCAGGAGCATGCGCTACCAACTACCACAACACAGATAACATTCTGAGTAACCACATTTGTTCTAGCAAATTCCCGATAAATGTCTCTACGTCTCAAGTTATCACGTTTTATATTATTATATGTTTAGTTTCACACTGGCACATCTTAAATCTAATGGATTAGCACTGAATTAAGGCTACTGAAGAATTCTGAGTTTTGAATACAGTTGTCTCATTAAAAATATTATCTCTATTTTTTGTACTGTGAATGAATAGTTCTATTAAAATACAAAAAAAGGAGATAATTTTTTTAATGAGATAAATACATTAAAAAAAACTCTAAATCCTTCAGTAGCCTTAGAAATTCCGTGGAAAAAATGGAAATGTTCAGGACACACACTGCTCCCCCACCCCCTCCCTCGCACTACATAAATACCCCCAAAGCTATGCCAGCAGCAGAAGGGTGAACAAACAGTGTTCTACATTAATTTAAATTAACACATTTCATCTTTAAGTAGCATATACGTGTACGCATAAACGCCTGATGACAAGCAAAACATGCTTGAAACGCGTTGCAGTATGTTAGTTCATAAATGTGATTGGCAGCAGAAAAATACAAATAAATATTTCTTATTTTTACGGATTTTTAACTTATCTGAGATATTTGTGCCAGTAGGGAGACTGAGATCTACCTAACATCTCTCCAGAAAGAATGAAAGAAAGCGCCTAAAGCTACATTAGGACAGTCGATGCGGCCGGCGTTTAGATGTATCTATGCGGTTTTAGTTCGTTAATTCTCACAACATTGAAAAGACATCTCTAACGATTTTTTTCTGTGAATCAGTATCGGGGACATAGGGCGTACATACATTTCTGCCTGCAGAAACAAATGAACAGTTCCTTTGTCTCGCCAGATGTGCCTCTGACCTTCACGGCGTCTGACTGCGCTCCAGCAGCCGTATTCATTATGCGGCCCTGTGGCCGTTACGAACTTCATCTTACCTTCTATTATTGACTGCAGTGATTTCAATAAAACTAAAAAGTTGCCGAAGTAAGTGTTTCATCTTTATTCGTCAGCTTTCAACGAAACAGGCAGTGATCAAGTTTTTGCGCTATTGTTTACGGCAATTATGTCACGAGGCCAAAGCTCCATCACACAAAGAATTTTAGAAGATTACATCACTGTCGCCACCACTTGCGTAAAATTTCGGAATTCGTAACTTAACAACACGTATTGAAAGGATCACTCAAACAAATTAAAATATACTGAAGTGTTGAAATGCTGGTAAAACTGATTGCTAGTCCAATTCGCCGTGTTAGCTGTTTTGTTGTAGTCGCTCAGAGACTGGTACAACCGGTCTCGTACCATGGCAGGCATATTCTCCGGTGCATTTCTGGGTACTACTGATCGTACTACTGACTTACTAAGTTCAGAATTCTTAATACTAAAAATTAAAATCATGGCACGCTAATGAAAGACAAAAGGAATGAGCCGCTATCATAAAATTAGTTAGTAAGTCTCATGTCCCAGGCTATTTAAATCGCTAAATGCGTGTTCCAAGATGCACTACTGATGCAACCACCAACGAAAGTCAGACTTAATAAAGGTAGTTGTCACTGGCAATTTACGTTTGGAGAGCGCCAGATATCACTAAAACAAAAATGTTATAAGAGTAGACCAGAATGAAGGCATAATTGGAGCAATAATGTCAGTATCGCGTGTGGTAAGGTGAAACGGTCTACACAGTTCAACTTCTGAGTACTGAGATGACATCCGGGAATACACCAGTGTCTACCGCTTCCATTTTGGCAACATCAATATATCATCAGAAATGGTAGGCGTGATCCTAAAATGAAAGTCTATGTGAAGCGAAATTTCTCACCGTCGTAAATAACACAAAGGAAACCGTACCTAAGGACGGTACTTACCAGAAAGTGTTGCTATACATGTGTGTGTGGAACGAAAATTCATTCTGCATAGTAGTAAGGTGTCACAACTGGCTTCCTGGGTTAAAAGGACGACCAGAATTCCAACACCTCAGTTTATTTTAATTTGCTTCCGTGATCCTCTCAGTATTTATAATTATTTTAGCTGTGGATGCCATACGGATGAGATTGTTTTCATAACTTCACTGTAACAGTTTTTTATAACTGGACAGTATTCACGCTAATGAGTGAAATCATGGTCATGGAGCAACACCGCCGGTCGGAGTTGTCCGACGTCTGTGTAAAAATGTAGCGCCTTGCATGCGTTGGTTAAATAACTGAGGACAGTCTGTACACCCCGGTAGAGAAAGAAGGAGTGGAGAAGACGTTTTAAGGTTTAATGTCCTGGAAACTCCAAGATAATTATACGAGGTGCACTGGCTCGGCTCAGGTAAGATGAGGAAGGAAAGCGGCCGTGATCTTCTCCACGAACACGATTCTCTTCAATCGGTTTAGTGAAAGTTCGGAAAACTTGAATCAGAGTGAATGGTGGGGATCTGTACCTTACTCTCCCCGAATGCCAATCATGTGTGCCAACCAATATGGCACCTCGTTCGGTGGACGTCAAGCACTACAACCATACAACGTAACTACAGGAAGAGGAGCCGCCGGTTAGACAAGAGATTGATAACATGAATTCTCTAGCACTGGACGTCCAGCAGTCGCCGGTGCTTGATGTCAATGTTGGCTTTGTCACGAGTAAACTGGTAGAGTGTTAATAGTAAGGCGATTTGCCGGAATTTGTAAAATGGCGAATCACTAGAAAGACAGAAACTCCTCAGCCGAAGCGTGAGGTCTCCAAAGGCGTTAGAGCGTCATGAAGCGCAATTTCACGTCTGCGTATTAGTTTTCAAAAAAAGAGAGCTATTCAAAGAAAATCAGGGCTTAGCCGTTCACGAATAACTACAACCAGGAATCATCGTCACCGCACATCAGAGACCGAATAGCAGGTGGAATCCGAATAGACAGTATCGACTATTGGACACAGAGTGTCTATTAAAACCGTTCGCAGTCGGCTTCCTGAGAGGGGTGTGTCCACTAATTGTCAAGATTTTAAACCCTAAACAGCAACTGTTGAAATTCTTCACGGTAAATGATTACAGCCAAAGCGGTTGCAGGATAAAGATTTATTAAAATTATTGACCACAGTTTCGGTATATCTAAATATACCTTCATCAGAAGTAAAATACACTAAAATTACATCCTGCAATGGAGATTAATAAAACAATCGTGCCAAAGGCGTCGTCAGTAGTTAAAACATCACCTCCATTTATGCAACATGATTATGGATAGAGGGTCGATGCGAACACAGCTTAGCAGATAGGCGAAGCACTGATGCTAAGCTGTGTTGCACATCGACCCTCTGTCCATAATCATGTTGTATAAATGGAGGTGATGTTTTAACTACTGACGACGCCTTTGGCACGATTGTTTTATTAATCTCCATTGCAGGATGTAATTTTAGTGTATTTTACTTCTGATGAAGGTATATTTAGATATACCGAAACCGTGCTCAAGAATTTTAAGAAATCTTTATCCTGCAACTGTTTCGGCTGTCATCATTTACCGTGAAGTCTAATAATTGTGTTTGTCCAAGTAAGAAGACGACACCGTAGTGTCCGGAGACACTAGGTGAAGATCATAGTAAATTGGTGCGTTTCTGACAGTTTTGTCTCGAATTTGACAACTGATGATTTTACATCTTAAGATTTTTAGAATGTCAGATATCCCCATATCTCCGAATAGTGTCAGATCCCTTAAAAAGGCCAGTCATTATGCTCAGTTCGCGTGTTGTTGAATTATTCCACTGGTGCAAAAATTGCACTCTCTTGTGTTCAACCATAGAAGGATAACTAATAGAGGAACTATATGGTGAGGGTAGGGGCAAGGGAGGAGGGGGGGGCGCTGTAGCGGGATGGACAGGGAGAGCATCCGCCCCCCCCCCCCTCAATTAACCATACCAAATCCGGTACTAACCATGCAGACCCTGCGCCGATGCGGGACAAAGACACAAGAGAAAAGGCAAGAAGAAATGTGAGAAAAACAATCTAAGCTCCAACAAGAGACAGTGGAAATCAGCCTTGCTTCGAACGTGGCCAATAATTTAATCGATGTGCTTCCTATGAAATGGCGCACTTAGCTGTATGAATAGAGCGGTCACAAACATTGTTCGGCATTATTGCTCACTGAGATCTCCTGAAGACGGTGTCTGCTGCACCAGAGCTTTCGTCGTCATGTACGGACACGGTTTCCGACAAGATATGCGCGTACCTTACGCTGTAGCTCTGGAAAGAAACTTCCACAACGAGGTGTTCTCGTTGGAAGCCTCTGCTAGAGGCCGTACTCACCTCGTCCATGACGACTATCTTGTTGGCGGCGTGCAGGTACTGTATCTGGTGCGTGACCAGGATGCGCGTCTTGTTGGCCAGCAGGGAGCACACGCACTGCTTGAACAGCTGCCTGCCCACGTGCGTGTCCACCGCCGACAGCGGGTCGTCCAACAGGTAGATGTCTGCGTCGCCGTACACCGCCCTGCGTGCAACAAACTGTCGTTGACGTAAAATCTCAACTTTCAGTAAAACCACCCTATAGCCGTGAGAGCCCGTTTCTAAACTCTCTACGTGTTCGATCAAAATAGTGCTGGACAATGCTACGAGTAATTCGGATACTGCAATGTTGAAGACTCTAGTATCTCGGTCTCTGGTTTTCTCTGAGCTCACTGAATTCTTACCGCATGGCACTGTCCACCGCAATTTTCAGTAGAGCTATGCCCCCTTTCCGATATTCGGCATTTGTAGAAACGAGTGGCAAGTCGCGTCACAGACGAACTACAGTCGTGTGCAAGTAAGAAGCGTGAGAGGTGGCATGAGCCCCCTCTCATATTTCTATCTTACTCTGAGTAATTCGATTTTCCTCTCTAATTGCATGCAGTGAAAAGTCGCTATTCCTTCACGCGCGGACTTCCCACGCAGCGTCTCTCATCACCCGGGTGGTCTGGTGACAGGCAGGCACTGCTGAACTTGAAAGGGTTAAGCCAACGGGTGTGAGGGAGTCGAGTGGATGCTTTCCAGACGCCGACATTGCCATAAGAGCGGGAGCGACATGCCCACAGGGGTCTGACAGAGCGGCTGGGCTAGAGATTCCGTTACTTCGCAGCAACTTAGTGAAAACACTTTCTGACGGGCTACCAGCGTGGCGTGGGAATTACTTGTGTTCCCAGGCAGTTTTGGCGGGCAAATTCCCGCGTTTTCTGCAAAATCATAACTGTGATTGGCTGGCTCAGGGGATAGCTCTGTGACGTAGCAAAATCGGCGCAGAAATTGGCGCCAAGTATCTCCATTGGTGGAGTAGTAGTGCGTCGGCAATAGAGTGGAATTTTCCATCGGTTTTTAAGTTGCTAATTGGAACGTTTAACCACGGGCACTGTCATGGGGGCGGGAATGTTCTGTGTTCGGCTTGTTGGTTGGTTGTTTGGGGAAGGAGACCAGACAGCGTGGTCATCGGTCTCATCGAATTAGGGAAGGATGGGGAAGGAAGTCGGCCGTGCCCTTTCAGAGGAACCATCCCGGCATTTGCCTGGAGTGATTTAGGGAAATCACGGAAAACCTAAATCAGGATGGCCGGACGCGGGATTGAACCGTCGTCCTCCCGAATGCGAGTCCAGTGACTAAGCAATGCGCCACCTCGCTCGGTCGGCTTGTACAGGTGCTCTTGAGAAGGTCAGCTCTCGTCTTTCAGTCGGAGTAGGTTACAAGACTGAGCTCTCACTGCTCTGGATAGCCTGCCTTCCGTTGGCTGTATACTTTCATTTAATTGTAACTGTTTTACGAAGTTGCTGAAGTTTCGACTTCAACGTAACTTTCCGAGTACAGTTGGCAATTGAGTGTTTTGCGTACAAGCGGCCTATGTTGTCCGTCTTGAGCAGTTTTGGCTAAAGTTGACTGTATCGGAGTTACTGTGTGGCTTCGCTTGCTAAGATCAATCACTGTACCGTCAGTGACTGTGTGGCGAGCCTTCTTCGTCTCCCTCACAGGCGCATTTGTATTGCTAGGAAGTCTTTAGTCTGGAACAACCAGACCAGGATAATTTGTTTCGGGCTATACTCGTGACATTATCATCACTACGACTGGACGTCGAAGCAACCAGCCATCGCTTCCAGTACGCCAGATCGCGTCCTTGCAGTTAAGAAGACAGCTGGGTAATGTATGTCCGCAGCACCGGCAGAGTAAGGAATTTTGTTTTGTGATAATCAGAGCTCAGCAGAGCGCGCCTGTTCCCGTCTTTTCTTACGTGGTTCTGTCTTGGGTGTTCATTGTCTGAGTTCTCACTACTGTAACAGCAATTAATGTTGGGTTGGCTGGGTGTTTCTCTTAAGATTTTTGTTGCAAGGAATTGGTTCCACATACCACTTGGTCATAAACGCCACAAGCTAGTTTACAGACAACTTCACCTTCACAGCATTTATTTGAGTATCCAATTTGACGTATTGTAAATGTTTCATGTGTTGTGTTTATTATTTTGAGTTTAGTCATAATAAATCAAATTGTTACTTTGGACAGAACTTTCATTCTGTAGATCGGTAGAGCAACCCTTTCATTTCTCACCCCGTTAATGAAACTTATTTATCATATTAAATTATTGCAGGTGCCAAACTCTTTTCTACGCCACTTGCAGGGTCGATTAGAGTCAGTTCGCGTTTCTTCTTAATCCGTGTGCAACAGCAAAAGTCGGAGTCGGAGTTAGAAGAGGGGGGGGGGGGGGGGGGGGCTTAGAGCATCATTTCCATATGAAGATTCTAGAATAATGTGAGTGGTCGTCAGTGTGTTCCCTGTCTCTGTCCCAAGACAAAGGCTCCAGCCGTTCTCTTACTGCTAACGAGCAAGGCTGGGGAAATCGCCGCAACGCGCCGCTGTTTCTGTTGACTGTCCCTAGGACAATTTACGACGGGCATTTGAAAACTCCGTGCAAAAATAAAAACTGCTTACATGTTTGGGGTAAAATTTTTTTTAATTTTCGATATAGTCTCCTTTTAGACTTATACACTTCGTCCAGCGCAGTTCTAATTTGATGATCCCTTCCGAATAATAGGAATTGTCCAAGCCTGCAAAATAGATATTAGTTGCTGCAATCGCCTCCTAGTTTGAATAAAATCTTTGTCCCGCCAACCATTTCTTCAAATTGGGGAACAAATTGTAGTCCGAGGGAGCCAAGTCTGTAGAAAACAGGGATGTGAAACGAGTTGGAATCCTACTTCCATTAATTTTGCGACCACAACTGCTGAGGTGTGTGCTGATGCGTTGTCGTGATGGAAAACGCCTTTTATGCGGTCCAATCGCCGGCGTTTTTCTTGCAGCTCGGTTTTCAAACTGTCCAATAACGACGAATAATATGCACCTGTAATATTTTTACCCTTTTCCAGATAGTCGATGAGGATTATCCCTTGCGAATCCCAAAAGACAGTCGCTATAACCTCTCCGGCCGAAGGACTGGTCTTCGCCTTTTTTGGTGCAGATTCTTCCTTGGTAACCCATTATTTAGATTGTTGATTAGTCTCAGGAGTATAGTAATGTATCCATGTTTCATCCACAGTGACGAAACGACGCTTAAGGTCCTGTGGATTCTTCCTGAACAGATGCAACACTTCACACGATTCCGATTTTGGTCAAGCGTGAGCAATCGCGAAACCCATCTTGCGGATAGCTTTCTTATGTCCAAATGTCTCTGTAAAATATTATGTACCTGTTCATTCGAGATGGCCACGGATCTAGCAGTCTCACACACCTTAAATCTTCTGTCAACTATCACCATATCATGGATTTTATCAATGATTTCTGGAGTCGTAACTTCCACAGGACGTCCAGAACATTTAGCATCACTTGTGCCCGTATGGCCACACCGAAAATTTTGAAACAACTTATAAACTGTTCTAATCGAAAGCGCAGAGTCACCGTAATGTTTATCAAGCTTCCCTCTAGTCTCCTGAGGCATTTTGCCTTTCATAAAGTAATGTTTAATCAAAAATGGTTCAAATGGCTCTGAGCACTATGGGACTCAACTGCTGCGGTCATAAGTCCCCTAGAACTTAGAACTACTTAAACCTAACTAACCTAAGGACAGCACACAACACCCAGCCATCACGAGGTAGAGAAAATCCCTGACCCCGCCGGGAATCGAACCCGGGAACCCGGGCGTGGGAAAATGTTTAATCACCATACTAAATTCTTCTTCGTCCGTTTCTGACAATCATTCGACTTCCTTGGTTCACACGAATGCCAAACACAAAGAAATAGACCAATATGGCTGAAACGTGGCGTGCGTTCTTTCCAAAGATGCTACTAACTAAACATGATCTCGATACCCGCCGGTAGTGCCATCGCTCGGACTTTGCACGGACTTTTCAAACGCCCCTCGTATATGCTCCGATGACTACCGCTGCCCTTGTTAACGCAGTACTTCTTGTGTTTGCCTCATCTGTAATGAACGTTACAAAAGCTAACTACCCTCAACTACACGAAATATAACGAGAAAATCAACCTTAAAAACTCCACAAGTACCCCAAAGTGCACGCTGCAGACAGATGCGACAGAATAACACTACTGGTTGGTGCGTCGCATCGTACTCCACTCCTTGCTCCTGCGATCGTCTTCTTACGTGTACATCACTGCGGCACACAATAATTTGATCACATGGCCACAAGTTGGAGCAAAGTTCCGTTATTCTCGGAATATACATGGAGTTCCGAAACTATCCGTTCAAATTAATGCAGGAAGAGGAGAACATTAGAAATATATTTCGATAAGGAACATATGGTCTCTGAAGTGAACCTGTAATATTATGCAACATTTTATTGGTGGCGCTGACGTACGAAGTTGTTTCGGTATTTCTGACTACAAATGTGTACTGACATTCAAAACTGCTCTCTGTGTGGACAGTTTGCTGTACGGGTTGAAGCGCCAGCTCGTTTCAGCGTTGCTGTGAGGTACCATCTGACCGTCACCTTCGGGAAACGATGGATCGGCCGAGGTGGCTCTGTGGCCCGCCAATGCAGGCCACCTGACTTCATGTGTAATTTTTCCTCCTCTGGGGGCATATGAAGCAACTGCTATATGAAACCGATCTGAGGGAACTAACAATACCTCGAGATTAAAAAAATAGTGCATTGATAATGGCTAGGCACTAGCAGAAATCTGGATTTGCGTAACAAAACCTGAAAAAAATTACGTAACAGTCGCTGAGTGCAGGCACTTTCCTAATGGAAGCTAACCTGCTGAACACAAAAAGACCTCGTCTCTACAATTGCCGTCGCTGCTGCTACCATTACGGACGTGCCAAGAATCTTTGAACAGACTCGATAGTCACTGATTTGACGATGTATTGCGTGCATACAGGCCAATGGTCGCGTATTCGAGCTGTTACTGTGAATAACACTGCTGTAAATAGAATGTTAAACTACCGTCTGTTAAAATCGTTCCTATCATCAGAAACTGCCATCAGGGACCACACGAACAACTAAATATATTTGATTCGATGTTCTCTATCTTCCGTATTAATTTAAACGAATAGTTTCGGAACATCCTGTGTTGTTTATTTTATGAATTACTGCGAAATGCATAAAGCATTAAGTACGGGATAATTGGTTTTATGGACGTCGGACTGTTATTAAAAAACCATATCTGGAATGCATAGCGAACAGGACTATAAATGCTACAAAAAGACGCCAAAGAGATCCAAAGAAGAGCGGCGCGTTTCGTCAAAGGGTTATTTGGTAAGCGTGATAGCGTTACGGAGATGTTTAGCAAGCACAAGTGGCAGACTCTTCAAGAGAGGCGCTCTGCATCGGGGTGTAACTTGCTGTCCAGGTTTCGAGAGGGTGCGTTTCTGGATGAGGTATCGAATATATTTCTACCCCCTACTTATACCTCCAGAGGAGATCACGAATGTAAAATTAGAGAGATTCGAGCGCGCACGGAGGCTTTCCGGCAGTCGTTCTTCCCGCGAACCATACGCGAGTGGAACAGGAAAGGGAGGTAATGACAGTGGCACCTAAAGTGCCCTCCGCCACACACCGTTGGGTGGCTTGCGGAGTATAAATGTAGATGTAGACGTAGATGAAACATTGACGACGCGCGAATGAAAGACCATTTCATTATATTGCACTATGTTATTGATACTACACTGAAGCGCCAAAGAAACTGGTATAGGCATGCGTATTCAAATACAGAGATATGTAAACAGTAGAACAACAAGTGTCTGGTGCAGTTGTTAGATCGGTTACTGCTGCTACAATAGGAGGTTTTCAAGGATGTAAGTGAGTTTGAAAGTGGTGTTATAGTCGACGCACGAGCGATGGGACACAGCATCTACGAGGTAGCGATGAAGTAGGTATTCTCCCGTAAGACCATTTCACAGGTGCACCACGAATATCAGGAATCCGGTAAAACATCATACCTCCGACATCGCTGCGGCTGGAAAAACATCTTGCAAGAACAGGATAAACGACGACAGAAGAGAATCGTTCAACGTGATAGACGAGTAACTCTTCCACAAATTGTTGCAGGTTTCAGTGCTGGGCCGTCAGGAAATGTCAGAGCGCGAACCATTCAACGAAACATCATCGATGTGGGCTTTCGGAATCGAAGGCCCACTCATATACCCTTTATGACTGCACGACACAAAGCTTTACGCCTCGCCTGGGCCCGTCAAAATCGATATTGGACTGTTGATGACTGGAAACATGTTGCTGGTTGGACAAGTCTCGTATCAAATTGTATCGAGCGGATGGACGTGTACGGGTATGGACCTGCATGTCAGCAGGGGCCTCTTCAAGCTGGTGGAGGCTCTGTAATTGCGTGGAGCGTGTGCAGTTCGAGTGATATCGGACGTCTGATACGTCTAGATACGACTGTGACAGGTGACACGTAGGTAAGCACCCTGTCTGATCACCTGCACCATGTCCATTGTGCGTTCCTGCGGATTTTGGCAATTCTAGTAGGACAATGCGACATCCCACATGTCCAGAACTAGTACAGAGTGGCTCCAGAGAACACTCTTCTGAGTTTAAACACTTCCGCTGGCCACCAATCTCCCCAGACATGAACGTTATTGAGCGTATCCGGGATGCCTTGCAACGTGCTGTTCGAAAGAGATCTCCACCCCCTCGTACTCTTACGAACATATGGACAGCACTACAAGATTCAAGTGTGTTAGTTCCCTCCAACACTACTTCAGACATGAGTCGAGACCATGGCACGTCGTGATGCGGCACTTCTGCGTGCTTGCAGGTCCCTACACGATATTAGGCAAGTGTACCAGTTTCTTTGGCTTTTCAGTGTATATGTGGTAGTGCAAATATATCGTCTGTTCCACACACACACTGCGAGCACACTTTAGAAAGTTGGTGAAATGGCAGTAGACATGAAAAACTCCAAAGTCAAAATTTTCGTGTAACATACATGATATATGGATCACTAGGGCGGCGAAAAAGTAAACATACAAAGAACATGAGTCTTAAAAAATGGTTCAAATGGCTCTGAGCACTATGGGACTTAACTTCTGAGGTCATCAGTCCTCTAGAACTTAGAACTACTTAAACCTAACAAACCTAAGAACATCACACACATCCACGCCCAAGGCAGGATTCGAACCTGCGACCGTAGCGGTCGCGCGGTTCCAGACTGTAGCGCTTAGAACCGCTCGGCCACTCCGGCCGGCCATGAGTCTTAGAATGCAAATATACTAGTACAAAGTGTTGACATTTTTGTAAGACGTCTCCTCAGAAAGCAAGAAAGTAACAGAAACGTATGTTAAATAAGAACGGAATGAACAAACGATACTGAGAATGTAAGTTAAATGTAGGGTAAAAAGATTAAGAGACTATTAATTCACAACAAGACCTATAAATTATAAGTATAGAAGAGGATCTAAAATCTGAGGTATAGGCTAAAGCCGGCCAGAGCGGCCGTGCGGTTCTAGGCGCTACAGTCTGGAACCGAGTGACCGCTACGATCGCAGGTTCGAATCCTGCCTCGGGCATGGATGTGTGTGGTGTCCTTGGGTTAGTTAGGTTTAAGTAGTTCTAAGTTCTAGGGGACTGATGACCTAAGATGTTAAGTCGCATAGTGCTCAGAGCCATTTATAGGCGAAACCAGCAGTTCACAAACGCAAAACATTCTCAATATCATTTGTTGACTCCGTTTTATATGACACATATTTCTGTTACTTCCCTCTTTGTGTACGGACATTTTACAATCATAATGACTCCACATACGAGCATCTTTGCATTCTAAGAGGTATGCTCTTCGTATGTTTACTTCTTCGTCGATATTGTGACCCGACTACCACGCACGCTATAAAAATATTTGACTTGAGCGTTTATTATATCCGCTGCCTTTTAATCAACTCTCTAAAATGTGTTCGCGTTGTGTACATAAAAGAGGATAAATTTACACGAGGGCGTATATTCACGATTACACTCTTGATAACTATGTTCCAGCATGTCACAGTGTTATGTTATTGAGTAGGTTACAACATCCTACATATCTTCCAAATTTTTATTTTTCTATGTTTCTCAATTTTGTAATTACATGTATTTTGTTTGGTGATTATTTTCAAAGTGTTTGAAAATGAGCTTGTGTCGAAACTGCAGTCGCAGCAAATAATATTTTAACAGCCTAAAACAGAATTACTTCATTTAGAAAGAGTCAGCTCTGTATTGCCTCGCCGGCCGCAGTGGCCGAGCGGTTCTAGGCGCTTCAGTCTGGAACCGCGCGACCGCTACGATCGCAGGTTGCAATCCTGCCTCGGGCATGGATGTGTGTGATGTCCTTAGGTTAGTTAGGTTTAAGTATTTCTAAGTTCTAGGGGACTGATGACCTCAGATGTTATGTCCCATAGTGCTCAGAGGCATTTGAACCATTTTTGACTTGCGTCAGGAACCATTGTCAACTCTTTCAGGTGGTTCGTTGGTTGTTTAAATATAGAGCGCTGACCATTGAGGTCGTCAACACCATCATCCGCTTTAGCGTGATCCACCCGCGCGGGTATCCCTGTTCATTTGTCTGAATTTCCGCAAGAATCAGCGGACCCGTAGCCTTTGTATGTTGACAGCTATTCCAATAAATTGGCGGAGACGTGGCGCTGCATTGACCCATTGACTTTTGGGCTGTGGTCACCGATGTTCGCCCATACGTGCCGCGCCTCGTGCCTATTTTTCCTGCCGCTCGCGGCTGCCGGGCAGTGTTGCAGCCTGAAGGAGCAGGATTCCGCCTAGAGGGAACCCCAGTCGCGGCGTGGGCTGAACACTTTACAGCGCACATCGACATCTCGTCGCTTCTTGCCTTGGTCGTTTGTCACAAAGGGCTACAACTGGTTTTCATTGATCCGTGCCTTCTTACAAATTATAACTAGCAGATCCACATTCCCACTGAAGCTGGAAAAACGAATAATCAAAACACTTGCGGAATATTTCTAGCCTCTCAACGGTAGAAGTGCCGCAGTCAATGACGATATTTACGGATTGGTAATTTTATAACATCATAATTTATATGTGACACATAACGACCCAAGGCTGTTCATCCTCAGGCACTAACACATGCAAAGCGCTTATGTATTATTCTTGTAAAATAAACCGCAAACAGCTGTTCTATCATCCTTTAGTAGTACTACCAGTTTCACAGCGTCAGAGTTGCATCTTCAGGTGCATCTAAATAGAATAATACATGGGGGAATTAAGAATTATAAAAATTATAAAATTATAAAAAACATAGAACGGCAACAATCGACGGAGAAGAATTAACGTGATATACAAAGGTAATAAATGACTGAAGCAAATTTAAATTTAAGTGTCGACTTACTTATTTTCATGTTATTTACAGGCAAAAAGTTGAGCGCATTGGACGTCCCAATCAGGCTGTAATAATTCGTCAAAATAGTGACGAAAGACTGAAGTTAAAACAGTTGGAATAAAGAAAACATCCATACATGGAAGTCAGCTCTAAAAGGAACAATAAAACTGTAAAACCAGAAAAGGGGTGACTTACGGGTGAAACCCAAAGTAAATATTAATTGTGATAAAAGACAGGACGTAGAGAAAAGCGCCATAAAGGTACTGTTAGAATGAATAAAGGCAAGATGAGACCTACCGGAACAGATTGGATGCATGTCTATGAGAACCGTCATGGACGGATGGTGGCAGAATACTGAGTTCATACGTGAGTAGCAAGAAAGCAGGCAGGTGCAACTTACCCGGAAGAGATGGACGGCGTGTGAAATTGTAAATAATCTGAATAATAATTCCGGGATGTGTCCTTAGAATAGACATGCAATGTTAAAAGGGAAGTGCAGTATAATTACAGTTGAAATATAACAAGAATAAATTAATTACACTGTAAATAATTAAAATTAGGGGGTACAATATAGTGCTTCAACTTTATGTAGTATAGATTCTGTATTACAGATTCGGGAATCTTGGCTATCTCTGCATAACTCCTACCTTATTACGAATGAAAAAAGTACGGTTATGTGTTTTCTTTTTAAAATAGAACCGATCTTATCAGAAACGTTGCCGGGGTATGGAAATCTATGATAATTAGTCTCGTCTTTATCTTTGTCAGTACTTGTCAGTCTGACTGAATGCCTATTGTGGGAGGGTGGCCCTAATTTTTTAAAATATTTTTAATGATCTTGTTGACAAAATCCGAATCTTATTCATTGCTGCAATCGAGATACTGGATTGTACGATACTCTTCTTCCAAGACATTTTTAGATAAGGGAGCTAGATATATTCATTTGAATAGATGCCAGAATGCCGCCATTTAGATGTATCTGAAGATGCAGCTTTAACGTTGTGTAACCCGTAGTACTATTAAAGGATCACACAACCGCTGTTTGCCGTTTATTTTTCAAGAATGCTTGTTTACCTTATGCTGTGGATACCCATATTGTAAAGTTTGTACCTATGTATTAGTTACGTTACTACGACATTTAATCAGATTACCAGTAGTCAATTGTCCTTGATGTTCATCCCCTGGCTGCTGCGGTGATCGTGCATTTATTGAGTAGGTTACAACATCCCACGTATATTCCGAATGCTTTTCTTCGTGAAACTCATACGCGTGAGAAATTCCCAGAAGGCCATTCTTAGGTCATAACTATCCCCCTATTGATTTTTCTAGGTCCTGGCGGCACCGGGCTGTCTTATGGTTATTAGATATCACACTTTTTAAGCACGTGCTGCTAATCTGAGGATGTTGTCTGTGACCGAAATCCAAGACATTACAGTGTACTCTCAGATGTGGAAATACTACGTCCACAAAAACCAGCTGTCGTTCGTATTAAATGTAGAGAAGCTTCCACACTGGCTGAGCTTATGAAAGAGACGCAGCTAATTGTTGCCGTAGGCAGACAAAATTCCCTTTCCACTTCGTACGCATCAACTGACGCTCATCACTGCTTCATGTGGGTACATAAAAAATGGATAGACCGATAGAGGAAACTTTCTGATGTTAAGTAAAGAAAACATCTTTTTCCTGTTGCCTCCAGAACCGTAGTATGCGCGACGTTACGTGTGGGAACACACGACAAACTCCATATGATGCTAAGTTCAGTAATCCGAATTTCCTGTATACAACCATGATAAATGACAATGTCAAATATTTGGTACATCGACCTGTTCCGTTTTAGTTCGCTTGTAAGTGGCTGTAAGCCGAAATCAATAGCGGAATATACTGAATATCATTCTGGCGAAAAGGATGTTGTATGAATACAACGCGACTATGGACGAAGCCAAAGTAAAATTATCGTAAGAGGAGATATTGATTACGCCATGTTAACGAATTTCATTACCATAAAGGAGAATTTCGCGTCTTCAATGAGTAGTGGAAGCCACTGTGGACAAATTCTCGAATTACCGGTATTTTCTATTCCTGGGACCTATTTTAAGAGTTATGAAAGACGATACGTCCAGATACAGGGTGGGTATGGTTGAAAAAACGACTTGCCGTTAGGCGCCGGTACTGGTATGACGACGTAGGGTTGAAACATGAGCATCAGGTAAATTACAGTTGCAGGCAGTCAACTTTGGTCTGGGTCCGGACAACGTGAGCAACGCTTTACTCGTAAAGCAGTTTCATCAAAACAGCAGCAGTAGTATTGCTGCTCTTATCAGGTATCGACGCATTAAAGGAATACGGAGGAGTCCTCTTTCCGCGCCGGGGTAAATAAATGTCGTGTGAGTAGGGCCTCCCGTCGGGTAGACCGTTCGCCGGGTGCAAGTCTTTCGTTTTGACGCCACTTCGGCGACTTGCGCGTCGATGGGGATGAAGTGATGGTGATTAGGACAACACAACACCCAGTCCCTGTGCGGAGAAAAATCTCCGACCCAGCCGGGATTCGAACCGGGGCCCTTAGGATTGACATTCTGTCGCGCTGACCACTCAGCTAAAGGGGGCGAACCGCACCTGGGGTTGAAGAATATGATAAGCAATTTCGAATTAATTGGCGATTTGGGAATTGCTCCTGGGTCAGGCTGATAGCCACCTGCGCCACAAATTGTTGAAGAAGTTACTGTTGCCGTGTCTGAGAATGCTGGACGCAATGTGCGATGGTCAAGCAGTGTACGGGCTGTGTCACAACAGCTGAACATTTCGTGGTCCACCTTCCGAAAAGTGGTGCAAACAACTGTGAAATACTGTCTCTAGCGCGGTTCCACTTTGTCGTGGATGCAGATGGTCGTCACATTGAGCAATCTTTGGAAGCTGGAACGTAAACATGGTATGCAATTACCAAATGTTTAAAATGTGTTTTCTGCAATGGTTTCTTCATTATTTCTCTTCAGCATGTCCTTACGGAATGTTTCTACAAAATTTCATTGTCCTACAATCACGTTTTTTTTTACTGGGTCCCTCAAAAGTAGCAAAGGTTAACTGTAAACTCCCTGAACTATGAAGCACCATAAAAATATGCGGAACAGTGTACAGAACCAACTAGCTGCTGTAATAAAATCTCATTCTCAATAAAACAGTTATCTTAAGAAGAATGCCGACCACTTAATACGTATTTACTTTTTACGAGATGTTGTTTCTGTTGATGGATACTGTCTTGCACACAAAAGAATTCTTTGCGTATATACGTAAATAATTCAGCAAATTTGGTTGAAATTATCTACTAAAACTTAAAATATTTGTAGATGTGAAGCAAATTTTCATGGTGACTGTGTATTGATTGATTAAACATTCATGAATATGATTGACGACATACAGTAAATTCAACAAGACGTATAATAATTAACTCGAGCATGACGTACTTTCGGTTAGTAAACCCATTTACTTAAGGACAGAGGGAAACATGGCTTTCTTTACAAAATTAAAGGCAATTCAGAGATGTTAACTGCATTTATTCACATCAGTATAGGACGAGATGGTCACAAAAGTGAAAGTATCTGGTATGTTTATTTTACGGTCCTAAATCTTAGAATTATGTGAGGCTGTTCATTCATTTTCGTAGCGTTATAAAACCATGGCGAATAATTCAGTTACAGTAAGTTCATCATAAAGTGTAAAGAAGTCAAGTTTTTTAACCAACTCGTTTCTAGCGAAACCTTGTAAGAACAAGCCGAGCAAATTGAAAAATGTTTTTCAATTTTTTATACGAAACCTAAGATATTTTTTGAAATACTACCTTGAGAAACGGAAGAGACCCTTCCTCACTTAGATACAATATTTCTTACAGTGTAGTAGCAGACAACTGCTTTCAGGTGGTGGTGACCTCAGTGACCTAAGCTTCACACGCTGACCTCAGCTGATACGACTATTCTTGTTTCGGTTAGTCATACGAAGGGCATAACTGTCTTCTCGTCCGAACGGCTCGATATACCTCAATGTACTGGTTATTTGAAACATCTCTGCCAGCGGAAAAGCTGTCGAGAACCAGAGAATGAGGTAATCATGCACCCCGACGAGTGGTAGATAAGCCTTTAGCGCAACTGCTGATCGCGCGCACTGCAGAGCATCTGCTACGTATATCAGCCAGGCAACTGGAATGAAAACACACCAAGAGAAATCGCCGTAAGTGATACTATGTGAAATCGGAAAACACGTATACAATGTTCTTAAGTTCTGTGAAGTTGAGAAACCAAAAATCTCCATTATTCCGTTACAGAAAACTTGTGTGGTGAACTACTACAAATTACATTAAATGGATGCAGCAAGCATTTATTCTGGATCTCATGGACAAATGCCCAGTTTTGCTTGACAAATTTCCATACCATACAAGTCAAGGAAATGAAGCGCTTAGTCTTACTTCCTCTGGTTGAGAGAAAAATAATACCTCAGTGGCAGAAGAGACGAACAATCGAGAGTTACCAGAGCAAACAACGCGAAGTCTGAGCACATTGTGGACACGATTTTTACAACATGAAAAATTTTCGTGTTCTGCGTTTTTCCCCTTACTCTTTCGAACTTATATCAATTAAATTGATTTTGAACACGGTTAAACAGAAATTACAGAAAAATTATCAATAATATTACGTTGAAAACTTTGAATGGACTCGCACAAAACTGCGTAAAAGAAGTAACTGTAGACGACTGGTACAACGCGTGCATACCCACGGAATCCACTGAAAAGTGGCTTCGTGGTACTTCCATGCAATAGAAACTTGAAAAGTGGTAAGTTAAGCTGGACTTGTGAGCAGGGACAAGGAAACTGACCACGACACCGACGTTATCTCACGGAGAAAATCATGTGTACACATACAACAACAGTCTTTTGATACAGTTGATGAAACAACAATCAAAGAGTTAAGATTCGCTACGGCATTTACGACCTGTAACATACTCAGTATGAAGCATAAAATTGATTAATTCGTATCGTCTCACGTCTTGCATATGAGCGTTATGTAGGCTTACATTCCTGTTCCCAGCGGCAGCTATGTTTTGAAATGAAACAGGCTGCCGTCCCGCGTACATAAGCAGCGGTGCGAAGTCCAACAAAAACTACCGCCCTCGCTGACTAGAACTGAAGTTTTATGTCCGACATGTATCAAGCGCACGCATCGTTGCTCCTGTCGCTCACAGATTTTGTTCTCTTCCGGAGACGCCCTAAGAGCGCGTAACTGAAGAGTCTGAGAACAGGTCTTTGCTAACGTGGTGGTGGATCCGTGTTTACTGACAGTTGAGGACTAAGGTGTACGACGTGCTACCCAAAATTTCCGAAAATACAGCCACAAAAATTAGAATAGTTACGTCTTAATTTCCTACGTCATCTTCAAAGAAGTTCCCTCGCTGGCTTCCAGGAGTTTTCCCGTCGTTGGAACAGTGCTTGAAGTCTGGTGAGTGAATCGTACTCAAAATTAGTTCTACGCAGTCAAAACGCTGCGCTTTCAACTTCAGTTTCATTTTCGGGAAAATGAGAAATCTCAAGGGCCTAGATCAGGCGAGTATACAGCCCACATGGAAGAAATTCAAGAATTTCCTTATGGGCAATTACATGAAAAAAAAAGAGGAGAAGACACTAGCATTGACCTGATGTTGCTGCTTGGCACGCAATTTCTGCGCCGCAGAGAGGGTGGTGTCTTCCACCACCAATATTGCTGTTTTGTTTCAAGGACATAATTGTACAGACATAAATCATCGGCAGTTATGCTCGTAGACCGTATATCTCGATCATCTAGAACTGTTGTTTGCAGTTCAGTGTACATCTGAACGCGGTGATCCCACTCGTCGGCGTTCAAAACACGAAGAACGAACTCCGCTACAATCCGTCTCACATTCAGTTTATCAATTAGAATTCATTGGCATGGCCCATATGAAATTCCAACGATTTCACAAACATCTTCGATTGTCTGTCATCTGTTCTTGTGCATCAGTTTAACACTTTTTTATCATCTACGATAATGATCGAAGAAGACGAAATGAATTAAAATTTGTGCTGCCGCCGGGACTCGAACCCGAGTCTTCTTGCTTGGTATAAATGCTAACCAGTACACCACTGCAGGACGATGGTCAACATTACTGCACGATCTACATAAGCTGAGTGCCATGCCCAACACAAACTTCAGTTCATTTTTCCCTTGCAAATTGTCACTACTGGCAGGGCTTTCCGATATTGGAAAGCACCCCAGCATTAGACGTAATGGGACGTCCTTGTACCATCTGGTGATCTAATAGATCTTTTCGTAGTTGTGCTTGATGACGGAGTATCCAAATGTCTGACTCCTTGTCATCTTTAAATCTATTACACCACTCAAATCACTCGTACGTGTCCGCAGCTCGTGGTCGTGCGGTAGCGTTCTCGATTCCCGCGCCCGGGTTCTCGGGTTCGATTCCCGGCGGGGTCAGGAATTTTCTCTGCCTCGCGCTGACTTGGTGCTGTGTGATGTCCTTAGGTTAGTTAGGTTTAAGTAGTTCTAAGTTCTAGGGGACTTATGATCATAGATGTTAAGTCCCATAGTGCTCAGAGCCATTTGAACCATTTGAACCACTCGTACGTATTGGGTACACACAAATGGTTCAAATGGCTCTGAGCACTATGGGACTTAACTTCTAAGGTCATCAGTCCCCTAGAACTTAGAACTACTTAAATCTAACTAACCTAAGGACATCACACACATCCATGCCCGAGGCAGGATTCGAACCTGCGACCGTAGCGGTTGCACGGTTCCAGACGGGGTACACACAGACAGAAGCACACGTTACTACACTGTTACAGAACAATCATTGGAAGCAGCTTCGTCCATAAAGTATCTAGGAGCTTGCGTACGAATTTAAAATGGATCAGGAAAGGCAGATGTCAGACAGATTCATTGGAAGAATCGTCAGGAAGTGTAGTCCATCAACAGAGAAGGTAAGGTAGCTTTTAAAGCCTTCGTTCGACCCGTACTTGAATACTGTTCGTCAATATGGGATCCGTACCAGACAGGAATGATAGAGAAAAAGAGAAGCTCCAAAGAGGAGCAGCACGTTTCGATATCACGGGGTCCAGGGTTCAATTCCCTGCCGGGTTGGGGATTTTCTCTGCCGGGGACTGGTTGTTTGCGTTGTCCTCATCATTATCATTCGTGACAGTGGATAGATTGGACTGCAAAAAAATTGGACTGTGTAAAAATTGGGAATTTGTACGTGCGCTGATGACCACGCAGTTGAGCAATCTCAAACCAAACTTCATAATCATCAGACATTCCGATATAGGTTCATTTAGTGAGGACGAAAGCAACACGGATATGCTCAGCCAAATCCAGTGGCAGAGGCTACAAAAGAGGCGCTCTCCATCATAATGTGGTTTAGTGATAATGTTCCGAGAGCATAGTTCTTGGAACTGTCAACAAATATAACGCTTTCTCCTACTTACATCTCGGGGAAAGGCGATGAAGATATAATTATAGAGATTCGAACCCACAACGAGACTTACAGGCAATTGTTCTTCTCGCAGACTATTCGTGACTGGAACAAGAAAGGGGGGAAGTGACAAAGGTACAGAAGTACTCTCCGCCACACACCGGAAAATGGTTTGCGGAGTATAGCTGAAGTTATAGACATAACAGAAGCGGCTGACGTTTGTACCGCTGACTTTTGGGCGCAATACTCAGATTCTCGGAACTTCTGTGGAGCACCTCGCAAGAGGGAAGCTTTGCAGCGGCGAGTGTTTAGGTGTAGCAGCGGCCGGCGGTACCTGGCGAGGTTGATGCGGGCGCGCTGCCCCCCGCTGAGGGTGGCGCCCTTCTGGCCCACGACGGTGTGGTCACCGCGCGGCAGCAGCTGGAAGTCCCTCTCGAGCGCGCACGCGCGCACCACCTTGCGGTACCAGTCGTGCTGGTAGGGCCGGCCCAGCAGGATGTTGTTGCGCACGGTGCCCGCGAACACCCACGGCTCCTGGCTCGCGTACGCCACGCGGCCGCCCACTGACACGTGGCCCTCCGACGTCTGCAGCTCGCCAAGAATCGCCTGGAGCACCGAGCTCTGCCGAACACAAAAACAAACATTGCCGTCGCCTAAGAAAATCACGATGATACCACCCAGCATGTTCACCCCCTTAACTGCGGCCGGCCGGGGTGGAAGAGCGGCTCTAGGCGCTACAGTCTGGAACCGCGCGACCGTACGGTCGCAGGTTCGAATCCTGCCTCGAGCATGGATGTGCGTGATGTCCTTAGGTTAGTTAGGTTTAAGTAGTTCTAAGTTCTAGGGGACTGATGACCTCAGAAGTTAAGTCCCATAGTGCTCAGAGAGCCCCTTAACTGCTATTGAGCAAGCAAATTTTCTTCAGTGTCTCAAACAAAATCCTCAGAAGAGTTGCACTAGAAACAACCAAGTGTGGGTTCTGTACCTCAGTCGGTAAAAGCGGAACCCTTATACTGTAATAGCATCAATTTATTGCCTGTCTGACTGTCGCTCTATCCGATTGCTAGAAACCCATTTTCTCAGGAACGGGTTGAGGTATCAAGTTGAAATTTCTGTCATATATTATGGTGTATAAGATTGAAGCTTCTAAGTCAGTGCAGCCAAAGATAAGGCCATTTATGTAAGATATTTTGATACTCGCAAAGTCACTCATAATTCCCACTGACCTAGAATCAAGAAATTTGCCAAGTAGTAAGATTTCACAGTACAACTAAAGGGAAAAAGTCCGAAAATTGTTTATCTGTAATTTTTTGTCACTTGTTATCCGACTGTCAGTCTGTCAGTCTTTTAAGGCGTCTTTTTCTCAGGAACAGGTAGACGTATCAAACTGAAAATGGCTCTGAGCACTATGGGACTTAACATCTGAGCTCATCAGTCCCCTAGAACTTAGAACTACTTAAACCTAACTAACCTAAGGACATCACACACATCCATGCCCGAGGCAGGATTCGAACCTGCGACCGTAGCAGTCGCGCGGTTCCGAACTGCAGCGCCTAAACCGCGTGGCCACCGCGGTCGACGTATCATACTGAAATTTATGTCACATACTAAGGTGTACAGTCCTTTGGCGGCGTAACAAATGTAAGCTTCTATAGTAAGTCAATGAAATCGAAAGACTTGGCCCTTTATGTCAAATAATTTGATACTTGCAAACTCACTCATAGGGTACTGAAGTTTACAAGGACAGATTAAAGTGTTGTTTTTTCCAATGCGGTGTTAGAAAGTGGAACGGTAGAAAAAGGGTGTGTGGTTCGGGGTACCCTGTGCTGGGCGCTTACGTGTGAAGTGCTTGGTACACGGAATCGACTAGAATAGTGTAACTTCAGTAGTGATCTACTGAAAGGACTTGACATGGCATTAAAATGAAATTAAAACGTTTTCTTTGTTATGACTCTTTTCCGTAACTTTTCTCACAGCATTTTCTATTTCAGTGTAGGAGAGCGTGGTTGGACAAGTTGAAGCCGCAAAGCGGTTGATTGGAGTAGTCTAGCATAAGGAAATTAATTCGGGGACACTGATAACTGCTGGATTTAATAAGTGCGTCTAGGAAGGGACACATACAGTATCACAGATCATGCCAAGCCTGATGGTTCAAATAAACCCCAGTGCATATCGTCTTCTCAAATATCTGTTAAAACTAAACGTAGTTGCTATTTTTGCATCTTTACTGAGTCGTCGTAGCAGACCTAAGTGAGCACCATCAGCTAGTGAACAATGTCGAAGCCACCGAATTACTGAGCAAACCACCATTGACAGCGGGTACACATGGCTCTACACATCGATTCAATGTATCCCTTTGCATCTTCGGTGCAACTAAATTTTGTTAGTAATTCTTATCTTTCTAGTTTTCCCAGCGAAAAAAGTCGGACGGGTTAACGCCTGTAGTTTGTGATGTGTACTCTGCACTGTTCCCCATCATGGTGGATGCTTCATCCAAGGAACCCTGGTACTTCGAATAGTCGCGCGACGGAACATCGCCGGCCGCTGTGGCCGAGCGGTTCTAGGCCCTTCAGTCCGGAACCGCGCTGCTGCTAAGGTCGGAGTTTCAAATCCTGTCTCAGGCATGGCTCTGTGTGATGTCCTTAGGTTAGTTAGGCTTAAGTAGTTCTAAGTCTAGAGGACTGATGACCTCAGATGTTAAGTCCCATAGTGCTTAGAGTCATTTGAACCATTTGATGGAACACCATCTTTCCGTAAACAAACATACGTCTCAAAAATGGTTCAAATGGCTCTAAGCACTGTGGGACTTAACATCTGAGGTCAGCAGTCCCCTAGACTTAGAACTACTTAAACCTAACTAACCTAAGGACATCACACACATCCATGCCTGACGCAGGATTCGAGCCTGCGACCGTTGCAGCAGCGCGGTTCCGGACTGAAGCGCCTAGAAGCGCTCGGCCACAGCGGTCGGCCAAAGATACGTCTGACCATTTAAAATACCATCAAAGAAAAGTGGATGAATGAAACCACGCGAAGGCAGATCATATGAGACATTAACTTCTGGCAGAATTACTTCCTGTGCTCTTAAACAGGTCGATTTGTAGGAATCACACAACTGCAGCAGTTTACGCAACTGTTCAGTTTTAATTGCATCTTGACGATCCGGACAGAATAGCAAACCATTACTTCAGGCCGCAAGCCTTTGAGCAGGGCCGTGCTGTGGTGGTCTCGGAATGTACAATTTCCACTTGGTATCCTTTCGCTGAACGCTACATCGACTTGCCCTACTTTGGCTCGCACACTGATTCCCAGTGGGCGTATAAAGTGTTGCGCCAACGCAGTCTCGTAGAGTGTATGTTTCACACACCTAAGGCGATCACAATAACTCAACTCGACAGTGTACATTACGTATAAATTCAAATCAAGCACAAGACTGTACATCACTTGTAGGATAACCGGGAGGTAGAGAGGCTGAACCTTGTGATTCATCCGTCAAGTTGCTAGCGAAACGTGCAGACGTAACCGGCCTCCTCTAGTCTATTCTGGTCTTGCCTGACTAGACTGTTTCTGCGAAGCAAACGCGAGTCATAGCGAACGGATAGCAGCCACTGACACTCTCTACAAACTTACGGGTTCTTCCTCAATCCTTCTTCCGCAGCTGTATTCTTTCGATAAATGATAACAGTTTCCAGCAAGAAATCAGTTCCATGTTCGCTGCTGAAGTCTAAGTGAGAGTTACCGAATGCAGCCCACAAATTCCCTTTGTTTACATGAAAACTGTTTAAGGGAATGATTATAATGTAAATTTGTGCCGGACCGAGACTCGAACCCGGATTTCCTGCTTTATGCGTGCTGTCGCCTTAAACACTTTGGCTATCCGTGTATGATTCACGGCCAGATCCAAACTCCCGTTTGTCGTCGTTCCTGCATCATAACGTGTACTCGTTCACATATTACTGAAAGTCGCTTGCTTGCATGTCCAAAGGAAAATTGCATCGTTGTTCTCAACAACACAGGCGCTGCAATATAGTATTTTCGTTATTTATTTGCTACAGGTTTGCGCAGGATTCTCTTGATATCTAGACAAACACGCTTTTGGATACATCGTGCTGATCAGCACACAGTTACTTGTCGACTAACAACAAACTGTCTATTCGGATCACTCTCAATACGTCTAAGAATAGAGTTATGGTTCAGCAGGAAGAATCAGAATTCCCGGGATGCATTATACAGTATCATACCGATCAGTAGGGGCCATCACATCACGGAAGTTACACAACCTTAAGTGTTGCCCTACGTTAACGGATAACTGGATGCGAGTTTCAACAGAAATCGCTGCTCCATCTACTCCTTATGAATCGTGAGTGGGATTACGTAATTGGCGTATTGCTTGAGAAGCTCTTCCAGTAGCCAATAAAATTACCTCTGGACTTTAATAGAAACTATTTAGAAGGTAATCGCTTAGACATTCATTCAAAGTTTTTTAATTTCAGTAGATATAGAAGGCTTATATTAACGCTTGGCTGCTTTACGTACTACTGACATTTGAACACGTAATGCCTGTTTTACTGCTTCTTACACACGGTCATGGGACAAGGACAAAATTTCATTTATCTATAGGGACACGTTTATGATGATACATTTTTTTTCAAACATCTGTGTGTTACACTTGGAAACCATTTCGTAAATCACATATGGATTATCTGATTGCAATTATGAAGTTACATAAACTTTATATTCACGGGAAGTAATAGCGCTATATTTAGATTTTGTTTCAAATGTGATGATGCTGCAAAAGTTACAATTTATAGATGTAGAATGTAGTAGAATAAACAGAGTACTATCAGCGCAAAGCTGCTGATACCGACACGTGATTGCTAAAACGCAGCCGTCGCAGCATACGGAGTCAGAACTGAAAAGGCAACAGAACATACAAAATCGTATCACAGCTCAGCTATAAATGAGTGAATTCAATCTGGCATATGGAATGTAGGTTCAATGAAGGCGATGGAGCTTGCCCTTTCTCAAAGTTCAGGCCGTGCTGAAATTTTCAAAACTCTCCTCATCGAACACACAATCGCCCAGTGCGTAGTTACGAAGTTCCTACTTACGTATGGCAGCAAAATACCAATGGCAGTTTTCGCTCTGTTGTCTTTTCTGCAGACAATTTATACCAATTCACCTAATTTGACGATTGGGTTCATGATAACTTAATATTTCATTGCAGCAGGCTTCCATATGTTGCGACCTCCGTCAGTAATTCTTATATAATTTACTGTATAGTTTTCAGATTTCAATTTCCGATATGAGTTTCGCAGCGAAAGATCCATTACCACAGTTTTCATCATTCACATGAGGTTTTCCGCCATGAACTGGCGAAGCAGTCGAACAGGCATACTCTGAGAATCTACTTCACTGGTCTCCCAAGGCGAAATTCCTCAAGACTGTTTTTTATCGTACACATATCGTCACAAAAACAAGTAAACACTGAATATAAACACTGTTGCCGGACGCTGTGGGCGAGCGGCTCTAGGCGCTTCAGTCCGGAACCGCGCTGCTACTATGGTCGCAGGTTCGAATCCTGCCTCGGGCATTGATGTGTGTGATGTCCTTAGGTTAGGTTGAAGTAGTTCTAAGTCTATGGGACTGATGACCTTAGATGTTAAGTCCCACAGTGCTTAGAGCCATTTGAATTAGAAACACTGTTTATAAGTCTGCAGTATGCATATAATCCGACTGGATATAAAAAAAAAAACCTGAACCGCCTCCCCCTCCCCCCTCCAGAAACAAAGAAACAAAGAAACGCTTTCCGCCGCGTCACGTAAACAGACATATCAATTCCCTATCAGTCCGAAAGAAGAATGGATAATGGATAATGGGCTACTAGGAAATGTACCTAAAACCACCTGTTGTCATATCTCAAAGCTATTTAACTACTCATAGCGAAATTAATTAATATTAATTAGCGGGAGGGGAGGTAATTAATATTAAGATTCTAGGTGCTTCTGAGGTGATGAAAGTCACGGGATAGCATTATGCACGTATACAAATGGCGGTAGAATCATGTTCACAAGGTATAAAAGGGCAGTGCATTGGCGGAGCTGTTATTTGTACCCAGGTGAATCATGTAGAAAGGTTTCCGCCGTTATTATGGCCACACGACGGTGATTAAAAAACTTTGACTTCGCAGTTGGACGCGTGCAGCAGTTAGACGCATGGGACATTCCATTTCGGAAGTCGTTAGGGAATTCAATATTCCGAGATCCACAGCGTCAAGAGTGTGTCGCGAATACCAAATCTGAGGCATTGCCTCTCACCACGGACAGTGCAGAGACCCAAGGCCTTCAGTTAAACGACCGAGAGTAGAAGCGTTTGTGTGGAGTCGTCAGAAACAACAGACAAGGAACGCTGCGTGAGATAATCGCAGAAATCAACGTGTGACGTACGACAAACGTATCCGTTAGGACAGTGCGGCGAAATTTTGTGTTAATGGACTATGGCAACAGATGACAGACGGCGACATCGCCTGCAACGTCTCTCCTGGGTTAGTGAGCATTTCGGTTGGACTCCAGACCACTGTAAATCCGTGGCCTGGTCAGATGAGTTCCGATTTCAGTTGGTAAGAGCTGATACTAGGGTTCGAGTGTGGCGCAAATGTATTCGACGCATTAGAAGACGGATATGGGGACGTGCGTTCCAGTGGATTCTGAAACAATTACTTATCGTGTCAGAGGTTCAGAAACTCAGAAGTATGAAACAGAATTACTCCACAGTTCGTATCTGATCCGACTGGACCAAAACAAGCAACGTGAACCGCTTTTCCATTTCTAATCACCTCGGAGTCGACGGGATGTTACGCCATAGCATTCCTTCTGTCCTTTCCTTCTACGAATACAAATTATTTACATGGAGAAAACTACTGAGAACACGATGAGGAAGATACAAGACGTTATTTCACTGATGGAGCCTGATATTACCTTCAAGCAGTGATGATAAAACAAATTTATCTCCTGTTAAGGACGACATAAACTTTTGAATTATTATAGTAAATCCATTAATAACTTGACAAAATACTGTAAGAGAATGATGTATGGCAGTTATTTCGGTCGTTTTCGTGGTTACCATCATGGCTGCGATGAGGATCAGTAATTTCGAGAACGATTTACCACCAGAAGGAAGTTCTTATTCATTGGTCTGAAGATGACCACAGTAGTGGTCGAAACCGGTCACCGTAATAAATAAATTGTTATCAAGACTGTTTCTGATAGTAAAATCTCGAGAGAAATACAACTATTATCAGAGAACACCTGCTGCTTGACAAAGGAGACAAATACAGAAGATTCCAGATTCGTAGGAGCGCTGCAAAAAGCAGATAACACAGTTGATGGTACATTATTAGATCGCTCGTGGTTCGGTGGCTAATTTTGCATAAAGCTCCACTCTGTCTTCTATTGCCCACCTGACGCCGTACCCTAGGGGGTCTATTTTATGGGCATGGAGTACCAGTCATTAGTACCGTCATTAAACAACACAGCATTTGCCTTCTTCCTGTCACGTATGATCGCCCTATAACAGACGAGGCCTTCTGCAGAGCGGGTTTTTTCCGTTCCGCTTACTGTTTACTCCCTGTCAACATTCACCCGCAAAGTCCAATTGAGGGGGTCAAATGCCTTCGCCCCACTTGGCAATAACGCCGCCACGCACGGACGACCACTCGGCGTTATTTATACGACGGCATCCCTTATTTCTGCAGCACAATTAAAACCGGATTGATCCTGTCTCAATAACAAGCGTACTTTTACAGTTTGCGCGGGTGAAACTAGATTGTTCCTGTTCGCTTGCTCGGCTCTGTTGTCTCGTAATTATTACCCTTCTCGTTAACGGCTGAGCTATTGGGAACATCTGGCGGCACCGCAGTATTACTTGCAATTTGCTGTTTGTCCATGGGACGGTGACAATGCTGGCTGTCTTATCTTCTCCAACAGAGTGAGCCTGTAACTATTATGGTTCCAAGACTTGGCAATATCACCAACGAGCACGCATACGAAAATTCGTGCGTAGGAGAACAGCGGCACCTAGACGCCTTCTTCCAATTTTTTTAGCATTTTTCTGTTTTTCTACAAACGCTCACACTACAGCTTCATTATTAACGAAGCAGAAATGTATGAGTGATACTGTTTTTTAATTTTCTTCTCAGTTTATATCCTCTTACGCACTAGTTAAAATTTACGATGAGTACTATGGAAGTGTCAGTTTCTAATTCTCCATTGAAAATATGTCTTTAGCAAATGTACCGGAATTGCTATTGAAGGACCAGCTTATTTCGACAAAATAGTTTTCGAGCCTTTTCAGGCTTATCTTCGGATATGACATAATTATTTCCATAGCGCGATGGGTGGTACTATTATTCACATTCACCTTGTAACCTCCATTTTCAAACTTTTCTAGTACACATTAACTGCTGGTGGATACATAGTGACAGTGTTTGCAGTGAACAGTGGCCATAAGGCACTGAAAATGGTAGCGAGAACCACTTATACGTAGCGACATACAGGTTATCGACAAAAATATGGAAACGCCAAAACACAACACATTACCGAAACTAATACGGTGTAGGAAGCCCGTTGACATTCAGAACAGCTTCCAGTCGTCTCGGAATGGATAAATACCAGTCCTATATGGTCTTCGAGGGAATCTTGCACCATTCTCCTGCACAATAGTAGCAAGTTCAGATGAAGGTGGATAGCGATCACGTACCCTTCTCTCCAAATTAGGCCACAAAGGCTCAATAATATTGAGATGTGGGGGCTCCAGTGGCCAGGAGACATGCAAAAATTCACCCTCCTGTTTTCACAAAATCAGTCCTGGACGACGTGATGTCTGAACACGAGCCCTGTCCTCTTAAAACGCAGCATCACCATAGGGGAACAATCATTGTATCATGGCATGAACCTGATTAGCAGTAATGTGACCTTGCAGAGTAACGATGGAGCCCATGAAATAACACGATATGGCTGCCCAAATCATCACCGAACCCCCGCCATGTTTCACTCCTGGGACGCAAACGCCGGAAGTTGGAAACAGTGGGAAACAAGACTCATCCGACCAAATGACTTCCTTCCATTCCTCCACAGTGCAGGTTTTATGGCTTCGGCACCACGTTTTCGTGTTACGGATATTTGCATCAGTGATGAGCGGTTCTGGAATTCTAGCTCGTCATGCAGTTTCCTTCTTGTGGATCTCCCTTCGAACTGTTTTGGTGGTGACAGGGTTCGCGACTGCGACATTCAGTTTTGCAGAGACTTTTGCAGCTGCCGACGACTTATTTTTCATCACAACCCTCTTCAGTGGCCGTCTGTCACGATCACTCAACGCACAGTTTCGTTCACATTGTGAACTAGCAGGTGATGTTTTTCCACTTTCCCTGTAGGCGGAGCCTCTTAAAGTACTAAACACTTCGGCCACCTTGATTACTAAAGCACTCGCTATACAAACCCCAACAAACTACCCACGTTCAAATTCATGTAGCTCCCATATACTGCACTCACAACGACATAGAACACTTTTCTGACCAGGACTGACACTAGTAATGTATTGAGAACATTACACAAGTGCCGTTCGTGGTCAAATACAACAACGCAACCTGCAGGCATCTGCCTTTTGTTCAAGCATGCATTTTTCACCGTGTTTCCACATTTTTGCCCAACCTCTGTAGGTGTGTTTAGGTGGAGGAGAGGGTGGCATATAGCTTCAGTGGAGTAATTCCACCAAAGCTAATAAAGGACCACCACGCACCTTATTTCTTGACACTTTCTTGAGAAAGAATTTTCAAGCAGATGAGGTATCACAGTTGAAGAGCGAGATTAAAACACTTCTATACGGGTAACTTGTTTTATGTGAAGGATCATGCTTTCATTAATATACTAATATTAATTAAGTAAAACATGAATAAAAAAATGCATCGATTCGAAGTAGTTTCCAAATACTTTGTCCCCTCAGAATTCCAGTTTTGTAGTTAACTAATCAAATACAATTTTTTTGTTCACATGTTAACCACATTCTTTTCAATTTTTTTGTTTAGAATTTTTGTAGTGATTTTCATTTTTGTATGTTTTTATCCCTTCCATCCCCCACGTCAGTCCTGTTAAATCACTACGTTATTAACCTGAACCGTATGGAGACAAAACTGGAACTTTGAGGGTCATCGAACTGTATATTGATAAACAGATTGTTCCCTAAAACGGGTCTTCAGTGTCTTTCAATCTGCGTGAATGAACATTTTATTCAAAAGCATTTCGTAATTCTGACGTATGGCTTGACTGAACACATAATAATGAAGTCACAAGCCACCATAATAGCGCATCAGCTGAAGGTGGGCATTTTCAGTGAGATTCAGCAGTTCTAGTAGGGCGATTCGAGCGACAGGTTTTACAGCTTCACAAGACACTGTGTATATTCACTTCTGGGTCAAATTACGTTGGCAACACTGACGACCGCCGTATTGAAGGGCAGTAGACACGTTTTTGTTTTGTGCTCGAGGCTAAAACAAGCTAACAATCAAATCATGCAAAGTTTATATTTGTTTTTTAAGCCTTAAGGTCGCCAAACATCAAATCAAGCCGAAACCTATAATTCTGAACGAAATGACATCTACAAAAATAAGTAAGAACACTAGTGGTTTGGGTTTGAGAAATTACTGTTACATACAGAAAAATCCTCGCTCGCATCATTAAAGCATTCCACGTATTAAGAGCATTATAGCACAGAAGTATTTATAGGAAGCTTTGAGAGAGGACAAGTTACTCTCACTCATTTTTCGTACACAGAAAATTATTAAAGATTTTGTTACAATTTCACGCACCTTGAGCGAGACTCTAGTTAACGGCCTGAGCAGACGTTGATGAAGCCTGGTAGGGCGCTAAAAGCATGAGGTATTTCTATGGTTCTTAGCTCGTAGAAATGGCATGTTGAGAGTTGAAAGCAATTGGCGGCCTGCCCATCCAACAGTAAATCTTGCCGGACAGGTCCACAGCCGTACAGGGCAGACAGGGCAGCCCCTTGTTGAGACAGGTCTCCAACAGAACAATGCCGTCATCCCTGCCATGGCGCCAGCCAAAGCTTGGGCTGTGGGCGACAATCCAAAGTAACTCGTCTACACAGTGGAGTCGTAAACCAGGCATTGTGTGCAGAGCCATACGTAATAAAAATTCACAAGTTTTCGTGTTTGCCGATACTGCAAATAGGCCTGTGAACCACTTCCATTGGTCCCCCTGGTTGTATAAGAAACTCCGCTGTCTGAGAAACGTTTAGAGATAGAATCTTTATTACACCTCATAGCTAGGACTAACAAGCTCCAAGGCACAGGCGATTTAGATAAATATATTTAAGACTGTATCTGTTCACTTGTTGCATTGGAAAGCAACACGACTTCGGAGAAAATTATCTTCCCCCTCTGCGAAAACTTAAAAAAAAGCCAGTAACTGTCGGTTTCTTTTCTCTCCAGAGATGCAGGTTTCTTAAATCTTGCCCTGGTTTCACATGAATTTATGCTGTCGTGTGGGAGGGGAGATTTAGCACCTCTAGAGCCCTGTGATTGGTTTAAGATAGGGTGAAGGCAGTGCCGTTTGCGCACTTTGTAGGAAAACGGTTTTTTTTCTGGAGAGGTGCGAGGCAATCGGGTGTGTGACTTTGGTCTGGTAAGCACTTCTGGTCAAAGCTCTAGAATGTGTGGTTAGTACTTGGAACCTGTCCTAAGACTGACTTCACTTGTGAGTAGTTTAGAGTGGGGAGTCTGTGGTGAAGTTCTCACTGTACCAACGGTGTGGCTTCAAACGTTTTGGACTGCCCGTTTGCCGAGGGCACAATTATTCGGTTTTGGTTTACCAGTCTTGATGTTTGATATCCTTGCGTGCTCTGTCGTATAAGAGAGCAAAATTGGTCCTTGGTATGACTAGTGAACGGATGTGTCACACACTGAAATCTACTGTGATTTCAGGGCTCTGGTAGAGAGTAAATTGCGATCCGTCTGCCTGGCTGCTAGACTGTGAGATTTTTGCATTTCTTTAGTGGCTGCGATCGATTCACTGGTGCCGCCACCACGTCTCACCTCTGCCGCACACATCTCGCAAGCTGCAATTTACATCGCCGCACGAAGCAAACGGGGTAACATACTGCCGCACCGGCATTGTCAGGGCGTACAGATCTCAATCGCCACTTGCTCTCCGCTGCGCATATATAGAAAAACTTTAGTAGATTTGATCAATCAAATCTGCTCAAACTGTCTTTGCCAACCCAGGATCCTTGTCCAGTGTAGTCTTAAACCAGCTGTTAGTTGTTTATGGTGTTCAATCCATAACTTGTTTAGCATAATTTATGTCTATTTTCTTAGAAAAAAATAAATGTTGTTTGAACACTAAAATTATGGCAACACAATGAATCATTTAAGCAGTCCCCCCCAGGGTACCTTTCAGCTTCTATGCTATTATAAACCACCTTCGAAAAATGCTTTTTAGTACCTAGTTGTATGAAGTCCAATAAATCTATAGTCCTCTGGTTCGTGCCCTGTCGCTAAACCATTAGCAGAACGCAAGTTCATGCATCGCAGAAGAGCTACAAGATCATATGCAATTCAAGCAAAGGAGGATTTTATAAATGCAAGGGTAGCTTTCTAATCTGAGTTGCTATAAATGGCTACTTTTAATCCTAAATGAGCAGAATAAATACCTCATTCCAGTGACCACCTTATGATAGCATTATATACTTTTTCAGACGAGAACCGTCACTTGGTATCTGCACCGATGGAAAATGCGCAACACCAAGGAAAAGTTGTGCGCCATAAACGAAAGTTGGTAATCGTGTTTCTACATCTGGAAAAATATGCCTCTTCAAATTTCACGCCACTCACAAAAGAGTGGCGCTAGTAACACCACTATGAGGATGCAAATCAGGGCCGGTTGGTGTGGCCGTCCGGTTCTAGGCACTTCAGTCCGGAACCGCGCTGCTGCTACGGTCGCAGGTTCGAATTCTGCCTCGGGCATGGATGTGTGTGATGTCCTTAGGTTAGTTAGGTTTAACTAATTCTAAGTTCTAGGGGACTGATGACCTCGCATGTTAAGTCTCATATTGCTCAGGGCCATTTGAACCATTTGATTTGCAAATCAG
Organism: Schistocerca serialis cubense; assembly: GCF_023864345.2. Lineage (NCBI taxonomy): Eukaryota > Metazoa > Arthropoda > Insecta > Orthoptera > Acrididae > Schistocerca > Schistocerca serialis. The sequence goes on along the minus strand of NC_064639.1, from coordinate 854,554,222 downwards.
GTTTGCTTTAAATACACGCTGTGACGGTTGTGAGTGTTAGCTGCCTTTGAGATTGGACGTGGTGAGTTGATGTTAGTCGAGAATTCCTTAAAGGCGACAAAGGCGCCATTATCAACACGTCATTGAATTTTAGCGAGGTCGTGTAACAGGGCTACGAGAAGCTGCATGTTCCCCCTCCGATGATGCAGAAAGACTTGGCAGGACTGTAGCCACTGTACACGATTTCTGGCAGCGTTGGTCACGGAAATGTACGGTCGCAAGACGACCAGGCTTCGGACTGCCACGTGGCACCAACAATCGTTTCCGACGTATGGCTCTGGCACATCGTACTGCATGTGCTGCGGCAGTTCGAGCACCAGTTGGCTCCACAGTGACACAACAAACTGTTACAAATACGTTACTTTAAGAACAGGTCCGAGCCAGACGCCCTGTAGCGTCCGTTCCATTGATCCCGAACCATCACCATTTGCGACTTCAGTGGCGTAAGGTGAGAGCTCATTGGAGGGCAGGGTGGAGGTCTGTTGTGTTTTCTGATGGAAGCTGGTTCGGCCTTGGTGCCAGGTTAGAAGGAGACCAGCTGAGGGCCTGCAACAACCCTTTCTGCGTGCTAGACACACTGGACCTACACCTGGAGTTAGGGTGTGGTGTGCGATTTCGTATGACACCAGGGGCATTCTCGTGGTTATCCCACGCACCCTGATTGCAAATCTGTACGTAAATCTTGTGATTCGACTTGTTGTGCTTCCATTCATTAACAGCATTCCAGGGATGTTTTCCAACAGGATAACGCTCCCACACATATCGCTGTTGTAACCCAACATGCTCTACAGAGCGTCGAGATGTTGCCTTGGCCTGCTTGATCACCAGGTCTGTCTCCAGTCGAGCACGTGTGGGATATCATCGGACAACAACCCCAGCGTCGTCCACACCCAGCATTAACCGTCCCTGTATGGACCGACCGAGTGCAACAGGCATGGAACTCCATCCCACAAACTCACATCCGACACCTGCACAACACAATGCATACCTGTCTGTATGCTTGCATTCAACATTTTGGCGGTTACACCGATTATTAATGTACCGGCATTTCACATTTGCACTGGCTTATCTCGCGCTTACATTAGCCAATGATCTTGTAATGTTAATCACTTAAATATGTTACCTAGACAAAAGTAATCCAGAAATTTCATAACTCTACATTAATTACTTTTTGGTGTTGCGATTTTTTCCATCAGTTTCTTTACACTGAAACTGTCGACATTTTTTCCTAGTTGTGATTCACCGTTAGTTTCCTAAATGCGTTCACTGTAATGTGAGCCCTATGGCAATATGTCAAATAAAATAAGAACAGTAAATCCGTGAAATCGCTTAAACCATGTATAATAACCTCGAATGTAAAGCGTAGCTCTTCTTGTGTGAACCTGAAGACATTCATGTAAATGAGGGGTGAGCACCGCAAGAACTTCTTGGTCATATATTGTCTTTCAAATCAGTAAGAAACGAACACAACAAAACTACGATGGCTTTGTTTCCATTTACAACCACAAATATGACTTATTAGAACTCTGGGAAATGAAAAGGCTAACACTGTCGACTAGATACTGTACTTGCCAAGAAACACGCTATCGCATTTCACGGATGACGAGGAGGATCATGTGCCGGAAAATGTGTTGCTGGAGGTACAGAACAATAAGGTGTATCATATTCATTCAACTACTATCCCATGGCGAGCATTGTTCCAGTTACCCAGGCCGAGTGACAAGTCGCATTAATACAGATGTGGAGGAAAGACCCATCAGCGTGCAGTGCTTGTGGCATATTAGCTTTAAAACGCAACATCTTAATTAACCATTTAAAATCTTCCCAGACAACTGTTGTGGACTTTCCCTTCATACTAATTAACAACGAGATAAGTCCGAGTATTGTTTTTGTACTTGCTGTGTTTTTGGGACCACTATACAGATGGCAAAGTACGATATTTTAATGTCTCTCAATTGTTTTTCTTTGTCAGTGACATGATATTTGTCAGCCATCTCTACGAAAGACCATAGATCTGTTTTATGCTTCTCAGTTGAATAAGTATCACAAGGAACGGTGAAGATCTGACCAACTCTGTTCTCTCAGTTTAGTAATTTGCGATTATTTTCTCTTCGCAGACTTCAAGCAATGATCAGTAGGGCGAATTCATAAGCGTTCGCCAATCTGGCCTAATGTAAAAAAAAATTGTGTAAAAGCATACACAGTGAGATCAAAATCTACCGGTAAATTTTTAGAAGTTGAACAGAGATTTCCTCCACGCATAGTTGTGTCTTACTAGTGTCATGATCAAATCTGGGAGTAGCCGGCAAAAGAACATTTAATTGTGTTTTCAGCGGCTAGTACCATCAGTTAATGAAAAAAAATCTTACAAACATGACGTACATTTCGTATTACATGCATGCGGGTATTCTCAATTCAGAACAGGGTTACAAAGATAATTAGAGTAATAAAACGAATGAATATACGTGTAACGAATACTGCAGGCCAATGATTTCACCTGTCAAAACAGTAAAAATGGTTCAAATGGCTCTGAGCACTATGCGACTTAACTTCTGAGGTCATCAGTCGCCTAGAACTAAGAACTAATTAAACCTAACTAACCTAAGGACATCACACACATCCATGCCCGAGGCAGGATTCGAACCTGCGACCGTAGCGGTCGCCCGGCTCCAGACTGCAGCGCCTAGAACCGCACGGCCACTCCGGCCGGCCAAAACAGTAAAAATTTGATCCACAGATAAAAATATGTAACCAGAGTTTGGATTTACCCTGTATTGTATACTGTACAAAAATTAGGAGGCAGTGATGAAACTGCAGCAGGTTGATATACGTTTACAATCCAGTAACATTGTCACAAATATAGAGTGAACAATCCATGATATAAAGTCAGGGCCTGAAGATGTCAACTTTACCCTGTCTGCCTTTCTCACAGGTTCATCTTTCTGTTATGATATAATAATGGATTCACATGGATTCAAGAACAGAAAACGATGAAATAGGGAAGCTGACAGTTCCGTGTGCGTACTTATTTCAATAAATAGTGTCACTCACCAAAGTCACTTGCTGAGGGTTTCGTAATTCAGTGGCCGGTATCAGACACAATTAAGTCAGTATTAACTGGTTACGAATTGAACCCATGCCAAAATGAGTTGCTGCTGAGAAAGATTACGCGACAACTTCATAAAATGTCGAAACATGACGGCAGTCATCCTTTCTGTTTCCATAAAGTACGGAACTTACCCGCAGTCAAGTGTGTCTACATTTAGTTTGAATTTCTCTATGCGCAGGAAAAGACAACAGCCTGTTCGTAATAATTTACGAAGAAGCCAACGTGACCCTCTGTTTCCTAAATACCTGTCGATCAGTATTTGATGTATATGAAACACTGAATTCCACAAACAAATGAATAATGGACTACGTACAGACGATTGCAGCAATGTCAGTCGCCGAATAACTAATTTGTCTACTACGATATAGTCTAAACTTTAAAAGATCCATGTTAACCCTTAACATACTACTTGAACGATTCTGTACTCCCAATCAGATCTTGGGATACTTGTTTCTCTTACCATGTACGTCATTTCTATTATTATTTTCATCAAATTCGTTGAAATAATTCCGATCTCATCTCTTCGGTGTATTTACTTAAGTGATAAAATTTACTAATTCATCCCGGTGGATTTCTTAAGGCTACAAGCGACAGACACTCTAACGCGTTCCAGCTTCGGCTGAGACATCGTTGTCAGTCCAGGGCTCTTCCGTTTTTATAGGCAGAAAGTGTTTGTAAATTATTGGTAAGTCTATGGTTGTTAGCATCACTCGGTAGGATAGGAATCGAACGTAATGTAGGGATAAGCCTAGAACTGCAATAATGAATTCACTCTTTCGGATCTACAAACCACAGAAGGTTTGAATATGACTTGATAAATAAAAATTTTTCACTGACCTAGATTCGTACTCAGATGTTTTGTTTCTCACAAGCAGTCGCCTTAATTATTTTCCCCGATGGGGCCTTTGTGCTGCCCATTCAATTAGCCCATCCAACCAACCCTCGAAGACGGACTCATATATCCAATGTCATTTACGTTTTTCTCCTATCATGAGCTCTTCCACAGGGTTGCCACAATGCAGATTCAGCATTTTTGTACAAATTTCACTGATAACATTTCGTACCACTGGTATTTCATTGATTATATTCCTCTTGAGAATCCATTTATTTCAGTGAATTTAATGCAGATGTTAGTGAAGGCTGTTATTTCTAGACTGGCCACTACTCTTATTAGCAACTTCTAGCGCCAGGTTGAGGAAACAGTTTACGAACATAGGCACTAGTAAACTGGCATATATGTCCTTTTAGTATAATATTGAATCCACTAACTTCATCATGAAGAAGCAGGTCCTACAGGAATGAGAAGAGCAGCTGTCTCACTTGACAAAGGGACGACGGACTGATCACCTCGCCGTTTAGTCCTTAGCTCCCAAGCAACCCACCTAACAACAAAGGGATGACACTACGCAAAAATCCAGCCTTCCACTATGGTTGTCTCAGACAAGATAATCTTCATCTACATCGAAATGATTACTCTGCAATTCACAATTAAATGCCTCTCAGAGGGTTCGTCGAACCACCTATAAGATACTTTCTACCGTTCCACGCTCGAACAGTACATGGGCAAAACGAACACTTGTCCTTCCCGTGCGAGCTCTGATTTCTCTTATTTTATTATGATAGTCATTTCCCTCAGTATAGCTAGGCGCCAACAAAATATTTTCGCAATCGGAGGAGAAAGTTGGCGATTGAAATTTGATGAGAATATGTTGTCGCAACGAAAGATCGCCTTTGTTTTAATGATGTGTTGGCTGGTTACATTGCTGGTATTCTTTGGGATCATGTCTATTTGTTACCTCTTGGGCAGGCCACCTGTGGCCGAGCGGTTCTAGGCGCTTCAGTCTGGAACCGCTCGACCGCTACGGTCGCAGGTTGGAATCCTGCCTCGGGCATGGATGTGTGTGGTGTCCTTAGGTTAGTTAGGTTTAAGTAGTTCTAAGTTCTAGGGGGCTGATGACTCAGATGTTAAGTCCCACAGTGCTCAGAGCCATTTGAACCATTTTGCTACCGATTACGAATCCGTTTGTAAACTGCTCGGCTTAAACGCGTTGTACATGTATTGCTCGTATTCTAGGTTATGTTTCTTCGATTCCGTTTTTCGTAATTTCTGGCATTTAATGGAGGCCTGCGAAATTTTCACTGGAGTGAGAGAATGAGTCTAGCATCTTGATTTCTCCTAAAATGTATTATTTGTATCTATTAATAATGTGTGAACCCATTTGCGTATTTACTGTCGTATTTTTAACATTTGCAGGTATTATGCAGACAGCATTAATGGTACTACTTATACATATGTAGTACCTACTAATAATGTGTGACTACCTTTGCGTAACTACTGTTGTATTTACAGGGAAGAATGCTCTAGTCACCAAGACTACAAGTTCTCATCTATACCTAGATCCATCTCTGCAAATTACGTTGAAATGCATGGCATTCAGTGACAAGAAGCGACGCCATAGTCGTTTCGTGATAGGATGTAATAAAGCAGAATATCAATTCTGTAAAAAGTTGCTTACATGTAGTTCTCCATTAAATATGAAAAAGTAGTGAAAGCGGATGCAAACGAAAATAAAATTAAACAGAAGAAATATACTTACAATGCACTTAAATCGAGCATTCACACACGGATTCGTAAGCAGTAAAAAATATACGTAAGCTCACAGAGCACCAGGCTACAGAATCAGCTTCTTTTTCATATGAAACAAAAATAAATAATGAATCATTGACTCCGCCCAATATTATGTATGCGAGCAGAGTACAAACAACAAATTTATAATGCAGCTCAGAGTGCAATACACCCAAAAAGTCGTAACCAGAAAGAATAAGCGATGAAACAAGTTTTTCTTTACTTTGAAACAAAAACAAATTTGAAAGAATTTAAATCAACCAATAGGAAAACGAGACGATGGAAAACCGATGAACTTGCAGCACCCAAGTGTTCTGGCAGCGAACGAATTTTCGCTCCCGTAGTCGTATGGACCAGCACAAGAAAAAAAGGTCATGTAAGCAGGGGATCTAAAATGCGTACCTTAAGAGTTGTGAGCACTTCTTCAATAGAAGAGATGTGTTTCACCGTAGCGAAGATGGACAAGTGTTCATACCTCTTAAGGTGTACATTTTAGAGCTCATGTTGAAACGGTTACGTTTAACAGGTGAATGGTGGAAGATTCGTTTTACTAGTGGAGTGAGGGAATTAGATTAGGAAATGAGACACTTAAAGTAGTAAAGGAGTTTTGCTATCTGGGGAGCAAAATAACTGACGATGGTCGAAGTAGAGAGGATATAAAATGTAGACTGGCAATGGCAAGGGAAGCCTTTCTGAAGAAGAAAAATTTGTTAACATCGAGTATAGATTTAAATGTCAGGAAGTCGTTTCTGAAAGTATTTGTATGGAGTGTAGCCATGTATGGAAGTGAAACGTGGACGATAAATAGTTTAGACAAGAAGAGAATAGAAGCTTTTGAAATGTGGTGCTACAGAAGAATGCTGAAGATTAGATGGGTAGATCACATAACTAATGAGGAGGTATTGAATAGAATTGGGGAGAAGAGGAGCTTGTGGCACAACTTGACTAGAAGAAGGGATCGGTTGGTAGGACATGTTCTGAGACATCGAGGGATCACCAATTTAGTATTGGAGGGCAGCGTTGAGGGTAAAAATCGTAGAGGGAGACCAAGAGATGAATACACTAAGCAGATTAAGAAGGATGTAGGCTGCAATAGGTACTGGGAGATGAAGAAGCTTGCACAGGATAGAGTAGCATGGAGAGCTGCATCAAATCAGTCTCAGGACTGAAGACGACAACAACAACAACAAGTGGAGTGAAGGACGTTTACACTGAGTGGAGATTTGGATTTGGTAAGAGAGTGTGAACAGTTACGTTTAAATGGTGGAGGTTGATGGAAGACTGAATTAGATTACTTTTCCCGTCGAACGGAGGACGGAGTATTACATATACTTTTACAGTGGGCTGGTTGGACTACTTTTACTAATCCAGTGGAATGGAGGAGGTACAGTATATACTTATTGTACTTGATTTCAACGTTCGTATCTCTAAGCAAGCATTAACTTTGTTTTCCATTTTAACTTTCATTTAATCTTAACTTTTCTTTTGGCTTTAGGCCATCTGATACTCACTTAAAGAAAAGCGCAACAGAAGAGTATCTTCGATATTTAGCATATTAATTAGGAAAATGGAACAGGTCGTCTAATTTCAACAATGAATCTTTCACTTTAGTCTTCCACGAATACATTAAAATGGGAATAGGATCGCGTTCTAGAAATAATGAATACACTTCCATACCGGACTGGGAAACCCAGTCTCTTTTTTTTTTGTCAAGCACATAGAACCCAGTTGATGCATGCACACAATGTTATTAGCCAAATTAAAAAAAAATGATATCGAAACTTGACATGAAATTTATTCCGAAGGTAAATAAAAGGATTATCCCTGATTCCTAAAGAAACTCCAATGAAATGACTGAAAATTCGCACTTTCAATATTTCAGATTCCACCATCCGTGGGTTACCCAGAGATTGGTCCATGCTCACCAGCCCCAGCCGAACAGTAATACTTTCAGCCCTAGACTGCCGCTTTCGTTATCCCAGAGGTGAGAACGGAGAGGGGCGGGGAGCCATCAAAGACGCGGATCTCTTACCTGCCAACCTAATTCTTTTGTCTACTATTGTACCAGCTCTGAAGACCAAGCCAGGATTTTCTGCCTTTCTACTTTCCCTAAAGCAATTGGCAAAACTGAAGGAGTAGATGAAACTGTATTAGCAGACAGCTACTGGCTACTCTCACGAAAACTGACTTTCACTCGTTCCAGTTAAGCACAACAGGATGATATAATGGAACAAGTATGTGGGAGTGTTTCACGTGCCGATTTATTTGTAACACAATAAGGAAACTAAAAGACGTAGCCATGTAAACGACACACTTCCTTCCGAGAGGCTAGTTGCACACAAGTACCATATATCACTATACGGAGGGATCTGAAGGAGCTTTCTCAGTGTTTACATGACGTTTTTGTCTTGTTTTGATCCATACTACCAGCTCAGAAAGTTTGGCAGAGCAGTTCCGGTTCACCCTTTATCAGAAGTAGCAATGTAGACATAAACTTTTATCTGTAATGCGATTATTTCCCATCTCTGCTCTCCATGCCTCGATTTGACCACTGCCATCTACTGTCATAGTTCGAACCCGCCAGGGTAGCCGAGAGCGCTAACGCGCTGCTTCCTGGACTCGGGTGGCGCGCCGGCCCCGGATCGAATCCGCCCGGCCGATTAATGACGAGGGCCGACGTGCCGGCCAGCCTGGATGTGGTTTTTAGGCGGTTTTCAACATCCCGCTAGGTGTATACCGGGCTGGTTCCCACGTTCCGCCTCAGTTACAGGCGTCGCAGACATTTGAAACACGACCGCACTATTTCACGATTTACACTAGATGCAGACAGCTGGTGTACACTGATTCCATCCCTGGGGGGGGGGGGGGGGAGGGGGAGGGACTGGGTGGCGGCAGGAAGGGCATCCGGCCACCACTAAAACTAACCTTGCCAAATCCGTTGTAACCACGCCGACCCTGCAATCGATGCGGGACTATGGCGTAAGCGAAAGAAAGAAAGAATACACTGTCACAGTTCGACCAGATTTCTAGCTGATGTCACCACCGTTCGATCGGATTTCTGGCTGATGTCACTACCGTAACTCCAGAGGGATTATCCAATGAACGTGAGGCTGGTGACATTGCTATCCAGACCGTTGACCCCCAACCAACCAATCGAGCAATGAAGCCAGCAGTGTCAGCGGCTGCGCCAGTGAGAGGGACGGACTGTACCTTGCCGCTGCCGACGGGTCCCACGACGGCGCACAGGTGGCCCGGCTGCGCGCGTATCGACACTCCCTGGAGCGCGTTGTATGTGCCGTCCCAGGAGGCGGTGGCGCTGTGCAGCGTGGCCTCGCCGCGAGCCGTCTTCTCGTCCTGGCCCACCTCGCGGACCTCAGGCTTCAGCAGGAACTCCTGCGTTCAGACAACACACCCAGTCACACTCTGACAACTCACCGATTTATAAACAAAGCGCACGCCAGACAATGTATTTTCATTGCTGTGGCTGGTTTCGGCCGTGTTACCTCGTCTTCAAAGAAAGAAGGAAGATTAAGGATGTCAAACACCTTTCAGCCGTCTAGTTTCCTAACTTATTTTATTTGGCTACCAGTTTCAGCGTTTTACTACGCCATCTTCAGGCCCCTGACCGACTTGTAGGAAGATTGTACTTCGGTTCCGATCAAAACAGGCGCCAGCAATACTGGTATTAGTAGATTTTCGCTATAGCGATCACATCAGCCATCATCTGCCGACTGGTCTGATGTTATCGCTATAGCAAAAATCTACTAATACCAGTATTACTGGCACCTGTATGGATCGGAACCGCGGTAGAATCTTCTTACACGCCGGTCGGGAGCCTGAATATGGCGTATTAAAACGCTGAAACTGGTAGCAAAATAAAATAAGTTTGGACACTATACGGCTGAAAGGTGTTTAATTTGACATCCTGTGTCGAACAGCGGAGTCCCGCAACCATCTCTAAAAAGATGGACATATAGAGAAGGAAGACTAAGGTTTCACATCCCGTCGATATCGGCGTTATTAGAGCCGGAGGGTCATTCCAGGCCTAAAATATGGGGAGTACGGCAGCTGTCACCGGCATCAGCTGATACGTGTCGCTTTTATTAGGAAATGATTTAAAATTGAATGATCATATAAGGTTGATCGTCGGTAAAGCAGATGTCAGACTGAGATTCATTGGAAGAATCCTAAGGAAATGCAATCCGAAAACAAAGGAAGTAGGTTACAGTACGCTTGTTCGCCCACTGCTTCAATACTGCTCAGCAGTGTGGGATCCGTACCAGGTAGGGTTGATAGAGGACATAGAGGAGATCCAACGGAGAGCAGTGCGCTTCGTTACTGGATCATTTAGTAATCGCGAAAGCGTTACGGAGATGATAGATAAACTCCAGTGGAAGACTCTGCAGGAGAGACACTCAGTAGCTCGGTACGCGCTTTTGTTGAAGTTTCGAGAACATACCTTCACCGAGGAGTCAAGCAGTATATTGCTCCCTCCTACGTATATCTCGCGAAGAGACCATGAAAATAAAATCAGAGAGATTAGAGCCCACACAGAGGCATACCGACAATCCTTCTTTCCACGAACAATACGAGACTGGAATAGAAGGGAGAACCGATAGAGGTACTCAAGGTACCCTCCGCCACACGCCTTCAGGTGACTTGCGGAGTATGGATGTAGATGTAGATGTAATGGTGACCAATTTAACACTGTGATATCACGGAGCCACACTAAAGTCCGCAACGTGAATCGATTCTGCAGACGTTAGCTTGGGCTCCGCAACAAGCAGTGGGTGGCACTCTTGAAGACCACGTCCCCTCTCTCAGTATAACAGCGCCTTCGCGCTGAGGTCAATATAGTGTCAAGAATGCAAGAACTCAATTCAATTCGTGACCTCTGCTACAGCAGTCAACATCATCATGTAGGACAGGACAGTTATTAAAGCTTCTGATGAAATGTACTTCCATAAATGTCGCATTTCGTACTTTGATAGTCAATGACAGTTTTAAATTATCACTCAATCTTGTGGCAAGGAAGTCAGCCAAACATAAGTAAATCTTTTATTTATTAACGTAACAAAATGAACTAATATTTCATGTGTTCTTGTTCATGAGCCTTTCCCAGGGTAATCAAAGAAACCAGAGTAATGGCCGGATGAAAGTAGTTTCGTCTGGTCACAACAGCACTTAAAGAGTGGGCTGAACTGTCTATTATCCACACATCTGTAATCTTGGCACTCAGGAAACATTTCCTGCATCGTCACTGAAAACAATACCGCGGGACTCACTTTTCCGATTTTTTCCAGATTGCGGCTAATTGTTATCCTTGACTCTGCTCACTTGCTGATACCGTGTCGTGGGAATGTAAATGAAGCTTGTAGTTGCGCGAGATTATTAGTGGCATTCGTTTACTGTAATCGCCGGTCTAGTGCATTAAAAGGACGGTTTTATAAGATGTGTTATGCGTGTACACTATGTGTTTATTATTATACTAGAATATTCTTTTCCTTTTCATGTGACGTGCGAAAGCGGGAGAATGTGTGAAGACTATGAAGATGGACCGCGCTGCTATATACGTGGTCGTCGAAGGGCAACTCTCGACGAAGTTTCTTTCATACATTGACCCCGTTTGCTCCGTATTGGCTAAATTTGTATCTGAATACTATTTATGATAGCTATACATTTTTCTGATATTATGGAGATACGAGAAAGGTTGCGTCTGTTTCATTTGTATTGGAATGTTGTTGTTGTTGTTGTGGTCTTCAGTCCTGAGACTGGTTTGATGCAGCTCTCCATGCTACTCTACCCTGTGCAAGCTTCTTCATCTCCCAGTACCTACTGCAGCCTACATCCTTCTGAATCTGCTTAGTGTATTCATCTCTTGGTCTCCCTCTACGATTCGTACTCTCTACGCTGCCCTCCAATACTAAATTGATGATCCCTTGATGCCTCAGAACATGCCCTACCAAGCGATCCCTTCTTCTAGTCAAGTTGTGCCACAAACGTCTCTTCTCCCCAATCCTATTCAATACTTCCCCATTAGTTATGTGATCTACCCATCTAATATTCAGCATTCCTCTGTAGCAACACATTTCAAAAGCTTCTATTCTCTTCTTGTCGAAACTATTTATCGTCCATGTTTCACTTCCATACATGGCTACACTCCATACAAATACTTTCAGAAATGACTTCCTGACACTTAAATCTATACTCGATGTTAACAAATTTCTCTTCTTCAGAAACGCTTTCCTTGCCATTGCCAGTCTACATTTTATATCCTCTCTACTTCGACCATCATCAGTTATTTTGCTCCCCAAATAGCAAAACGCCTTTACTACTTTAAGTGTCTCATTTCCTAATCTAATTCCCTCAGCATCACCCGACTTAACTCGACTACGTTCCATTATCCTCGTTTTTCTTTTGCTGGTGTTCATCTTATATCCTCCTTTCAAGACACTATCCATTCCGTTCAACTGCTCTTCCAAGTCCTTTGCTGTCACTGACAGAATTACAATGTCATCGGCGAACCTCAGGGTTTTTATTTCTTCTCCATGGATTTTAATACCTACTCCGAACTTTTCTTTTGTTTGCTTCACTGCTTGCTCAATATACAGATTGAATAACATCGGGGATAGGCTACAACCCTGTCTCACTCCCTTCGCAACCACTGCGCTTCCCTTTGATGCCCCTCGATTCTTATAACTGCCATCTGGTTTCTGTACAAATTGTAAATAGCCTTTCTCTCCTTGTATTTTACCCCTGCCACCTTCAGAATTTGAAAGAGAGTATTCCAGTCAACATTGTCAAAAGCTTTTTATTGGAATACATGTCTAATATTAAACTAAGTATGTGATTCTTCTTCGCGTCACTCTCTGCATAAGGTTAGGGGGCCCCTAATTCCGTTCCTGTTCCTAGTAACGTCCAGCTAGGAATTTCTGGTTTCCACAGTTGGCAATTAATGTTTAGCAGGTTGCACATGTGTGGCCTGATTACGTTCCATTGCCTTGTTGAGAGAGTCTGTTGTGCGCAGCAAATTTAGCGTCGGTGTAAGAGGGAATTTATTTTTTATACTGAGGTGAGTTTGTGCAACAGTCAGGTTAACACCCTGCTATTTCTAGTGTGAACACTGATTTGTGTTCGAATACTGGGCTCTATTCCAGCTGTGTGTTGTAGTTTTTGACGTATAACTGCTATAGGCGATGGTACAGCATATGTTACTGTAGTGGCCATTGCAATTAATCCGGGAGGTTCATAATTTCGTCCCCCTTGCAGTTCCTACTTACGTCCTGAGGAAGAAATTTGGAAATGCTATTTAAGTTTGAGTTTATTTCCTATTTATAAATATTATTTCACTTTTTTCAGACTGAAAAACGCAAGGGAAGTGAAAGGGATTTGTTGCGCAACAAGCTTCATTTGGTATCATAAAACATGCTCTTCATCCACCCAGACATGCAAATTCATGTGTGATACATTCTTAGAGTTTTTAAAGTAACTTGAAAACATTGTTCATTCCTAGCCTTCAAGTGATTTATAATAGTAAAAGTATCTGACAGTGATAGAATGAAAATATACTTTAAAATTAATTGTACATTCGAGAATTTTTATGGGGGACGAAATTACGAACGCATTTTTGCATTTCTGTTTGTGACTGTTAAGGTTTATGTCACACACTGACTACAGTATCTTATAACAGTTTAACTGCAGCTTACCTACAGGTGGATAATAAATTCAGGAATACATATACCAATTTTTAGCCTTTTCCACAACCTTCCAAGTCTTAAACACATCATAATCTACTACAGTGACGAAATTTGGACGCCCTACCATATGCCTGAAAAATAGTAATTCGATTTGTTAATATGGCAAGAATTATGTTACAATTTGATATTAAGAAAAAAAGGTGAAGGTACTGCAGCCTATTTACGCTGAAGTGAAGATGGGCTGTTTATGGGCTACGCTGACGATATTGCAACGTCAAAGGAACGACAACTGGTGTAATGTTTGGCAACAGTCAAACACTATCAAAAACAAATCCCCGGTTTCATGCTCTACTTTCGATTGAGCAACGCTCTCTTTCAGGTTGAAAAGATCGTCTTCTGAAACCCATTTCCAGCAACAAAACCCTTGACCCAAGAACTGCTTTCCGAAACGGAGAGATATGTAACAAGAGATAAACATGTGTTATGGGTGCGCGCACTTTCGCATTTAATCGCCGCGCGGTATTGTTTCTTGATCGACGATATATAATCACCTATCCAGTAGCTCTGAAAGATGTAGCTATGAAAGCTGTCACTCGTCTGGTAAATCAAGAAGATTTTATCCACTTAAAAACTACTTCATGGTCGAGAGTACATATGCTTGTAGACCGCTCGATAAGTCTACTAGGAGCGAAGTAAACAGGATATAAAAACAGTGTAGGGGAGAGTGTCGTGCATTGAAAGGTGTTGCACATTGAACATAATGTACCTGGGAAGCAAGAAGTTTCCTGGGAGTTGTTACAGTCTAGCTACTGATTTTAGTCTCACATGAAGGCATAAGAACTAGAGACCACCATAAGCTCATTCTGGCATTTTCTACTATTTTGATTGTTGAAAGACAAAATGTTGTGTTTTGTGCAGCATCTGTAAATCTCTGGAGTTCTACACATTTAACTTTGGACACTATGTTAAAGCTATTTGGAAGACATTGACACTTTCTAATTTGCAGAATTTTATGGCAAGCAAAATTCTATATGTTTTTAAAAATAGTTATGCAACGCGTGCGTGGTTAAGCTATTCGTCATCATTCGTGCATCATTTTCTGTTCTTAAACTGAAGAAAATCTTTCATTATGGAACAAGTGATATTTGCAAATGAACTGAGTTTGTTCACTCTCTTAACAATTTTATCTGTCTTGAAAGTGAAAATTTGTATTACTTTCCAGTAACTTCTATGTCAAAATGTATTTTACTTGTAATTGGTTTTCGATTATACTTCTACTTAATTTGATGTTACTTACTGATTGTTGGTGCATGGTAGAGTAATAATGTAGAAGATAGTTTATTAAATACAGTACTGAGAAGACCTTCTGGTTTAAAATGCGTTTTAAATTTCAGTAGAATATTTGTTCCCAGGTACAAGACTATGTCATATCTTGGAACATTTTTTCACGTTTGGATAAATCTTATTTTTCCCCACATTAATTTTTGTAATTTCATAAAGAGACTGCAGCGCTCAAAAAGTGAATGCCATAATTTAATAAGAGAATAACTACAGCTTATGAAAAAATTTCTACTGCATCAGTCAATTTTAGCAATATTTAAGTAGCACAATCCATTTCGTCTGCATGCTGTCATCATCGGTGCATTCCAAGAACACGTGCATTGCATTAATCTGAAGTATGATGAGTTTCATTTGCTGTCTGTACCACTGAAGTTATGAATCCAAGTACAATACTGTATAGATAGATACGCATATTTTATAGTTATTTGCATATTCAGACCATTTGATTAGTGCACCCACTTACATTTTTGTTGGAAATTTAGTTATCTAGCACACAGAGCACAGTGACAAACACATCGCATCTTAATACTTTCATATACAGATGTTTACATCGTTCCAAAGAGTCTTCACTGCTAAGAGAAACTAGTTTCAATTGCTAAGACAGCTATATACTGTAAAGATGAATTTTTTTATGTAGGTGCATTTATGGAATGGCAAAGGTTACATAATATGATTACTTGGTAGAGACAATATTTTTTTATTATTAAATGATAATATTTTCAATCACATAAGCTTTCAACTTTGGAGAACTTTTTGAAGAAATAAATGGCCTTTCATCCTTACTGTATGTTACTGTCTTAGCATTTGAAACTAGCTTTTCTTAGCAGTTAAGACTCTTTGGAATAATGTAATGCCTGTATGTGAAAGTGTTAAGCTGTGATGTTTTTGTCACTGTGCTCTATGTACTAGACAACTAAATTTCCAACACAAATGTTAATGAATGCACTAATGAAATGATCTAAACATGCAAACCACTTAATGTACACACTAAAATATATGTACCTTTCTGTAAAGGATTGTATTGCGATACATAATGTCACTGGCACACACAGCAAATGAACCTGATGATATTTCAGGTAAATGTGATGTACATGTAACTGAAGTGCTCCTGAAGTTGGTAGTATGCTACTGAAAAACGTCATACCAGTTAAATATTAGTAAGAAGTACCTCAAGCTTATAAATTATTTATTACATTTACAGTACAGTAATAATCCTCAAAACATTTTGTACATGGTGATCCAGCTGCCCTTATGCATAGGTTTCATGTAACCCACAAAAACCACTTGTTTCATTTTCTATCGCCAGCTACACACAAAGTTTTAGTCCTACAGAAAAAAATACATAGGACACATTTGTAAGATATTAATATACACTACTGGCCGTTAAAAATGCTACACCACGAAGATGACGCGCTACAGACGCGAAAATTACCGAATATGCAAATGATTAGCTTTTCAGAGCATTCACACAAGGTTGGCGCCGGTGGCGACACCTACAACGTACTGACATGAGGAAAGTTTCCAACCGATTTCTCATACACAAACAGCAGTTGACCGGCCTTGCCTGGTGAAACGTTGGTGTGATGCCTCGTGTAAGGAGGAGAAATGCGTACCATCACGTTTCCGACTTTGATAAAGGTCGGATTGTAGAGTATCGCGATTGCGGTTTATCTTATCGCGACATTGCTGTTCGCTTTGGTCGAAATCGAATGACTGTTAGCAGAATATGGAATCGGTGGGTTCAGGAGGCTAATAGGGAACGCCGTGCTGGATCCCAACGGCCTCATATCACTAGCAGTCGAGATGACAGGCATCTTATCCGCATGGCTGTAACGGATCGTGCAGCCACGTCTCGATCCCTGAGTCAACAGATGGGGACGTTTGCAAGACAACAACCATCTGCACTAACAGTTCGACGACGTTTGCAGTAGCACGGACTATCGGCTCGGAGACCATGGCTGCGGTTACCCATGACGCTGCATCACAGACAGGAGCGCCTGCGATGGTGTACTCAACGACGAACCTGGGTGCACGAATGGCAGAACGTCAATTTTTCGGATGAATCCAGGTTCTGTTTACAGCATCATGATGGTCGCATCCGTGTTTTGCGACATCACCGTGAACGCATGGAAGCGTGTATTCGTCATCGCCATACTGGCGTATCACCCGCCGTGATAGTATGTGGTGCCATTGGTTACACGTCTCGGTCACCTCTTGTTCGCATTCATCGCACTTTGAACAGTGGACGTTACATTTCAGATGTGTTACGACCCGTGGCTCTACCCTTCATTCGATCCCTGCGTAACCCCTCATTTCAGCAGGATAATGCACGACGGCATGCTGCAGGTACTGTACGGGCCTTTCTGGATACAGAAAATGTTTGACTGCTGCACTGGCCAGCACATTCTCCAGATCTCTCACCAATTGAAAACGTCTGGTCAATGGTGGCCGAGCAACTGGCTCGTCACAATACGCCAGTCACTACTGTTGATGAACTGTGGTATCGTGTTGAAGCTGGACGGGCAGCTGTACCTGTACACGCAATCCAAGCTCTGTTTGACTCAATGCCCATGCGTATCAAGGCCATTATCACGGCCAGAGGTGGTTGTTCTGGGCACTGATTTCTCAGTATCTATGCACCCAAATTGCGTGAAAACGTAATCACATGTCACTTCTAGTACAATATATTTCTCCAATGAATACTCGATTATCATCTGCATTTCTTCTTGGTGTGGCAATTTTAATGGCCAGTAGTGGCGTTAAGTTTTGTACTGGCATACGTTTTTGCTGGAGACCACAGTTTTCGAGTTATTCAAGAAAAACGCGTCTGAAGGTCACTTTTATCCATTTTTCTTGAATGATGGCATCTAGCGAACACGTATCCAAGTACAAAAGTTAACCGCATTAAATTCCCTACAAAAGTTCTTGTTTATTTTTCTGTAGGATTAATAGTTTGCTCATAGTGGGTGAGAGAATATGAAAATATACGTGCGGTATTTGAAAGTGTTGCGGGTTGCATAATACCCATAGGTAGAGGCAGCAAAATCACCCTGTACAGCGTGGATATATTACGGGGCTGGAGAAAACCTGAGAATTGTTCCAAGTTAACATCACTTCCCCTGCCTGTTTAAGCCATACTTCTGAATAAAAAAATTTAAAAAAAAAAAGTTTCTTGAGATTTTGACTTGGCTCTGATTATCGCACAGTGTTCGAGAGAGGCAGGCGGACGAACCTGTATCCTGCGGACGGAGACGATGGCCTCGCCCATGTAGCTGACGGCGAGCGGCGCGGCGATGCCCATGGTCATGTTGAGCTGGTACAGCAGCTGAGTGATCACGAACACCTGTCGCACGCGAGGGCAAGGTGTCAGAACGGCGCTCAGCACGCCGGCGCCACCACAGCACTGCTGCCGGCCGCCGACAAAACCACAACAGTACTTACAACACGCGGCGGCAGTCACGGCGCGGCGTGCTCCCACTGCGAGCCGCCCACAACAAGCCGCCGATACTCTACCTGTTGTCTGCCCAGTCATACAGAGTTCGTAGTACCCAAGAGCACAGTTCCTGCCGCTACGTCATGCAACATGTAATGCAAGAGTGTGTAGCTCAATCGTAATTCTAATACAGCAAGTATTGGTTCATTTGAATAAGTGAAATTCAATCCACAAGCAGCACACACACTATTAAAGCGCATCACAGGTACGTTCTGGGTAGGTTGATGATACAAGCTAACTGTAACAATCACTTAGACTTTGTCCGACACACCACATGTTTTAGCCCCTGATTCCCATTTTCAAGTAATATTGGTCTTGAACCTGCCTGGGAGGTGAAATTAGCTGCCTAGATCTGATTCTAAGCAACATGTTTGCATTTCGCAGGCAACGTTCTACCGAGTAAGCCATTGCACTCTGTCTCACAGGCCAGTTTCGTAACTGGGAAGCGAAATTAAGTTTAGTGTCTCATCGACCCCGACGTCATTTCATGTCGACCAAGCGTGTGTTCTATTTCGGAGGTTCAGCGGTTGCTATTGCCGCTAGTGATACAGTAGTCCAGGGTTCAATTCCCAATGACCACCTCATAATAGATCCCAAATGGAAAAGTCTGTGACGGAGTAAACACAGCTACACGATACCTAATAAGAAGATGCGTGATAGCACAAACATCGACGCTACTGAAGTAGCGTTAAATCAGAAGGCTTTTGCCGTGCTGGGAATGATCCACAAGCAACACACATACTATTAAAGCACATCACAGGTACTTTCTGGGTGGGTTGATGATATTACAAGCTAACGGTCACAATCACTTCGATTTTGTCCGACACACCACATGTTTTAGACCCTGGTTCCCATTTTTAAGTAACATTGGTCTTGAACGTTCCTGGGAGGTGAAAATAGCTGCCTCGATCTGATTCTAAGCAACATGTTTGTATTTCGCAGGCAACGTTCTACCGAGTAAGCCATTGGACTCTGTCTCACAGGCCAGTTTCGTAATTGGAAAGCGAAATTAAGTTTAGTGTCTCGTCAACGTCGACGTCATTTCATGCCGACCACCGTGGTTCAGCGGTTGGTATTGCCGCTAATGATGCAGTAGTCCCGGATTCAATTCCCAATGACGACCTCATAACATATCCAAAATGGTAAAGCCTGTAACGGGGTAAACAGAGCTACACGATACCTAATAAGAAGCTGCGGGATAACACAAACATCCACGCTGCTGAAGTAGCGTTAAATCAGAAAGCTTTTGCCGTGCTGGGAATGAGACGAAAACTTTTTCTCAACAAAGACAGGTAACGAAATCGGCTGGGGCCATGTCGATGGGCAAATAACAGCATTCGTCTTAAGTAAACTAACTTAACCAATTGTAACGTCAGACAGATGGAACATGGATTTGAACTCCGTTCCTCACGAGTACCAGTCCAGTCTGCTCCACCATCCTGGACACGTTTAAATTTCAAAGTTAAACCTGCCATACACTCAAAGACGAGAAAACGACGCACTACAAAGGAATGATCCGAATAGGGCGGAAATCGGTATATGTGATGTACATGTACAAACAAATGATTACAATTTCAGAAAAATTGCATATTTTATTCTAGAGGCAGAGCTTCAAAGGTTGAGCACGTCAATAATGGGTTGGTCCGCGTCTAGCCCTTACCAAATCAGTTATATGGCTTTGCATTGTTTGATAGAATTGTTGCATGTACTCCTAATGGATATCGTGCCAGGTACCGGTCAATTGGCGCGATAGATCGTCAAAATCCCGAGATGGTTTGAGGGCCCTGCCCTTAATGCCCCAAACGTCCTCAATTGGAAGCGATCTGTCGACCTCGCCGACCAAGGTAGGGTTTGGCAAGTTCGAAGATAAGCACTAGAAATTATCGCCGTGTGCGGGCAGGCATTGTCTTACTGAAATACAAGTCCAGTATGGCTTGCCACAAAGGGCAATAAAACAGTCTGCAGAACATCGTCGACGTACCGCTGTGCTGTAAGGGTTCCTCGGATGATGAACAAAGCGAACCTGGTATGAAAAGAAAGTACCCGAGACCATCATTCGTGGTTGTCGGGCCGTATGGCGGGCGACATTCACGTTGATATCCCACCGCTGTTTGGAGCGTCTCCAGATATGTCTTCGCTGGTCATTGGGAAGTGAGAAATGTAACAAGGTTTTCGTGATTATTGTGCTGCTCAGACAATTAAGTTGAAATACTTTTGCTCTTCATATAATTACTAGTCCTGGAAACAAACGAATCAACCTCTGAACATACTTTCACATTTCCTCTCAATTATTGTACAAGAGCAAGCAGTGAGAGTAATATATGGTGTTTGGCCACAACTGTC
The DNA here is from genome assembly GCF_023864345.2 of Schistocerca serialis cubense. NCBI lineage: Eukaryota > Metazoa > Arthropoda > Insecta > Orthoptera > Acrididae > Schistocerca > Schistocerca serialis. The sequence continues at coordinate 854,533,574 of NC_064639.1, read as the reverse complement.
TTGTAATTCCTCAGTTGGAATTCAATGCCAACTAGTGAAATCTTCGGGGCGGGTGCAGTGTTGCGAAAACAGGTGTGGTTTTGTTAGTAGGTATGTGAAAAAGACAGAACGGGCGTGTGAGACGAGCAAAGATCAGAGAGACCAGGCACAACACAGGCTCAACGTTTCCACTGGCAGTGTAGCGGATATCGTGCACAGCACACCTGACCGACCGGAAAGCTTGTTCTCGCTGGGCACCGCCCCGACTGTCAGGCGAGTATGAAGCCGAATGAATGGGATTGTCTCTCCAGTAGCTAACCCGATATCAGTCAGAGGGTGTTCCATTCCTGTACCATATTATCACACGGGACAAATGTTGTTGTGTCACCGCAAGGCACCACACATGCTAGGTTGTAGACTTCAGATCGGCCGCGGTCCGACGGTACACATCGGACCCGCGAGTCGCCACTGTCGACGCTAGCAGACCGATCGCCGCCGGGTCTTCACGAGACAAGCTAGCGCACTGGCCAGTTCTACAGCCGACTTTAATAGGAATGGTTCTCTTGTTATAACTTCAGAGATCTCATTTGCAGAGACGCTAGTTAGCACAGCCTTCAGCTAAGTCCAGTAGCTACGACCTAGCCAGGCGCCACATACAGTTTATGCACTGACAATTGATCTATATGTGTGAAGCAATCAGAATTGTACAGAAGTATTCGCAGTTCAGTCTATAACGGCACTTTTAAATATTATTGTACAAAGTCAACATCGACGTTCACCGCTGATGCTGAATTAAAGCTAAGTGCTTATTTGTATTCCTGTCTACTAACTTTCTAATCACCTAAGATATGCCAGATACATCCCGTCAAGTATAGCTCATTGATCCTCACGTCAGCCTGCGTGATCAGCGCGTGCAGTTAATGGCCACACCTCGTGATGAGACTGAGTCAAATTGCGTGACCGAGCCGGGTCACCCTTTTTCCATGAGGCCCATAGTTCCGCCTCATACATAACAAATGTAACGCCCGTTACGAAGAAAATTTCAATTCAGTGCCATGAAGTCATTTTCCCCCTTCCACCTTCCTACTCCCCATAGTAAGTTTAACGCAACAGAATCAGCGAAGAAAGTATTTTGGGATTCGTAGGATCTGCCGGTTGACTTCTTCATCCATGCAGAGGCCGTGAATGCTGGCAGTTAATGTGCCAAGCTGGTACAGTTGCAGAAAGTGATTCAGAGAATACGACCCGAAATTGTTTTCTAAATATGTTGTGTTGCACGACAACGTCCGATCGTATACAGCCTTATTTGGTGCAACGTTTCCTGTGAGCAGTATTGCAATACCCTCCAGACAGCAAGGGATTTTCGTCTCCTAGGACCGATCGCCATTTCAGAATCAATAGTGAAGTTCAGGAGCTGTTATTGACTGGCTTCTAGATCTAGATCCAGATTCCTTTTGTGCCAGAACCGACAGATAAGTGTACCGATGGAACAAAGTGCTTAGGTGAAATTAGTGTGTATCAGTACCTCAATAACTCTGTGAATCCTTTCGATTTTTTTAAGCTGACTTATCACTTTACTTTTCTAACCAGCATCATACGAACAGCACTAATGTCTCGAATGCATCATCGTTGCCCATAAAGAATTTTGATTAAATTCAGTTCAGTGTAAAATCTGCTGTGGAGTGAAAGTCCCGTTTTCGAACCAAGCCTAAGGTTGCATCTGTCTCCTCTTTCTCCCTGAGATGCTCAATCAGCAGTATTAAGCTTAGGACCATTGTGTATTTTGGAAGAGGCGTTCTGATAGATTTAAGCTTATAGGTGGTTCATGCGGCATGTTAAAATGGCTCAGGTCGTAGTTCGTTTCCGGCAAAAGACAAACACGAGATTATAGTCTCCGTCCGATATGAAATTTCTATTTCTCAGTAAGTTTCAAAACAATAATACCGATAAAACACCTGATAATGGGAATTAGTGGCTGAAATTCAGCTTAAATCTCTCCGAAAGTTCATTCTAATACTCGCTGTATTAAAAAGTAACCGTCTGTTAGTGAAAGTACATGTTAGTGCACACATGCATAATTTTGTGTGTTATTAATGGGGATTAATTCCATTCATACAGCGCAGTTACAACGAATTAACAAACTAAAACCAGTCACAATGAAAAAAAAACACATTAAAATGTAGTAGTGAAAAAACTACGTTAAATTAATTATGAATAATGATTTTTTTCTTCACTAAAAACATTATGAACCCACAGATTTTCAAACTCCACTCAAAATACTGATCTGATTGCCTCTCATGTCAAAGACAGGGTTATTTTACCATCGTGAAGTGTATTGCTACGCTTTAATTCATACTGTAAACATTTATGCAATGGAAGAACTTTTCTAACAGTTACCCTTCGTTTACTGATGAAGTACATTCTATGGTAAAAATAAATTTCAAAATAACTTGGGAAAATCTCCCTTAACTCATTGGGAAGACACAAAACAGGTCAAAGGTAATATACTACGTGCAACCAGGAAGGACTAGGGCACTCCGTGATCCGTTCTTTGGGCAAGATGGGATAGAGAATAGGGTTTCATCTGTGAAGTAACGTCTTATCGGCAGACAGACAGGACACACCGTGACGAGTAGGTGGTCTTCTATCCGCGATAAGCTATTCCCCAAGCCTCCAGTGGCATACATTCTCGGAAGCGACAAGTGGCGTATCGTCAAACGAGCCTTGAGAGGGTATGGATAAGCTGTTTGAGGATACGGGACGAGTGATGCAGAGGAAATCAGAGTCGTAACAGGAACTTCAAAACATTTCATAAAAAGATGAGGAAGGCTCCAATGTCGGCTATCGGTACACCCAGTACAATGTTTCAACGTGTGGTAGTGATTCTATCTTTTGTCTCGTATTTTCTTTACACTTCGTTTGTAATGTGAGCGACCGTGAGGAACACATTACTCACGTGCAGACGGCTGTTGGTACGACTGCGGCGGTGAGGGTGTCGTGAGGTCCTTGCTGGCCACTCAGCAGACACTGTGACTCACACTTCTATAAACAGCACAAAATAAACCACATGTGCGCTTCAACTGTTCACAACTCTGACACTTCGACGTTCGATGTCACAACACATCTGCAACTCTCAAGTACAACGACTTGTTAACCATAAAAGACAAACAAGGCGCTTCACATATTTTCTGAGCTCATCTTCACAGAAACTCTTCCAAATAGTTTTTTCAAACTATGCAATAAGTCGCATCTTCTAGCAAGAAAATCCACTTCTTCTTTTCTGTAGCACTTTACAAAGATATTACTTCAACTATTCATTTTTATGACGTGCAGATAACCTTTCCATGACATGTATGACATTTTTCTACAAAAAGTCGCCACATAGCCTTACTAAATTTGAGATACACGTGACAAGCACCGTCTCACTTGCATCTTGTCAAGTAACCGTGAATCTGAAAAGCACAAATACATTGTTTGACTTAAAATTTATAGAAATTCAAGTGAAATCAATGTAAATTAATCAGCACTTCCAATTATAGATAATTTTGTCGTTTCAGAGTTGCGTTACGAAATTGTTATAGCATGTCTGTGTTACAAAGGAAAGAAACATTTTTCTCATGCGAAGTTTCAACAGCAGATGTTCACCAGCAAATGTATGTTCTCACGCTACACGTTGAAAATAAGTAATGATTTCAGCTGTATGCAAATAAGGCAGCACTCCAAATCACTCCACCTATTACGTTGAAACAATCTTGAATTCGCTTGATGCTACTGACACTAGTCCACTCACATGTTTTTTTTTTTATTTCCAGGAATTACATACTGCAAACATTGGTAACAGTCGGTGGGCAAAAATCGTATTTAATAACACTTGTCACAGGTCTGAAATAGGAAGAAATTAGGACATTCACAGCTTTCGCGGTCATCGGATAGGAAAACAGTGAATGCAGTACTTGTAAAGCAGATTTTTAATGAATTGGCAAACCATCATTACAATACCTGGAGGCAACAAGGAAATATTGTTCGAAAGATAAGACACTAATAAAAGAAATAAACCTAGATTCCACCCGTTTTGAGGTAAAGTTGACTCTACACTACGGACGATAAGAAGGTATGTGACTCTGGTCCGTGTAGTTTCTAAATGGGCAATTGGAAAGTTTGGATTCCAGCTTGTATAATATACTAAATAGATATAGTATACCAAATAAATGCAATGAAGACTTTACGTACAAGATACTTCAAAAATTTAGGGTCAGAGTTATATTAAGACAGTAGACAATCCTAAACTGAGTATTTCGAGATAAGGAACCAAAAGTCGGAAATTGACATTTCATACGGTACCCCCCTAGATCTTCAATTAGTAATGTGTGTGGGCCACGTATTTGAAACCTATATCTCGACATGAAAGTTACTGGCTCTACACTGGAAAAAAAAACGATATACAGACGTCAGTAACGTGTCCGCAGTGGATTTTTTTCTATGCGGTTGGTGTATGACATCTCAGATCTGCTTGTCTAGCTTAAGGCGCTGCTTGGTAACGTACAGCACAGGCAGGTGGCCCACACACGCATCGAATCTGAACCGTGTATTAACAGCCTTAGTCTGTTACACTAACCACCCTGACTGTGAATTTTAGGCGGTTTTCCCCGCTCTTTTAAGCAAATACCGGGCTGTTCCCTAGTTTAACCCTCCCTCCTCCTCCCTCTTGCTCAGGAAATACGATACGATAACACAAACAAGAAGAGAAATTTGTTATCATCGAGTATAGATTTTAAGTGTCAGGAAGTCGTTTCTGAAAGTAGTTGTATGGAGTGTAGCCATGTATGGAAGTGAAACATGGACGATAAACAGTTTGGACAAGAAGAGAATAGAAGCTTTCAAAATGTGGTGCTACAGAAGACTGCTGAAGATTAGCTGGGTAGATCACATAAGTAATGAGGAGCTATTGAATCGAATTGGGGAGAAGAGGAGTTTGTGGCACAACTTGACAAGAAGAGGGGACCGGTTGGTAGGACATGTTCTGAGGCATCAAGGGATCACCAATTTAGCATTGGAGGGCAGCGTGGAGGGTAAAAATCGTAGAGGGAGACCAAGAGATGAAAACACTAAGCAGATTCAGAAGGATGTAGGCTGCAGTAGGTACTGGGAGATGAAGAAGCTTGCACAGGGTAGAGTAGCATGGAGAGCTGCATCAAACCAGTCTCAGGACTGAAGACCACAACAACAACAACACAAACGTCGAAGCATCCGTGAGCCATAGAGAGACAGATACTGCCCTCTTTTAGGTAAACTGACTGACGACAGGAAAGACATCCGTCCATGAAGTTGAAATAAAAATAAATTTTCAAAAATCATGAAAACAGCGGTCCCCGTGCGGTGGGATAAAGGTTAAGAAAGAGAGCGTGTATGAAAACTCAATAGGAATTGAAGAGAAACTGGTTTTTGAAGTCCTAGCTTCCTGTTTCATTACAAAGAGACAAAGGGATATTTGAGAGTGTACAGCAAAAATTGTGCGCTTTTGAAATACATGCATTGAGACTGGCTGCCATCAATTTAACAGCTTCTATGCCTTTAATTGTGATTACAGATTGTAAGTTGTTTATGCAACTAAATATCTCAGCATTAATTTCTGACCATAGTTCCTTAACTCAACTACCATCTACCATCACTACACAACGTGTGAAGGGTCGTTAGTAGATTTGTGCTCCCCGTCCTCCTACAGGGGCCTTACATGACGGCTCAGTCCTGAATGGCGCTCTTTCGGCCGAAATACTCACCCCGTTTCGAAGGCGGTGCGCGTCGTTTCCTACGCTGGTCCTAACAGAAAAGTTCGTCGGTACGTGAGTTACCTTATCGGCGGTGATCTCGAAGTTGAGCAGCCAGCAGGTGAGCAGCGAGACGAACAGCGCCGTCCGGTCCACGAAGAACTCGAGGGCGAGCACGAAGCTGCGCAGGTAGGCTGTCTTCGTCACCTTGGACACCTCGGCCCTGCCACACAACACAGACACGTCACAACATCGCCGGGGTTCGCTACTACGACGCGGTAGTGTCGCTTTTCGCGAAGCAGCACCGGAGCGAGAACAAAAGGCCAACTTTCCATCAGATTACTGTTCGAGAGGAGACTCAGTGCTAGTATAGGCTCCGTGTGTGCCGTGAGAGTTTTGGCTTCTTCGACGGCGAAGCCACAAGCAGCCAGAGTTAACGGTTCCGGCAGCAGCAGTTACCGACAACTACGTAGAGCAGTCGGCGCAGAGGCGATTCGATTGAAGCACTTGCCTCGAGATGAGGGCCGGTCCGCTTCCAGAACAGACCGGTTCGCTACCGCGGAGCTGCGCTGTGTACACCTTCTACACGCGAAAATGCAAACTGTTTGTCTTCGTGCCAGTGCTCCTTAACTGGAGCACCATTCCCTTCAACACTGTGTAAGAGGATATGCCACTACAGTACGTAATCAAAAATACAAGATTGGCCATTAAAATTGCTACACCAAGAAGAAATGCAGATGATAAACCGGTATTCATTGGACAAATATATTATACTAGAACTGACATGTGATTACATTTTCACACAATTTGAGTTCATGGATCCTGAGAAATCAGTACCGAGAACAACCACCTCTGGCCGTAATAACGGCCTTGATACGCCTGGGCAATGAGGCCAACAGAGCTTGGATATTGTGTACAGGTACAGCTGCCCATGCAGCTTCAACACGATACCACAGTTCATCAACAGAAGTGACTGGCATATTGTGACGAGCCAGTTCCTCGGCCATCATTGACCAGATGTTTTCAATTGGTGAGAGATCTGGAGATTGTGCTGGCCAGGGCAGCAGTCAAACATTTTCTGTATCCAGAAAGGCCCGTACAGGACCTGCAACATGCAGTCGTGCATTATCCTGCTGAAACGTAGGGTTTCGCAGGGATCGAATGAAGGGTAGCGACACGGGTCGTAACACATCCGAAATGTAACGTCCACTGTTCAAAGTGCCGTCAATGCGAACAAGAGGTGACCGAGACGTGTAACCAATGGCACCCCATACCATCACGCCGGGTGATACGCCGGTATGGCGATGACGAATACACGCTTCCAATGTGCGTTCACCGCGATGTCGCCAAACACGGATGCGACCATTATGATGTTGTAAACAGAACCTGGATTCATCCTAAAAAATGACGTTTTGCCATTCGTGCACCCAGGTTCGTCGTAGAGTACACCATCGCAGGCGCTCCTGTCTGTGATCCAGCGTCAAGGGTAACCGCAGCCATGATCTCCGAGCCGATGGTCCGTGCTACTGCAAACGTCGTCGAACTGTCCGTGCAGATGGTTGTTGTCTTGCAAACGTCCCCATCTGTTGCCTCAGGGATCGAGACGTGGCTGCACGATCCGTTACAACCATGCGGATAGGATGCCTGTCATCTCGACTGCTAGTGAGACGAGGCCGTTGGGATCCAGCACGGCGTTCCCTATTACCCTCCTGAAACCACCGATTCCATATTCTGCTAACAGTCATTGGATCTCGACCAACGCGAGCAGCAATGTCGCGATACGATAAACCGCAATCGCGATAGACTACAATCCGACCTTTATCAAAGTCGGAAACGTGATGGTACGCATTTCTCCTCCTTACACGAGGCATCACAACAACGTTTCACCAGGCAACGCTGGTCAACTGCTGTTTGTGTATCAGAAATCGGTTGTGAACTTTCCTCACGTCAGCACGTTGTAGGTGTCGCTACCGGCGCCAACCTTGTGTGAGTGCTCTGAAAAGCTAATCATTTGCATATCACAGCATCTTCTTCCTGTCGGTTAAATTTCGCGTCTGTAGCACGTCATCTTCGTGGTGTAGCATGGACATTAATATGGGGTGTGTCGACCTTTCGATTTTATGACGGTTTGAAGGCTGCTGAGGACTTTTATTGAGGTGTCTGAATGTCTGTGGAAAAATGGCAGACCGCGCGCGTAGCCCGTGGTCTCAACCGCCCTGTCACGGTTCGCGCCGCTGCCCCCGTCGGAGGTTCGAATCCTCCCTCGGGCACGGGTGTGTATGGTGTCCTTAGCGTAAGTTAAAGTTAGATTACGTAGTGTGTAAACCTAGGGATCGATGACCTCAGCAGTTTTGTCCCAATTTCCAAAAACGGCAGGTCAGTCTTCCTCGAGAGCCGAAACCAGAAAAGGTAGTGATGTTTGACGTTGCTGTCTGGAGTGAAATCGACGTCCTACCTCGTCCCAAAGGGGTTCCATCGTGTTCAGGTTGGGAATCTGGGCAGGCCAGTCTATTTCAAGAATTTTATTATCCACGAATCATTACCTCTCATATGTTGCTTTATAAGAGGATGTATTGTCATGCCGACAGAAACAATCATCGCCTGTGAATTATTATTCTACTGTCCGCCAAACACAATGCTGTTCATATCCTTCCAAATTTAGTGTTTTCCGAAGCACGATAAGGAAACCACATCCAAACCACGAAAGCTCCCCTCTACCGTGGTACCACCACTTCATAGTTCACTCTTGGCATTACACATGTGACAGCTAACGTTCTCCGCGCAAACATTTCCATCGTATTGCCACAGGGTATAGCGTGAGTTATCACTCCGAATAATTCGTCTCCAGCCATCCACAGGCGTGTGGCGACGCTTCTTACATCACCTCAAGCGTAGCTTACCACTGAGTACAGAAACGTGTGGCTTCTATGAAGCTGCTCGACCAGTTTACCGCATTCTTTTTAACTTCTTACACACTTTCCTTGTGCTAGATGAACTCCTGCCAGCACTCTGAAACTCACCCGTGATTTCTCCCCCAAATTTCGTGCGATATTTTGCATCCACCATCCACATACTGTCCGTCAGTTCATGAGGTCTATCTGGCCTTGATTTTACAGCTGTTGTTCCTTCGCGTTTTTGCTTCACAGACACGCCTGCAGCTGTCAACTTTTAGAAGGGTTGAGATGCCCTTGACGGATTTGTTACTCAGGTGACATCCAATAGCTAGTCCACGTTCGGAGTCTCTGATCTCTCCTGAAAGTTCCAGTCTGCTGGCACTACTTCTCTACCGATAACGTGGAACACCCCGCCCCCTTCTACACTGGCGGGTCCTCTCGTGACATCTAGCGGTCAATTCCACATTATGCATGGGTGTCCAGACACTTTTGATCAGGTGGTATATTTGTGGTCCACAGAAGTTACATTTTTGCTCTCTTTCAATCCCTTCATAGTTGCGGACTAAAATCAAATCTGGAACTAGTAACAGTCACTTTTCTGCAATACTTGACACGAACTAAAATGCACAGCACATACAGAATCTTACAAGGACACGAAACAAAATTTTTATAAACTTTCCTCGGTAAACTTTTCAAATATCGATGACGAATGGCTAGATCACATTGTATTATGGCTACATTTGGCTACTGCAAAATCCTTATCTTTAAAGATAGGTTGAGGAAAGACAAATTCACGTTTATATATTTGTAAATTTAAAAACAAAGTCTGTCATTAAACTAACTGGAATACTGTCTTTAAAGTTTGAAAATTATCATGGATAAAATACAGGGACCGAAAGGCTGCCTACGACTTACATAGAAATAAGACTGCAATTGTAAAAGTAAATGGAAATTAATTGCAGCCAGTAGATGAAAAAGGAGTGAGACAGTGTTGCAGCCTATCTATCCCCAGTGTTGTTGGGGAACAACCACATATAAAATGTGGAGAAGGCGAACTAAAGAGTAGGTTTTATTGGCAGAAAACTTAGATGGTACAACAAATCTCCTAAAAAGGCTGCCTACACTACGCTTGGCCGTCCACTTCTGAAGTACGAGTATTACCGCGCGATATGGGATCATTACCATACGGAACTGACGAAGGACATTCAAATAGTTCAAAGGAAGGCAGCTTCTTTTATATTACCGCAAAAAACGGAAGAGAGTGTAACGTGTATGATAAGCCAGTTGGGGTGGTAATCATTAAGACAAAGGCTTTACCTGTTGCAAGCATATACTTTCAGGAAATTTCAGTTGTCAACTTTCTCCTTCGAATGCGAAAATATTTTTGTGACTTTCACAGATAAGTGAAATTGATAATAAAATAACAGAAATCGTTTTTCCTACGTGCTGTTCGAGAGCGTAACGGTAGAAGAATAGTCTGGAAGAGGATCGATGAAACATCTGTCAAGCACTTAAGTGTGAATCGCAGAGTAGGCATATAGATGTATAATGGGCGATCAGAAAGTTCCCGTTTGAGGGCGTTGCTGCAGCGTATATGCAACGTAGCGCGACTCCTTTGCAGTGTTGTAAGCACTGACAGACAGGCAAGGGAGTAGCGTACCATTGGTTCCTTTCCAAAATGCGTGTGGCAAATGCGGAAACGTGAACTATGGCGACTTCACTACCAAACGCTTCCTGCCAGAGCCAACGTACTGTTACAGTTATCTTGCATGCCGAAGGACAAACACCGGTAGACATCCATCAGCGAATGTAGAAAGTGTATGGGGCAGCATGTCTGTCGAATACTGAGACAATGGGTGTTGTTGCTTAATGATAACGCCCGTCCGGATATTGCAAATGCCGTAATGCGGAATTTACGCCCACTCAAAACGGAGACACTCGGGTACCCGCCCTACACTCCTGATCTCTCCTCGCGCGGTTATAAATCCTTCGGTCCCTTGAAAAAGTCCTTGAGGATTCGACGATTCCTGTCAGTGACGATGTGCAGCAGGCGGATACCGACTTCTTCACGCAGCAGGAAACGGTGAGATGATTGCCTGACGCTCACCACAATTTCGACTGATAGGCGTACCAGTTTCGGAATACGGTTTTCGAAGCGAAACTTTTTGATCGTCAGTTGTAGAAGTTATCTAATACAACCTAGGGTAAGCCGTAAAAGAAACCAAAGATAATTTTGGAAAGGCAATTATGGTTCAGGGAAAACAAATAAAAACTTCAAAGTTAGCAGAAATAAAAACTTCAAAGTTTGCAGACAGAAAGGATTTGAAGAATCAGTTGAACGGGATGAATAGTTCAAATGGCTCTAAGCACTATGAGACTTAACATCTCAGGCCCTCAGTCCCCTAGGCTTAGAACTACTTAAACAGGACATCACATACATCCATGCCCGAGGCAGGATTCGAATCTGCGACCGTAGCAGCAGCGCGGTTCCGGACTGAAGCGCCCAGAACCGCTCGTCCACGAATGAATAGTATCTCGGAGCAAGTTATAAGGTGAACATCAACAAAAGTAAAACAAGGATAATGCAGTGTATTCGAATTATATCAGGTGATGCTGACGGAATTAGATCAGGATATGAGACGCTGAAAGCTGTCGACAAGTTTCGCTATTTGAACAGCGTAGAAACTGATTCTGGGCAAATCAGACTGTAGCGCCTAGAACCGCTCGGCCAATCCGGCCGGCGTATAGAGTCTGAGCGATAACGCAAGACTCTTGGTGACGACCGTAAATTATAATTAATGTTTCAATTTGCTTCCCGGCGACGATGATTACTGATCAAAAGCTCAAGGAAAAAACGATTACCTCCTCTTTGAGCTTGACAAAAGAGTGCGATAAGTGCTGGAGTGCACCTCAAAGAACTCAAAGCGTAATTTAATGAGTAAATAAGTGTTTCCGTTATCTCGCGGGTCTACAATAATCAGAGCACAGAACTTATTTCCATAGTTTATGAAAAGCAAAGAATAGTTGCATAATTACAGACGGAACTGAAACAAAATGGACAAAATAAGTGGGGAGCTGTGGATAAAATTTACTGTGTCTTTTTCAAAGGAATCATAACAGCATTTGCTTTATGTAATTTAGGGAAACAGTAGAAATCGAAAATCCGGGTGGGTCGACAGGAATTTTAATCGCCGTTGTCCTAAATACCAATCAATCGTTAAAGGAATGAAATTTTCACACTGCAGCGGAGTGTGCGCTGATATGAAACTTCCTGGCAGATTAAAACTGTATGCTGGACCGAGACTCGAACTCGGGAACTCACGAGTTCGAGTTTCGGTCCGACATACAGTTTTAACCTGCCAGGAAGTTTCAGTCGTTAAAGGTTTGCGATAATCTGTACTGAGTTCCGAAACGATTATAATTATTAATTCTACACATTCTGCGATTCCTAGTGGGATGTTTTTCCACCATGTATGTACGTATGTATTGAACTGGGGACCTAGAAACGACGGAGAGGCTCCGTCCCCGCCGTAGCCCTCAGTGGCACACAACCCCACAACAGGCCACAGCAGTCCACTCACACCACTGACGCCCTACACCGGACCCAGGGTTATTGTGTGGTTCGGCCCCCATTGGACCCCCCCCCCCCCCCCCCCCAGGAACGTCTCATTCCAGACGAGCGTAACCCCAATGTTAGGGTGGGAGAGTAATTATGGTGTACGCGTACATGGAGACTGTGTTGCGCAGCAGTGTAACTGAGGCGGAATAAGGGGAACCAGCCAGCATTCGCCGAGGCAGATGGAAAACCGCCTTAAAAACCATCCACAGGCTGGCCGTAACACTGGACATCGACACTAATCCGCCGGGCGTTTTCGTTCCGGGGACCGGCACGCCTTCCCGCTCGGGAAGCAGTGCGGTAGATCGCACGGCTAGCCGGCGGGGCATTTTTCCACCTAACTAGCACGCACTAATTTTCCGCTCACATTATCCGTCTCTGCTGCCGCTATACATGTCTGACAGAGCTGCTTGACATCCCAGTAATCAGTCACCTCGTGTACGCTGCGTCTTTTGACCAGCCAAACATGGTAACATTTCTGCTATTCGCTGACGTCTTTCTAACCATCAATTTTGTGGAGATAGAGCACGCACTCCAAAGTTTCTTTGTCAGCTACTGTGACATGTCTAGGAAGAACTGAGTGCAACGTAGTGCAACCTGCAGGTACCCACTTGTAGACTTAAGCTTGTCATTGGAAGAGTATATTTTTCTTCTCTGTTGTTTGCATTATGGGCCAATTAGTTTCACCAATTTTCAAAACCGTGTCCTCTTTGAAAAACTGTTTACTCCTTAATCTAAAATACGCTGTATACTTTTATAAGGCGCTGGCAGTGACGCATTTGCTAATCGGGTACTAGAAATAACGGTCTGTGCTACGCAAATCGTCACCGCAATGCGGAGAGTTCCTTGACTGAGAGGCGTGATGTGTGTGTATCCTGTTCCAAAAATACGGACTCCTCAAGCAGATAGGCGCTAGCCGACGAGTTATGGTCTCAAATTCCGACGTAAAAAGAACGTTTGAATCTGTCCAACATCAGTTGAAGAGTCGATAGGTGTAAATATAAATAATATTAATTTTCGTGTAAGCTGAAGGATAAATCATGATAGAACTGGTTGGACAACACATGGGCTTTCATTCAACATGAACTGCGATACACATATTTGAACGGGACAAATTCTTAACTACCATTTTCGTACTTGAAATGATTATTTCAGTCAGAACATATTCATTAAAAGTACATACGAAACTTGGTGGAAATTTCTTTTAAAAGGCAGAGAATCTAAATTAATCTTTGACAAATTCCTCGAGGAAGTCGTTTCGTCACATTTTTTATTTTACACCTGTCGTAAGTTGTAATCGATATACCAAGTAATATGTAACAAGCTTGATTGACAGACACCAGGCACAGGCGATTTTGTGAAGATGTTGTCATCTGTCAGAGACTTCGACACACATGACGAGGGGATTCTAGCCAAATCGAATATCTGGCATGTTGTAACGAAGAACACATACTGGAATGATAGTTATGACATTCGTTTCCGGCCTCCAGGAAATTATTTTCTTTAGTTTCAACAAAGAAGCGAAATAATGTTGTTTATGGTACAGGTGAAGAATACAGTCCGCAGCTCGTGGTCGTGCGGTAGCGTTCTCGCTTCCCACGCCCGGGTTCCCGGGTTCGATTCCCGGCGGGGATTTTCCCTGCCTCGTGATGACTGGGTGTTGTGTGATGTCCTTAGGTTAGTTAGGTTTAAGTAGTTCTAAGTTCTAGGGGACTGATGACCATAGATGTTAAGTCCCATAGCGCTCAGAGCCATTTGAAACCTTTTTTTTTTTTTTTTTTTTTTTTTTTTTTTTTTTTTTTTTTTTTTTTTTTTTTGAAGAATACAAACACTTAAATGTATAAGAAATTCCCGCTGTTAAGGCTTCACGCTATCCTTAGTACTTCTGGTTTCCTCGCAGAACAAAGTATTGCACTCAAACAATGAAGTATATTGTCATACGATAGTGCTTCCGTCACACGACGTTTGCGCATTAAAGCGAAAAATCGTAGAAGCATAACAAATGAAAACTTTGCTAACACGCAGGACAGATTTCTGTTAACTACGACAATATTTTGGGAACGCTGTCAAGCAAGTTCTCGCTTGCCACAAGAGGGCCACTTGACAAAACAGTAAACTCGACAACAATTATTCACGTTTTTCAGTGGGTATGTAAGAAGAAGACGACTTCTCATCATAAGAGAGTTTACCATTCCTCCTTTAAAATGATTCTCCAGATACTAGTAACTGTGGTGACTTACCATATCAGTCGACGTTGGACGTACATAACATACAGCTACCAGAATAAGGAAAACACTGAAAAAAACATGGCATGCTGGACTAGAGAACCTCTCGTACAAAGTTAAATTCGTCTCGGAATGGATGTGTATAACTTGAGGACTAACACAGGATAGTTTTGCACCACTCCGTTGTATTCTTCAGCAGTTATTCCCGTCAGAAATGACGTACGAGAAAATCTGCTTTCGACTCTTTGCTCCATAATCAGCCAAAGAATCTTCTTCCCTCAGTTCGCTTATCTGTATTTGCAGTTGCGATTTATAACAGTCACGACGACCGCGTTAACTTCTTTCTCTTACCTATTTATTTGCTTTCTTGTTCCTTTACACTCAGTTTGCCTTTTTGCCTTGTTCTTTGGCCTCTGAATTGTTTGAAAGGATAGATACGGTAATTGCTAAATTCCACGCATTTACATTGAAATATAGTCAACAAAGCAGTGCAGCAGTCCAAACGCCGCAAATATCGCTTGTCCACTCCACGGCTCGTATCTCTACGAACCGACTGCGTGATGAGGCTCTACCGTGCCCTTCAAGGTCCCTAGATCTGTCCCCGACAGGGCAGAAGAACATGTGTGGGCCCAGATCGGACGTCATCTCCACCTCAGTGCCGGTATCCAGTATATCAAAGACAGTTACAACATTTGTGTGCTAGCTTACCTCAAGAGAGGATGGAACGACTTTGTGACGCTCTTCCTAACCAAATCTGTGCCTACATCCAAGCCAGAGGGGGTGCATGTCATACTGGTAAGATAGCTGATACTGCAAAGTTATTTATAATTTTGACTCGATTTTGTAGTCACTGAAATATCCTCGCATACTCACTGAACTTGTGAAGTTTCGTTTCCTCCTCTCTTTCTGCGTGTTTTGCGCTTTTCGTTTGGCAGTGTATAAATGTCAGCAAAAAGAAAAAAAAAAGATCCGTTCACTTTCTGGCTGTACTGAAACGTTCCAAACGAACTTTTATCATTTGCATGAACTGGTCAGACGTCAATGAGTAGTCTTCTTTAAAGTACCTAGTCTCTAATGAGGAACGTTTTCCGTTTGTATCTGTGCAATAACTTTCGTAGCTACAGAACTCTTGTAGATTTCTGGGTATTAGAATACCGACAGCCAAGCTACGGACGTGCGACATCTCGATATTAGCGTCAGTGGCGTTCTGAGCCACGAGGTCTTTCTGTTATAGTGGAAAGCAAATGTGAATTTTATCACAGTTGTATTGCAAGCGGTAACCAGCAACTACAGCGTACTTTACCTGCGGGCGAGGGCGACCAGCTTGGCGAAGGGCTTCTCCCAAGCGTACATCTTGATGACGCGGATGCCCATCACCACCTCGTTCATCATCTTCATCCTCTCGTCCGTGAGGCCCGCAGTCGCCATGCGGAACTTGGCGGACAGTCTGGCCGTCATGTCTGCAACACAAACAACCAACGTTGTTTCGTTCTTTACTGCGCCAAACAACCAAAAAACCTTATCTACTGCATACCGGAGAACGTCGCGCAAAGTACAGTGTGTTTCAAAAAGATCCGTCCAATTTCATACGACTACAATTTCTGCATGAATTATGTTATAAATATGGAATAATTTTTAACTTTTCCATCCAGGCTAAAAGTTTATCTAGGAGCCAGGTGTAAGTTTCCAGTTCATATGCTTGCGGGCAAGGGTCCCCCTAAGGCGGCTGGTTCCTTCATTCACTATTAATTGTACGTCAAAATGGCTATAACACAGCAACAATAGACATTTTGCGATCTCAGTTTCAACAGTTTCAATTCAGCAAGGTTGGTAACATTAAGATTGCAACGGGAATTAAATGCAGGGAAATAAACATTTTTTTTCAGCCTTCAGTTGCAAGGTAATTTTTACTCGTTTACCTAGGCTTCGATTCCAGTAATGGAATCTTCTTCAGAACCTATAAATTAAACCACATACGGACATATATTACTCACTGAAGTGCATCATCAGTCTAATGATTGAATAATAAAGAAATCGTGATACTTACAAAAAATTAAATTATTTTGAGAGCCAAACACTGGCCATGTCACAGATTAAAAATTAAAACAATAAAGACGCATAATCATAAGATTATGTCTGTCAGGATTAAAACCATTAAGGCGAACGTAGACGGAGCTACGTCGGCCAGAAATAAGGACCACATGTGAGCGGCGCGGAAACTAGGCGTCGCGAGCTGTTTCGCGGCGAGGCTCGGCCGCGCATGCGCTTGGCCGCGGCCGAGCCTCGCCGCGAAACTGCTCACGATTTCTTTATTATTCAATCATTAGACTGATGATGCACTTCAGTGAGTAATATATGTCCGTATGTGGTTTAATTTATAGGTTCTGAAGAAGATTCCATTACTGGAATCGAAGCCTAGGTAAACGAGTAAAAATTACCTTGCAACTGAAGGCTGAAAAAAAATTGTTTATTTTCTATACATATGCGGTTGCTGACGCGCTGCATGATGTTAAAGATTTGTAAATGCAGGGAAGACAGTGGATAGGAGGGAAGAGTACATTGAAGCCCTTTATGGCGGGGTGGACTCATCTGGTGATGTCAGAGAAGAAAAAACGGAAGACGACAAGGACGAGATAGGGGATCGAGTATTAGAGCCAGAATTTAAAAGGGCTTTGTACGACCGAAGGTTAAATAAAACAGACAGCATGGATAACACTACATTAGAATTTTTAAAAATCATTGGAGGAGTGGCAACAAAACGACTATTCACGTCGATGTGTAGTACGTATGAGACTGGCGATATACCATCAGAATTTCGTAAAAAACGTCATCCATACATTTCTGAAGAGTGCAAGAGCCGACATGTGCGAGAACTGTCGCACAATCAGCTTAACAGCTCATTTGTCGAAGTTGCTGACGAGAACAGTATACGGAAGAATGGAAGGAAAATTGAGCATTTATTAGATGACAATCAGTTTGGCTTTAGGAAAGGTAAAGACACCAGAGAGGCATTTCTGACCTAGCGGATGATAGCGGGAGCAAGACTGAGGAAAAAAATCAAGACACGTTCATAGGATTTGTCGATCTGGAAAACGCGTTCAGCTATGACAAATGGTGCAAGATGTTCGAAATTCTGAGAAAAATAGGGATAAACTACAGGGAAAGAAGAGTAATGTACAATACGTACAACAGCCAAGGGGGGACAATAACAGTGGAAGATCAAGAACGAACTGCTCGGGTTAAAATGGGCGAAACAGAGATGTATTCTTTTGCCTCTACTGTTCAATAATTACACCGAAGACATAATGACGGAAATAAAAAGTAAAGTTCAAAAGTGGGATTAAAACTGAAAGTGAAAGTATATCAGCAATAAGATTCATTGATGACACTGCTCTCCCCAGTGAAAGTGAAGAAGAATTACAGGATCTTCTGAGTGTAATGAACAGTCTAATGAGTACAGAATATGTACTCGAGTAAATCGAAGAAAGACGAAACTAATGAAAAGTAGCAGAAATGAGAATACCGGGAAACTTAACATCATAAGTGGTGATCACGAAGCAGATGAAGTTAAGGCAGCAAAATAATTTATGATGGGTGGAGCAAGGAGGACATAAAAAGCAGCACAGCACTGGAAAAGTGGGAATTCCTGGACAAGACAAGTCTACTAGAGTCTAATATAGATCTCAACTGGACGAACAAATTTCTGAGAATATTTGTTTGTGGCACAGCATTGTATGTTAGTGAAACACGGATTGTGGGAAAACCGGAACAGAAGAGAAAAGAAGCAGTTGAGACGCGGCGCTACAGAGGAATGTTCAAAATTAGGTGAACTGGTACGTAAGCAATGATATGGTCCTCCGCAGAATGGGAGAGGAAAGGAACACATGGGAAACGTCAGATAATAACTTCTGTAGTACTAGAGGGAACCGTAGAGAGTGAAAACTGTAGAGGAAGAGAGAGATTGGAATACATCCAGCAAATCATTGAAGACGAACGTTGGCACAGGAGAAAAATTCGTGGCGGGCCACACCAAACCAGTCACAAGACTAATGACAAAAACAGTGCACTTATTCCGTGATTCGTGTGTCCTGCGGCAGTATTTATCCCCCCACGCTAACCTCTATGCCCTGTGATAAGCGATGAGCAAAGGTACGCATATTTGACAGTGGTTGTATCCTGTTGCAAGAACCCGAGATCGGTGTTAAGTCGACGGCCGGGAACGTAGTGCAGAGCAAACGTTACGACTACAGATCTCCAAGTACTATCAATGGAGAAGGCAGAATCGTTTTGAGCAACGACGCACACAATTACGGTTTCAAATCGAAGTCCAGGTCCAGAAAGCGAGATCACATTTGTATAGTGAGGCAGTCGATACAGGAGCCATGTTGGATATTCTTTTCATGCAGCGGGCCAACGATGATCCACATGACGTATTTATTACAATCCCTAGAGTAGCGGCAGCCGAAAGCTGAACCACCTACCACGCAGGCAACAATGTCGTCACTCTTTGGGTCAGTCCGCATATCGCCTGATTCAGCTGCTCAATGAACATTTTTAACGTATCATGCGACTGCTTTGAATATCCACATGGAAAAATGATTTATAATAAATTTTCCACCCAAGTTCTGTTAGGTATACTGGACAGTTGTCTCATTTCATTGTTTTGTTAAAAATACACACTAATAATACGTGTGTTTGATTTAATGTGTGTGGTTCTCGTTTCGCCGCTTTTCTGTTGTGTGCATAGTTCGCAGTTCTACAAATCAGCGGTCCGAGACTCAGCAATCACTAAAACTGATGACTGGACATGAGGATCAAACCATAATTGGATCTCAGAGTGGGGCAAATAGAATAGACTACGGGGAATGATTATAAAGTTTCAACTATCTCTTTGAAACAATAAAGTTACGTAATTAATTTACTGTTTGTCTGCGGGTACACGTCTGTATTTGAAGGAGAACAACGCAGCAACAATCCATACAGACCTATGTGAAGCGTACAGCAACAAAACAGCTGAATATGACACAGTAGTTAGCCTGCTCTCACGCTTCCAGGATAGATGAACAGGACTGAACGACGGAAAACGAAATGGTAGACCATATTTCTGTGAAGATCCGTGAAAAGCAAAGGAAGTGAAGACCCTGTAGCACGAAGACCGGCGTTATCATAATCGAGCCGGTTGTGGAAAAAAGGAAAATTAATCATGGATCAGTTTTCAACTTAGCGACACGACGTTTTGAACGTGATAAAATTCACCATCCATTAGTTTTCGTGATTGATCACACCAATCCAAAAAGCCAGACGAAGAAAGGCAGCTGCGGAAATGTTACAGCTAGATCAGTCCAATCCAGATAACTATTTTAGCCGCCTCTTCACCATGGACGAGTGCCAATTGCGTCACTGTGACCTAGGGACAAAGACGAAAAGCAATCAAAGGCAGCAGGTGGATCCATCACCGCTGAAAATAGCGAAGAGCCAACAACGATCGGGTAAAGTGACGTTGAACGTTTTTTGGTACTACCATGGCGGGGCGCATAAATTCGTAGCGTTTTTGTTTTGCATGATGTTATTTCGGTTGCTATTGGGTTATTTATCGATTGCCATTTTTTATTTGTAGTTCACTTGTGCTGCTTGAGTTTACATATTGCCATTTTGTCATTTCGAGATAGTGGGTGGAGCTGTGGGTGCTATAAAATAGAGTGGCAAGTGGAGAAATCGGAACATTTCCGACATACGCTTATGACTTCAATAGACGGGTGATAGCAGCGAAAGCAGCCAGAAACATTTGCGCCTTGTATGGGGATAATGCTACTGTACAGAGCACGACAAGAAAAGGGTTTTCTCGTTTTTAAAGGAGGATGATTTTGGCATTAGTGACTCTCCACGTTCAGGAAGACCTTCTAGGTTCTATAAAGATCATTTAAATGCATTAATTCATGATGATCTTCGACAGTGTGATCAAGAACTGGAAAATTTGATGAACTGTGATCGTTCCACCGCCACACGACATTTGCATGCAGTGGGGAAAGTTCAAAACTCGCGTGTATGGGTATCGCAGGCTCTAAGTCAAAATCACAAAAATCAGCGGGTGGCCAACTGTGCATCTCTGCTTGCTCGCCATCGTGATCAACACCGATCATTCCTATCCTGTATCGTTACTGGTGACGAGAAATGGTGTCTTTATGCCAACATAAGAAGAAGAAAGGAATAGTTGGGCCCAAGCAAATCAGCAACTCCCCATACAAAAACCTGCGGGCATCCACAAAAGATAATGTTATGTATCTTGTGGAAGAGCGACGGTTTGTGAAACTACGAGTTGCTGCACCGAAGTGTAATCACACTGCCGATATTTATTGTCAACAATTGAGACGTCTTGCAGACGCAATCCAAGATCTGCGACTAGGAAGATGCGTTAAGTGATGCTACCCCACGATAAGGCCCGCTCGCATACTGCTAGACTGACAGAAAACACTATACAGAATGGTTGGGAAGTCATTCCGCACACATCTTATTCATCTGATCTTGCGCCCTCCGATTTTCACCTTTTCCGCTCGCTATCGGAGCAACCCTCAAGGCCGGCCGGTGTGGCCGAGCGGTTCTAGGCGCTTCAGTCTGGAACCGCGCGACCGCTACGGTCGCAGGTTCGAATCCTGCCTCGGGCATGGATGTGTGTGATGTCCTTAGGGCATTGGCGGAGCTGTCATTTGAACTCCGGCGATTAATGTGAAACTGTTTCCGACATTACTATGGCTGCAAGATGGGGATGAACAGACTTTGAACGGCGAATGGTAGTTGGAGCAAACTCATTGGACAATCCATTTCGGAATTCAGTATTCCGCAATCCACAGCATCAAGGGTGAATTCCAAATTCCAGGCATTAACCCTCACCACGAACGACGCAGTGGCCGACGGCCTTCACTTAACGACCGAGAGCATAGAGTTGTCAGTGCTAACAAACAAGTAACAATGCGTGAAGTAACCACAGAAATCAATGTGGGACGAACGACGAACGTATCCGTTAGGACAGTGCGGCCAAATTTGGCGTTAATGGGGGTTGGCAGCAGACGACCGACGGGAGTCCCCTTGCGAACACCACGTCATCTCCTGGGCTCGTGACAACTTGGGTTGGACCAAAAAATGGTTCAAATGGCTCTGAGCTCAACATCTATGGTCATCAGTCCCCTAGAGCTTAGAACTACTTAAACCTAACTAACCTAAGGACATCACACACATCCATGCCCGAGGCAGGATTCGAACATGCGACCGTAGCGGTCGCGCGGTTCCAGACTGTAGCGCCTAGAACCGCTCGGCCACCTTGGCCGGCCCACCCAGTACTGGCTCAAATGGCTCTGAGCACTATGGGACTCAACGGCTGAGGTCATTAGTCCCCTAGAACTTAGAACTAGTTAAACCTAACTAACCTAAGGACATCACAAACATCCATGCCCGAGGCAGGATTCGAACCTGTGACCGTAGCGGTCTTGCGGTTCCAGACTGCAGCGCCTTTAACCGCACGGCCACTTCGGCCGGCCACCCAGTACTAATTGCGAGTTTTTTTAAGGGGTATAGGACGTCAAACCGGCCGACGGGAAAGCGGGTGAGGCACCACAGGAAATTTTAATGTCCACTGTCTGAATTCCGCAGAGCGAAATACAGTTACGTGCGATAGAAGAATGCTGTGTGAAGAGGCGTGGCACTGCACATTGGCACACTTAAGACCGAATGACATGTCTCACATTTCCTCGATAGTGTGGGGTGCCGTTTGTTTTCTTAGCAGGGCTCCTTTATCACAAGAGAGGAATGCGTAGCAGGCCTAATCCAAACGAAAAATAGCGACATTTTCGCGCTCTGCCTCACAAGGGGAGTCCACGACGTTTGGAACGCGGATTTATTGCAGACTTCGTACACTCGTAGTACTCCATTAGGACAACAAAATGTGTAAGCAGTAGCGCGTACTTCTCAAGCGTTATTGAGAAAATCGCAAGATAATTTCGGTCGTCATATATATACCTGTGCGTGGCCATTTTTACCATGAAGCGCCGGCAGCCGAGTGGTTTAGCCGGCACGGTAGCTCAGCGTGTTCGGTCAAAGGGTTACGTGGCCTCTGTAATAAAAAACTGAGTTAATCGATCATCAACGAACTTAAAACGGATGTCTTACGACGTCCGCCCCGAGCAGACGCAACGAACAAAAGCGAACAGAATGAGATTATTAAAAAAAAAAAAAGTGGTTAGTGTTTAAACTATGTAATCGCTGGGTTGTTGGATTGAGTCCCGCTCGTCAGTTTTTTTTTTTTATTTCTAACACAGTCATTTTCTTTACTATCTATATTACAATTGATGTAATGGGAAAAATAAGTGTAATCGGATGAAGTTTTATTAAATTTACAATGGTATTTGGCAGTCTACACAAATAATATAATATTCATAATTACCGACTAGTAAACGACCAAACGGATAAAGTGGTACTGAAAATGCATGCTTGTTCGTGTCTTCAAAATTGTTCGTATTGGATCGAAAGAGAACGAGAAATTGCTTCTCGTGAAGACGCTATTAAAATACACTCGATACTGCATGACAAATGATCAGGCCGATATTTAAGGAAATGTTGCGTTATGCATGGTTTGCTTCCAAATTATCGGCTGAAAGACAGGTTTTTGAAAATGTTAACGAGGTTTGTTTTTCCACGGAAAACCTCAAAAGACCTTGCGTGTGCGGAAACATAGCATTTATTCAACGCAGATGGTGCCGTTTAACTTTGTTTTTCATGTTTTTGCGAAAAATACCATCCCGCAACTTGAAATGTCGAAAGCGACGATTAAATGTACATCTTTCGAAAGCCGTCTGTGCCGGTCAAAACTTGGTGGTAACAAGTCTTTTCGGGCTCCTTCTAGGTATAAGGGGTTTCTCAAATCACGGACAAGCATACATTTTCAGTATTACTTTATGCGTTTGGCCGTTTAATAGTCGGTAGTTATGAATATTATATTATTTGTGATAATAAAAATTTGTAGACTGCCAAATAACATTGTAAATTTAATAAAAGTTCATCCGATTACACGTATTTTTCCCATTACATCAATTGTAATATAGATAGTAAAGAAAATGAAAATGTTAGAAATAAAAAAAAAATGACGAGCGGAACTCGATCCAGCGAACCAGCGATTACAGGGCTTGAGCACTAAACACTTTTTTTTATCTCATTTTGCTCTATATTGGTCAATGAATTTGTTCGTGGCGGACGTCCGGTGACAGCCGTTCAGGTTCTTTGTTGATCCCTTCACTCAGTTTTTTATTATAGAGGGTAGCTAACCCACCGACCGAGCACGCTGAACTACCGTGCCGGCTCAAAATTTCCGCCCGGACAACCACTCGGCCGCCGGCGCTTCATGGTAAAAATGGCCACTCACAGGTATAGAGGGTGCTACAAAAAGGTACGGCCAAACTTTCAGGAAACATTCCTCACACACAAAGAAAGAAAATATGTTATGTGGACACGTGTCCGGAAACGCTTACTTTCCATGTTAGAGCTCATTTTATTACTTGTCTTCAAATCACATTAATCATGGAATGGAAACACACAGCAACAGAACGTACCAGCGTGACTTCAAACACTTTGTTACAGGAAATGTTCAAAATGTCCTCCGTTAGCGAGGATACATGCATCCCTGATGCGCTGATGCAGCCCTGGAGAATGGCGTATTGTACCACAGCCGTCCACAATACGAGCACGAAGAGTCTCTACATTTGGTACCGGGGTTGCGTAGACAAGAGCTTTCAAATGCCCCCATAAATGAAAGTCAAGAGGGCTGAGGTCAGGAGAGCGTGGAGGCCATGGAACTGGTCCGCCTCTATCAACCCACCGGTCACCGAATCTGTTGTTGAGAAGCGTACGAACACTTCGACTGAAATGTGGAGGAGCTCCATCGTGCATGAACCACATGTTGTGTCGTACTTGTAAAGGCACATGTTCTAGCAGCACAGATAGAGTATCCCGTATGAAATCATGATGACGTGCTCCATTGAGCGTAGGTGGAAGAACATGGGGCCCAATCAAGACATCACGAACAATGCCTGCCCAAACGTTCACAGAAAATCTGTGCTGATGACGTGATTGCACGATTGCGTGCCGAATCTCGTCAGCCCATACATGTTGATTGTGAAAATTTACAATTTGATCACGTTGGAATGAAGCCTCATCCGTAAAGAGAACATTTGCACTGAAATGAGGATTGACACATTGTTGGATGAACCATTCGTAGAAGTGTACCCGTGAGGGCCAATCAGCTCCTGATAGTGCCTGCACACGCTGTACATGGTACGGAAACAACTGGTTCTCCCGTAGCACTCTCCATACAGTGACGTGGTCAACGTTACCTTGTACAGCAGCAACTTCTCTGACGCTGACATTAGGGTTATCGTCAACTGCACGAAGAATTGCCTCGTCCACTGCAGGTGTCCTCGTCGTTCTAGGTCTTCCCCAGTCGCGAGTCATAGGCTGGTATGTTCCGTGCTCCCTAAGACGCCGATCAATTGCTTCGAACGTCTTCCTGTCGGGACACCTTCGTTCTGGAAATCTGTCCCGTGCTAATCCATACATCAAATGGACATCTGCCAACTCCGCATTTGTAAACATTGCACTGACTGCAAAACCACGCTCGTGATGAACACTAACCTGTTGATGCTACGTACTGATGTGCTTGATGCTAGTACTGTAGAGCAATGAGTCGCATGTCAACACAAGCACCGAGGTCAACATTACCTTCCCTCAATTGGGCCAACTGGCGGTGAATCGAGGAAGTACAGCACATACTGACGAAATTAAAATGAGATCTTAACATGGAATTTAAGCGTTTCCGGACACATGTCCACATAACATCTTTTCGTTACTTGTGTGTGAGGAATGTTTCCTGAAAGTTTGGCCGTATATTTTTGTAACACCCCGTATATGACGACCGAAATTATCTTGTGATTTTCTCAATAACGCTTGAGAAGTACGCACTACTGCTTACACATTTTGTTGTCCTCGTGGAGTACTACGAGTGTACGAAGTGTGCAGTAAATCCGCGTTCCAAACATCCTGGCCTCCCCTTGTCAGATAAGGAAAGACAGTGGTAGAAACTGTGCCCTCAGTCAGGTGGTACGGGCGCTGGCAGACGCATCCAAGGCCGTGCGCCTCGTGCCAGGCCAGACACAAGGCGCCAGGCGGTGCGGTAACAGCGGCCGGCCACGAGGGCGGACTTGGCCCGCCGGCTAGGCTGAGCCGGGGTCTGGGGTCGGCGGCCGCGTGTCCTTGCGCCAGGCCGCCGTGACGTCGCGTCCCGAGCTGGCGGGCAGCGCCACGACGCGCCGCTTAGGACAGGTCTGGGCCGGCGCGCATGCGCAGTTGCGGATGCTCGCGTGAGAGGGGCGGGCCGCAACGTTTTATCAGGAACAGTGACGCGGCACGTAGTTCCGGAACTACACGTGCTAGGGCGGGCAGGGAGTGCTTTGCACATCTGTGGAGCGCGCGAGGAAAACAGGGCATTTAACGGGACAGTCAGCCACGACTAGGACCAAATGGAGTGAATAGCCCTTGGGAATAATGATAAAAATTCAGACGGAATATGACGCAGAATCCTTTTTCATTCATGAAGGATCTGTTTTGAAATCAGTGCCTGTTTATGATATTTTTTTTAATTCATTAGTTTCCCGGCTGCGTTGATTCTGTCTTCCATCGTTTCCTGTCTTGTGCTAATCTTTGTCATCTCTACACAGCTAATACCCCCAGCATCGTTTACAGTACCCGATAAAAAATGTGCGGGCACCACTATGTAATGCGAAATTGACCATTAGATGTTGTTGTTGTGGTCTTCAGTCCTGAGACTGGTTTGATGCACCTCTCCATGCTACTCTATCCTGTGCAAGCTTCTTCATCTCCCAGTACTTACTGCAACCTATATCCTTCTGAATCTGCTTAGTGTATTCATCTCTTGGTCTCCCTCTACAATTTTTACCCTCCACGCTGCCCTCCAATGCTAAATTTGTGATCCCTTGATGCCTCAGAACAGTCCTACCAACCGATCCCTTCCTCTAGTCAAGTTGTGTCACAAACTCCTCTTCTCCCCAATTCTATTCGGTACCTCCTCATTAGTTATGTGATCTACCCATCTAATCTTCAGCATTCTTCTGTAGCACCACATTTCGAAAGATTCTATTCTCTTCTTGTCCAAACTATTTATCGTCCATGTTTCACTTCCATACATGGCTACACTCCATACAAATACTTTCAGAAACGACTTCCTGGCACTTAAATCTATACTCGATGTTAACAAATGTCTCTCCTTCAGAAACGCTTTCCTTGCCATTGGCAGTCTACATTTTATATCCTCTCTACTTCGACCATCATCAGTTATTTTGCTCCCCAAATAGCAAAACTCCTTTACTACTGTAAGTGTCTCATTTCCTAATCTAACTCCCTCAGCATCACCCTACTTAATTCGACTACATTCCATTATCCTAGTTTTGCTTTTGTTGATGTTCATCTTATATCCTCCTTTCAAAACACTGTCCATTCCGTTCAACTGGTCTTCCAAATCCTTTGCTGTCTGACAGAATTACAATGTCATCGGCGAACCTCAAAGTTTTTATTTCTTTTCCATGGATTTTAATACCTACTCCGAACTTCTCTTTTTTTCCTGTACTACTTGCTCAATAAACAGATTGAATAACATCGGGGAGAGGCTATAACCCTGTCTCACTCCCTTCCCAACCACTGCTTGCCTTTCATGCCCCTCGACTCTTATAACTGCCATCCGGTTTCTGTACAAATTGTAAACAGCCTTTCGCTTCCTGTATTTTACCCCTGCCACCTTTAGAATTTTAAAGAGAGTATTCCAGTCAACATTGTCAAATGCTTTCTCTAAGTCTACAAATGCTAGAAACGTAGGTTTGCCTTTCCTTATCTTTCTTCTAAGATAAGTCGTAAGGTCAGTATTGCTTCACGTGTTCTAACATTTCTACGGAATCCAAACTCGTCTTGCCCGAGGTCGGCTTCTACCAGTTTTTCCATTCCTCTGTAAAGACCCACCAGTAGAAAATCGAGGCGGATAATGTTGTTGTTGTCAGCACAGGAACAGTAATAGAAATAGGTATGACTTCAGGTGATGTAGATTGAGGAAATTGTACATTACGGAAATCTTGCGTCCTCACGTGTTACCCCTCGCTAATGGTGGCATTTTTCAAGAGGACAATGCTCATTCAATCATAGCAAGTGTTTCTGTGAATTGTCTTCGTGACGTTGAGGTGCTCCCAAGGCAAACAATATTTCTTTATCTCTACCCAATAGAACATGTGTGAGACGAGCTCGTCCCCGTGCCCATATGCAGGGTGTATCGAAATGTATGGCGCAAACTTGTACGGCTGAAAGAACGCGATAATAGAAGTAGAAATGTCAAGTAAACATGCGCTCTAAATCGCATACCTTATGAGCTACGAGATATTATTGATTTTCAATATTGTGAAACAAATTTCCTCTACTGCAAGCTCTTTGCTTTCCATATTTTGGGAACTGGTAGTATGTTCCAAAACAAGAGAAAAACGTCCAATAAACAAGCGCTCTAAAATGCATACCTTCACAGCTATGAGCACCTGTGCACCTTCGGTACTTTGGAACACAATTCACCTAATGAACAAGTGCTCATAACTTTTAAGGTATGCATTTTAGAGCCCATGTTTACTTGACATTTCTGCTTGTATTACGTATACTTGCTGGGGGGTAAGTTTGCGCCATCCTTTTTGATACACCCTGTATACTCCAAGGAGGAAAAAAACGACTCACCACGAAGGAATTATCCGAATGGGACGGAAATTGGTAGATGAGATATACATGTACAGACAAACAAATGATTACGATTTCAGAAAAGTTGAATCATTTTTTTTTCATTAGATCGTCAAAGATGACGGGATGGTTGGAGGGTCCTGCCCATAATGCTCCAAACATTCTGAATTCGGGAGAGATCCGGTGACCTTGCTGGCCAAGGTAGGGTTTGGAAAACCGAAGACCAGCAGTAGAAACTCCCGCTGTGTGCGGGCGGGCACTATCTTGCTGAAGTGTAAATCCAGGATGGCTCGCCAAGAAGGGCAATAAAAGGAGGCGCTGTATATTCTCGACCATCGCTGTGATGTATCAGTGCCGTGGATGAAAGCCAAAGGGGTGTTGCAATGAAAATAAATGATTCCCCAGACCATCATTCCTGGCTGACGGGCTGTATGGCGGGCAACAGTCAGGTTAGTATTCCACCGCTGTTCGGCGCGTCTCTAGACACGTCTTCGCTAGTCAAATGGCTCTGAGCACTATGGGACTTCACCTCTGAGGTCATCAGTCCCCTAGAACTTAGAACTACTTAAACCTAACTAACCTAAGGACATCACACACATCCATGCCCGAGGCAGGATTCGAACCTGCGACCGTAGCGGTCTCGTGGTTCCAGACTGATGCGCCTAAAACCGCTCGGACAATCCGGCCGGCCGTCTTCGCTAGTCATAAGGCGCTCAATTCAAAGCGGGATTCATCACTAAAGGCAATTCTACTCGAGTCCGTGAGATTCCAGGCCTGCGACGTGTCTGAAAGCGCTCTGGACAGCGGTAGGGTACCAACCCGACTGTCACCTTCCATACGGCCCGACAGCCAATAGTGATGCCCTGGACGGCCCGACAACCAGCAGTAATGGTCTGGGTTGCCATTTCTTTTCATAGCAGGACCCCTTTGCTTGTAATCCGCGGCAGCCTTACAACACAGCGGTACGTCGGCGATATTGTAGCCACGTTTTGTTGTCCTTCATGGTAAGTCATCCTGAGCTTACATTTCAGCAAGATAATGCCCGCCCGCACACATCGAGAGTTTCTACTGCTTGTATTTGTGCTTGTCAAATTCTACGTTGGCGAGCAAGGTCACCGGATCTCTCCCCAATTGTTTCGAGCATTTTGGGCAAGGCTCTACAACCAGCTCGGGATTTTGACGATGTGATGTCCCAATTGGACAGAATTTGGCACGATATCCCTCAGGAGGACATCCAACAAATCTATCATCGAATGACAAGCCCAATGACTTCTTGCGTAAGGGCCAGAGAGGGACCAACGCATTATTGACTTGCTCAACATGTGGAGCTCTTTCTCTTGAACAAATCCTATAATTTCTCTGAAACTGTAATCATTTGTTTCTCTATGCATATGCTTCACAGTACATACATCCAGGCCAGAGGGTGTGAAACGTCATACTGATAACTGTTCTCATATTGCCAACTTCTTTGCAAACTTTTTCTATCTTCTAATCACTGAAATATCGTCATGTATCCTCTCAACCTGTGAATTCTCATGTAGTTTCCTTCTCTCCTTCAGGGTGCTTCACGGTTTCTTTTTCTCTTTTTTATAAGGAATGTTATCAAGGTATAGTTTCCGCTAAGTTAGGGCAGATAAAGTTTAGAAATTTTTGAAGTGAGCAAAAACATTTTTTTTTTTTTTTTGACACCGAATTCGTTGGCTCTAAGCACGATGGGACTTAACATCTGAGGTCATCAGTCCCCTAGACTTAGAACTACTTGAACCTTAGAACATCACACACATCCATGCTCGAGGTAGGATTCGAACCGAATTCGTTTTTCTTAAATGGTGCTATACTCTGATGAGCCAAAACGTTGCGACTACCTGCTTAATATGTTGTTTGTAAGTCTTTGAAACGAACTGATTCTGCATATCAGGAATCCGATAGTTTGTTGGTAGGCTTGGATATCTACGCACAAGTCGTGTAATTCGCGTAAATAATGGGCCGCTCATTTGCGACCGCGGTGATGGCGCCCGATTGTGACCCAGATGAGTTGCAAAGCATTTACATCAGGCTAATTTGCTCGCCGAGACGTCAACGTGAGTTCACCTTGACCACTGTAGCACGGTTCTGGCTCCGAGACACGGACAATTGTACTGCTGAAAGATGACAACACCAGTGGGGAAGACATCAAGCATGATGGGATACAGGAGGTTCGCAGCTGTCGTCGTGTCTCCGATTACTACCACAGATCCCATGCAAGCGCAGAAGACTTCTCCCGTAGTGTAATACCGCTCCCACCAGCCTGTGTCCGCGGCGCGCTGCACGTTTCGAGGCGCCGTTCACCTCTATGACGTCGTTTGTGGAGACGACCTAATGTAGAGAAATGTGATTCACCCGAAGAGCCGACACGGTTCCATTGATCGACGGTCGAATTCCGATGGTGCCGTATCCATTGCAATCGTAATTGATGTCGTTGGGTCAATACGTGAACACGTGGGGGTGGTCTGCTGCGGAGCTCCATGCTCAACAATTTACGATGAACAGTGTGCTCCGAAACACTTGTGCGGGCACCAGCATTGTGCTCTTTCGGTAGAGATGCCACAGATCGCCATCTATCCTACTGTACAGGGCAGACAAGCCTCTGAACCCCAAGTTGTGTGAAGAGTCGTGGACGTCCAACCATTTAGCTTCTTGTGGTAGTTTCACTGTCCTTCTATCTCTTTCTGTAGATGCTCGCAACAGTAGCACGTGAACATTCCACAGCTTCGCCGTTTTCGAGAGACTCGTTCACAGTGTAACGTATTACTATTTTTACGACGTTTCTCATCGAGCCATATACGTTATCTCGCATTTCTAGCTGCTTCTCACACACAGAAATAATGATAAAAATTCAGAAATTCAGGGTCGCCACCAGCCCAAGCCCTTCCTAACCATTTAGAAATAAACGGAGCTGGAAAATTATTAGTTTAATTACTTTAATAATTTAATTACAAGTATGCAAATTTATTTAAGTAGCCAGATAAATAACACTCCATGTCGTCCATGAAGCAACTTGATTAACTCAGGATTGGAAATCGGAGTAAGTGGGTAAGATCAACACCACAGAATTTATCTTTCACTTCGATTATTTATTGTATCTAAGTATTTGGTTGCACATCCTAACTACACATAACTGGTACCTGACTAGAAATATTTAAGTAAGAATTACGTGAGAATGTAACAGAGCACAATTTACCTACAGCAAGAAGAAACACAGAAAACGGGGGTGGAAGACAATGATACTATCATCTCCTTTGCATTCATACCATAAAAATATATCAGTGAGATTCGCATTACGATTCTACGCATGCAATATTCTAGACAGAGTTTTAACCAATGCATGAGGTTGTGCGATAATTATTCAACATACTAACTACGTCTACTGCTTGCAAACGGCCGAATTAGAGCACGTGCTGCATTCCGAATAAAACTTTTGTGCTGCTTTGTAGAAAGCGTACGAAAAAAACAGATATTCTTGCAGAAATGATAGCTCATTAAACAAGCAAACTGTTAAAATAAAGCCTATTGCGGAACCGCGGTGGACCAGAAAGGTCATTGATTACCAACCACGTGGCACAAAATCGACACACAAAGACAAAAGCAACTTTCACAAAATATAAGATTAAAAATCATACTACGCTTCGACACAGTATTACACTCACGTACGGTTGAAGTGATCCTAACCAGCTTTACCTAATCAGATTTAGCCTTTGAAATTCTACTTCATCGTTGTTCAAAATGAACAAAGTAACTTTCACACTTCTAACTCAAACACCCAAAAATCGCCTATTTAAAGCAATATAATTATGGCACATTCAGAAAAATACCTCGCTTCACGCGCTTCAGTTAAGCTGAAGTTCTTAAGTATTTCAACAGTTAAACATAACGAAGTTCTAACTCAATCTGCTTCCTATCACCTGTAACCTCCCTTAAGAGCTACGATCCTTACTCACCAAGCGTTCACGGAAGAGTGCCGCCTTCTCTTTCGAGATTACCTAGCTTCCCGTGCAGCGGAAGCTACCAGAGGGGTAGCCCTCCGTCACCAACCTCACACACAAAAACAGCCTTCGACTAAGATGGTAAATCTCTCTATTCAGGTATTGGAAACCTAAGTTGGTCACCCTGTGCTCTCCTTCGAACGAGAAGCAACATCGTCTGATCCCAGCAGACGATGACCAACTCAGCGTTTCCCACAAAACAAACCGAAACTCCACATTAAAACACACATATAATATTCAATAGGCTTTATCTGAGGGCTCAGTCTTTCTGGAAGAGTTCATTAATTGAGCTAAAATCAGGTAGTAAAGTGAATAAGTTGTAGCGAATTCGACAAGCGTCTTATGAAACGACTTCACAGAGACGTTTCAACAGGCTCTGTGTAATATTATGTGCCCTTTTTTCAAAGTCGCTTGTCTTAATGGATTTCCCCATTTTCAGCCCATATCTTCGCTAGGGTGATCCCCCGTCCTTGTCTGTTTCGCTTACAAACTTCTGTTACCGTTTCAGCCGTTTCAAATGTCCTCAGGGCCACCAGGCGGCATCCAATGTCTCGGTCGGCAGTGGTCATAATGTTTTGGTTTGTCGGTGTATGTCTTTTGTAGTTCTAAAACGAGCCTTCGAAAAGGATTTGAACGACGTAATGTGTGTGGAGATCGATCAAAAGATAACAGCGCCACAAACCACTGCCCCGCCGTCAGGAGGAGAGGTGTCACGAACGTCTGCTCT
Source organism: Schistocerca serialis cubense (assembly GCF_023864345.2). Lineage (NCBI taxonomy): Eukaryota > Metazoa > Arthropoda > Insecta > Orthoptera > Acrididae > Schistocerca > Schistocerca serialis. The sequence continues at coordinate 854,500,528 of NC_064639.1, read as the reverse complement.
CCTGCACAAAATGTAAGCAAACGAATCACTGAGGCACTGTTCGTGTGTTTATTATTATTACGGTTATATCAAGAGTTCAACAAATTGTCCTTGAGCTTTTAAACAAGTGTCCGCAGCTCGTGGTCGTGCGGTAGCGTTCTCGCTTCCCACGCCCGTGTTCCCGGGTTCGATTCCCGGCGGGGTCAGGGATTTTCTCTGCCTCGTGATGACTGGGTGTTGTGTGATGTCCTTAGGTTAGTTAGGTTTAAGTAGTTCTAAGTTCTAGGGGGCTGATGACCATAGATGTTAAGTCCCATAGTGCTCAGAGCCATTTTAAACAAGCTGTAAATAGAAACGGACAGAGAATACGGCACACCGAATTTCATCTGGACCGTGTTGCACAGCATTGTGTAAGTCTAAATGGTTTCACGGGTGAGTTGTTTAATCGCCACAACAGCAGTGCACAGACTTGAAGCGCACGGCCGGCCGGAGTGGCCGTGCGCTTCTAGGCGCTATAGTCTGGAGCCGAGCTACCGCTGCGGTCGCAGGTTCGAATCCTGCCTCGGGCATGGATGTGTGTGATGTCCTTAGGTTTAATTAGTTCTAAGTTCTAGGCGACTGATGACCTCAGAAGTTAAGTCGCATAGTGCTACGAGCCATTTGAACCATTTGAAGCGCACGGGAAAACACACGGACACTACCCGAGTTACGTGGTTGCTTACATTTGGTGCAGCGTGGGAGATGTTTGTGGGACCTCTGCTCCGGGCGGTGGTTTGCTCGCTGTTATCTTGTCAGCGTTTGATCAAATTCCACATACGCCATGCCGTTTTCAAGTCCTCTTCGCAGGCACTTTCCTGTGCCACAGAAAAAAGTACATAGTTTCATCTTAAAAAAGTGGCAGTCGTAATTCAGAAGCTGTAATCGTTAAAAATTATTTGTGAAAGACAGAAAATTCACCACATTGCGCACTGTTAGCTACTTAACGAAAACTGAGCATCGGTACATTTACTCCTTCTGGATGTAGGGCATTAAAAAGAAAGTATTGCGTGTTTTGACAGGTGGTAATATGGACCTAAACAAGAAAAAAGTTCAGTAAACATGGTCTCTAAAATGCATACCTTAAGAGCTATGAGTCCTTCTTCGTCTTCGTTATTGTGATACATATCTCTTCTACTGCATCCTCTTTGCTATTAAGAGCGACCTACAAACAAACGACGACACATTCCCCTGTTATTGTGGGTGGATACAGTATGCAGTAAGCACCTATTAGTGTTGTTGCTGCAAACCATATTTATATTTCTGGGTAAGTGCAGAGTATACATTAGTTCTAGGGGAGCCAGTTTGACATTTGATAAGTTTGTGAAAAAAAGCGGCTGAATAATTGTTCAGATGGTACCTTGAGCACTGAAAATTTATCAGTTTTTTTTTTTTTTTTTTTTTTTTTTTTTTTTTTTTTTTTTTTTTTTAGGAGATTCGAACCTACGACCTTAGGCATCCGAAGTTCGTACTCTAACTTTTTTAAAAAATATTTATTCTGCATTTAAAAGTTTCACATAATAACAGAAAACAAATTCATTAGAAAAATAATTATATACATTACAACATTTTCATATTTCAGTCTTTTGTACGGAAACCTGCAAGAAATTATCCATTGAGTTATTTCTTTGATGTCACTTTCGTAGAATTCACGTCACATTTTCTTTTTTGAGTGATGTTTCATGTCAAAATACTATCATAAGCCTTACGTATTGGTATCTTGAGAAAATTTGCTTACGTAAGCCTTTATGACGAGTTACTTTCTAGTATTCATCCCATAAATTGCCAGATGCTGTAAGTTTTCCGTTAACTGAAGTCCAAAAATTTTGTGAATCGTGTGTGCCCTGATCAATTTTGTTGCGTGTCTTTTGTTCTGGGAAACGGTTTCTATTCGGGTATCATGGCGTTAGAAACCTTTATAGCGCGTATGTCGGTCCTATTGATCAGTCGAAACATGTCCCCTGCTGTGCGCCACACCGCGGGCACTCAAAACGTTGCTCGACTGTGTCCTCCGAATTACGATTTGCACGTGGGGTTCAAATGGCTCTGAGCACTGTGGGACTTAACATCTGAGGTCATCAGTCCCCTAGAACTTAGAACTACTTAATCCTAACTAACCTAAGGACGTCACACACATCCATGCGCGAGGCAGGATTCGAACCTGAGACCGTAGCGGTCGCGCGGCTCCAGACTGAAGCGCCTAGAACCGCTCGGCCACTCCGGCCGGCTCCACGTGGGGCTCACGGTTTTAACTAGATGGAGTGAAGCTTGGAGTTGATCGCTATTCTCCGGTTTATCACTTTGCAAAAAGTCTATCTGGTGCCTTCTCGTATTATTTTCACCGCTAAATTTTCCAACACGATTTTCCAGTTGTACTGCCATAGTCGCGTCTCCCATTTATTAGGAATTGGTATTCCTTTGATAGCTATGCCCATGTTACGAACTTGTTTTAGGACGTCTGCTGGCACGTAGCTTTTATTGAGATAATAATTCCGGAAAAGATTAATGAGTCTGCGGTACTGACAACATAGGCCGGCGCTAGCTCTGATGTCGGGCGATATGTGTGAGACGGTACAGCAGTTGGCGAATGTGGCTCCTTGAAATGCTTCTCGAACATAAATCAACGCACCTTTAGGAGCAGTACCGTGTCACAATAACTTTGACCAATCAGTGTACCGTGTTCAAATACTTGGACGTCAGCAGGCTCATGCAATATTATACCTCGCCACACTGTAACACCTGAACCACCAAAATGATCACGTTCGGCATGTTCCTGGGTAGATTACGTGTTCCGACCTCTCGCCAAAAGCTGGTACTTAAATCCTACCGAGCACGTGTTGGTTTCGTTGGCGAGACGTATTGCGGGATGTCGTCCTGCACTGTCGACCATGCAACAGTTATGGTTCAAATGGCTCTGAGCACTATGCGACTCAACTGCTGAGGTCATCAGTCGCCTAGAACTTAGAACTAATTAAACCTAACTAACCTAAGGACAGCACACAACACCCAGCCATTGCAACAGTTATGAATGAGATTTTCACTCTGTAGCGGAGTGTGCGGTGATATGAAACTTCCTGGCAGATTAAAATAGTGTGCCGGACCGAGACTCGAACACGGGACCTTTGCCTTTCGCGGGCAAGTGCTCTCCCATCTGAGCTACCCAAGAACGACTCACGCCCCATCCTCACAGCTTTACTTCTGCCAGTATCTCGTCTCCTACCTTCCAAACTTTACAGAAGTTCCCCTGCGAACCTTGCAGAACTAGCACTCCTGAAAGAAAGGATATTGCGGAGACATGGCTTAGCCACAGCCTGGGGGATGTTTCCAGAATGAGATTTTCACTCTGTACTCTGGGTAGCTCAGATGGCAGAGCACTTGCCCCCGAAACGCAATGGTCCCGTGTTCGAGTCTCGGTCCGGCACACAGTTTTAATCAGCCACGAAGTTTCATGCAACAGTTGTCCACGGCGCTGGAGGAGGGATGGGACGCTCTACCACAGAAACTCCTTATCAATTTATAGTCACCATGGGAGCACATTGAAGAGAATTCATTGCTGTTCGTGGTGGTCACACACCCTATTACGGACCATGACCTGTCTTTTGTAATGTGCAGGGGGCCATTATAAATCTCAGTGACTTCCATGTAATTATTGTCTTCGAAGGGAAGTGTTATTTCTTTCCGTCTCACTGCACATTTCTTTCAGTTACCTTCTGTACTACGCTGTAGCAGTTCTTTCTATGTAATGTCCAAGTTTCATAGAGCTGCGTGTCTTGACAGTTACATGTATTACGATAGCAACTTAATTTCGTCCTTGAGTTCAGCAAAGCAGTGTGTCATTGAAGTAATTGAAGGCACTGAATGTATTACTGTGTGATGGACGGACTGGTACAGGAGAGGAAATCCGGGCAGGAAGGATCAAACCTATCGTAATAACTCACAAAAAATTCCGTGTTTTATCTCACGTTGTGTAGCAGATCTTGCAGCAGGCGGTCGTGTAATTGCTGAAGGCACAAAGAGTTGTGCTTTTTTGTTCGTTAAAAGGGCCAGCAAATCCAAGAATACTGTCATAGTGGCTTGCACGCAAAGCGTGGTATCTTATCGCGCCCACCTGGCGCTTATCGAGCGGAAATTAGGACCGTGGAGCAGAGCAGGTTGGTGGAAAAGCGCGTGATGCGGAACGCACCAGTGCTCTCCTGACTCAACCGGTGCCGCTATCGCCCGGGCCGCGCCGCGCCGCGCACGCCCCCCAGCGGGCGCCGCGTCTGCTGTTTCTCTCCTGCCCGAGCTGCCACTCTGCGACGCGGCGTGAGCATTCCCGGAAAGGCTGCCCTCCACCGGCTATCCGGCAGCCTCCCAGATAACAGCCCTTCACGGAACTACACCGCGCCTACTAGGCACTCCACAGTGTCTCTGGTTACAAAGCAAAAACCTCGGCGAGTTATCAGGCGCTATTCTACTAACACCAGTAAACCACTGATTCTTTAAACAATTGATTTCCCACGCATAAGCTTCAAACGCCTGATTACGTTACGAATGGGCTAATGTGTTAAATACTGGGTCATCAAAAAGTCAGTATAAATTTGAAAACTGAATAAATCACGGAATAATTTAGATTGAGAGGTACAAATTGACACACATGCTTGGAATGACATGGGGTTTTATTAGAATCAAAAAAATACGAAAGTTCAAAAAATGTCTGACAGATATGTCTGATCAGAATAGCAATAATTAGCATAACAAAGTAAGACAAAGCAAAGATGATGTTCCTTACAGGAAATCCTCAATATGTCCACCATCATTCCTCAACAATAGCTGTAGTCGAGGAATAATGTTATGAACAGCACTGTAAAGGATGTCCGGAGTTATGGTGAGGCATTGGCGTTGGGTGTTGTCTTTCAGCATCCCTAGAGATGTTGGTCGATCACGATACACGTGCGACTTCAGGTAACCCCAAAACCAATAACCCAGGTCTGGGGACCTGGGAGGCCAAGCATAACGAAAGTGGCGGCTGAGCACACGATCATCACCGAACGAAGCGCGCAGTAGATCTTTCATGCGGCTGGCAATATGGGGTGGAGCGCCATCCTGCATAAACATCGTACGTTCCAGCAGGTGTTTATCAGCCAGGCTGGGGATGATGCGATTCTGTAACATATCGGCGTACCTCTCACCCGTCATGGTAGCAGTTCTGCTATCCAGCGCCATCTGTCGGACATTTTGTGAACTTTGTTTTTTTTGTTCTAATGTCATTTGTTCTAATGTCATTTCAAGCATGTGTGTCAATTTTTAACTCTCTATCTACATTATTCCGTGGTTTATTAAGTTTTAAAATTTATACTGACTTTTTGATCACCCGGTACACTCTACGACAAAGAAGAACGACCACCACGAAGCAGCAATCCGAATGGGACGGAAATCGATAGAAGTGATGTAAATGTACAGACAAAGGCAAATGATGACAATTTCAGAAGAATTGGATGTTTTATTCAAGAGACAGAGCTTCAAGAACTGAGCAGTCAGTGACGCGTTGGTCTACTTATGGCCTTTATGGAAGCAGTTGTTCGGCTTGGCATTGATTGATAAAGTTGTTGGATGCCCTCATGAGGAAAATCGTGCCAAATTCTGTCCAACTGGCGCGTTAGATCGTCAAATTGCAGAGTTGCTTGGAGCACCCTGCCCATAATACTCCAAAACTCCTCAAATGGGGGAAGTTCCCGAAACCTTGCTGTGCAAGGTAGATTTTGGCAAGCATGAAAACAAGCAGTAGAAACTCTCATCGCGTGCAAGTTGGCAATATTCTGCTAAAATGTAAGCCCAGGATGGTTTGTCACGAAGGGCAACAAAATGGGTCATAGCGTGTCACCGTACTGTATAGTAACGGTGCCAAGTATCACAACCAAAGGAGCCCTGCTAAGAAAACAAACGGCACCCCACACTATCGAGGAAATGTAAGACATGTCATTCGGTCTTAAGTGTGCCAATGTGCAGTGCCACGCCACTTCACACATCATTCTTCTATCGCACGTAACTGTATTTCACTCTGCGGAATTCAGACAGTGGACATTAAAATTTCCTGTGGTGCCTCACCCGCTTTCCCGTCGGCCGGTTTGACGTCCTATACCCCTTAAAAAACTCGCAATTAGTACTGGGTTGGCCGGCCAGGGTGGCCGAGCGGTTCTAGGCGCTACAGTCTGGAACCGCGCGACCGTTACGGTCGCATGTTCGAATCTTGCCTCGGGCATGGATGTGTGTGATGTCCTTAGATTAGGTTAGGTTTAAGTAGTTCTAAGTTCTAGGGGACCGATCACGTCAGATGTTAAGTCCCATAGTGCTCAGAGCCATTTGAACCAATACTGGGTGGGTTAATTTGTGACTGGAAGAATAAGAACTCTTCATAAAATTTGCACTCTTTATTGATTATTAGCTAATAACTGTATCTTTTGTGAGATATAGAATTAAATATAGGAATCATAAAAGTGAAGACAAGAGACAAGGAAGACAGTACATGTTTCTTCAATCCTTAGGTCCCAGCATTTTTTTCTCTCTTATCTTCCTACAGCTATACACGATATGCTTTCCTTTCAGTGAAAGAATCTATTACCTGATCAAAGTTCGTCAAACGTTGAACTGCAACAAATAAATGTCATTGTCGAATACTGAAAAAGTTGTTAACACGAATAGTACCCAAGATTGGTGTGGTTTCTAGATTTGATTACGTCTGTTTTGTCACCGTCTACTAGACTAAACGAAATAGCTCTTTGTAATATGGCAGCAATTGCAACACACGCCGAAAAAGCGAGACTGTTTTGGCACAAATGGTCATTTTTATGTACCTCATTTACATAAATAACATAACAGAATACGACCCACGAAGTGCCGTATGGCGGGCGACAGTCATATTGGCATCCCACTGCTGCCTAGCGCGTCTCCGTACGTCCTCGTATCTCATTGACTGGAGTAGAACTGCCTTCAGTGACGAGTCCCGCTTAGAACTGAGCCCCGATGACCAGGGAAGACGTGCATGGACACCCCGAACAGGGACGAGATACCACTCTCACTGTCGCCCACCATTCGGCCCGACAACCAGGATCGATGGTCTGGGGTGGTGTTTCATTTCATAGCAGGACCGCTTTGGTTGTCATCCGTGGCACCTTTACAGCACACAGATACGTCGACGATATTCTACGCTCCGTTTTGTTTCCTTCATGGCAAGCCGTTCTGAGATTACATTTTAGCAGGATAATTCCCGCCCGCACACGGCGAGAGTATCTACGGCTTGTCGTCGTGCTTGCCAAACCCTACCTTGGCCAGCAGGGTCGCCAAATCTCTCCCCAATTAAGAACGTCTGGACCATTATGGCCGGGACCCTCCAACTATCTCGCGATTCTGACGATATAAAGCTCCAATTGGAGAGAATTTGGCACGATATCGCTCGGGAGGACATCCAACAACTCTTATCACCGAATGACAAGTCGAGCCGGCCGGAGTGACCGAGTGGTTCTAGCCGCTTCAGTCTGGAACCGCGCGACCGCTACGGTCGCAGGTTCGAATCCTGCCTCGGGCATGGATGTGTATGATGTCCTTAGGTTAGTTAGGCTTAAGTATTTCTAAGTTCTAGGGGACTGATGACCTCAGATGTTGAGTGCTCAGAGCCATTTGAACCATTTGAACCAATGACAAGCCGAATAACTTCTTGCATAAGGGACAGGGAGGGACCAACGTGTTACTGACTTGCTAAATTTGTGAAGCTCTTCCTCTAGAATAAAGCTTCCAATTTTTCTGAAATTGTAGTCATCTGTTTGTCTGTATGTGTCCATCACATCTTCCGATTTCCGTCCTGTTCGGGTAATTCCTTGATGGTGCTTCGCGTTCTTTTTTTGTCTTTTTTCTTGGAGTTTGTTTGACTTACGCATCTAAACGAAGTTGTCTTACTGTGCGAAAATTTTAACATAATGTTGTACCTCTTAATGAGTAGATTATAAGAGCATTTGAAACTTTCAAATTTGGCCAGTTAGTACGCGAAATATTGAAATCAAATTTTTGTTGCTCCTAAATCCCTTAGCGAGGCAACTTGCAAAGCTGGTACTGGGTTCCGGTATAGCGGTTTAGTAACATAAACAATGCGTCGGAGTTCGTCAGTACGCGATGCAGATCTTCGTGCATAAAGACCGAGCGAGCGATATAGTTTATCGTGTCAAGCACTGGGTTCCCGTTTGGGAAAAGAGAACTGCAGATTTATGTCCGCCCATTTCTAATTTGATTTCACGTAATTGCCTTCAGTCCTGTTGAACTAATTCCGCTGTGATTTCTTAAATATACGACTGCCGCCTCTTTCAGCCAACTAATCTACTGTTCCGTCCCTAAAGATCTGAGAGAGTGGAGCTCATATGGGGGCTAAATGACACTCGTTCTTCTCGCGCACTGTTCGCGAATGGAACGGGAAGGGGGAAATAATAGTGTGATATCAAGATTGCTTGCATATTATACGTGAAAAGCGAAAATTTCAAACGGCCATTTTTTTCACAAAAAGCGTGTTCTCGATTCTTTATTGCTTATCTCTAGACTCGTTTCAACTGCCAGGTCATGGAGAAAATGTTTTAAACATTACTTACTAGGTGGCGCATGGTCTTTACAGCAAGTAGTGCTTCCCTTTGGGGTTCCAAGTGCCAGGTCTCACGTTCTTCTCCATTAATTGATCCACAGTTTATGTCGTAAGCAGAGGCATGTAACCTTTTCTTTGTATCAATAAAATATCTTTGTAAGGGGAGGAGACAATTTGGGTTTCAAAAATAGGCAAAAAAGAAAAAAACAGTACGATGAAAGTGTCTCATTCTCATCCGTATGAAATAACTATTAAAATGCTTACTCTAAAACAGAATGGAGAAATGTCAACGAATTCCAAAGAGTAAAGACGATGGCTGATGTATGACATGTTGTAATTTATCTGAGAGACCAGCCATGTTTATCAGCTGCAAAGCTGCCATTTCTTTCTCAACTGCACAGGGACTTCCACAGAGAACTTTCCAACATGTGATCCCAAGAATGGCGCTGATTAAGAAACAAAAGACATTACTGAAAGTCATTTTGTTATTTTCTAGTAAAAATTTAGAGAACATGAGAAATATATTTTGTTAACTGCAGTTGTGCTAGTTAAAACATTACTGTTGTATTTCGGTATTTGTATTACTACAAATAAAAAGAACTGTATCTCAATATTACTGGCATCTGAAATAAACACTTTCTTATTGGCACTTGGAACCAATTAGTTCCCTGGTACGCCACCTAGATTAATAAATTATTTATTTTCTAATTTGTTTTATAATTTTTGTTGCATCTGTAAGAAAAATCTTAAATTAGCAACACCAATTTCAAACCAAATTTAGGATTTTTCATGTTACGTTAGTGTTAGCATATGTTTCGTTTGGATGCAAATAAACACAGAGATTCGTGCCACTAATTTTACTCATTCAGTATGAATGAAAAACAACCACAAAAGCTGAAGAGAACCGCGGATCTTTACCTTTTAGATGTGGCAACGAGACTAAAAATTTAAGAATAAGTTCATAGAGGGTTCGAAAAACTTGTAAATAAACTGAATAAGTAACAAATAAGCATCACACAGACCTCAACTAATAACCTACTTCACTAAGGAGTTTCTCCACAGTAGCCAGCAAGGCTTACACACACACACACACACACACACACAAAAATAAAAAGAAAAAAAAACAGCGCCTGCTCTTGCTTTGCGACGTAACGATGTGGCTTCGGTGTTTCCTAGCAGACTTTTGAAAAGCTTTCATTATAGTACCACACCAAGTTCTCCTGGTGAACACACAATCAAACGAGAAATATAGCCTGGTTTATCACTGTACTGACGATTCCTTGGCAGGCAGAACGCTGCACTTTATTTTGGATGGAGTGTAACCCCCGACATATAGAAGAAGCTAAAGTATTCGCCCATGTCACTGTAAAATGCCCATTACTGTTCTACATTGATGACTTAGTGGATAGCACTAGCCTTAATCTTACGTACTTTGGAAATGGGTCTATTGTCCTTGAAGTAGTGCTGTCAGTCAAAAGTCGTAGTAATATCCAATCAGATATTGATAAAGGGTGAGTGGTAAGCAGAGATACGTAAAGTTGTGTACTTCACGAAACGTAAACATTAATGGCCTCTGGCTACATGAATCATGAGACACAACTGGTATCAGCTGATCTATACAAAATATCTTGGACTCACAATGCACGAGGATGCGAAATGTAATGATAGCATGGGGTATACTGCAGGCAAACTACATAGACAACTTGTCTATAGTGCTACAATACTGAAAAAATACGGCGTGTAGATAGAAAATAGTTTGCAAAACACCTCGACGGCACGTACTGAAATACTTTTAACGAGTGTGTAAGTTTTTTCAGGTTGGATTAACAAGAGCATCGAAGGTATGCAAAGAAAAACAGTCCGAATCATCAGAAGCTACTCCAATTGATGTTGTAGAGCAACAGAAAGGTTAAAAATTTTAGTGGTCTTGATCGCAATAAAAAATATAAGATCATAATTTTCCGATTTAGTTTCGCTTGATTAACGATTATCTCCGTATCATGCTTACTGAAAAAGCACTACCTAAGGACAACGTTGACCGTATCATCATCCCTACGAAGTGTAACTCAGAATCGTGCTTACAGATGAATCTGTACTTAAGTACAATGTTGAGCACATCATCGTTACTAAGTGTATCATATCAACAGCAAAATTTGTTCAAAGCATGGTTGTTAACGTTTGAAACCGTCAGAAAAGTCTTCTGACAGCGTTAAAAGTTACAGGCATGTTTCGATCTTTTCTGATGATTTCAAACGTTGCTATTCATTCTTTGAAAAACACAAAAGACTCTTATGATGGTTTCACACTTTGAACATTTTTTTGCTATTGACGTGTAACGAAGAATTGTCCAACATTGTAATCAGGTACAGATTCCTTTTCATAGGGAAAATAAATGATTCTGAGTTACGCTTAGTTAACGGTGGTGTTCTGGCCAGTATCCTACTTTGGCACTGATTCTTTAGTAAGATCGATCTGAAGATGGTTGTTAATTAACCGAAATCGGCAATCAGCTAATTGTAATTTTTATTGGGATCAAGACAACTAAAAATAACGCACATCACTATGTCTGCTTCAACAGACTAAGTCAGATCTTACGAAGTAACAGAAATGCTGCAGAATTTTCACTGACATACTCTTAGGAAAAGAGCTTTAATATTTTGTTTAACCTACATAGATGTTAAGAACTGGATCTATAATGTTGTTCATCCGCCACTCCGATCTCGTATAGATTCTGAAGACAATAGCAAAACAGAGGGTATAAAAGCAGAATTTCTTTCCAACTTAATTCAAGATACTTTAAATATTAACCTCTTGAAGAACCCATCTCAACTAATTGGCACAATATATTAGTTGATTCAGTTGCCCAGATGTCGGAGGAATACCACTCTAACCCCCTCTTCCTGAATGTACAAAGCGCATGAACAACCTGTTCCTCACTAGTAATCTTGTGTTTACGTTTCTCACCAAGTCGACGTACAAAAATACATCAAAAGAATTAAGTAACGTGTTTCTAAATTCTTTTCTAGATGAAGAGTCTTTAAGAGAATTGTAAATCGCTGGTAGAGATTCAGTTACGAAAATTTAGACACGTACACCAGCTAGACTACGCAACTTTCCCGCTGCTTCCATTGCATATTTTACACAAGAACCATCAGATCAACATAAGTGGCTTGATTATTCTGAGAAATCATAGCTGCTTACCAATCCAGGAATGCTTGACTATTCTGAGAAATGATAGCTGCCTGCCAATCCAGGAATTTACCTGGACACCTGGACACCTTTTACAGGCAGTGCTTTTACTTCAATGAGCGGATTTTCCGACTGATATTAAAAGTGTACACATTCGCAATTTCTTTTTTTTTTTTAATCAGGAGATAGATGAGAAAGATGTTACTGGTAATGCAGTATCGCATGGTGGTGAATATAGAGCACCTACACTGGAAAGACAAACAGTAGGTTGATTGATATATTGAGTCGTAGGTTATGGGAAAGCTGTAAGTCGTGAGGGTTTGGACGTGATTATTAGTTTTAAGTCGATACATCGTTACTGGTGGTTTTGAAGGACACGCAGCAGTAATTTAATGTTGTCTGACTTAAATGACTACTCAGACTTCACTATATTAATTTAATTATTTTATTTTGCTTCATCGGTTTCGGAAAATCTTAGGCCAGCATCAAGTGTACGTGAAAAAGATGATGTATTTGAGTTTTTAGTCACATGTGATTCTGGATGGGTCATTACGTCCCGAAATAGACAATGTGAAATAAAACAATGAAATCAGTGCAGTGTAGTCTGAGCAATCAATAAGTCGGGCAACATGGCGATCTTGTTTTGGAACAGACAGCCTACTTTAATTCTAATTTTCCACCCATTATGTTTGTTGTTTACTTTATTTTCAATCGATTTTCAGGCCTTAAATGGCTCCACCTTGAGGTATTAAAAACTTCGAAATCTATTGCAAAAAAATAAATAAATAAAATAAAATAAACAACAAACACATGAGAAGAAAATTTCTATGAAAGTAGGCTGTGCGCTCCAACCTAAAATAATTTACAGCTGTATTCCACATTATCTAGCATCATGGGAGAAATAACATACTATCAGCATAATGTGGGAGGACGGATGGTACGGAAACGTGCATGTATCATAGGACCAGACGAGACCAGGCCATGATTATGAAGCAGATAGGAAAAGTGGACGGTCGGGGAGGATGAGAAGCCTCGATTGGGTAGAAGGCCGGGGAGGGGGGAGGCGGGGGGAGGGAACGGAGTGTAAGTGAAACTTAGATGGATTTCCTACATCTGCATGACTACTTTGCAATTCACAGATAAGTGATTGGCAGAGGAATTGTCGAAACATCTTCGGATTATTCCCGTGCCATTCAGCACCCGCACAGCGTGGGGGAAAAGCGAACACTTAAATCTATCTTGCGAGCCGTGATTTCTCTTATTTTATTGCGATGATCATTTCTCCTCTCCGAGAAGAAAGTTTATGACTGATATTTAGTGAAAAGATCTCGCCGCAATTATTTGTTTTAATGACTGCCACAGCAACTCGTGTGTCATATCGTGACATTTCCTCCCCTAATAATCCAAAAAATCTGACGTCCTTTGAAATATATCGATGTCTTCCGACAATCCTAGTTGATAAGATCCCTTACTGCACATAAATACACTATCAGATGACGGACAAGTGTAGTGTCGATAGTTTTTGTCGCGTCTTCTGAGCGTTCTGCCAATAAAACGCAGTCTTTGATTTGCCTTCGCCACAATATTTTCTGTGTGATAAATCCCTAGATATTTAGTTAAATTGACAGCCATGAGACTTGGGTGATTTATCATGTAACCGAAATTTAATGGATTCCTTCTAGTACTCATCTGGGTGACCTCACAATTTTAATTATTTATTGTCAACTGCCACTTATCTCACCACACAGATGTCTCGTCTAAATTATTTTGTAATTACTTTTGATCTTCTGGCGACTTTACCAGACGGTAAATGACAGCATGATCTGCAAATAATCGAGAAGGGTTGCTCAGATTATTCCTAAATCGTTTGCGTAGATTAAGAACAGCAAAGAGCCTGTTTCACTTCTTTGGGGAACGCCTGATATCAATTCTGTTTTACTCGATGACTTCCCTTCAGTTGCTACGAACTGTGACATTCCCCACAGGACATTACGAATCCAGTCGCACAAGTGAGACGATACTCCATGGACAGGCAGTGTTGTGTCGGTAGCTGGGCCGACACCGTGAAGTTTAGATGGCTGAAAATGCAAACTACACTAACGCTGAAGCCGATAGAGCACGCACGGCTAAAGCAGACGGGCGTGAAGTCTGGAACATGAGAACTTATAAATGAATAAGAAGAAAAGTATGTAGATGCTTATTACTTATCTTTTTATTAGTCCTTGGAATACATCTCTCTTGAATACTCGTAAGCTATAGGCACTGATACAAATGGCGCCTTGCTAGTTCGTAGCCATTAACTTAGCTGATGGCTATTCTGTCTCTCGGCTAATGAGAGAGAAAAGGCTTCGTACAACTGGGCGGTAGCTAGGTTCTCGTACAACTGGGCGGTAGCTTGGTTCTCGTACAACTGGGCGGTAGCTAGGTTCTCGTACAACTGGGTCGAGTGCTCTCTCGTATCACGAGACCTGCCTTGGTGGTGGCGCTAGGTCTGCGATCACAGTGGCGACACGCGGGTCCGACATGTACTACATGGACCGCGGCCGATTTAAGCTACCACCTAGCAAGTGTGGTGTCTGGCGGTGACACCACAGGCAGTTCCTCTTGCGAGGAACGCTATCAAAAGCCTCCTGGAAATTTAGAAATATGGATTCAGTTCGAGAACTCCTCTCTACAGCACTCATTACTTCGAGGGAATCAGAAGCTTGTTGTGTTTCACAAGAACAATATTTTCTGAAGATGTGCTGACTACGTGTCAATAAATCGTTTTCTTCGGGGTAATTCGTAATGTTCGAACACACTATATGTTCCAGAACCATACTACGGATCTTTCGTAGAGAGAGTGATTGTTTATGATTACTAAGTATGGAACTATTATATCAGCATACTTTGAAAATAACCTAACTGGTACGTAATCTGGAGTAAAAGACTTGCCTTTATTGAAGTAAGTTGCTTCGATCCTCTGAGGAAATCAGCTTCTAAGTTGCTCATGTTTGCAGCTTTTCTTTATTCGAATTCTGGAACATTTACTTCGTTTTCATCGGTGAAGGAACTTCGGAAAACGTTGTTTAGTGACACAGATTTAGTGGCTATGTCATCAGTAACGTAAACACTGCTATCGTACAATGAAGATAGTGATTGTGTTTTGCCGCCGGTGTTATTTACATATGACGAGTTTTTTTCTGACAGACTTCGAGGCAGAGTTTCGTTGTGAAAACTATTAAAAGCATCTCGATTTGAAGTCGCTTCGTATAGGATGGACAGAAGTTAGGATGGATTTCATTGTCTGGGAGAGAGCGACTGTTGAAGATGTGCTGATAGAGGATAAGGAGATTTTGTAGGTCGGTGAGATGTGTTGGTACAGACGTGACAGAATACCAAGATTGTAAATAAGAAGAGAAACAAGGGAGCTGTCGTAGTCGAACTTGGCATGTAACGGAGCGAAGTAACTCAGTAGTAAGACACTGGACACGTATTCGAGAGGACGGGATTTTAGATCCTCGTCCAGAATTCCAGATTTAGATTATCTGTGATTTATCTAAATCGCTTAAGGTGAATGCCGGGATAGTTCCTTTGAAAGGGCAAGGCCGATTGCCTTCTCCATCCGTCCCTAGACCCAGCTTGTGCACAATCTTTAATCACCTCATCGTCGAGGCACGTTAGATCCTAATCTTCTTTTCCTTTACAGCAGTCCCTCTTCTTGAAATGGGATCAGAACTATGAAACTTGGAAAAGCAGCTCGATTTGACGGAATATATCCCGAATTTATAGCTCTCTGTGAGCCAGCTACAGTAAAATGGCTTATCAACTTCTCCTCAAATATACTAAAACTCGGAAACTTTCCACCTCTGATGAAGAAAACAAAAGTATTAGCTATACTGGAACCCAATAAAAATCTCACAAAAGTGGAAAGCTATCATCCAATAGCCCTTCCAAGGGTCGCTTACCATCTGTTCGAGCGTCTAATCTACTACAAAAGTTTTGAAGTCATCCACAAACATATCCCTTAGTACAAACAGCGTCAGATCAGGCAGAAGTTGTAACGATCTGGTACTGTCTCTTGCTACTTATAGCGAAAATATGAGAAGAAATCAGTAAATGTACTTGCCTTTTTGGATCTATGATCTACATATACATCTACATCTACATGGTTACTTTGCAATTCACACTTAAGTGCCTGGCAGAGGGTTTCTAGGACCATTTTCAAACTACTTCTCTACCATTCCAATCTCGAATGGCGCGTGGGAAAAAGGAACACCTAAATCTTTCATTTCGAGCTCTGGTTTCTCTTATTTCATTAAGATGACCATTTCTTCCTACGTAGATGGGTGTCAACAAAACATTTACGCTTTCGGAAGAGAAAGTTGGAGATTGAAGTTTCGTAAACAGATCTCGCCGCAAAGAAAACCGCCTTTGTTTCAGTGACTGCCACCCCAAATCGAGTATCATATCAGTGACACACTCACCCTTATTGCGCGATAACACGAAACGAGCTGCCCTTCTTTGCACTTTTCCGATGTCCTCCGTCAATCCTACCTCGTAAGGATCCCATACCGAGAAGAAATATTCCAACAGAGGACGGACAAGTGTAATGTAGGTTATCTCTTTAGTGGGTTTGTCTCATCTTCTAAGTGTTCTGCCGACAAAGCGCAGTCTTTGTTTCGCCTTCCCCACAATACCATCTATGTGGTCTTTCCAACTGAAGTTGCTCGTAATTGTAATTCCTCGGTATTTAGTCGTATTGACAGCCTTTAGATTTGTGCGATTTATCGTATATCCCAAAATTATCAGATTTCTTTTAGTACCCATGTGGATGAACTCGCACTTTTCTTTGTTTAGCGCTAATTGCCACTTTTCACATCATACAGAAATTCTCTCTAGATCATTTTGTAATTGGAATTGATCGTCTAATGATTTTACCAGATATATCAATTGCTTATGACAGGGTTGGCGAGAATGACTTCTTTTGAAATTCTTGAGTGTGATCCCATGAGGTAAATTCACGGAATTACTTAACAACATGCTAAGCAATAGCATACTCTGTTGCTGAATACTGCTGTTCGACATGGATTAATAACGCAAACACTAAGAAGATACTCCTATCACACTCTGTCACTGAATACTGCTATTCGACATGGATCAATAACGCTTACATTAAGAAGACAGAGGTGCAACTCAGGCAATGCGAATAATTATAGGATCTACTGTGAGTGCAAACACCTCACGGGTAACTGTTCTCAGCAATATCCTACATCTAGCTCTAAGAATATCAGAAGCTCTCTTGAAGGTTTCGAACAATATTAAGAAAAATCCTCAGCTATCCATTCATCGAGATATTGCACAAGCAGAAACCAAGTGTTAGTTAACTATCAAGTGTCAGTGCAAGATATTTGAGGGTGATTGTTGATAGGATGGGTTCGTCTTAAATGGATAAGAGTGCTCGCGGAGGAGGAAGATACAGGTGGATAGTCCTATAAATATTGCTTGGGATATAGAAGGAATGCCAGCAGCCTTGCCGCAGTGGTAAGACCGGTTCCCGTCAGATCACCGAAGTTAAGCGCTGCCGGGCTTGGCCAGTACTTGAATGGGAAACCGTCATGGCTGCCGAGCGCTGTTGGCAAGCGGGGTGCACTCAGCCCTCTTGAGGCCAATTGAGGAACTACTCGACTGATAAGTAGCGGCTCCGGCCACGGAAACTTATAACAGCCGGGAGGGCGGTGTGCTGACCACATGCCCCTCCATATCCGCATTCAATGGCGCCTAACTTCTGCTCGGCGATTGGTCGGTACCGTTGCGTCTTCCGAGACCTGTTCGGACGGACACTATCTCGAAGGAATCATCTAGAGAAGCTTCGATCTGAAGAAGGAGATGAACTGGTTGAGATGGATCTGGAGGGAGTGTTGTGACTTCTGTGTAGGATGGAGGAACAGGAAGGCGATCGGCCTGGAGGAGATGAGTTTGGGAACGAGCTCGGCGGTACTCACGTTGGGAGGGCAGCGTGATTATGAGGATGAAGGCGGCGCCGGCGAAGGCGGCGTACTCGACCTGCGTGTAGAGCAGGTACACGATGAGCGGCAGCTGCAGCGCGATGCACCACACGCAGTGGCCCCACAGCACCACCTTGTCGAAGCGGCTCACGTCGTTGGTCATCAGATTGACGACGCCACCCGTCGCCGTCATGCCGCCCTCGCTCGGCGTCTGACGGCTCAGCCGCAGCACCTGCGCACGACGAGCACGTCTTATAGTACGCGAAGAGTTTTGCTGCTCAAGCGAGGCAGGGCATTGCAGTGCAGGAATAGCTGCGCGATGCAGTGTGAGGCTGACATGAGCGACAGTACCTTAGCCTGTATCGTGCACTGTTCCCTCGTGAAACAATGACTGAACCTTAGATCTCAGACGATAGTCCCACTCTGATGAGGAAGAAGACACGCTCATGTTTACTGCACTTAATAAATCAGAATGGAAAATCGGATACACGAGTAGTAAAAGACAACACGGTGAATCAGCATAGATGTCAGCGTTTTCTAATACACGGTTCACTAAGTACTTGCGTTCAAATCGGAGGCAGTTAATAGAGGTTCACGAGCTTGTCCAGATATCGCTCTTTCCTGAAGGTTGTAATACTAGGTAGAAGTCAATAAAATTGGATGTGTTGTCGAGATAAATTTTATTTGCATTCCTTACAAGAACAACCAAAATCTAAATTTAGTTACTCTCATAATTCAGCAGCTAGAATACAATACGTAAGTGTCACAATCAGTATTTACATCATGTCGTTTAAATACTAACTGTATCAGTTACAACGCTTTAACGGCATGATAACGTTGGTAAGAGTACACTTCTTACATTTATTTTGGTGGGTAGTTTCTTATACAAATACCGCTATTTTCATTGACTCTTCTCTATATTAACGTACATTTTCAGTTTTATGACCATCGTCCAATTACACTGTCCTCAAACGATGAGAAGTTCTTTTAACTATGTCGTGTATTGATGTTGTCATTTTAAGAAAGATTTTAACGATGTGAGAAGCTGTCAAGGCACTAACACTAACCAAGAATGTACGATGGTATGTATTTTCTAATTAATTCATATATACACTCCTGATCCCTGCTACAGTATTATGTGCAGTTCTGTAAGCTGTGCCGGCCGCGGTGGCCGTGCGGTTCTAGGCGCTTCAGTCTGGAACCGCGCTGCTGCTAGGGTCGCAGGTTCGAATCCTGCCTCGGGCATGGATGTATGTGATGTAGTTAGGTTTAAGTAGTTCTAAGTTTAGGGGACTGATGACCTCAGCTGTTAAGTCCCATAGTGCTTAGAACGATTTCAACCATTTTTCTGTAAGCTGTTGTATGTCGTCAACACGAAAAAAAAATTGTTTTATATTTTAGATCTGAAGATGACTAGGCCGCTAGCTAAATTTAGTAATCCATCCAAATAAAGAATAGTTCATATGCGATCTTGCATCCGTGAGGTTTTCAGTCCCTAACATAAATACAACAATGCACATTATCATAAAGCAGCATCTGTGAGGAAATGAGCTGTGCACAACAACATTCCCGAAATGGACTGGCTTGCCCAGAGCTCCAACCTGAAGCACATAGAGCATCGTTGGGATGAGTTAGAAAGTCTACTTCAAAAATGGTTCAAATGGCTCTGAGCACTATGGGACTTAACATCTATGGTCATCAGTCCCTAGAACCTAGAACTACTTAAACCTACCTAACCTAAGGACATCACACAACACCCAGTCATCACGAAGCAGAGAAAATCCCTGACCCCGCCGGGAATCAAACCCGGGAACCCGGGCGCGGGAAGCGAGAACGCTACCGCACGACCAGGAGCTGCGGACAAGTCTACTTCACTTCAGATCCCAACATCCACCATCAGTAACGTTTCTGGTTTTGAGTCTTGAGGCAGAATGGGCTGGCATTTTTCAACAGACATTCAGACAGTTCACTGGAAATCCCCAGCAGGGTTCAAGCCACCGTAAAGGCGAATGGTGAACACACCCCATATTAATGTCCACTAATGGGTGTTCGGATACTTTCGATAATACAGTTAATATGGGAAGAGATTTGTAAGTGAGACATTCTGCATACAACACGTAAATCGAATGTTGCTCTCATTTTATCATACGACGACTTCTAGTAGTCATATTCGAGGTAAGGGATACCTCTGTGCATTCATAAAGGATGCCTAGTACCGATAAGTGCTGTCACAGCCGTCTGCAGAATTGGCGACATCCTCTAGGCAGGCACGATTTTGCACTGGCTTGAACTGGTCGTAAAGGAAGATGTACGTTTTAACTCCTGATGACGATAGTGGGGACAGATATCTAAAACTCGAGTGTTTTATTCGAAGTGACGCTGCTCGTAAACCAGGAAGTTGTATGTATGTGTATGTGTGTGTGTGTGTGTGTGTGTGTGTGTGTGGGAAGGGGTTGGGGGGGGGGGGGTCCCCGTTCTTTCGGAGAAGTCCGAGCCCTGTTTCCGGGTGCCTCAGTGCCTATTAAGCAGGAGACACGGATTCGAATCCTGGCCGGGCACAAATTTTCAACTTCTCCCACTGATTTCAATCAATGCCCGCTCTCAGCCATGGTCTATAACTCCTCTGTGTGTCAAGAAGATTTTATTGAGGTGTACATTAGTATGCGAGTGTAATATTCAGTACGTTTCCAGTCGTTTATCATTGAAGAAATCTTGAGGTTTAACATCTCGTCGACGACGACTTCTGATTCGATAAGAACTGGAAACGAAGTCGGCTGTGTCCATTCTAAGGAAAACATCCTGGTGTTAGCCCCAAGAGATTTAGGAAAATCACGAAAAAACTAAATTAGGAAACCTAGACTCGAATTTTAACTGGCGTCCTTATGAGTGTGGAATCCAGCGTGCTAGCCACTGCACCACTTCTCTCGGTGATCTCCAAGAGGAATGAGTGATAAAAACCAAGACTTCATTGTACAAGGAGAGGCAAAAAGACTGTCCCGCACGAATAATTTAGAATCCACGAACAGAGCACTGCGCAAGCCCAAGTTCAGAAATGCCAGTGTTCACAACTCAGGCGGTCTATGGAGCTTAAGCTTCGTGTTTACACCGTCAAGTAGAAGCAGAATAGTAGTTAGCATACAGTGTAGGTCGAGATTAATTGCAATTTAACTCATCGTATCATTTCTTTTGGAAATCATTATTCGAGCACTTACAAGGGAAACTCCCCATCGCACCCCCCTCAGATTTAGTTATAAGTTGGCACAGTGGATAGGCCTTGAAAAACTGAACACAGATCAATCGAGAAAGCAGGAAGAAGTTGTGTGGAACTATGAAAAAAATAAGCAAAATATACAAACTGAGTAGTGCATGCGCAAGATAAGCAACATTAAGGACGGTTCAGGCGCTCAGTCCGGAGCCGCGCGACTGCTACGGTCGCAGGTTCGAATCCTGCCTCGGGCATGGATGTGTGTGATGTCCTTAGGTTAGTTAGGTTTAAGTAGTTCTAAGTTCTAGGGGACTGATGACCACAGATGTTAAGTCCCATAGTGCTCAGAGCCATTTGAATCAACATTAAGGACACTGTAGCTCAGGAGCGCCGTGGTCCCGCGGTTAGTGTGAGCAGCTGCGGAACGAGAGGTCCTTGGTTCAATTCTTCCATCGAATGAAAAGTTAAATTTATTTTATTTTATTTATGATAATCACATCCACAAGAAAACCTAAATCGGGCAAGGTAGAAGAATCTTTTTACCCATTCGCCAAGTGTACAAGTTAGGTGGGTCGACAACATATTCCTGTCATGTGACGCACATGCCGTCACCAGTGTCGTATATAATATATCAGACGTGTTTTCCTGTGGAGGAATTGGTTGACCTATGACCTTGCGATCAAATGTTTTCGGTTCCCATTGGAGAGGCCCGTCCTTTCGTCTACTAATCGCACGGTTTTACGGTGCGGTCGCAAAACACAGACACTAAACTTATTACAGTGACAGAGACGCCAATGAACGAACGAACAGATCATAACTTTGCGAAAATAAAATTTTCACCCAAGGGAAGGCTTGAACCAAGGACCTCTCGTTCGGCAGCTGCTCACGCTAACCACAGGACCACGGCGCACCTGAACTCACAATATCCTTGATGTTGTGTATCTGTGCGCATGGACTACTCACTTTGTGTATTTTGTTTATTTTTTTCATAGTTCCACACAACTTCTTCCTGTTTTCTCGATTGATCTGTGTTCAGTTTTTCAAGGCCTATCCACTGTGCTAACTTATAACTAAATCTGAGGGGGATGCGATGGGGAGGTTCCCTTGTTAGAAACGGTTGAAATATAACTCCACCTCGGTAGTATTTCTACAAAGTGGAGTGTTTCACATTTGTGTTAATGGCCGAGTGGATATGCTTGTGGTTTACGAACGTTAAGGACGCGCCTTCGAATCTAACTGTAGTCAACTGTCCTTTTTTAATATTTTAAACCTTAATTCGATACAAATTGTGCAGTTGTAGGCTTTTCCATGTTCAACATTCTTTCAAAAGATTCCATTTTATAATAGTCTATCTTTAGCCAAACAGACAAACGGTCATAGTAAAACTGTTGAAAATGGATGTGTTTATTTGTGATTACTTCGACCTCCATCCGGTATCTCTATAGTTTTCAGCTAATAGAAACGTATCAGATGATTGGCACATTTTTCTAAGTTCTTACGCGTGGTTTACACAAGTGAGTGGATGTGCCTTCCAGAATCTGTTATTTCCAGTTTAATATTCGTTCTTCAACTACGGCAGGCCTATTCGACTGTTACGCTACAAAGAAAAGTTCGGTAGTCCCTTAGTAGAGTGCCGTATTACTCCTGTAGCTGTGGTATATGTTGAATCGAATGTCACCAGAAGCTTTTCTTTATCGCGTCGAAAATGTTTCGTTCTTAATTTATTTTTTGTTAATAAATTATATTTTTTATTTTCTTTAGTACGCTCTTCAGTAAATAACTAATTATGATTTGTGAGTTGGTGTCTAAAAATAATCTTCCTCGGAAGGTAATATTTATCTGATCTCGTATAACAATAAAATAATCAACCTTTGAGGGTGATATTCGTCTGACCTCGCATAAAAATAATCTTCCTTGGAGGATGATATTCATATGACCTTCCATAATAATACAAATAATTTTCCTTGAAGGGTGATATTCATCTAAGCTACCATAAAAATACAATTAATATAGTACTAAGCAGATTTGTATTTTGAAGTTAATTTTGTTGGCTTAATATGAATAAAATGAAATGAAATAAAATAAAATGAAGAAGCTACGTATAGCTTTAGTATATTGTCCACACGCCAGTGGCATCAACAGCAGCTTGTATACATCGAGGCATAGAATTGACAAGTCTATGGAAAAAGTCCTCATCCATGACATTTATCTCCTATGAAGAGTGAACCAAATCCCACAGGGCATTCACAGTTCTCGGAGGAGGGTCTGGCCAACTGTCCCGCAGAGTCTTCTTAAGCTGAGCCCATACGTGCTCTGTGGGATTGAGATAAGGTGGCTTTGGAGATCTCGGAAGGTATTGAATAATATTCTCCCTCCTTCGAAAGCAGTTCTGAATCCTAATGCCAGTGTGTGATGGGTGATTATCAGGTTGTTAAGTGAGACGTCCTTCGGGTGATGGATGATTATCATTTTGGTAAGTGAGACGTCCTTCGGGGTACCAGAGTCGATCTGCAGCGATGATTACATTTTCAAGGTAATGTTCATAGCATGCTGAATTGAACTTGCCTTAGATACGTTCTAAAGTTCCTGCACCCACGTAAAGCATCCAGTCCCAACATTCCACACTTCCGCGTCAGCTTCTAGCGCGTGTGGCCACGAAGCGCGCGTCGTATCGTTGTCCATCTGTGCTGTAAACAAGTGTAGGACCTCTACTCGTGAACTCAATTGTGCTCTCGTCGGTGAGAATGACTTCCCTCCAATTGACATCTTCTCAGAAACTCACAATTTCCGGTCTATCCACGGCTTATTAGTCATACAACGGTCCTTCGATAAGAGCACGACGGAACCTGATCCCATGGTCCTTTAATCTTCTGAGAGCAGTTCTCGACGCGTTCGAGAAATGTGAAGCTCTCCTTAGTTTCCGAATGAGTGACAAAGAACCATTCTGGGCCTTTCTGACCAATTATTCATCTTGTCTCTGAGTAGAGACTCGTGGTCTTCCAGATATTGGACGTCTCACTACCTCACTACTATCTCTAAATCGTTTAAGCCATCTCCTTGCTGTGGAAGCGTCAACACCATAACGAACTCCTTCCTCAGATGCTCTAACACCGTTTTCAAAGGCAGCAATTATTCGCTCGCAAACATTCACATCAGTCATTTTGAAGCAAACCTATGACATATTCCAATCAGCTGATACGTTTCTCTTAACTGAAAACCATAGGGACACCAGATGGCGGTCGAAGCAATTACAAATAAATACATCTATTTTCAATATTTTTACTTTGTCCACATGTCTGTTTGTTTAAAGATTAGACTATCACGAAACGGGATCTTTTGAAGGAATGTGGAACCTATAAAAGCCTGTAACTGCACAATTTGTAGATAATTAAGGTTTCAAATATTACCTGCTCAGGTCTATATAAAAAATATGACCGGTGACTCAGATTCGAAGGCGCGTCGTTTACGTTCGTAAACCGTCAGCCTATCTACCTATTTGTTCTATTTTCTCATCTAGCTAGGCTTAATCTCCGAAATAAAAGAAACAAAAATCATATTTACCCCTGCTTGGCACCGCCACTTTAACTCTACCATAAAAAACGAAATGAACTATCCCTCTTCAGGCGTTGTCCTAACTATTACCAAAATTTCTCAAAAATGGTTCAAATGGCTCTGAGCACTATGGGACTTAACATCTGAGGTCATCAGTCCCCTAGAACTTAGAACTACTTAAACCTAACTAACCTAAGGACATCACACACATCCATCCCCGAGGCAGGATTCGAACCTGCGACCGTAGCGATCGCGCGGTTCCAGACTGAAGCGCCTAGAACCGCTCGGCCACACCGACCGGCCAAAATTTCTCCCGAGGGATATGTTCGACGGGTCTGTAATTTGCTTTTTCATTTTTAATTTACTTTTTTTTTGTAACTGCATGATAATAATTAGTAAATGTGTGCAAATGAAAATGCTATATAACGAAATATTACAGTAAAAATGTGATTCAGAGGATAAAGTCAAATAGCTTTGTATATTGCTTGCGATACTTCAGCGAAGAGAATCTTTCTACAAGAAATGGTGCAGCTGGAGTTTTCTTATCCACTGCCACTAGCGTAATCCACTCAGCCATTGAGACAGATGTGAAACGCTCGTCGTTGTAGTAATGCTACCGACGTGGAGTTCTTATGTTTCAACCGTTTCTACGTGCTCGAATAATGATTTTCAAAAGAAATGATACGATGAGTTAAGTTACAATGAGTCTCGACAAATACTGTATCCTAACTATTGTATTGCTTCTATTTAACGATTTAAACATCAAGCTGAAGCTCTACAGGCCGCCAGAGTTGTGAACACTGGCACTTCTGATCTGGGGAATGCGCAGTGCTCTGTCTTGGACTCTAAATCATTCGGGCCGGGCGATGTTTTTGCCTCTCATTGTAAAACACCTTTTATATTCTGAGTAAAATCGCTGTAATATGGTATTACACGTTTACGATCATGAATCTCTTGTTCACACGCTTTATAAAATTTGCATTTCGTGATGTAAGACAAACATAAGCCTAAGGAAGTATTGATGAATATCCCTGATACTGCGTAGCACCTAGACAAGTTTCAACCCAGAGTGATTCATTATCACATGGACTTAAGTATACTAGTAGTTCTGCGGAATGGACTTAAGTAGTACTGGGGAATCACGCTGCTCCATGCCCGCTCCTTCACCAAACGCTTTTCATCGGGAATGATCAGACCACCGTATAAGGCGCCCTCATCTTGACTTTTCCAGTCGTATCACTACTAGTTATTGCCTTTTCTCATCCAGTCGCAAACAGTGACGGAAAAAATATTATCTACATGCCTATGAATGAGCCCTAATTTCTCTTATGCAGGTTCTCTAAATTTTTTCAAGATCGTTTCTCGAAAAGAACGTCGCCTTCCCTCCAGGGATTCCCAACTGAGTTCCGTAAAAGTTTCGTGTTGTATGAACCTACCAGTAACAGTTAGCAGCTAGCCTCTGAATTGCTTCGAAGTCTTCCTTCAATCCGACGCGGTGCTGACCCCAAATACTCGAGCTGTACTCAAGATTAGGTCATACTAGAACCCTACATGCAGTCTCCTTTACAGATGAACCACACGTTTCTAAAGTTCTCCCCATAAACCGAAGCCGACCATTCTTCGTCTCTACCACAATCCCTACATGCTCCTTTCATTTAGTATCGCTTTGCAACGTAACTCCTAGACATTTCATCAACATGAGTGTCCGAAGCACGCTACTAATATTGTATTAGAACATTACGGGTTTGTTTTTCCTTTTCATCTGCATTAACTCACAATTTTCTACATTTAGAGCAAGCTGTCATTCATCACACCAACTAGAAATTTTGTCCAAGTCACCTTCTATCCTCCTACAGTCACTCACAGCCAACACCTTCCCGTGTATCCCAGCATCATCAGCAAACAGCCGTAGATTGCTGCTCGCCCTATCCGCCAGATGATTTACGTGTACAGAAAACAACAGCGTTCCTATCATACTTCCCTGTGGCACTCCTATCGAAACCCTTGTCTCTGAAGAACACTCGCCATCGAGAACAACGTACTGAGCTCTGTTACTTAAGAACTGTTCGAGGCACTCACATATCTGCGAACCTATTCCATATGCTCGTACTTTGTTAATAGTTTGTGGTGGAGCACCGAGTCAAAAGCTTTTCGGAAATCTAGGAATATGAAATCTACCTGTTGCCCTTCATCTGTTAGGTCCATCGAAACATTGCGCCAGTTGGGCAACGGTGTGACGACACACTGTTTCATTAACTGCTCAAATTCATGGTGCTTGTGGCAGGTGCTATCACGGGATTTTTTTCCTTTTTCATCTGTTTTTACGTTAACCTAATGCTCGCAGCTTCGTTAGGTACTACTCCGGACAGCGAATACAGAACCACAACGTTATCACTTCCAATAAATCAATAGTCCATAACTTGCTCGTGGTGGAAAATCCTTTCATACTTCCCCAAGATAGCCAGTGGAATTTCTGTAAATCTCTTAGATTTTTTTCGCCTCAGAGTATTCTTAGAATAGATTTGTCAGCACCCTTTATCAGTTTGGAGTCTCTGTCATCTCCATAATTGTAAGCTTCAACGATTTCGTTTAAAATGATAGTTACTAGTACCAATGACGCGTTTACAATGTAATTTTAATTTCAGACCTACATAAAACCAAGATTTGAGTCTCTGTTACAGAGCGATCAGAGTCCTGCCTCCACCCAAATGATCGGGTTTCGATATCTGCTACTTGCAAGGGAAGAAGGTTAGGTATTAATGTCCTGCCGCAGCGTGGACATTAGAGACGGAGCACAAGACCGGATTGGGGAATTATGTGTAAAGAAATGTGCCGTGTCCATTTCCAATGAACCATGCTGGTATTCGACTTTGGAGAAAACACGTCAAACCTATGCCACGAAGCCCGGACGGGAATTTGAATTGCTGCTAAATCAGGATATCCTATAGAAGGTTTACTCAGCTGTTCTTCAGCAATCGACTCGGGGGATCAATTCCAAGGATTTCCTCCTCGGCAGAAGGCATGGAGAAGGATACGCCAAGTTTCTGGAAAGCGAGGAGCTACTTCGAGGAGAAATAGCGAATGCAGTTTGGGGAAGCCTACAATAACGGACGGGAGAGAGGTGTACTAACCACATGCCCGCTCACATCGACGTACGGTGACGACGTTGGCAGAGAACTAGACAGCAAACAACTGACAGCACGCGGTTCTTGATGTCTTATCGTGGAGTTATACTTCACAACAAGATCCTCACCAAGAGCGGTTCAGTACAAACTAGACGACGCTGCTGGGGCAGGTTCTGTCCGATTCGTTCCAGATTCATAATCCGATAAGCTTCGCATGAAGAGTGCATATAAGACGAGGCCTTAAACCCAACACATCTCCTCAATGAAAAGTAAAAATTATGGCTGTAATCTCTCTGAAAGTCATAACACATTATCTGTAACTAAACTGGTAGTTATCAACCTAATATCATAGGTAACCACCTTTCCATATCCCTCTGGCAATTGTATCATATATTCAGGTGTCTGAGGTCATCAGATATCTGTCACTTTTCTGACAAGGCGCTAAACCCAAGACACCAATCCCATAATGGCAAAATTTATGACCATAAACCTACGTAGCAAATAAGATTATCTTGATGTGGCTAGTTTCATCTTTAATCCTTGTCCAAATAAGACGATGCACTGACTCTAACGACCTCGATATCGTCTTGCCGTTAATCTCTGGCTTCTTTCCTCACATATTTCTTATTTTATTCCTCCGTGGCCGTATCTTGAGATCCAAAGTTTCTCTTAATGTGGATAGGCTTCTTACGTCATTTATTATAACGTCGTTGCTTGCTCTGAATGTCACGTGAGCTTGTGTACCTTGAGAAACTGATATCTTCTGTCAACGGTCGTAGCGCCAAGTGTAAATTCTGTTTCATTAGCACACAGCTGTGAAACAAACAAATCATAGACTAAGGAAATTTTTACCACTACTCGCACATACATCTCGGAAAAGACTATCCTAAAACAGCTGATGCCTCGGAAGTGTTTCTTAAGAATTTAGCAGTGTAACCACACAAATCATGTACCAACAATCACAAATTTGTTGTTGGAAAAGAGCTGCCCTCATCGTGTCCCATTGTCCATTCCTCTTTCTCATCATAAACATAAGTTATATCTAGTAGTAATAGTTACACATTTAATCTATACATGCGTAGGTCCTGAATGAAGTAACGAAAATATTCAAAAGTACCTTTTCGTTATCTGTTCATTTATATTTGGTTGTTAGGGGAAATTCTCGCCGCGCTAAGTCTTATTACAGTATAATAGATAATTTAAGGTGTTTTTTAAACTTCCTGGCAGATTAATACTGTGTGCCCGACCGAGACCCGAACTCGGGACCCTTTGCCTTTCGCGGGCAAGTACTCTACCATCTGAGCTACCCAAGCACGACTCACGACCGGTCCTCACAGCTTTACTTCTGCCAGTACCTCGTCTCCTACCTTCCAAACTTTACAGAAGCTCTCCTGCGAACCATGCAGAACTAGCACTCCTGAAAGAAAGGATACTGCGGAGACATGGCTTAGCCACAGCCAGGGGGATGTTTCCAGAATGAGATGTTTCCGAGTTCGAGTCTCGGTCGGGCACACAGTTTTAATCTGCCAGGAAGTTTCATATCAGCGCACACTCCGCTGCAGAGTGAAAATCTCATTAAGGTGTTTTTGATAACGTAAAATCTCGAACATTGACGACAGACGAAATATAAAGTGTTAAACGTAGGAAAAAATTCCTCATAGTCCTATGTAAGGAAGTGTTTTATTTGCTATTGTCTTTTTGATCTAGTGTTTTATTTAATCGATGACATTCGCTTACTCATGTTGCATATGTAGACTGTTCATTGCATTTATTCTTTGATAACGATCTACGTAAAAAGAAAGCAAGTTCTTTTCAGCCCCTATCAAACTGTTATTACGTAAATTTGAGATATGTGATGAACACGTTTTAATTTCGTGTTGTGTCCGTTATTTGTGAAAGTTACTAATTGTGTTTTTGAATAGATTATCACAAGCGAACGAATCGTTTAATAATCTGAATTTTGGTAGTTTCTCTAGTGAGGCAGGAAAGAGTAAAATGATTTTTTAGTAGTAACGATATATTTTCTGAGCATTCAACTCTTCAGTGAAGAACTAAACGAGGGAGAGTTAATTTTATAACGCTATTATGTTGACAAGGTGCTGAAAAATTCAGACAGTGTAGCTCAGAGGTATTAAAAAGTCGCTGTTACGCATAATTACGGAAAATAAACGGACAATGAAAATGTCTGTTCACTTGTAACTACAAAATTTATACTTTCTGAGTGATAAGTCTCTGATTCTGACTGGACAGCGCACTGTTGAAGTAATAACTGAATAAAAGTACCGTATACATCAAGATTACGTTAAATTACCGCCATAATTAAATCGTATGCTTACATTACCTATCTGCACATTTGGAAAAATATACTGTTGGGATAAGACAAACAGCAAAGTAGTTACACTGTGTTGACTCTGATCTTGCTTGCGATAATGCAGGATGGAAGAAGTGAGGGTTCTAGGTTTTTCTTCCCATTCCCCAAACAAACATTTTTACGTGACAGTGGGCAGCGTAGTTCGATTGGATAAATTCAGAAGTAGATTTCATGGGGATCCGTGAGAAACTGTTTAAAGGACGTCATTTTCTGCGTATGGCTGCAGAAATTTTTAATCTGAAATTGCAGTTTCGGCATAATGCCACTGCGAAGCATAAATTTCAGATATCAGACACGGCACAGATATATGTTATTGGTAACACAACCCTTGCTGGGTTGTATCCTACTATAGCTATGGAAGTCACAGCTGTGGTTACTGACACGAATACTGTATTACTTAAACTTGTGCTATTCACACGCGGCTTGAAATACAGCTCAAGAAGTTTGCTCAACAAATTAATCTGTCGTAACGTTTCATGCTAAAACGATTCTGTAAATATCCTTTGTATGAACTTCTGCGACGACGCGAAGCGCGACTGCAGACTAGTTGCTCACAAATCTTTGCTGCAGCGTCGGAGACGATCAGAGAAGTGCAGACCGTCACGTGAGCAGTCTGCAAGTGCTGCATAAAGTGCACAGATGTGAGACGCGGGCGGCATACGCAGACGGCGGTGCAACGTGCGATGCGCGGTTGCCAAATGGCCCAGGCGCCGAGCAGCCGGCCAGCGGCCTGTGGCGCGTTTCTTGCCGTTCTCTGCGGACGCCTAACGAAATCACGACGTCCCCTGGACACTCAACCTCACTTACGTGTCCCGTACATTCTCTCAAGGTATAAGTTAAGCGATCATCGAAAGGAAGGGAAGACTGAAGATCGGGGTTTAACGTTCTGTCGAAATAGTGCGTGAGTTTAAATCAATAAATGAAACAGAATATTCAAAATTCTTAGGTGTTTGTATCGGTAATAGTCCGAACTAGAAATCAAATACTACGGAACTTCTTAAATGTTTGCAATCTGCAGCTTTTTCATTGCGGATACTAGCGGATTTTGGAAATGAAAATGCCAAAAAGTTGATTTAATTATAGTACCATAAGATTGGGTGACTCATCATTGAGGAAGAAGAAATTTGTTGGACATGAGCGTGTAATAAGCACAATATGTAGTGTTCACACAAGGACTTCTTGCAGATAGCTCTTTAATCAGTTGGGTAAACTGACGACAGCTTTGCAATATATTTAATTCCATATGTAGTTTTTGTCAAACATGTCATAATTGTAACATCCATAAATACAATGCTGAAAGTAAATGGCTCCCATCAGTGAGGACGACTTCTTGAGACGTGCTCTTTTCATTGTACATGCAGTGTCTGATCAAAACTATCCGAGCAACAAAATGTAACCTCAGGCATGGATGTGTGTTTGATTAGTTAGGTTTAAGTAGTTCTAAGTGATATGGGACTGATGACCTCAGAAGTTAAGTCCCATAGTTCTCAGAGCCATTTGAACCAATTTGAACAATATGTAATGCGAAACTGACCTCAAGACGTCCGGGGAGGCCGACCAGCCAGTAAAAAAGGAGGCGGTAACAGCAGAAGGGATCGGTCAGGAGAGCTCAGTGATATGGACCATTGACCAGTCATTGGGTGTCACCTGAGTAACAGATCCGTCAGCGACATTTCAACCCTACTAAAGCTTCCCAAGTAGAGTGTTGGTGATATGACTGTTAAATAGAAGGAACAACCACAACTAAACCAAGACCAGGGATACCTCACGCACTGATGGATAAAGATCGTCGAGCATTGCGGAGGGCGGTTGTAATAAATCTAATGAACTCAGCGTAAGGAATGACTCGTGTGTTCCAAAGTGCTACCAGCAGTCCAACCAGCGCAATGGGTGTGCGTAGGGAGTTAGAAGGAGTGTGTGTGTGTGTGTGGGGGGGGGGGGGGGTACAATAATGGTCGAGAACCTCCTCCTACATTTCTGTAGTCAGTGCCCAGGTGAGATCGAGATGATGTAAACAGTGACGCCATCGCACAGTGGATAACTCGAAACGAGTCTTTTTGGAGTGATGAATGAAGTTATATTCTGTGGCAGTACGATGGGTTTGGGTTTTGCGAATTAATGAAGGACATTACGGCCACCATGCGTAGTGCCAACACTGAAGTACAGAAGAGGCGCTGTTACGGTATGGGTGTGTTTTTCGTTGTTAGGGTGGGGTCTCCTTTTTACGCTTAGTAAACGCTAAATGCGGAAAGATAAGAACACGTTTTACAGCAGTGTGTCCTGTGCACAGTAGGGGAACAGTTCGGATGATAGTCTATATCAGTATGACAGTGCATCCTGTTGTAGAGCATCAATAACATTCCTGAAATGGGCTGGCTTACCCGAGTCCCGAGCTGAACCTTTGGAGTGAGTGAGAAGTCGACTTCGCTCCAGACCGCAGCGTCTGACATCACCGTCTTCTCTGGATCTTGAGGAAGAATGGTCTGCTATTCCTCCAGGGAAATTCAGATACCTCATTGAAAAGGTCCCCTGGAGAGTTCAAGCGGCCATAAAGGCATAGGATGGACACACACCATATTGACGTCTATTAAAGGGCGTCCAGGCACTTTTGATCAGATAGTGTATGCATTTGTTCTACCAGTCAGACGATTATGCCTGACGATGCAGTATTGGTCTGTTGGACAACGAGAGGACAAAATGCGCCTAGAGTGACTAATTGATAAAGGTAAAGTTTCCATCAACCCGCTGGTTTGAATACAACAGTGCTCAACTACGCACAGTGCTACTGGGGAAGGTTTACGTTGCCCTTCCGCCAATTATGGCGGGACCTACACCCAAAAATGTAGACTAAGAAGCACAACTTGACAACTTGGCATTTTTCACTTTAACAAGCCATTCCAGATTTTTTGATAGACTGAGCCGCCGGGGCACCTACTCACACTGTAATTAAATTGGGCCGAACGTGCTCAGGAATCAGGAGACCGTAGAACTGCAGCTTTAGCGCCGCCACCATGGAGGACTTGCTACCGGTGTAACTTCATGCACGTACACAGAATCGGCGAGTGCGTAAATGATTAAGAGTTGTTTTTCCTTCCCACGCCCGGGTTCCCGGGTTCGATTAGCGGCGGGGTCAGGGATTTTCTCTGCCTCGTGATGACTGGGTGTTGTGTGATGTCCTTAGGTTAGTTAGGTTTAAGTAGTTCTAAGTTCTAGGGGACTGATGACCATAGATGTTAAGTCCCATAGTGCTCAGAGCCATTTGAACTAGTTGTTTTTCTCTGTGACAAACACAGAGCGCATTAGTGTTGTTCGTGTGTAGTACAGTGATCAAGCTTGGTATGGTAAATAAGGGGCGTGAATACCGTTAGATGGCGAGTGAACACTGTGAATGCCGCGGAGGTGCTGCATACTCGTGTGAGACAGAATTATCATCACCTTGCAGAGTTTGAAAGCGCCCTCCTTGTGGCTCTCCTCTTGATCGAATCGTTCGATATCGGGAGCTGTGAGGCATTCGGATGTGACAGTGACCCGAGGACGGACTTCATGGGAACGTGATGGCAGCCATACTCGTCAAGGTTCCTGTTGGACACGCCTGACTACCACAAGGAAGGATCGCTCTATTGTGTACCAAACACATCGTAATTCCCCAAATCTGCGACTGCCGTCTGAGAGCAAGTAATAGACTCCCTGCAACATTCTGTGGCATCCCTCACCATTGATCGGAGAATAGCAACAGCCGGACTAGTGAATTATCATCTCATACGTAGGCCGCTGTTAACACCACAACACCAACCGCTGTCTTCGGAGCAGTGTCGTGACCGAGAAGCGAGGACTGATGAATGGCCTCGCATTGTGATCAGTGATGGATCGCGGTTCTGCACTACCACTAGTTGGTTAGTATGACGGCGACCTAGAATGAGGTCCCATTATTTCAACGATTCGGAGAGTCATCGTTTGGTTTGTGCGGCGCTCAACTGCGTGGTCATCAGCGCCCGTACAAATTCCAATTTTTACACAGTCCAATTTTTCACGCAATCCAATCGAGCCACTGTCACGAGTGATGATGATGATGATGAAATGAGGACCACACAAACATCCAGTCCCCGTACAGAGAAAATGTCCATCCCGGCCGGGAATCGAACCCTGAGGCAGCAACGCTAGCCACTAGACCACGAGAGAGGCACCGTGATGTTTCTCCTAGTGCCAGGGTGTGGAGAGACATTGGACATGACTTCAGATCACGTCTGATAGCGACTGAGGTACTCTGACGGCCCAACAGTATGTCATGGAATCCTCAAGCAATAGTATTCTTGTGATACTTTTCAGCAGGACAATGCTCATCTAAACAAAGCACTTATCTCAGTAAACTGTCTGCGTGATGTGATAATCACGTAGTCAGCAATATCCCCACATCTATCCATGGAAAAAAATTTGTGGGGCCAGCCCGGACAACACCTCCATCCTAGTGTCAGTGACCACAATATCGACGACCTGTTTCAGCAGTTGTGGACTAGCTTCCCTCAGGAGAGGCTAAAACAACCTTACGATAGCCCTCCCAACTTAATCAGTGCATACGCCCAGGCCAGAGAGGATGCAACGTCATGCTGATACAGTGGTTCCCAACCTCTCTGAGACTATTACCCCTGAATGTAATCAGCTATTATTTAGTACAGCATCCTTCCCTCCGTCTCCTTCCAATGATTATCAACATTAGCGCGTGGCTAAACTTTACAATTATAAAGAACTTTCTTTGAATATTTTTATAATTAAAATGTCGGAATATAGGTGTTTTATTAGACTCTGAGTAATTGATACATTGAGATAATTAGTTCTCACTATTTCTAACAACTTTTTTTCGTAGGATGATGAAGCAATTCACAGGGCATCGCGAGTACTAGCCTCTACTCCTTCTCAGAAAAGAAAGCTATCTACCCACATTGAAGCCAGACACTTGTTAAATGAACATACTTCTTCTCCACGACACCTTTCTCTAGCGACACGTGCTTCACCCATGTCCTACACTCCAATTAAACTCAATTTAATTAAAATACGTACACTACACTTATTGTCAACCTTGTGTCGTCCATGTTGGACTGTTGTAGGGAACTGCGACTGTTTATGACAACTAAAGTTCAAATAAAACAATTATGTGCGTCTGTCACTTTTTTTATTTCATCCCACGACACGTTTCCAGAATTTACACTCTCATCTTCAGGTGGAACAATGATACTATGATTTCTTTGTGGTTTCATTTTGCTACAAAAACGTATAACAGGCATTTGTTGGTGTAATATGGCACTAAGGTCATAAATTTTAATCGGTGACAGAGTTACTTACTTGTACAGTTTGTTCCAGTGCACAGAACCCTGTGGTTTGTCAGAAATATACATATATACATAACGAACCGCAGCGTTCTGTGCACTGACCCAACAGATTGCAAGTAACTCTATCAAAGTTTAAAATTTATGATCTTAGTGCTACATTTCGACAAAAAGTGCATGTTATAATTTTTTGTAGCAAAATGAAACCACAACAAGCAACTGGCTGCATCCAGCTAGCAAAAATGTAACATAATATCATTGTTTCTCCCGAAGAGGAGAGTGTAAATTTCCTCGAAACGTACCGAGGGATGAAATAAAAAGAGTGACAGACGCAACAATTGTTTTATTTGAACTTCTGTTATGTACTCGATTGCAGAGCTCCTTATATCTGAACTGGCAAATATTGGAAGTCTTCAGGCTGCAAATGCTGCATGACAGAGCACTGCCACTAATAATGAGAAAAACAAAACGGTGTAGCCACTACGAGAATGCAGGAGCCGTTACAAAGATACTGTTGTGTTGTGCTGTCAGTTAATTCGTTTACCTGTCGTGGAGTGAAAAATGAAGCAATTGTTGGTCCTTTGCGGAAACTACCTATAACTTGGAGAACACATCTTCGGGAACTATATAAGCATGTGTGACGCATATGTCTCAATTTTATTGTCATAGGTGGGTGGACTATGGGTGTAAGATGTTGTTCATACACTAATTTCACAAACTTAACCTTCACTACCATGTGCCACACATTAAGGCTAGTCTTTCAGAAAAATTGGAATTATTGGTAGCTTTTGAAGTCATTATTGCAGTCTAAAAATAATAATAACAGTAATTATTTTTTAAAAATAATTTGAACGTGAAATGTAGGAAGGGAAAGAGAAGGAAAGGGAAAGGATGGGTCAGAAATATTGACAGCTAGCCGAACAGGGTATTGTGGCAATGCTATGGCGAAAGTTGAAAACTTGTGCCGGACCAAGGCTCGCACCGGGATTTCCGATTCTCACGAGCGGTTGCACTGACCGCTTCGTCAATCCGGACACTGTCTCTGATCGATAAAAATGTCCAGCCTACCGCACACTGCAATGCAGCGATCCCCGTCCATTAAACTCTCTACTTGCAAATCCTGTTTCCAGTAGGAGTTCGAACGATATTTGCGCATCCGCACTGAAACAAAAGTCGATTAGCCGTTACATCTACATCTGCATCCATACTCGGCAAGCCACCTGACGGTGTGTGGCGGAGGGTACTTTGAGTACCTCTATCGGTTCTCCCTTCTATTCCAGTCTCGTATTGTTCGTGGAAAGAAGGATTGTCGGTATGCCTCTGTGTGGGCTCTAATCTCTCTGATTTTATTCTCATGGTCTCTTCGCGAGATATACGTAGGAAGGAGCAATATACTGATTGACTCCTCGGTGAAGGTACGTTCTCGAAACTTCAACAAAAGCCTGTACCGAGCTACTGAGCGTCTCTCCTGCAGAGTCTTCCACTGGAGTTTATCTATCATCTCCGTAACGCTTTCGCGATTACTAAATGATCCTGTACGAAGCGCGCTGCTCTCCGTTGGATGTTCTCCATCTCTTCTATCAACCCTATCTGGTACGGATCCCACACTGGTGAGCAATATTCAAGCAGTGGCCGAACAAGTGTACTGTAATCTACTTCCTTTGTTTTCGGATTGCATTTCCTTAGGATTCTTCCAATGAATCTCAGTCTGGTATCTGCTTTACCGCCGATCAACTTTATATGATCATTCCATTTTAAATCACTCCTAGTGCCTACTCCCAGATACTTTATGGAATTAACGGCTTCCAGTTGGTGACCTGCTATATTGTAGATAAATGATAAAGGATCTTTCTTTCTATGTATTCACCGCACATTACACTTGTCTACATTGAGATTCAATTGCCATTCACTGCACCATGTGTCAATTCGTTGCAGATCCTCCTGCATTTCAGTACAATTTTCCATTGTTACAACCTCTTGATATACTACAGCATCTTTCGCAAAAAGCCTCAGTGAACTTGCGATGTTATTCACGAGGTCATTTACGTGTATTGTGAATAGCAATGGTCCTACGACACTCCCCTGCGGCACACCTGAAATCACTCTTACTTCGGAAGACGTCTCTCCATTAAGAATAACATGCTGCCTTCTGTTACCCCCTTTATCAGATATATTGTTTTCCAAAAGTAATTCAGTTTCGTTACAGAAACAGTATTGAACCCTTTTGCTTTTACACCTCAAAAAATTTCATTTTTACCCTCAGGGAGTAAGTACCCCCTTGGCTGGAAACCGCAGTAGTGGTAAGTGGTTTCATACAGCGAACTTCCGTGTAAATTTGCCTCGATTTTTTAATCGCTGAAATGACATCACGTACACTCTTAACGTGTGAAGTTCAATTTCGTTTCCTCTTCCTCTTCTGGCCGCTTCACCGTTTTTTATCGGGCAGTGTTTTTTAAGGGGGTAGGACGTCAAACGGGCCGACTTGGAGCAGGAGAGGCATCTCAGGACATTTTAATTTCCAGTGTCTATACTTTTGCAAATAAATTCATAAAACTTTGTCAGCATCACCAGGAAGGATTCAGGATTCACACTCATTGCAGTGGAAGTTCGAAAACATAACAAAATAAATTTTTTACGTGCGAAATTTCATCATTTTTTCGCTTACAAATGGATGCATTTGTTGCTATAGGTACACTTTTCTTCATAAGTTACAGAGATTCTTCGATGAATTTTGCACAGCATACATACCATATTCACAGGTGTATGAAACTCTAGAATTTATTTAATTTATGAAAAAACGAATGAACTGTTATATTTTAAACTTCATGTTTAGAAAAAACACAAATTTTATAGTTAATTACCTCAATTTTTACCACAGTTTTTAATAGATTTGGAAAATTCTAGAGTTTCATACTTTTGTCTTAGCAGAAGAGCCAACACCGTGTTACGAGTGGAGGCCGAAGTGCACGCGTTTTAGATCACGCAGGCTGGCGTGAGGAGGGAAGAACTATACTGACGTGAGGTCTGGAACATGACAAGGAATGAGAATTCAGAAAGCGGACATAATTAGTTTGATACATAACTTTAATCCATTAATGATGAACGTCGCTCTTGACGGTACATGATTCATAATATTATCTGTTCAGAATACATTCTTGAAGATAGTCATTATAGTAACTGAATACAGCGCCTTGCTAGGTCGTAGCAAATGACGTAGCTGAAGGCTATGCTAAACTGTCGTCTCTGCAAATGAGAGCGTATGTAGACAGTGAACCATCGCTAGCAAAGTCGGCTGTACAACTGGGGCGAGTGCTAGGGAGTCTCTCTAGACTAGACCTGCCGTGTGGCGGCGCTCGGTCTGCAATCACTGATAGTGGCGACACGCGGGTCCGACGTATATTAAAGGACCGCGGCCGAATTAAAGACTACCACCTAGCAAGTGTGGTGTGTGGCGGTGACACCACACATACACCTTTAAGTATGGTTTGTATGCTGTGCAAAATTCATCGAAGAATCTCTCTTACTTACGAAGAAATGTGTACCTGTAGCAACAAATGCAGCCATTAGTAAGTGAAAAAAATGATGAAATTTCACACGTAAAAAGAATTACTTCGTTATGTTTTAGAACTTCCACTGCTATGAGCGTAAATTCTGAATCCTTCCTGGTCATGCTGACAAAGTTTTATGAATTTATTTGTAAAAGTATAGACAGTGGAAATTGAAATGTCGTGTGGTGCCTCTCCTGCTCCAAGTCGGCCCGTTTGACGTCCTACCCCCCTTAACAAGCGTAGCAGTTGGGGGAGACTCCACAAAGCAGCTCTTTGAGGGCCGAGGACGGCAGGCGGCTCCGGGCGCCTGGGTGACCCAGAAAGCAGCGTCACGGCGCAGCGCTCAGCTGTAGGGAGCGGCGTCGCCGTGACGTGACGTGGCGTGGCGCGGCGTGGAGCGGCGGATCCGGCGAGAACCGGAGAGGCGCCACCGCTGACCTCGCCGTCTGTCCACTCGTGCGGCGGCCGCGCGCGCTACGCTTACCTCTACAGCCTACACCTTACATGAGCGCTGTGGCTGTGCAAAGTGTCCGCCTCCCTAACCGCTCCTATCCGACCTGCGGGCACTTTGTACCGGTTCCACAGCCGGCTGTGCCAGCGCAGATAGTATTTCTGCACACGCGACTGCCGCGTCGCAGTATTGTAGAAATAGCGCGCCAGGTGGCGCTCTGCTACAATTCTGGACTGGACCCGTACAGGAGGAAGTGTTGCAAATCCCCGAGTGGTCGCACCGGACCTAAATTGTTTTACGCGAATACTGCAGTGTTTACTTCAACAAGACGGACTACGCCATACTTTAGCAATGTTGAAATGTCACGGAATAAAGGAAAAAGCCGAAGGATGGAAATTTGACGTTCTCACAGTGTATCGAATGTTCAAAGAACGCCGCCTGGCTACATTGCAGCAAATTATTCGAGCAATGGTTTATTTCACATCTACAGAACAGAGAAGACAAAGTGGCCCTCCAGTGTGTACCGTCCGCAGTTAAATATTACAAATAACTTGGAAATGACAGTGAAAGAAAAAAAATTATATTAGATTATAAGTGAACACTAACCGCTCAGGCGAGATACAATTTTTTCTCATGTATATTATTATTATTATTATTATATAAAATTCTGTGAATCATTTCCGACTGCAGAGAATAAAAAGATACACTGGAAACAAGAATGGACCTGATAGATGAAAAAGGAGCTATCATCTGTCTCATTTTATTCGTTATCACTGCTCTTGTCTTCGTTGCGAGTAGACGGACATCTTGGCAAGTGCCGTTGAATGTAAGCAATTCTATCAGATAATATATTAGTTTCATGTTATTATACACTTTTAATTTGTAAGAGGTGAGTCCAGTCTCATGTCCGCTTCCTCGAAATAACCTGTATTTTAAGTAATTTACAGCGCAAGAATTGCGGCGGACGTTGCAGCCAACGACGCCATTACGTGACAAAAAAATCAGATATGTGTGAAATATTATGGGACTTAACTGCTAAGGTCATCAGTCCCTAAGCTTACACACTACTTAACCTAAATTATCCTAAGGACAAACACACACACCCAT
This sequence comes from Schistocerca serialis cubense, assembly GCF_023864345.2. Taxonomy (NCBI): domain Eukaryota; kingdom Metazoa; phylum Arthropoda; class Insecta; order Orthoptera; family Acrididae; genus Schistocerca; species Schistocerca serialis. The sequence continues at coordinate 854,460,055 of NC_064639.1, read as the reverse complement.
ACCCGAGGAAGGACTCGAAACTCCGCCGGGACCAGCCGCACAGTCCATGACCGCAGCGACGCAGACCGCTCGGCTAATTCCGCGCCGCGCATTACGTGACAATCTTAACTTACAAAATTAGCGGAAGCGAAAAACTCGCCCGCTAAAATTACAATAACATTTTTTTTCCACAACCGTCAGACGTTGCAGCAGAGCACGTAGTTTTAAGATTTCTACCTTCAGTTCAATAGCCGAGATCTAGAGCCACGACCCAGACTACAATAGAAACTCTAAAATTGGTAAGAAATAATTCTCTCGCGCGTGTGTGTGTGGGCAAAATGCAAATGATAATTAAAGATCTCTTGCTTGATTTAAAAACCTAATTAGCCGAGGCAATAATCTGAAAAAGTTTATTTCATTTTTCGACGTATATGTGCATGTTCTAAGATCAGTGTGTCTTATAGTTAGTAAAGTGACAAATAATTTTGCTAAAGATTAACTTTGATTAAACGGACAATTTCCACAAAAGCAATTTAATGTAACTCGAAATCAAAACCAAATTATCAATTATTTTGAGCAAAGCCCACCACGTTACGACAACAATACTCCATCATTATCAATGCATAATGTGTGTAAAAAAAAAAAAAGTGTCAAAGGTGTAGAGGAACTTTGCCTCGGGAGTTTAACATCATTCAACAATAACTGAGGGGTGGGTATGTTAACGTATTGTACTTTTATCTTCCACGAACTAAATACAGCCGGCCGCAGTGGCCGAGCGGTTCTAGACGCTTCAGTTCGGAACCGCACGACTGCTACGGTCACAGGTTCGAATCCTGCCTCGGGCATGGATGTGTGTGATGTCCTTAGGTTAGTTAGGTTTAAGTAGTTCTAAGTTCTAGGGGACTGATGACCTCAGATGCTAAGTCCCATAGTGCTCAGAGCCAACTAAATACACAACAAAATATCATTACATCCTCGATCTTTCACACAAAAAAACTGAAATGTGTCACAGGTGTCGAAAACAAAGTGCAAACAATCATTTTCTCCCTTATCCTGCGTGCTTTTCATTGGACTTCGAGAGCTTCAGTAACTCGTATGCCCTCCATGAGCGCTCATCACCGCCTGACGCCTACGTTCCATGCACCATATAAGTCTGCGAACGTCACCCTGTGGTCTCCATTTTCATTCTTCAATGAGAGCTCTTAAGAGTCCTTGGAGAATCCGTGAAGGAACATGACGACCACGACCACGCTGTCAAGCATGTTCCACACCTGCTCGATGGTCTTCAATGACCAACGTTCGCAAGACACCCCTGGTGACGTCCGCCACATGAACCCTGGCATTATCGTTCGTGGGGAGGCATTCAGGGCTGCTACTGTCCGCAGCCCCCACCACATCGTCCAACAGCATCAGTTCGATGTACTTCCTGCCTTTAAGGCGACCACGGACAACGGTAAAATCCATACGGCTGCCAACACTTATGCATCCCCATACCATCACAGAACCTTGACCGTATCTGTCGATTTCCTGGACAACATTTGGCAGGTACCGCTCACCTCAGAATCGCCACACACGAACACGGCCATCAACTTGCGTCAAAGGAGAGCTGGAATCGTCTGTGAATAACACGTTTCACCAGCGACGAAGTTGCCAATTGACATGGGAGCGGCAGAACTGAAGTAGAGCTGCGAGACCTTCGTGTGTCAATCAAGGTACCCGAACATGAGGTCCGAGTCGTGAAGGCCTTTCTCGTACGCCGTTTCTAAACGTCTGATCGGACTCAGCGCCTCCAGTAGCCCTTCTAAGATCGTCTTACAGAGATCTGGCGCCGTGACGCAGAGATGGCGAGATATCGGTCTTCACGTAGGGTTGTAATGTCTCGGCGACCTCGTCCAGCTCACCTTGTATACTGACCTGTCTCCCTGAAGCGTGTCCAAAACCTATGCATCACACATGGAGAGGCATTGGCATACGCAGCAACACAACACGAAGTCCGTTATTCGAACAGACTGCCCTTGCAACTCGTGTTGCATTAAGACGTCGCACTGCATGTGCTTGATTGAATACAACGTCCACAAATGATAGCTGACATCTGTTTACCTCACTAGAGAACACTGGAATACCGGTACTCACTTCAGTCTGAAAGCCACCTCAAAGTGTAATGCGTAACATAACCAATAGATTGCGAATGACTTTTGCTGTTGCATACACTGAAAGCGGAGGCCACAGGTACCGTCTGTAAAAAAATAGGTTTAACATATCGGATTCTGACACACGTGTTCCCATAATTCTTATTAGCTGTGTAAGAATCAAATTGGAATATGACTGGGATAGTGTAATGTCCGAGAGTGGATGTTGCCACAGGTTTCATATTTGTATTCGTCGCTTTCCTTAACATATAAGGAGCGATCAAAAGGTCTCCATTTGAGTGCGTTGCTGCAGCGTATATGCAATGTAGCGCGACTCCGATGTGGGTGTATTCATGCGCGATAAGCTCCGACATGTAGGCCTAGGCAAGGCAACAGTGATCAGTGTGGCATCGTGTCTTTCCAAAGATCATGTGGTAAATGCGGAGAAGTGAACTATGGCGACGTTATTACCAAATGCATCCAAACAGGACCAACGTGCTGTTATTCTTTTCTTGTCTGCTAAAGGACAAACACCGCAAGACGTCCGCCGGAGATTGAAGACTGTGTATGGAGCAGCATGTCTGCTCAAAACTCAAAACCACCGTTGTGCAATGATGCGCAAAGTTCAAGAGCCAGCCATCTGCTGGAAAGGTGATGCTCAACATATTCTTCGATTACCGGGGCCCATTGCTTATTGTTTGCAAAGAACCTGATGTCTCCATCGCTGAGGAACGGTACTGCGCAACACCGGAGAAGTTACGGCGTGCAATTAAGTCGAAACATCCGGGAAAACTGCTGCTACGTGGTAACGCACGTCCCCAACAGCGCAAATGTCGTAACGCAGAAGTTACGCCACTTCCAGTGGGAGACATTCGAGTACCTGACCTTTAGTCCTGACGTCTCCTCATGCGATTATCACGCCTTTGGTCCCTTAAAAAAGGAGTTGAAAGGTTGATAACTCCGTCGGATGACCATATGCAGCAGACCATTGCCGACTTTTTAATACAAAAGACCCGGTGGTTTACCAAGCTGGTATCATCAATCCACTGCGTCGAGGGTATGATTGTCTCAATAGTCACGGTGATTCTGCGTGACTGGCATACAAATTCTGGACTACACGGCCTTCGAACGGAAACTTTTTGATCGTCCCTTATATATCACTGGCATGCCACTGAACGTAGCAGACAATTCAACAATACGGCTGGTCCCGGCGGAGGTTCGAGTCCTCCCTCGGGCATGGGTGTGTATGTTTGTCCCTAGGATAGTTTAGGTTACGTAGTGCGTAAGCTTATGGACTGATGACCTTAGCAGTTAAGTCCCATAGGATTTCACTCACATTTGAACATTTGTTGAATTCAACAATATTTCACTTTACAGACAACGTAAATACCATTTAAAAGACGTGAAATCCAATGTAAATGGTTTAGCAGATATGGTAGTGGATAACATTAGCTCGTGGCTTGTCGAAAACAGATTGACACTTCGCTCCAATAAAACACGGAAATCTTGTGAAAGTGAAAGTTTACTGGCACGAAGTGCTCAAGCAGACGATAAATTAGAAAATTTCAGATTGCTAGGATTGAACACAAACGAAAAGCTCTTTTCAGAGCATCACATTCAGGATTTGTGCAGAAGTGAAACACTGCTATCTTTTTTATAATCAATAATCTCCACTGACATTGAAAAGCAAAAATTTGTTTACTTTCCCAGATTCACTTTATTACATATTATGGTTTCAAATTTCGGAGCAACTTTATCAGCTCGTGAAATTCATGGAGGCCGTTATTGAAGCATCACGGATTTCCAACTGTGCCAGTCCCGTACATATACTCTACGGAATTCGTGGTTAATAATGTGCACTCATTCAAAACGGACTGCTACGTTCACTCAGTGAACTTCATTAACCATTATGCAGAAACGTGTGCACTATTCTGGACCATTTATTTTCAATGGGTTTCCAAGGGATCTGAAAAATCTGAGTGACAAACCCGAGATTTTAAAATCAAATGTTCCAAAACTTTTCCCTGACACGCGTCTTTATTTTGCTTAGGAGTTACTCTCAGTCGTTTACGGCTTTTCACTGTAACTTATTACTTATTGTTATACTACAAACTTTATAAATAGTTTTGTTTGTTTCAAATTTTTAGATTGATATATTTAGGTCATACGTTTCTAGGACTTATATACAATACTGTTCGGTCACCAAACTGCAATGACTGGCATGGTCTCATGGAAAGTGATTAAATTAAATTAAATTAAGGTCAAGTTGATCGCTGACTATCCTTCATTTGAAGTAAAGTCCGGTCTTTCAAAATCCCTCTTTCAGAACCGCTGCATTGTTTAACACACTGGAATACTATCCAGAAGGTATGCGTTTCACTTCCGCGTCCGACCATCCTGATTGTTGTCTCTTACTGTATTTTATTGTTAATGATAATTTTAGTGTGACCTGGGTGCTTACTTTCGCAGCATATTTCATTCAGGCCGCGGAGAGCTATCTGCAGGTCATTTTCTTTCCGGGCAAATCAGCGTAACATCATCAGCTTAGAGAGGTGAGTCTATACTGACAGATTGTACATCTCCCTCTACGAATAGCATCATGGATGTAGATACGAAACAGCATAGGAGATAAAACTAATTTAGTTTTCCACCTAGATCCAACATAAATTATGTTCTGGATTGCTGGCACTATATATAAACAGTATCCTTTATACGTCATAATATTTCACACTGTTTCTCTGTAAATTTCAGGAAATCTATAAGTATGAATTATATTTCCTGTAAAAATTTCGTTGTCGAAAAGTAGGTTAACGTCCTATTTCTTCTTCAATAATTAAATACATAGCAATTGCTATGCGTTTGTTGTTTTCAATTCTGCTGTTTGTAAGTTGTGTTCAATAGGCTAATTCTTTTGTTTGTCAAACTGTTTTGTCACCCTGCTGTTACAGTAGTGTAGTTTTGAGGGATTGTCGTTTTTTCCAGTACTTATTAAAAAGATGTAACAGTCTAAAATAAAGCAGCGTCCTCCATACTCAGTTAACTGTATTAATTCAACTTTAATATAAAAATCGCATTATGATTAGTTCTTTACCTCAAACTTAATAATTCCAACGACAAACGTAGCAGCTGAATGGGAGACAGTGTACAGAGAAAATTTTTGTATGTAGATACTGACCAAAATTTACGAATTTGAAGTGAAAGACATATGACTGAAATTCTCAGACAATTGCGTGTATCTTGTCCAGTCAGCTCGATGACTACATGATGCTGAATTTTGGACACTAACGCCCTTCTTTCTTCTAAATCTCTCCTCTGTCAGTACCTTCTGACTATAATTAAGAATGGGAAAGAAACCAAGGCTCTACTGTTTAATAGACAATAGCGTAACATGGAATATGAGCCGGCGTGAACACATTGGTCTATTTTACAAGTTTGAACCTAATTATATTTCATGAGAGAACAGAAGCAGAGATAAATCAAGATGATCTGTTACTCCTGCACGTGAAGATCACTCTCCTTATCTGGGTATCTGTCTTGCATTATCACTGCGTATGAGAGTCCAATAAGTTACCAGTTTCACCCGGTTGCCTTCGTTTACGACTGCTTTATCTTAAACTTTTAAACGAGACGCACTTGTGCCAGTCATCCTTATCAATTCGAACAAATAAGTGAAAGCATCCAGTCAACGAGACATATTTCGAGATAGATGAGACTGTCATCTGCTTCACGCCGATAACATAATTTATCTTCAAATGTGACAAGAGCAGCTCTGAATCAGAAAATTTACAGCGGTTCTTCTGCGTCCAGATCGGCCCAGTCATCATCAAACAGGACTCAAACCCGATAACGGCGTTCTCGGTGCCCCTCCATGCAACTTTGTCTCAAAGTCTGTATCTTCTACGTTACTGTTTGAGCTACCCATCTGTCCGTGATCGCTATCGCAAGTTATGGTGGTGGATTTCGACCCACAGGTATTCAGATCGGATCCGAGAGGCGGAGGAAAATGTCCTCTCCAACAGTTGATCGATAAGGGCAATACAGGCAAAAACGCACTGTTTCTGATCGCCAGATATTTTGCCAGTGTCCTAGGTTTTCTCTCAAACGATTCTGCTGTCTCCCGAGCAGAGAACGCATACGTATATACGTATTTGTCAACGTCGTTTATCCGTCCGACACATGAGTACGTTGAACTTGCAGCCCCCCCTCCCACCCCCCACCCACACACATGCACCGCCACGCCCCCCCCCCCCTCCCCTCTCCTAGTATTATTCGGTTTCAACATCGGGTTTCATCCTTCATCCTTTTTGATTCTCTCGCGTCGACATCAACAACAAAAAACAAATACAACAGCCTATATGGACACAATAGTATTCAACAGAGTTCCTTAACCCAAATCCTTCATTATTTATAAATTGAAGGTGCCCATTGATATAGGATATTGATAATTCAGATAAATTCCCAAATAAAAATCTCATACGATATTTTTTGCACAAACTGAAATTCGCCTCTGCCCTTGGAACTTCTATTTATAACCCGCCTACAGACTGACTGCAAGACAAATCAGCAAAACACAATCATATTTCATCTTTGTCTGTTTTGTTTTCACAGTTAAATTGACTGATTTATTTCTCCCTGTATTGCTATGAATATATAACTCTTGTAAGAGTCAATTTGTTAAACATCAAAACAAGTAAAAACTTCCAAAATGTCTGCCACGGCGAGTGTTTTCGTTGCTGCTGCGGGTTGTGTCAATGAAGTCCCAAATTGCTACTCGTACGTTATTTTCATCTGACATGTGAGCCACTTAAGTCACTGTTAAGTAACAAATGAAAGTATGTAACAAATGAAGTGTTCTTCGTGGTTTTACTTCAGACGAAAGGAGACTGGCAAACCTAAACCATTAAATATCTTTCAATATTCTCTCCAGAATGTAGAAGATATTCACTAACATCATAACCACATAGGAATAAACACTCCATTATAATCGATAAAAGGACTAGCTGGCTTTAGAATTGGAAACAGCGTAAAGGTGCCTCAAAAAAAAAAAAAATACCGGCAATGATTCGACCTATTGTAGTTATTGTAGAGTATATGCGTTAATGCTACGGCTTTCATCAGTCATTTGGTTTGGATGTACGAATTGTACAAGGAGTCAGATAAGGAGATTCCACACTACCAAAACTAATCGCAGCAACCCTGCGGGTTATTTTCAGATCTCTAAGCTGAAGAAACGAAATTACCTGAAACATTTTCGTTTTGAGGATGTCATTGTATGCTGACCTCTGTTACAGATTAACTAACTGTAGAAGAGCAAACGTGAAAGAAAGACTGCCAATGGATTCTAATAAGACTAAAATAGTTTATAATCAACATACTGAGGAGAATACGGTAGAAATAACAAAGAAGTCGTCGAACCAGACGCTGAGTTTTTGCATGCAGCGCAGTTGAAGACAATGACTGGGCTGATATAAAATAAACAAACAGAGGAGTAAAACGCTGGATATAAGGTCCGCCTTTTATACAAATAATTGTTTTTTCATACAAACACAAACATGTTTCAGCATCTTTGTCAATGGGTATTCTTTATTTATTTCTGTAAAATGTAACCATATTTTAAGTAATAATTATTACAATGAAAATTAGGCCTATTTTAGTTTTTCTATTTTTTGTTAGTACCTCCATTTTTGTATGTTGTTGGACTGGTTATACAGGTAGCCTGTCATCTGCAACTAAATGATTTTTTTTGTGTATTTGGTTGGCAAGTCACCAAATCACTTTATCCCTAAAAGTAATTTTTTTCGGTCTAATTTTCGTTAAAATCATCACTGTATAAAAATTTTACATTTTATAGAAATAAGTAAAGAGTACCCACTGACGATGGCAGAAGGGTGCTGAAACACGTGTGAGTTTCTACCGAAAAACAATTGTTAGCATAACAGGATGACCTTATAAATTGGCCCGCCATCACTTACATTGCCGACCCACGACGAATACTTCGAAAAATCTGGACATTTGGCTCTATTAGGATTATTTTGCGGGAGACATACAGTCTGCCGACGACAAATTAGCAGATGCAAATAAAACCATACCGACTCGAGAAATGTTAAAGAATGCAAATGATAGAAAACTTGTGTAAGTCGGTGTAATGCTGTACCGAGATGATATTATGGTTGCGGCACGCAGGAGTGAAACGTATGCTTGCACAATTGGCTTGCAAGCCCACAACTATCTGACGGGCGTGGCGGCGGCACGGCACTTGCGATCGTCGATTGTCGAATGCTTCTCATTGTTCTCAATAAAGAAGTATGGAAAATGTGTGTATAGGAGAGCGTCTAAACGAGCTTTCCGCTGGTATTTTAAAATAAAACGAGCGAACGCGGCAGTCCTCATTTAGTGAATTTTAACCGTATTTATTATAATGTATTTATTTCCAATCTGTGGAATTTCTCCAGATTCAAGACAATTCCCTCGTTTACCCTGAACAATTACATGAAAACCCCCAGAATCACCCTGGATGCTCTCAAAACTAGGACAAATCTATGGGAATCCGGACGCATGGCAGCCCTGCATTATATCCTGTAATTTTATCTGTAAACATGATACTACAAGAATTGCAAATCCAAATGACGAGTATAGACTGTTTTCGAAACTACGCTTCCGACATGTCTGCAACGCAAAATTTACAATGAATGTGTGTTACCCGTTTTGACTTACAGCAATAAAACATGGACTTCCAATGCGAAAACCATTGAAAACCTGATCGTTTATATACACTACTGGCCATTAAAATTGCAACACCAAGAAGAAATGCATATGATAAACGGGTATTCATTGGACAAATATATTGTACTAGAACTGGCAACTGATTACATTTTCAAGCAATCTGGGTGCATAGATCCTGAGAAATCAATACTCAGAACAACCACCTCTGGCCGTAATAACGGTCTTGATACGCCTGGGCATTGAGTCAAACAGAGCTTGGATGGCGTGTTCAGGTACAGCTGCCCATGCAGCTTCAACACGATACCACAGTTCATCAAGAGTAGTGACTGGCGTATTGTGACGAGCCAGTTGCTCGGCCACCATTGACCAGAAGTTTTCAGTTCGTGAGAGATCTGGAGAATGTACTGACCAGGGCAGCAGTCGAACATTTTCTGTATCCAGAAAGACCCGTACAGGACCAGCAACATGCGGTAGTGTATTATCCTGCTGAAATGTAGGTTTTCGCAAGGACCAAATGAAGGGTAGAGCCACGGGTCGTAACACATCTGAAATGTAATGTCCACTGTTGAAAGTGCCGTCAATGTGAACAACAGATGTGACGCAGCATGTGAAATTTGCTGAATTTGGACGGGTTACTCCTGTAACTGAAATATCAGATCTGAAGATGGTCCTGAATGAATCGAAACCGGTCATATGAATAAAAAGAAAAATTGCAATCAAGACGGATTATTAGTAATATTATAAAATCACCGATTGCTGTTATCCCATCAGACATTATGTCTGTTTTTGCAAAAAAACGACGTTTTGCCATTCGTGCACCCAGGTTCGTCGTTGAGTACACCATCGCAGGCGCTCCTGTCTGTGATGCAGCGTCAAGGGTAGCCGCAGCCATGGTCTCCGAGCTGATAGTCAATGCTTCTGTAAACGTCGTCGAACTGTTCGTGCAGATGGTTGTTGTCTTTCAAACATCCCCATCTGTTGACTCAGGGATCGAGACGTAGCAGCACGATCCGTTACAGCCATGCGGATAAGATGCCTGTCATCTCGACTCCTAGTGATACGAGGCCGTTGGGATCCAGCACGGCGTTCCGTAGTACCCTCCTGAACCCACCGATTCCATATTCTGCTAACAGTCATTGGATCTCTACCAACGCGATCAGCAATGTCGCGATACGATAAACCGCAATCGCGATAGGCCACAATCCGACCTTTATCAAAGTCGGAAACGTGATGGTGCGCATTTCTCCTACTTACACGAGGCATCACAACAACGTTTCACCAGGCAACGCCGGTCAACTGCTGTTTGTGTATGAGAAGTCGGCTGGAAACTTTCCTCATGGCAGCACGTCGTAGGTGTCGCCACCGGCGCCAGCCTTGTGTGAACGCTCTGAAAAGCTAATCATTTGCATATCACAGCATCTTCTTCCTGTCGGTTAAATTTCGCGACTGTAGCACGTCATCTTCGTAGTGTAGCAATTTTAATGGCCAGTAGTGTATATGTTAAGGTTATCTGTATGCTGGAAATTACAGGATAGAAAAAAAGAAAAATAAATACAGCAGGGAAGAAACTGGAATCGAAAATATAGTTATGACAGTAATGAAAAGGAAATGGAGATAGTCAGGACAAATAATCAGGGCAATGGATGCTAGACAGACCAATGATATACTTAGCTGGATTACAGGAGAAAACGACCTAATAAAAAGGTGGGTACATGACACTCGACAACATGTAGGAACCACATGGATGCTTACAGTAGAAACCACAATGTATGCAGAAGTCTGGAAAAGCCATGTGTCTAGCAATGGATGCCAAGTTGTTGATGATGAAGAAGTTAACCTCCTTTGGAATCTTGTTGATCGTGTCACCAGGCGAGGTGGTGAAGTGGGCAGAACGGCACCTGTATTCGGGCGAATGTTGGTTCTAATCACTATCCGGCCCTCCAGATTTAGATTTTTTCTTTTTGTTATTCCTTAAACCATCTAAGGCGAGTACTGGGGTAGTTCTTTCGAAATAGCACCGTCAATTTCGTTCTCTGTCCTTCAACAGTCCGAGCTTGTGCTCCGTCTCTGATGGCCTCGTCGTGGACGGGACGTTAAACCTCAGCCTTCTTTCTTTCTTGCTGATCGCATGTGCGATGTTTATGCGAGTCGGCGACGGCAGTGCTTTGTGGAAAGTGAAATGTGCGCCAGCCGGCACGTGCGGTACTGGCACCGCCCGCGGGCTCTAAATCGAGACGCCTTGGCCCTGGAGCGTCTCGCCACCACCGAAGAGCGACGCCCTCGCTAACCCGGTTGCCTTCTTAGAAGATGTGTTCATTCTGTGCCGTTGATGATCTTTGTGGACTGGTGCGGCAGTTACGAGGCGGTAATGTGTTCGTCACTAGAGTGTGCAGAGGACTGACAGTCAGTGAAACTGCCGCTTGTCTGCTCTGGCAGACTGAAAATGGTTACGAAGCCTTTCGTTATGTCGGAGGCACTCGTTCTCCGTTCTCTTCACGCGACCAAATCACTTATAACCGATGGCTGTCTCAGTTAGACATCTCAGTGCGACAACTCTAGCTTCGCCACCCGAGAAGAACAAATGATACCAGGACAGCAAGGATACGGAAGTGTATATTCACAAGCGAGCACGCTTCACTTTTGAAAAACAGCATTACTGCTTATACATAGACGGAAATGAAAAGTGTTAAACCCGGAAACACCAATCCGATATTTATCAAGCTTTGTGGAGATGTAAGTCATATAATGGGTATTAAGTAAGTCAACAACGGGTACGAGGAGTGAGCTCCACGGATGTGGAAGCAAACATCTTCAGAAAGTCATGTTCAGAAATTTCTTGCTATGTCTTACACACATGCTGTGTCAGTTCATGAAGATTGCTGTCTGGAAGCTGTTTGATAGTATATATACGTTTTCTCATCGCATCCTGGAGATGCTCTATGGTTAACAAATCAGGGGACTAGGCAGGTGAGTCCATAATCTGTACATTCCTCAAGCCGTGGGTAGTATGAACTGCAGTGTCTTCATAACCACACTGGTATGTGCCACTTGGTATCCTCGTCATAAGAGATATAACAACAGGATTTCCCATTCTTGCCACCTACCGGTGAGCAACGAGGCTCCCTTCAACAGTTAGCAGATCAGTTCTGATGTCATAACCAATAGCTCAAATGTTCAAATTTATGTGAAATCTTATGGGATTTAACTGCTAAGGTCATCAGTCCCTAAGCTTACACACTACTTAACCTAAATTAGAACAAACACACATACCCATGCCCGAGGGAGGACTCGAACCTCTGCCGGGACGAGCCGCACAGTCCATGACTGCAGTGCCCTAGACCGCTCGGCTAATCCCGCGCGACCTATCCAATAGCTCCCTACAACCGCGGCTACAGGAGTTGGAGAGGTTTGGGTCTCAGAGCCGCTGCTTCCTGTGACCTTTCACTAGGTCGTCTACGGACACCCTAGAGTCTATCTGGACCGCAAAAATCTTAATCCAGACTCCTCGCTAAACATCACAGAATGCCATTCAATGTCCCAGCTGACTTTGGCTTTACATAATGCGAATCTCCCTTGTCTGTCAGCGGTAAACGACGCATGTCAACTCGAGATTTCAATTCAGGTTCCAGTAATAAGTTCCCCATGGTTCATGTTGACACTCGGTCTGTAAGATCTGCTCGAATTTCATCCGTTGTCTTCGTCTATTCGTCAGCGTATGTCGAAAAGTTCAACGATCTTCTCGTGGTATAGTCTTTCTGCAAAGGCCTTTACCTAGTACTGCTACCTCACTGATGTCCTGAGTTCATCTCGTCACCACTCGCTCTGCAGTCATTGGACTACAGCCAACTATCTGTGCTATCTGTCGATATAATAACTACAACGTTATTATATCAGATGATTGAAATGATTTCATAAATTCACAAATAGCTACATTAACTGACATATTGCAACAACACTGAACATTCATATAGAAAAACTCAAAAGTTCTGTATTGTTGCGTAGCAATGAGCAGTTGGGCAAGATGGCAACAGGCATCCAGTAAAACTATGTTGTGCCTCAAATGGATTCACATCAGTCTGCCGTAACAGTACAACGATACTTCACAATGAGGTTTAATCAAGATCCACCAATTCCATTCGGCGATGGTATACGCAGTTTAAAGCTTCAGGATGCCTCTGCAAGGGGAAATCAAAGGGGCGGCCTGCACTGAGAGAAGAAACGATTGACCTGGTGCTAACGAGTTTCGCACGTTAGCCCACAGAAGTCGATGAACAGAGCAAGTAGAGAGCTGAACATAACACAACCGACCGTCTGGAAGCTATCAAGGGAACGACTGAGTCTGAAGCCTTGCCACTTGCAATTGCTAAAAACCCTCACTCCCGATGACAAAGTCAAACGCTTTGAATTTACCTAGCGGGATGTGGAAAAACGCCTAAAAACTACATCCAGACTGGCCGGCATACCGGGCCACATCGTTAATCCGCCGGCGCCCCTACCCGAGTCCAGGAGGCAGCGCATTAGCGCTCACAGCTGACTTAGTGCGTAAGTTATTTGCTAGATATAGCAGATAATAACAAAGCATTGCAGGCAAAAGGCAACTGCTAATTGTATAATTAACTGTAGGCCTAATACATAATTAGATTTCATCTCACGTTAACGTGAAGAGCGAGGATGTACAGGGTATTCGGAAATTCCCATTACAAACATCTGGGACTTGTACAGGGGAGTGAGTACATAATACTTTGAATAGGAATCCGTGTCCGTTCTACGATAGTTTCAATTCAGATGTGTAACGCGTCCACGTCTGTCGAAGGAAAGAGAGAGTCTCAGAGTTGTTTGCCCTGGTATGCAATAGGATAGGCAGGATGATGTGTACTATGTCAGACAGTCATCTGATGTCACTTAACGCAGTATGCCAAGTTTAATTTATAAGACTCCTTTAGAGACATAGGAAGATCCGCTGGCACGAGTTCTGGCCGTTGCACTAGAAATTGAAGCGACACCAGGTGGGGTGGAGAGTGTGTAACAATACATACTTCGTAGGTACAACATCTGTAACACAGTTGGTTGTCGCCACATCGAGCCGCTGTTGTAATGCATCAGTACTATTGTGTACGTACTGTATGACGGTTCTTTTTTGTTTTGGAATAATGTAAACACGTAAGTGTAAAGTGTTAATAGGAAAAAAGTGCTTAAGTTATAAATGGATGTCTCATTATGTTTCCTTTCGAATTGTTGCCTAGTAATTAAACTGCGTCACGCCTAATTCTGTTCCTCAAGCATAAGTGGATGAGTTAAACATTTGAACTGAAACCGTCGTAGAACTGAAACTGTAAGTTTCCAGACATGGATTCCTATTCAAATTATGTACTCACTCCCCTCTACAAGTCCTAGAAGTCTGTAACTAGAATTTACGAACGACTTGTAGATGAATCCACTGCGTATGTGGAAGTATCTTCTGATTACCTTTTCCGTCAGAAGATTTATTTATTACTCACATATTTGATGTGAAGGAGTAACACATAGATTCCGAATTAATTATTATATTACAGCAATTACTTACGGTGAGATTTAAGTTGTTCAGTACCAAATGTGTACGGTGTCAGACGTCAGTCATTATCTGCAAAGTAGTCGGTTCAGTCACATACATTTTGAGAACAGCTATACGCTAGTAAAGCGATTTTATCTGGTTGGGCTGGATTTAATTATAATATTAGGATTTATCCTAAGCTCACAATTTCTGTGTACAAGCAAAGTGAGCTAGAACACTGGAATTTCTGATCGTGATCAGTTCAGCTGCGCTGACCTAACGAACTCTTTATGCAATTTCAATAACTTGTCGATTAAATAATACTGAGTTGGAACAATTTCTAATTTCGTTGTGTGTAATAACTGCGAGGGTTGTCCAGAAAGTAAGTCCCGATCGGCCGCTAAATGGACACCACAGTGAAAACCTGATGAAGCTTTGCACAGATGTGTTGGGTAGTGACTCTAGTATGACCGTCGATCGCATCAAGACGCTCTTTTCAGTTGTGAGTGCACTGTGAGCTAGTAAAGGTGCCTAGATCAACGATGTCTCCCGCCAAGCTGGAGGGCCTGCTGAGAGGCTTCGCCTTAATGAATGCAGCCCACCTAACACAACTGCCACGCACTTCCTTCTTCATGGCAATTCTCAGCCGCACTCTGCAGGGGCAGTGAAGACGCTCCTGCAGCCTTTTCGATAGGAAGTGTTCGACCACCCACAACACAGCCCTAACTGGCTCGTCCTGAGTATCATCTCTGTTCAGATGAAACGCTGGATACGAAGACAACAGTTGGGCTACGCGCTATAGACCAGCACTGAGAATTATCAGAAAGCACAGGCCTTCTATGACGATGGTGTTGGAAATTTTGTATAACGCTCTGACAAATGTCTAAGTCGGAGCGGCGATTATGTAGAGAAGTATCTGGAAAACGTAGCTAACTCTTGCAAATAAAATGTTTCTTATTTTCACTGTGGTTTCCATTTAGCGACCGATCGGAACTTACTTTCTGGACAACCCTCGTATTAGCCCTCGGTATCGCACAGCAAGAAGTAATGTATACTTATATCGCTTGGTATCTCACTGTAAGGAGTAATGTATATTTATATCTATCTTGTGTGACTGACTACAATTTTAAGCATATTGACACCTTGTTTCCTTTTACGCAAGACAGTATAAGAAACGCCAACCGTCGTTAGAACGCACTTCTTACAAATCAGCGCAAGGAAGTCTCGACAGTCACTACGCAGATACAATGGTTTGTCCTGTTACAGTGCAATCTACTACTCAGTGAATTCAGTCAACTGCGACAATAGCGTGTTGACAGTTTGACATACAGGAGTTTGGGTCGGTCCAGGGAGCATCACGGATAACCGAAGTGGTTAAGAGGACTGCTCGCGATAAGAGGGAATGAGTACCAGACCAGCACAAAATTTTCAAAGGCTGGTGTTGGGTAATAGATGTATACCTAATACATATGATGATGTCACGTTACTCCTGATAGTCACTCGGGTGTTTTCTGTTCTAAGAGGAACAACATGCGGTTTAAAAGCAACCCAAATTTGGCAGTTTTGTGTATTCACTGCACCCTGTGGTGTAAAATGTGCCTCGTCACTCCATAGAATATTGCCCAGAAACATACCATCTACTTCGGTCTGTGCCAGAAATCGAAGGACAAATTCCGAATGTTGCCGTGGATCATGAGATTTCAGCCGCTGTACCGTCTACATCTTCTACGGGTGCCTGTGCAAAATAGACCTCAAAACTTTCCGTGTTCTTGACCAGGGGCTGGGCAATTCTCGTGACACTTCGCAAGCACTGGCACTAATCGGGGTACGTGTTGCATGGCGGTTACAGTAACAGCAACGTTATCAATAACTTCCACCGGAATAGGACGCCTTCCTCTTCTAGGCATCACACTAAACTCACCCGTGTTTTCGAATACCATTATCATCTTCCTTAAGGGGGGGTAGAACGTCAAACGGGCCAACTTGGAGCAGGAGAGGCACCACAGGACATTTTAATTTCCACTGTCTATACTTTTACAAGCAAATTCATAAAACTTTGTCAGCATGACCAGGAAGGATTCAGGATTCACACTCGTAGCAGCGGAAGTTCAAAAACATAACAAAATAATTTTTTTACATGTGAAATTTCAGCATTTTTTCACTTACTATTGGCTGCATTTGTTGCTACAGGTACACTGTAGACTGTTCGATGAATTTTGCACAGCATAAAAACCATACTTACAGATGTCTGAAACTCTAGAATCTAATTTATGAAAAAATGAATGAGCTGTTACGTTTTAAACTTTATGTATAGAAAAAAATCAAATTTTGTAGTTAATTATCTGAATTTTTACCACAGTTTTTAATAGATTTGGAAAATACTAGAGTTTCATACACCTGTAAGTATGGTTTGTATGCTGTGCAAAATTCATCAAAGAATCTCTGTTACTTGTGAAGGAAAATTTACTTATAGCAACAAATGCAGCCAATAGTAAGTGAAAAAATGATGAAATTTCACATGTAAAAAAATTTATGTTGTTATATTTTTGAACTTCCACTGCTTTGAGTGTGAATCCTGAATCCTTCCTGGTCATGCTGACAAAGTTTTATGAATTTATTTGTAAAAGGTAAAAGGATAGACAGTAGAAAATAAAATGTCCTGCGGTGTCTCTCGTGCTCCAAGTCGGCCCGTTTGACGTCCTACCCCCCCCCCCTTCCCCCCTTAAGCGATTTAATGACATCAGGCCTGTATTCAGATCTTTCAGTCGACGATACTCTCTCGATGCTGCGTTGTAATCGCTGCCGTTCACATAAAACAGTTTCAGTAACAGCGCACGGTTTCTCTTCTCAATAGCCACTCTGTTCTCTCACGTTATGGCTTGTCAAATGGTAGGGTAGATGCCGTACCGCCATACAAAGTGTACAGAGTCAGATTTGCACCTGGTGGCCACAACTGGAACTAATTTGTTTTCCAACATAATTCGGTTCCATATTAACGCACTAGCATACCTACCAAGCTTCGGTGTCCGATAACTACAGCCCACACTGGACCTCCGTGAGAAGCTGAACTTTGATTATAAGCACCCGGTACTTGGGGATAGTCGGGGGCGGTTCTTTCAGGCTACTCCCGCTTGTGTTGGCACTGGAGCCAAGTGGTGAGGGCCTGGCTCAACAGAAAATTCGAACGCAGGGCTATAAAACCGCCAGCACCCCGCTGTTACGTCTCATTTTTATCTCAGTTTTTCGCAGTCGAGTTGCATGACCGTGCGCAGTCCGTCTCCGACGCCGGAGTACCGACGTGTAAGCTTCTTCTGTGAGGTGAGCCTTCTCGTCATTTAAACTTCCTGGCAGATTAAAACTGTGTGCCCGACCGAGACTCGAACTCGGGACCTTTGCCTTTCGCGGGCAAGTGCTCTACCATCTGAGCTACCGAAGCACGACTCACGCCCGGCCCTCACAGCTTTACTTCTGCCAGTATCTCGTCTCCTACCTTCCAAACTTTACAGAAGCTCTCCTGCCACTATCTCGTCTCCTCCCTTCCAAACTTTACAGAAGCTCTCCTGCGAACCTGCAGAACTAGCACTCCTGAAAGAAAGGATATTGTGGAGACATGGCTTAGCCACAGCCTGGGGGATGTTTCCAGAATGAGATTTTCACTCTGCAGCGGAGTGTGCGTTGATATGAAACTTCCTGGCAGATTAAAACTGTGTGCCCGACCGAGACTCGAAATCGGGACCTTTGCCTTTCGCGGGCAAGTGCTCTACCATCTGAGCTACCGAAGCACGACTCACGCCCGGCCCTCACAGCTTTACTTCTGCCAGTATCTCGTCTCCTACCTTCCAAACTTTACAGAAGCTCTCCTGCGGCATACTCAATCGTTTCCACTCTGTGGAGGTCGTTCATACTCGTAAAGTGATCCCTAGGATGACTAGCTGCGGTTGAGCTACGTGCTGCCTCTAGTTTTTCCTACACTACGGCATCCGTGCTTTCGTGTGTGTGTGTGTGTGTGTGTGTTTGTTTGTGTGGGTGGGTGGATGGGTGCTCCTTGTAATGTTTTATTCAAGGCCAGAGCGTCCTTTTTCCTCACAGCTTGGTGGTAACGTAAAAATAATGGACATAGTTCTTCTAGTGCAAGCCGTGCTGTTATCTAAATTCCGTAACGAACTTCCGTCAGTTGTTTCTCAATGAAAATTTCTTATTATTGTGTTCGGTAAGGAGGTAGCGAAGAGATACCTGATCCTTGCACGATATGCTCACCAACAGTGATATAATTACAGGACACGTACCCCTCCTGCACGTAGACTAACAGTCCGGCTTATCAGTCAAAGGATCAAAGATTTAACCAAGTTAGGTACTTGTGGATTGGTTTCACTTGTATGACATCTTCTCCAGTTACCAGCTACCAAATCCAGTCGAGTCCTTTTTCTTCCCACCTCCATCCTACTGCAGACTTTTTAGGTCCTTCATTAAGATTTCCTCAGTGGCCTCCGAATTTTTACAACGTACTTCCAGGGCCCGATCGTCAGCATATCCAAATTTTCGTGTGGCGGTTTCGGACACATCAGTTGTATAAAGACTGAATAACAGGGGAGACAGATCAAATCACATGAGGTATCACATAGTGCTACAGGGTGTCCCAGGGGGAATGGTCAATATTCAGGAACATGGAAGGAAAGGTAATTCGAAGTAAAAAAGCACAGTAACCATCGGCTGTAAATTGCATACCTTATGTGCTATGAGCGCTACCTCATATTCACTACTGTGAAACAGGGATGGGAAAAACCGACCGGCTAAAAGCGATACCCCTGTTTTGGTTCTGAATAACAGGTATTTTCCGGTGCTAAAATTTTTAGTTTTTGAATAAACCTTTTTGTAAAAAACGAGTGATTTTTATTCGAAAATTTCCTATTGCTTTGAAATATTGCGCTATTATAGAAAATTGGAAAAGTGGTCGGTGCTATTTTAATAACAATGCCGACAGAAAGGAGCGACATTTTCGTGGCATTAAAATTGGTACAGCATTGCTGAGACAATAATGCACCTGTTACCATGAGACGTGGTACTGGATGGTACATGTGTACACGAAGGGGGTAATACTCCACTTGGTTTAAAAGATTAAGAACAGGAGGAGCAGTAACAAACTTGCGATGTCATATATGGAGAAAACTTAAAATTTAACAATTCATTCATCGTTTACAATAAAAGTAAAATGAAGCTGATCTGTTGCCTGTGTATGCTTGAAGGTCTTGGCTAAGGACAAATTAACACTAAAAGCAGAGTTCCGCAACCTCAGTTTTAGCCGGCCGGAGTGGCCATGCAGTTCTAGGCGCTACAGTCTGGAGCCGAGCGACCGCTATGGTCGCAGGTTCGAATCCTGCCTCGGACATGGATGTGTGTGACGTCCTTAGGTTAGTTAGGTTTAATTAGTTCTAAGTTCTAGGTGACTGATGACTTCAGAAGTTAAGTCGCATAGTGCTCAGAGCCATTTGAACCATTTTGAACCTCAGTTTTCACCCTTTAGCATTGACTACACGTAATACCCAAATATGGTGTGATTCTCCTTTACAATGTGGTTTTTGAACATACTTTAAAAATAATAGACTCAATAGGAGAATACTGGTGATCTTTTGTAGTATTCATTCACTTATCACTTTTCGAGAAATTCAGAGAATGGTGTGCGTACTAAATTTTCTTTTATTTATCTATTTAATTTGCTATTTCTTTTTCTATATCCTTCAGACTATGAGAGTCAAAAATTTTTGAATTTTTGTTCGATATCTAGGTTTATCACATGAAATAATGGGAATAAAAACCGAAAATCGGTTATTTCAGAAACCGATTATTTTGAGCGCCTTTAACACTGAAGTTGAACTGGCGTTGAAAAAAACAATATAGCCGAATACCGATGGTTTCAGCGATAAACGCCATCCCTACTGCGAAACACATCCCTTCTACTGAACAAGTGCTCATAATTCTTATGGTATGAATTTTGGAGCCCAGGTTTATTGAACACTTGTTTCTTGTTATGGTCCATACTACCTCCTCCCAAAGTATGGAAAGCAAAGAGTTCGCGATATAAGAGATATCTTTCACAGTATCGCTGATGAAGTACTCATAGTTCTTAAGGCGAATGCTTTTTAGGTCCATGCCTGTAGAAATTTTTGCTTCGAATAATCGTTCGTGACATATCCCTGAATATTGACCATTCTTCCTGTGACACCCTGTGTAACAAAAACGAAGTGTCACTGATATCACCGCCGTCTACGTGCCATGACGAGAAATTTCACTTTGCCGTCCACAGAGGCTGGTGTCATAGCGATGGGCAATTTTTTAAAGATACTGATACATACGAGTATTATATCGACATTCCCAAAACCTTCGATATCATTGAGACATAAAACTCGATAGTCCGATACATCGATATTTTACCCGTCTCTACACAAGAGAACTCTCAGGGGTGTAACATTTCTGATATATGCACTGCGAATGAAATATTACTCTTACCACAAATATTGTAGACAAAGTCCATTTATCATTAAATAACAGTGGAATAATGTAGATGAATTTCTTACCGAGTCCACGTTAGTTTCGCAGTGCGTCTGTCTTTTCTTGATCCAGGCACACTTAGGGGGCCAATGAGAGCGCACATTCTGCCCCATAGATGGGAGCAGGGAACGGTAATTTCCACCTTTCTCATGTAGTGCCCTCACCAAACGTGTTCGTTTTGCACCTCGTACCTATCATTTGCAATAGTAGAAATGACACACGGAAGTGTGAGCCTATGGAATATCAGATCTACTGTGTGGCTGGATAGAAGAGTTTTTAGCAAACAGAACACAGCATGTTGTTCTCAATGGAGAGGCGTCTACAGACGTTAAAGTAACCTCTGGCGTGCCACAGGGGAATGTTATGGGACCATTGCTTTTCACAATATATATAAATGACCTAGTAGATGGTGTCGGAAGTTCAATGCAGCTTTTCGCGGATGATGCAGTAGTATACAGAGAAGTTGCAGCATTAGAAAATTGCAGCGAAATGCAGGAAGATCTGCAACGGATAGGCACTTGGTGTAGGGAGTGGCAACTGACCCTTAACATAGACAAATGTCATGTACTGCGAATACATAGAAAGAAGGATCCTTTATTGTATGATTATATGATAGCGGAACAAACACTGGTAGCAGTTACTTCTGTAAAATATTTGGGAGTATGCGTACAGAACGATTAGAAGTGGAATGAAAATTAATTGTTGGTAAGGCGGGTGCCAGGTTGAGATTCATTGGGAGAGTCCCTAGAAAATGTAGTCCATCAACAAAGGAGGTGGCTTACAAAACACTCGTTCGACCTATACTTGAGTATTGCTCATCAGTGTGGGATCCGTAGCAGGTCGGGTTGACAGAGGAGATAGAGAATATCCAAAGAAGAGCGGCGCGTTTCGTCACAGGGTTATTTGCTAAGCGTAATAGCGTTACGGAGATGTTTAGCAAACTCAAGTGGCAGACTCTGCAAGAGAGGCGCTCTGCATGGCGGTGTAGCTTGCTGTCCAGGTTTCGAGAGGGTGCGTTTCTGGATGAGGTATCTAATATATTGCTTCCCCCTACTTATACCTCCCGAGGAGATCACGAATGTAAAATTAGAGAGATTCGAGCGCGCACGGAGGCTTTCAGACAGTCGTTCTTCCCGCGAACCATACGCGACTGGAACAGGAAAGGGAGATAATGACAGTGGCACGTAAAGTGCCCTCCGCCACACACCGTTGGGTGACTTGCGGAGTATAAATGTAGATGTAGAGGTAGATGAAGTAACAGGATTTCATGAATATGCAGTACGGATACATAGATGTTCAAATCTGGCGCTCATTTGTAGTACTGAATATGAAATTAAATTAACCCAACTGTAAGACATTTGCTGTTAGATTGCAATGATTGGTATTAACTGGAATGAAGAAATCTGTTGATGAGAACCAGAGTGCTTATGGTACAAGAAGAGACAAACAGTAAAAAATATCACTTTCGATACTTAATATTGTCGATTGGTCGACAGGACGATAATTTAGAAGTAAGCTTCCAGTGTCGGTGTTATTATGAAGACTAGTCGATATTTCTACGTATCGATATTTTCGATCGAACCTGGATGTCGACAAGCACGTCACTCAGACAAGCCCTGAGCTCACTTCACACCACACACCCCTGTAAACCGCAGCGAAGCCCACCATTTAAAATGTTTGATAATGAAGCGGCAGCATTAACTACTCCCTGCTGACGCCACTGTTTTGGGGGCCAAACTTGGAGTGTGTGTTCAAGAAATTGGTCCACCTCGGCCTCGCCGATTAGCACCTGGGCGGCAGTAACCAGGTGTGACAACACGCGTGTCACACAGGAGGGTGGTCTGTCAAACAGTGGCCTACGGCCGCGTTAGCGCGCCGTCGCCAACGAGTGGGGCCGCTCGGCAGACACCCGGCAGCGGCGGCCGGCCGTCAGCATCCCCTCCCCTCCCCTCCCCTCTCCTCTCCACCACCGCCCTTTCCGGCATCCGCTGGTTTCGTGCAGTTCTATCCTTTACCTCTCCCTGCCCCTTCCCCCTCCCGAAGTTGCCGACTTATCGCCAGGTCGAGTGACGCAATCGACATGCAGACAGGTGAGTTCCTCGAACGAGACCACGCGAGGTCGCCCGGACAGCGTAATTCGTACACAAGTGGAGTTAATGTACTGGTTTCCATCAATTCAGGGAAACAATCATAGAAACGGCAATAAATCAGGAAAATATAGAGCAGCTGACAAGAAAGCTGAGTGTTTAGTTACGACGGTTGAGGTTTAAAATACACTGACGGATAAAATATCGCAAAACCATGAAGGAGTGGTGCGACATATGCAGAAGTTGTTAGGCGTGTTTTTTACATCTGAAAGACGATATGTGTTCACATTTCACGCCAGTCGCTTAAGAGTGGCGTTGTTGTTGTTGTTGTGGTCTTCGGTCCATAGACTGGTTTGATGCAGCTCTCCATGCTACTCTATCCTGTACAAGCTTCTTCATCTCCCAGTACCTACTGCAACCTACATCCTTCTGAATCTTTTAGTGTATTCATCTCTTGGTCTCCCTCTACGATTTTTACCCTCCACGCTGCCATCCAGTACTAAATTGGTGATCCCTTGATGCCTCAGAACATGTTCTACCAACTGGTCCATCTTCTAGTCGAGTTGTGCCACAAGCTCCTCTTCTCCCCAATTCTGTACAATACCTCCTCATTAGTTAAGTGATCTACCCATCTAATCTTCAGCATTCTTCTGTAGCATCACATTACAAAAGCTTCTATTCTCTTCTTGTCCAAACTATTTATCGTCCACGTTTCACTTCCGTACATGGCAACACTCCGTACAAATACTTTGAGAAACGACTTCCTGAAACTTAAATATATACTCGATGTTAACAAATTTCTCTTCTTCAGAAACGCTTTCCTTGCCATTGTCAGTCTACATTTTATATCCTCTCTACTTTGACCATCATGAGTTATTTTGCTCTACAAATAGCGAAACTCATTTACTACTTTAAGCGTCTCATTTCCTAATCTAATTCCCACAGCATCACCCGATTTAATTCGACTACATTCCATTACCCTCGTTTAGCTTTTTTTGATGTTCATCTTATATCCATTCCGTTCAACTGCCCTTCCAGGTCCTTTGCGGTCTCTGACAGAATTACAATGTCATCGGCGAACCTCAAAGTTTTTATTTCTTCTCCATGGATTTTAATACCTACTCCGAATTTTTCTTTTGTTTTCTTTACTGCTTGCTCAATATACAGATTGAATAACATCGGGGATAGGCTACAAACCTGTCTCACTCCCTTCCCAACCACTGCTTCTCTTTCATGCCCATCGACTCTTATAACTGCCATCTGGTTTCTGTACAAATTGTAAATAGCCTTTCGCTCCCTGTATTTTACCCCTGCCACCTTCAGAATTTGAAAGAGAGTATTCCAATCAACATTGTCAAAAGCTTTCTCTAAGTCTACAAATGCTAGAAATGTATGTTTGTCTTTCCTTAACCTATTCTCTAAGATAAGTCGTAGGGTCAGTATTGCCTCACATGGTCCAACATTTCTGCGGAATCCAAACTGATCTTCGCCGAGATCGGCTTCTACCAGTTTTTCAATTCATCTGTAAATAATTCGTGTTAGTATTTTGCAGCTGTGGCGTTAGTAGCACTAATAAAAGGATGCAAATCAGGTTGGCTTGAAATACAAACTGTAAGGCTCATCAGCGTTAGCTACCTTTGAGATGGACTTGGTGAGTTGACGTTAGTCAAGAATACCTTTAAGCCGGCAAAGACGCCATTTATCAATAGCTCACTGAGTTCAAAGAGGTCGTGTAAAAGCGCTACTAGAAGCTGGGTGTTACTTTCACTATATTGCAAGAAGAGACGGCAGGAATGTAGCCATTGTACATGATTACTGGTAGCGGCGATCACGAGAATCTACGGTCGCAAGAAGACCGGGCTCCGAATGGCCACATGACTCTACCGGGAGAGAAGACCATCGGGTTCGATGTATGGCTTTGACGAATCGTACAGTACCTGGAGCAGCAGATGGCACCATAGTGACACAACGAACTGTTACAAATCTTTTTTTTTTTTTTTTTTTTTTTTGCTATCAGAATCAGTCTTGATCACAATTTATTTATTGCGGTGACCGATTTCGACCACTTCTGTGGTCATCTTCAGACCTACAAGAGAAAGAAAGGGGAAGACAAAAAATGGAATCTATATATGAACTTCATAGACAATATTTCATAAATATGCTCAACAACTGCGCCCTCTCGATTCTTTTTATTTCCTTCTTAATATTAATCTGTAAGAATTATTATGTAATATATGTAAATGGAAGTCTCTTATTACGCCAGTAAATTGAATCAGTGCAGCATGTACTACACATGTCAGTTAACGATTATTGCAGCTACTTATTGAAAATCGTTTCAATAAAGGCAGTTGCTGCTTGTCAGTACATCGTCTGACGTGACAGTCTTTGCAATTCCACTTTCACAACAACTTCGTTAGAAAGAAGCCTGCTGCCACATCTTTGGACTGGCGTTTATCCTGACCATGGCAACCATTAGTTTGCCTATCGACTTTACAACAACTTCAGTGGAAAGAAGCCTGCTGCCACATTTTTGGAACGGCGTCCAACTTTACCATGGCAACCAGTGGTTCCAAATGGTTCACGAAGTTCATTTACCCTACATATTTAAATATTTTTAACGCTTCTTGATAATAGCTGTTGAACAAGCTAAGTTTAGTATGTGTTTATTTTCCCTTCTTGACAATGTTCTTTTAACTAAGAAATTTTACATTGTTATTCGACCTATAACCCATTGGTTAGTAATGACATCATTCCGTCAGAGGTGGGCGGGGTCTCCATTATATATAGTAAGACGTGCACTGGTTTCTGCAGTAGTGATTTACCACCAGAAGGAGGTTCTTACTCATTGATAATTCATAGTTTTATAGCTTTATAACTTTATGTATTTTTAACGTATGTAGCCCTCTAATTAAAGCTTTGTATACGACTTGTAAGTCTGTAGTGGTCGAAACCGGTCACCGCAATAAATAAATTGTGATCAAGACTGATTTTGATGGTAAATATTTGTAACACATTGATCACTGTTCACTCTCACAATGTATCAAAAGTAATGTGACAAATCGGTTACAGCCCCGAGCCAGTAGCCCTCTAGCGTACATTCCACAGACACCAAGCTACCGCCATTTGTGACTTCAGTGGTATCAAGCGGGAGCTCACTGAAGGGCAGGATGGAGGTCTGTTGTGTTTTCTGATGGAAGCTGGTTGCCACTGTGACAGTGATAGCCATGTGTTGGTTAGGAGGAGGTCAGTTGAAGACTTGCAAACCTCTCTGATTGTTGGACAGACTGGACCCATATCTCGAGTTATGGTCAGGGGTGGAGCACCATCGTGGTTATCCCACGCACTCTGCCTGCAAATTTGAACTTCAGTCTGGTGATTCGACGTGTTGTGCTGCCATTCATGAACAGCATTCCGTGGGCTGCCTCCCAACACGATAACGCTCGCCCACTTACCGCTGTTGTAACCCAACATGCTCTACAGAGTGTCGACATATTGCCTTGGCCGGTGTAACAATCAGTATGTTGAATGCATGCTCATTTACATGCTTCCATTCAACATTCTGTTTTTAACGGTTTTTAACGTACCAGAATTTCAGGTTTTCAAATGGCTTATTTCACGCTTGCAATTTTAATCACTTGCGTATATTACATAGACAAACGTATTCCTGATTTTTCATTACTCTGCATTAATTGTTTTTTGGTGTTGCGATTTTTTTCAGTCAGTGTAATTCAGAAAATGGTATAAAGGGCAAGATGATGTGACTATGGAAGAGTTGGCGACAGCATTGACAGTTATGGAAAATGGGAAAACCACAGGCTTAGACTATATTAATGCAGAATTAATTTAATATGGAGGTAAACTTTCGCGTGATGGAATATGACGCCATCACACTATGTGAAAGAATATGAAAATTATGCCAAGAAATTAGTAAAAAGACCGAATTACTAATTTCGATAAGTGAAAAGGTACAAGTTGACATAATGTTCGTTACAAATTATGCACTGCAGTTCTTAACGGTAGAGTGAAAATAATAGAAGATATGTATTATGTAAATTGAAGGTGGAGGGGCAGAAAGGAAAGGAAGAGGATGGAAAGGGAATGAACTAATGATATCATCTGCTTGATGACTTTGTGTAGAATCAGCGACGACAAGTGAAAATTTGTTCCAGACCAGGACTCGAACCCAGGGTCTCCTCCTTACTAGACTCTTATATTAACCACTGCACCATCCAGACGCTGTGTTTATAGCAAATGCGCCGACCATCTCGGCACTCTTCCCATTTGACCCACACTTCCACCTAGCGCCACCCATCCACAGTCCCTGTTTGTGTGATCCACGCTCACTAATTTTACATCTCTACTGTAGGTGGAAAGTAAATGTGTTTGCATCCGTCTTGAACGTTGTGGATTCGTTGCCCATTGAGGCGAATCAATTATGTGAATGCGTAGTGCCTGTTCTTTTGAAAATGCCCGAAAGAACAGACACCATACATACATCAGATAGAATATATACTTTGAGAACAAACTGATTTTAAAAAATAGTTTTACTTCAGTTCATTGAAAACTGAAGGTAATTTCATCAAGAAATGCACTTACTTTTAGTTGTGTTTGAGAACTGTTTGACACTGTTGTTGGGGAGAAAGTATGGAATACAACGAGACATGTAGGAAACAAATTAGGCATTAGCATAACAGTTGAACTATGAAAAGATGACAACTGTATGGAACAATGATGAACAATTATGACTGCATGCCAGTAAACAAAAGTGTGAAGTAAAGATGCAATTTATATCCAACATTATTCAAGAACTATATTGTTGATGTTGTATGTGTGTATGATTTTACAATGAACAAAACGGTTCAGCTGATTGCCTCTTCACTACTGATCTGGCTTCTTTATGTGGATGATCTTAACTCGCTTTTTAAAACAAAATTTTTACTGAATATAATATGAAAGCATCAAGTCATAAGACTAAAATAATGGAATGTTTAGGCAAAAATGCCATCTCGCTCAAAATGGTTTTTAACAATAGAATATTAGCCATGGTAAAACATTTAATTTTTCTTTATCAGTGTGAAATACAAAATAAGGTGAACAAGTTTAGAGTGGTATGAGAAACAGTCAGCATACACACAAAAAATAAAACATCAAAGAAACTCAAACAAAATTCATTGGAGGTGAATGTATCTTTCAGCAGAGTAGAAAGAACCAAACAGTTTAAAGTTATTTACTTCAGTTCTTCAAAATTACCCACGAAAGATTTAGCATGCCTTGATAGGTTGTTGAACACTTTTATACCCATGTATCTAACTCCTTCCTACATTAATGTTAAGCAACTGAAGTCTTTATAGCGGTTGTCTTTGGTTCAAGTATTATATTCCTGCCTTGCGCTATTTAACAAACATGAACATTGGTATCAACCAAAGACATTAATTACTGCACGTATTGCGAAACAGTTGTCAAAACACCAAGTATTTTGAGCAGGGCTCTGCAGGAAGCTCTAGGGCTAACCTCAGATACAACTACAATGTTTTTAGTACTCTAACAATCTTATCCCCATATGCTGAATTCAACCCAAATAAATTCGTATTCAAAAGTAAAAGTAAATACGCAGAGTGAAATACGTTCTTCATATTTATATCACCTATGGGTTCAATGATGCGCACTAAACATGTTGTTGATCTGAGGAGATTTATGAATTGTGGAGTGAGATTTATAATAAAAATTGAGATCGATGTGTAATCCCAAAAAATTGGGCAGTGACATGAACCTTGTTGAAACAACCAAGTGATGATGTTTTCAAACATTTCGTTAACTGTATTTTATGAAGAGGATTGGTACTCCTTTTGAGTCTATATGCAGTATGTGTAATCCTCAAAAAGGACCAATTCTATATCTCATATAAGCCAAGCGAAATATCATTTTCGAATATCAAGAACAACAAAGTACGTTAAACTGAATCCTGTAATCCTGTGGTACACCATGTCCCATTACGTCAAATTCATTCCGAGAACTTATCGCTGTGTGTTCAGCATGGAACTGATACACTCTGCCGTATGTTATTCAGATAAGATAAAAAACATGAACCTGCTGGATCTACTACTCTACAATATTTTAGCTGTTGCGTTAGGATATCACGCTTAGCATAGTGAAAAATGTCAGATAAGTGAGAAATACTCATAGATAAAGGACTGCTAATAAAATAAAATAAATAGTTCCTAAAGGTTCTTCACAGACCAATGTAAAAAGGAGGACGGTAACGGCAAATAAAGGAACTAAGATAGGCAGCGAATAAGAAGAACAAATTGCACAGCCGCAGTTACTTTGCGTTATTTGTTGGCTGCCCACTTAGGAGCAGGACGGTAGTTGGCGCTGCAGAAGACTAATGCCCTGGCCAGTACTTAGAATGACGTCAAACTACGGACGAACTGTGATGGGGATCGTTGGCAAATTGAAGGCAGGTCAGCATCAACATTCGTCATTAGAAGGCGCAGTTATAGATGCAAGTCGACTTGCATAGTGGATTAGAGATCAATGGACCGTTTAGAAAAGGACAATTCTCTAAGATTTTTCTACAGATTCGTGAGGTACTTATAAGGACGTACACTGTACATTTGTTATAAGGGATGATCAAAAAGTTTCAGTTCGAAAGCCTTGTAGTCCAGAGCCGGTATGCCAATCAGGCAAAATCGCCGTGAGCACTGAGGCAACCGACGCACCAGGCTGAATATAACCGTTTGGTAGACACTGAGTCCCGCTGCTCGAAGAAGACCGTAACTGCCTTCTGGACATCTTTGTCCAACAGGAAACGTCGACTATTTGAGGGGTTAATCACTTGGGGTGAGATCGCGACTGTAGGGCAGGTGCTCGAATGCTTCCCACCTGAGTTAGACCGTAATGGATGGGGCTCACTGCGATCAACACCGAACTTGGCGCACCACTCCACAATGGTGGATTTCGAAAAGCATGCTGCTGCACACACGTTTTTCATTCTCCGATGGATGTCTATCGGCGTTTGTCCTTCCACAACCAAGAAAATAATAATAGGACGTTGGTCCTGTTGGGACACACGTGGTACTAACGTCGTCATAGTTCACTTTTCCGCATTTACCGCTCATACGTCGGAAAGACACAAATGCCACACTGATCCCTTGTATCATTATCGGTGCTTATATACCGTCATCGGTGTAGCGCGTACGTGGAAAAGACACATATGCCACACGAATCCCTTGTTCGCTGCTTATACACCCGCGTCGAAGTAGCGCTACGTTGGACATACGCTGCAGCAAAGCCCTCAAACGGAAACTTTTTGACCGCCTCCTGTAGTACCTGAGTTAAGCAAATTAATTTACCTCGTTTTAGTTTTTAAGAGTTTTCTGTTTCCTCCGGAAGATACGGAACACAACCATACACAGAAGAGCGCCCAACTGCATGCAGCCCAGGTGTAACTGATTTAAGTCTAGCATCCAGAGAGGGCGCCACACAGCAAGGACTATTTTATGCAACTGCCTGACGTCACGCAAGTAGTTCTCAAACGGACATCCAACCGCTAAAAGTGGATGTAAGCCGACACAAGGTTCCACTCAGAAAATTGTATCAACACCATATCAACAGTACCTTAAGACAGTGTATGTATCGTGTCTACAGTCACTGCCAAGAGGAGCCAAACTGGACGTTCTACAAGAGATCCCGATTACCGTTCGCTAAATTCAAGACTAGACCAAAGGCAAAGTCAGATCAGTGCAAGTGAGCTATTGCCACGGACCACCTTCATACTACTATCAACTGTTGCTAACCGTTGTTGTCATCATTTGGCCATAGATGTTTTCTAAACCAATTTAGCTCCGTGACGAGGCTGTATAATTGCTGCATCCAGGCAAACCACGACATAACAGCGACCCGCATCCGGTATATGGGGTGCTGTCTGATGCCACGAGCATTTGATGAACGCAACAGACGCGGGTGTAACAGAGTGAATTAAAGTGTTCCCGGTTGCGGTGCGAGTGTGGACTGAGCTCAGTTAATTCCTCAAGTACCGAACTAAATTCCTACCATTTTTACTCGGAAAGTTCCCCTGGTTTCAGTTTTCAGAAAACGACTGCATCCGTTAAAATATGAACGCTTTTCTTCAATGTTCAGCAGGTCTGCAACAATCGGAGCCTGGGACACGAGAGTAGGAGAGAAAACCTGACGATTTCGTTACACTACTTGTCACCAGTGCTCGGCGGTGTCGCTTATATTCGATGATTCTTGAAGTTGCTGCGGTGAGCACTGAGCGTGTTTTAAAAGAAAGAACAGTGGTTCATTAACAGTCGCCATCTTGTCGTGGAACTGGAACCTTTAACAAAGTTTAGTAAATATCAGTAAAGGTACGAATGCATCACTGCACATCACTGCTGATGTGCCACGACCTTCATATGTCCTGTAACGGAAAATCTCTAAGCAAGAAGACTTGAATCGCAGGCCATGCAAACGTTTGACGGTACAATCTCGTTTCCGCCGACCATCGTTCCACTTTCACTCTTGCGGAACAACTCTCCCCACTTTCATTCGGCCATACTATCCAACAAACGGCTATTGTGTAGCGACCGGATGGATGAGTTATGCGCAGATTCTAACTATAGGTGGAGTTTTTCCCGTTTTATTATTTTACTGTATTTCGCTCAAAATGATGACAACGCGAGAATTTCAGGCTTCAACATAAATGTAGATGCTAGTCAAGGCTGCAGGTTGGGCTGTTATATTTGAACACAAGCAGCAAGTAGGCAATGCCTCCGATACGTTGCAAGTGTCCGTCGTGGTCAGAACAGAGTTCTGCGTCGTAGTGAGTGCATTATGGCGGAGCTAAGTGAATTCGAGCGTGGGAAGATTGTTAGTGCCAGTATGACGAGTGCTTCCGTAACAAAGGGAGCCGACGTGCCTGGCGTTTGAAGAGACACCATATCGAAGATTTGTACTGCACACAGGGAAGGCGGAAAAACGTCATCCGCTAAGTCACAAGGGATACGAAAGTATGTTTTGAGTGACTGTACCAGACCGTCGTTGAAGACCATTGTGACCAAAAATACAATACTCGCCATTAAAATTGCTACACCAAGAAGAAATGCAGATGATAAACGGGTATTCATTGGGCAAATATATTATACTAGAACTGACATGTGATTACATTTTCACGCACTTTGGGTGCATAGATCCTGAGAATTCAGTACCCAGAACAACCACCTCTGGCCGCAATAACGGCCTTGATACGACTGGGCATTGAGTCAAACAGAGCTTGGATGGCGTGTTCAGGTACAGCTGCCCATGCAGCTTCAACACGATACCACAGTTCATCAAGAGTAGTGACTGGCGTATTGTGACGAACCAATTGCTCGGCCACCATTGAACAGACGTTTTCAGTTGGTGAGAGATCTGGAGAATGTGCTGGCCAGGGCAGCAGTCGAACATTTTCTGTATCCAGAAAGACCCGTACAGGACCTGCAACATGCGGTAGTGTATTATCCTGCTGAAATGTAGGGTTTCGCTGGGATCGAATGAAGGGTAGAGCCACGGGTCGTAACACATCTGAAATGTAACGTCCACTTTTCAAAGTGCCGTCAATGCGAACAAGAGATGACCGAGACGTGTAACCAATGGCACCCCATACCATCACGCCGGGTGTTACGCCAGTATGGCGATGACGAACATACGCTTCCGATGTGCGTTCACCACGATGTCGCCAAACACGGATGCGACCATCATGATGCTGTAAACAGAACCTGGATTCATCTGAAAAAATGACGTTTTGCCATTCGTGCACCCAGGTTCGTCGTTGAGTACACCGTCGCAGGCGCTCCTGTCTGTGATGCAGCGTCAAGGGTAACCGCAGCCATGGTCTCCGAGCTGACAGTCCATGCTGCTGCAAACGTCGTCGAACTGTTCGTGCAGATGGTTGTTGTCTTGCAAACGTCCCCATCTGTTGACTCAGGGATCGAGACGTGGCTGCACGATCCGTTACAACCATGCGGATAGGATGCCTGTCATCTCGACTGCTAGTGAGACGAGGCCGTTGGGATCCAGCACGGCGTTCCGTATTACCCTCCTGAACCCACCGATTCCATATTCTGCTAACAGTCATTGGATCTCGACCAACGCGAGCAGCAATGTCGCGATACAATTATCCGTAATCGCGATAGGCTACAATCTGACCTTTATCAAAGTCGGAAACGTGATGGTACGCATTTCTCCTCCTTACACGAGGCATCACAACAACGTTTCACCAGGCAACGCCGGTCAACTGCTGTTTATGTATGAGAAATCGGCTGGAAACTTTCCTCATGTCAGCAAGTTGTAGGTGTCGCCACCGGCGCCAACCTTGTGTTAATGCTCTGAAAAGCTAATCATTTGCATATCGCAGCATCTTCTTCCTGTCGGTTACATTTCGGGTCTGTAGCACGTCATCTTCGTCGTGTAGCAATTTTAATGGCCAGTAGTGTAGAACGAAGTTAGGTGCAAAAGTCAGCGCAGAACTGAATGTCATATTCGCGAACCCTATCAGCACGAAAACAAGAATGCCACTCCATAAACAGGGTGAGCTTGAATTCCAGAAACACTAATCAGTGCAGAAAATGTCCGTAAAAGGAAATCGTGGTGCCGAAGCTATAAAATATGGACTATGGATATAGTGATGCGGTCCGATGAGTCTCGGTTCACACCGTTCCAGCCTCTGGCAGAATTTAAGTCGCAAGGGTGAAGCATGGCGGGGGTTCGGTGATGAAAAAATGAAATGGCTCTAAGCAGTATGGGACTTAACGTCTGAGGTCATCAGTCCGCTACACATAGAACTACTTAAACCTAACTAACCTAAGGACTCCACACACATCCATGACCGAGGCAGGATTCGAACCTGACACCGTAGCAGTTCCGCGGTTCCGGACTGAAGCGCCTAGAACCGCTCGGCCACAACGCCGTCGTCGGTGATGAATAGGGCAGCCATATCGTGGCTTTCCTTGGGCCTCATGGTTACTCTGCAAAGTCGCCTTACTACCAAGGTTTATGTGACCATTTTGCCTGGTCAGATCCATCCCATGGTACAATATTTGTTCCGCAATGGTGGTGCTGTGTTCCAAGGCGCACGCCCCCTTTCACACAGCTCGCATAGTCCAGAAGCGATTTTGTGAGGACGAGGATGGATTGACGTATCACCCCTGGCCACCACAGTCTGTAAGGTTCCTCTTACGTGAGGAAGACATTTATACCAATTTTAATAAATTATTGTCTCTTATTGATGTATTCACGATAGTTGGGAAGTGCTGTAGTCCGTAGCCAGCCATGAGTCGGAGAGCATTTCCCACGCTGGCTGGCTAGGTGACGAAGCGATCATACACTCCTGGAAATGGAAAAAAGAACACATTGATACCGGTGTGTCAGACCCACCATACTTGCTCCGGACACTGCGAGAGGGCTGTACAAGCAATGATCACACGCACGGCACACCGGACACACCAGGAACCGCGGTGTTGGCCGTCGAATGGCGCTAGCTGCGCAGCATTTGTGCACCGCCGCCGTCAGTGTCAGCCAGTTTGCCGTGGCATACGGAGCTCCATCGCAGTCTTTAACACTGGTAGCATGCCGCGACAGCGTGGACGTGAACCGTATGTGCAGTTGACGGACTTTGAGCGAGGGCGTATAGTGGGCATGCGGGAGGCCGGGTGGACTTACCGCCGAATTGCTCAACACGTGGGGCGTGAGGTCTCCACAGTACATCGATGTTGTCGCCAGTGGTCGGCGGAAGGTGCACGTGCCCGTCGACCTGGGACCGGACCGCAGCGACGCACGGATACACGCCAAGAACGTAGGATCCTACGCAGTGCCGTAGGGGACCGCACCGCCACTTCCCAGCAAATTAGGGACACTGTTGCTCCTGGGGTATCGGCGAGGACCATTCGCAACCGTCTCCATGAAGCTGGGCTACGGTCCCGCACACCGTTAGGCCGTCTTCCGCTCACACCCCAACATCGTGCAGCCCGCCTCCAGTGGTGTCGCGACAGGCGTGAATGGAGGGACGAATGGAGACGTGTCGTCTTCAGCGATGAGAGTCGCTTCTGCCTTGGTGCCAATGATGGTCGTATGCGTGTTTGGCGCCGTGCAGGTGAGCGCCACAATCAGGACTGCATACGACCGAGGCACACAGGGCCAACACCCGGCATCATGGTGTGGGGAGCGATCTCCTACACTGGCCATACACCACTGGTGATCGTCGAGGGGACTCTGAATAGTGCACGGTACATCCAAACCGTCATCGAACCCATCGTTCTACCATTCCTGGACCGGCAAGGGAACTTGCTGTTCCAACAGGACAATGCACGTCCGCATGTATCCCGTGCCACCCAACGTGCTCTAGAAGGTGTAAGTCAACTACCCTGGCCAGCAAGATCTCCGGATCTGTCCCCCATTGAGCATGTTTGGGACTGGATCAAGCGTCGTTTCACGCGGTCTGCACGTCCAGCACGAACGCTGGTCCAACTGAGGCGCCAGGTGGAAATGGCATGGCAAGCCGTTCCACAGGACTACATCCAGCATCTCTACGATCGTCTCCATGGGAGAATAGCAGCCTGGATTGCTTCGAAAGGTGGATATACACTGTACTAGTGCCGACATTGTGCATGCTCTGTTGCCTGTGTCTATGTGCCTGTGGTTCTGTCAGTGTGATCATGTGATGTATCTGACCCCAGGAATGTGTCAATAAAGTTTCCCCTTCCTGGGACAATGAATTCACGGTGTTCTTATTTCAATTTCCAGGAGTGTATGTCGCGCGTAGTGGGGTGGGTCTCGGCGCTGGCCGTAGCAACAAGAGTCAGCCTGGGAAATATACATGACGGGAAGTACCGCCATCTTGGCGCCAAAGGCACCGATTTTGTTTATATATATTTAATAATCAAAATCATTTATGACGTCATGAATACTAGGAGGAGCCTCTGGATGTTTAAAACTATCATAATTTTTGCCTCGCTAAAATTCACACCCGTTCATTAACAAATGCATATCTTAGTAAGTACGAACTTGATCGGAAATCCACGAACTGTGACGAAACTAGTAAGAGATACGGACTGCGCGCCGAAGTCGGCAGTCGGCGTGAGGAGCTCTTCCTGTCTAATTCGATGGTAGCCATGCTCTCGGTTACGAGTAGTTTGTGACATGAGTGTTTCATTATTGATCTAATAGGAATAAAAGTGATATTAGGGCATTCTGAATGTTAATTTCGAGTAAATAGATACCCCAAAGTTGATCGACAGCAATTTCAGATAATTATCTTCCACCGCCCCCACATCAACCATGGACCTTGCCGTTGGTGGGGAGGCTTGCGTGCCTCAGCGATACAGATAGCCGTACCGTAGGTGCAATGACAACGGAGGGGTATCTGTTGAGAGGCCAGACAAACGTGTGGTTCCTGAAGAGGGGCAGCAGCCTTTTCAGTAGTTGCAAGGGCAACAGTCTGGATGATTGACTAATCTAGCCTTGTAACACTAACCAAAACGGCCTTGCTGTGCTGGTACTGCGAACGGCTGAAAGCAAGGGGAAAC
Source organism: Schistocerca serialis cubense (assembly GCF_023864345.2). Lineage (NCBI taxonomy): Eukaryota > Metazoa > Arthropoda > Insecta > Orthoptera > Acrididae > Schistocerca > Schistocerca serialis. Next base: position 854,423,499 of record NC_064639.1, on the reverse strand, counting down.
TACGGCCGTAATTTTTGCCGAGGGCATGCAGCTTTACTGTATGGTTAAATGATGATGGCGTCCTCTTGGGTAAAATATTCCGGAGGTAAAATAGTCCCCCTTTCGGATCTCCGGGCCGGGACTACTCAAGAGGATGTCGTTATCAGGAAAAAGAAAACTGGCGTTCTACGGATCGGAGCATGGAATGTCAGATCCCTTAATCGGGCAGGTAGGTTGGAAAATTTAAAAAGGGAAATGGATAGGTTAAAGTTAGATATAGTGGGAATTAGTGAAGTTCGGCGGCAGGAGGAACAAGACTTCTGGTCAGGTGACTACAGGGTTATAAACACAAAATCAAATAGGGGTAATGCAGGAGTAGGTTTAATAATCAATCGGAAAATAGGAATGCGGGTAAGCTACTACAAACAGCATAGTGAGCGCATTATTGTGGCAAAGATAGACATGAAGCACACGCCTACTACAGTAGTACAAGTTTATATGCCGACTAGCTACGCAGATGAAGAAGAAATTGAAGAAATGTATGATGAAATAAAAGAAATTATTAAGATAGTGAAGGGTGACAAAAATTTAATAGTCATGGGTAACTGGAATTCGGTAGTAGGAAAAGGAAAAGAAGGAAATGTAGTAGGTGAATATGGATTGGGGCTAAGAAATGAAAGAGGAAGCAGCCTGGTAGAATTCTGCACAGAGCATAAGATAATCATATCTAACACTTGGTTCAAGAATCATAAAAGAAGGTTGTATACATGGAAGAATCCTGGAGATACTAAAAGGTATCGGATAGATTATATAATGGTAAGACAGAGATTTAGGAACCAGGTTTTAAATTGTAAGACATTTCCAGGGGCAGATGTGGACTCTGACCACAATCTATTGGTTATGATCTGTAGATTAAAACTGAAGAAACTGCAAAAAGGTGGGAATTTAAAGAGATGGGACCTGGATAAACTGACTAAACCAGAGGTTGTACAGAGTTTCAGGGAGAGCATAAGGGAACAATTGACAGTAATGGGAGAAAGAAATACAGTAGAAGAAGAATGGGTAGCTCTGAGGGATGAAGTAATGAAGGCAGCAGACGATCAAGTAGGGAAAAGACGAGGGCTAGTAGAAATCCCTGGGTAACAGAAGATATATTGAATTTAATTGATGAAAGGAGAAAATATAAAAATGCAGTAAATGAATCAGGCAAAAAGGAATACAAACGTCTCAAAAATAAGATCGACAGGAAGTGCAAAATTGCTAAGCAGTGATGGCTAGAGGACAAATGTAAGGATGTAGAGGCTTATCTCACTAGGGGTAAGATAGATACTGCCTACAGGAAAATTAAAGAGACCTTTGGAGATAGAGAACCACCTGCATGATAACAAGAGCTCAGATGGAAACCCAGTTCTAAGCAAAGAAGGGAAAGCAGAAAGGTGGAAGGAGTATATAGAGGGTCTATACAAGGGTGATGTACTTGAGGACAATATTATGGAAATGGAAGAGGATGTAGATGAAGATGAAATGGGAGATACGATACTGCGTGAAGAGTTTGACAGAGCACTGAAAGACCTGAGTCGAAACAAGGCTCCCGGTGTAGACAACATTCCATTAGAACTACTGACGGCCTTGGGAGAGCCAGTCCTGACAAAACTCTACCATCTGGTGAGTAAGATGTATGAAACAGGCGAAATACCCTCAGACTTCAAGAAGAAGACTTCAATCCCAAAGAAAGCAGGTGTTGACAGATGTGAAAACTACCGAACTATCAGTTCAATAAGTCACAGCTGCAAAATACTAACGCGAATTCTTAACAGACGAATGGAAAAACTAGTAGAAGCCAACCTCGGGGAAGATCAGTTTGGATTCCGTAGAAATGTTGGAACACGTGAGGCAATACTGACCCTACGACTTATCTTAGAAACTAGATTAAGGAATGGCAAACCTACGTTTCTAACATTTGTAGACTTAGAGAAAGCTTTTGACAATATTGACTGGAATACTCTCTTTCAAATTCTGAAGGTGGCAGGGGTAAAATACAAGGAGCGAAAGGCTATTTACCATTTGTACAGAAACCAGATGGCAGTTATAAGAGTCGAGGGACATGAAAGGGAAGCAGTGGTTGGGAAGGGAGTGAGACAGGGTTGTAGTCTCTCCCCGATGTTATTCAATCTGTGTATTGAGCAAGCAGTGAATGAAAGAAAAGAAAAATTCGGAGTAGGTATTAAAATCCAAGAAGAAGAAATAAAAACTTTAAGGTTCGCCGATGACATTGTAATTCTGTCAGAGACAGCAAAGGACTTGGAAGAGCAGATGAACGGAATGGATAGTGTCTTGAAAGGAGGATATAAGATGAACATCAACAAAAGCAAATCGAGGATAATGGAATGTAGTCGAATTAAGTCGGGTGATGCTGAGGGAATTAGATTAGGAAATGAGACACTTAAAGTAGTAAGGGAGTTTTGCTATTTGGGGAGCAAAATAACTGATGATGGTCGAAGTAGAGAGGATATAAAATGTAGACTGGCAATGGCGAGGAAAGCGTTTCTGTAGAAGAGAAATTTGTTAACATCGAGTATAGATTTAAGCGTCAGGAAATCTTTTCTGAAAGTATTTGTATGGAGTGTAGCCATGTATGGAAGTGAAACATGGATGATAAATAGTTTGGACGAGAATAGAAGCTTTCAAAATGTGGTGCTACAGAAGAATGATGAAAATTAGATGGGTAGATCACGTAACTAATGAGGAGGTACTGAATAGGATAGGGGAGAAGAGAAGTTTGTGGCACAACTTGACTAGAAGAAGGGATCGGTTGGTAGGACACGTTCATAGGGATCAAGGGATCACGAATTTAGTATTGGAGGGCAGCGTAGAGGGTAAAAATCGTGGAGGGAGACCAAGAGATGAATACACTAAGCAGATTCAGAAGGATGTAGGTTGCAGTAGGTACTGGGAGATGAAGAGGATTGCACGGGATAGAGTAGCATGGAGAGCTGCATCAAACCAGTCTCAGGACTGAAGACCACAACAACAACAACAACAATCTTCCACCGACGGAGACATCCAATGCGCCAATGAAGAATCTGCACGGGATGACATTTACGAGAGCTGCATCGCGCACAAGTAGGAGGAAATCAGACTACACGACCCACCAAGGCGGATCAAGGAAGGTCCGACTTAACACTAGCAAATTCCGGGCGGAAATGCTGACCAGTTATACTGTACGTCACATATACCACCCTCTACGGAATCGCGGCTAAGCTGAGTAATAACAGTATCAGTTTAGAAGCCATGGGACCTTGCAAGTCACCAGCTCTCGAAGTCTGAAGTCAATTTTGGAGAGAAGAGTGCGTAATCGTTATCACCCTCATCACGTTACCTGAACTAGCCACTGGTATAGGATTTCCTTGAAAACTATGCAGGGCCTATATTTATGCATTCAGAGACGACTGGAAGCTGTTTTGAATGCCAACGGTTTTCCTGCACCGTATTATGTATGATAATGTGCTGTGTTTTTGGTTTTTCCATATTTTTGCCCAGCCCCAGTACAATTCCGATGTGCCAGGTTCTGTTGTTCGTTTCTATATCTACATCGATATCTACATGGATACTCTGCAAATCACATTTAAGTGTCTGGCAGAGGGTTCATCGAATCATCTTTACATTTCTCTATTGTTCCAATCTCGTATAGCGCGCGGTAAGAACGAACATCTACTTCTTTCCGTACGAGCTCTGATTTCCCTTATTTTATCATGGTGGTCGTTTCTTCCTACGTAGGTCGGTATCAACAAAATATTTTCACATTCGGAGGTCAAAGTTGGTGACTGGAATTTCGTGAGAAGATTCCGTCGCAACGAAAAACGCCTTTATTTTAATGATGTCCACGCCAAATCCTGTATCACTTCAGTGACTCTCTCTCCCCTATTTCGCGATAATACAAAACGTGACGCTCTTCTTTGAACTTTTTCGATGTACTCTGTCAGTCCTGTCTGGTAAGGATCCCACACCGCGCAGCAGTATTCCAAAAAAGGACGGACAAGCGTATTGTAGGCAGTCTCCTTAAGATCTGTTACATTTTCTAAGCGTCCTGCCAATAAAACGCAGTCTTTGATTAGCCTTCCCCACACCATTTTCTGTGTGTTCCTTCCAATTTAAGTTCTTCGTAATTGTAATTCCTAGGTATTTAGTTAAATTTAAGGTCTGTAGATTTGACTGATTTATCCTGGCACCGAAGTTGAAAGGATTCCGTTTAGCACTCGTGTGGATGACCTCATACTTCTCATTATTTAGGGTCAATTGCTAATTTTCGCACCGTACAGATACCTTTCCTACATCGTTTTACAATTTGTTTTGATCTGATGACTTTATAGTCGATAAACGACAGCGTCATCTGCAAACAAGCTAAGAAGGCTGCTCAGATTGTCTCCAAAATCGTTTATATAGATAAGGAACAGCAAAGGTCCTATAACATCATCCTGTGGAACGCCAGAAATCGCTTCTGTCTGACTCGATGACTTTCCGTCAGTCACATAACTGAGACGATATTCCATAAGCACACAATTTCACTACAAGCCACGTGTGTAGTACAGTGTCAAAAGCCTTCCGGAAAGCCACAAATACAGAAACAATCTAAAATCCCTTGTCAATAGCACTCAGCACTTCATGCGAGTAAGCAAGACGTTTCTTACGAACACTTAAAGTCGTGTCGAACGAGGATGTCCAGCATACTGTTACGGATTGCTTCATTCAGCATGTCAAGATGTTACACTAAATGGTATCTGCAATTTGCTGCATCGGCAGAATGATTGCGTTAATGCTCACGGTGATTTTGCCTGAACGGCATACCAATTCTGAACCGTATGGCCATCGGGTGGAAACTTTTTGACCGCCACTTGTATTAAACAGTTACTAATTATCGCCGAGATGGCGAGTCCCATTAAAATCAGGCCTTTGTAGGAAGTTGAATGTTTGCACGAGCCGCAATACGCTTGCAGGGTGCTGTTGGCCGCTAGGAGACGTCAGTACCTGGCAACTGACGTCCCAGATTACTTCTTCCAGAACTGCTGCAAAAGACATAGTTACAGGGTAATTATTAAGTCGTCGAAACAATTTAATAAATCGGTATAGGGAAACGACTAAATACAACGTGACAACTGATACAGTACAAACTCTATTTTGTGTGTGCGTGTGTGTGTGTGTGTGTGTGTGTGTGTGTGTGTGTGTGTGTGTGTGTGTGTTTTGCTGTCGCGTTAGCATGGAAAACTGCCGACAGGGGCGCCGCGAACTGTAGTTGCTACAAATTATGGAGAAACGGGCAGAGAAACTATTTGTTGCTAGAATTTCCCCGTTGCTAATTGGTGGTGAGTATGTAGCGAGCTTGCCGTGAAAGTTTCGCAAGACGAAACAAGAACACAAGAGCATAGTGAAGTGGTAAAGGAAGTTCGAGGAGGATGGATGAGTGTGCGACGTGAAATGTTCAGGCCGATCGGGCTTGTCAGAACAGACAGTGGATCGTGTGAGGATCGTGATGCTTCAACGTCGACCTGTCGAGCTAGTGCAGAAGTCAACATCTCTCAGCCAGCAGTGTGGAAAATCCTTCGTAAGCGATTAAGAGTGAAAACATACAATTATAGAGTACAAATATGCCGAAATGTCTCGAAAATTGTGGCTTCGCAGGCAAATTAATCTTCGGTGACGAAGCCATTTGTCGCCCTCTGGGGTAGTTCAGTAGACACAACACACATTCTGGAGGCAGAGGATTGATATGCAACTGTCGAACGGGATTCCGAGAAAGTTAACGCGTTCTGAGGCGTGTCCAAAAAGACAATCTATGGACTTTTCTTATTTGCTGAGGCAACTGTCAATGGCATCACTTAAACTAGACATGCTACAATTGTGGCTCATACCACGACTTGAAAACTGATAGCTGGGATTTCAGCTTTCAAATAGATGACGCTCGTCAGCATTTCCACGATTGTGTGTAAGATTATGTCAATGAGACGCTATCATGTCGCCGGATAAGCCGCGATGCGGCCGCTGACCTGGCGCTACTCGAATGGACCCTACGGTAGCCGGACTTGACGCTTTGGGTTTTTTTGCGTTACATCAAGGATAGAGTTTATATTCCACTACTACCGCAGATCTTCGACGACTTGTGGCACTTCATTGCAGCAACTGTTCTTACCACCACTCCTGAAGTGCTGGGCCGGATGCTGGACCACTGATTAAATGTGTGCCGCATTACAAAGGCTGGACGCATAGAACACTTATAACTACTGTAAAAGAAAAGCTTTGTGAGTTTTTTCCACGTATTCCATCATTTGTTACGTTGTATTTGGCCATTTATCTGTACTGTAATTCTTTTTAATGTTTCGTGAACTTTATAAATACCCTGAGTGTCACTGCAAGCTGTCGACTGTTTTCTTTGGAAGCCGAAGTTTTAAACAGCGGCCAAAACGAGCAGCGAATCTCACTTTTTGAAAGAAGTCTACAGGTGTTTCCGCCACAACTATAGCAAGCTCGGGCAATATGCTCCAATAGTGTAGATGCCATATTGTTCAGTATTTCGGAGTTCTGAAGCTTCAGATGATCAGAGACGACTCCCGGTTTCAACGAGCCTATCATGTAAGCAATTATTTGCTTGCCCGCCATAACAACTTAATTAAAAATACTCCGCAAGTTCAACTGCAACTGAACATCGAAGTCACCCATGCTGTCGCTCAGGTAGTGCTGAAAGTTCTGCTACCAGCGTAGCATCATTTGATATAATCTATTTCTCGCTCGTATTCATTTTCTCGTACATTTCAGTTTTTACTGCGTGTGATTTTTCTCCTCTTGATCGAGCAGCTACAACCGGTCGAATAACCTTAAAAAGTTGAACAGCTTAATAACGCATTGCCACTCACGTTAATAAAGTGAGATTATTGTATCTATCAGAGGATTTCATTCGATATATCTGTTTCTTTGAGTCGAACTACGTTTCTAGTTCTTCTCACTTGTTCAAAAATGGTTCAAATGGCTCTGAGCACTATGGGACTCAACTGCTGTGGTCATAAGTCCCCTAGAACTTAGAACTACTTAAACCTAACTAACCTAAGGACAGCACACAACACCCAGCCATCACGAGGCAGAGAAAATCCCTGACCCCGCCGGGAATCGAACCCGGGAACCCGGGCGTGGGAAGCGAGAACGCTACCGCACGACCACGAGATCTTCTCACTTGTACTTAAATTGTAATAGCAGCTTGACTATAATGTGGTTGATCAAGTGAGAGGACAAGCTGAAACACGATTGGATTTCAAAAAGTAAATTACACATTATTATGACAGGCTAAGTGACTTTTACTGAATGCTGCACCACACTTTAAAGTTACACAGATATACCGGGTGATCCAAAAGTCAGTATAAATTTGAAAACTTAATAAACCACGGAATAATGAAGATAGAGAGGTAAAAATTGACACACATGCTTGGAATGACATGGGGTTTTATTAGAACAAAAAAAAAAACACCCCATATTGCCAGACGCGTGAAAGACCTCTTGCGCCCGTCGTTTGGTGATGATCGTGTGCTCAGCCCCCACTTACGTCATGCTTGGCCTCCTAGGTCCCAAGACCTCAGTCCGTGCGATTATTGGCTTTAGGGTTACCTGAAGTCGCAAGTGTATCGTGATCGACCGACATCTCTAGGGATGCTGAAAGACAACATCCGACGCCAATGCCTCACCATAACTCCGGACATGCTTTACAATGCTGTTCACAACATTATTCCTCGACTTCAGCTATTGTTGAGGAATGATGGTGGACATATGAAGCATTTCCTGTAAAGAACATCATCTTTGCTTTGTCTTACTTTGTTGTGCTAATTATTGCTATTCTGATCAGACATATCTGTCGGACATTTTTTGAACTTTTGTATTTTTTTTTATTCTAATAAAACCCCATGTCATTCCAAGCATGTGTGTCAATTTGTACCTCTCTATCTACATTATTCCGTGATTTATTCAGTTTTCAAATTTATACTGACTTTTTGATCACCCGGTACAGCACTATTTTTCAGCATAGTCACCAAGTCTCTGCCAATAATGGTCGGAACATTCTATCAATCGTTCAATTTCTAGACGATAGAAATCCGCTCCTTAGTCTCGGAGCCATTCGAGAGCCTTAGAGTGAAAGACCGCATAGTTGGAAATTTTTTTGCTCTCAGATGTTCTTTCAGCTTGCTGTAAAGACGGGAATCGCATTTATCAACATCACCTATGTCAGGTCTCGGTTGTACTGTTGGCACAATTCCACTTGTGCTGAATCGTTGCATTCGGTCCATACACCACCAAAATTCCACGGTGAATCCGTGTGGAATGTAGACCTTTTGTCCACAAGCACCGTACTGTCCCGCATACTTCAGCCTTAGAGGTAGCTTCCAGTTGCCGCGCCATTTAACTCGCACATTATAATACACTCGTTATTAGTACCACAGCACAACTGTGTCAGCAGGAAACCCGGAAATCTACCGTCTTCTGACAATGCGCCATCTTGTTGCGCAATGGTCTTAGCGTGGGACGACATGTGGAAGACCCTAGACACATCTGCAAGTACGAGAGGAAGCTGACCTCTGTTCCACGATCACAACAGAAAGCTGTAGGGCAGCTTTCTGTTTTAGCAAGGGCAAGCGGCGCTAGAGGAGTGTTTTACAAAACTGTTAATAAGATATTTTTCTCCCAGCATTAGCTACAAGGGAATTTCACCATTTTGGTTTGTCCCAGATGTTTCTCTTGCCGGTAGGGATTATAGACGGTCGGTGCAGAAAAGAAGCAATCGACGGCTTCCCAGAGCAAACTGATCTCACAGATGATTTTATTTACAACCGCTGCCGCAGCGAAGAGGAAGCAGAGGGCTCACCTTGCGGTAGATGAGGCTGCAGCAGGCGACGCGAACGCGCATGCCGACGAGCTGCGCCTCCTTGGAGTTGTGGTGCCAGCAGAAGATGCGCACCAGCACGTTGGCCACCAGCGCCGCCGCGAAGCCGTATTCCTCGGCCACCGGCGGCCGCGCGCCCGGCGAGAACACCTTCACCACACGGCCCACCAGCAGCGGCTGCGTCGACCTGCGGCACACAGGCAGCCACACCACAGTGTAGGCAGCGTCTCAGCACGCCGGTCACACCCTCTCTCAGATATCATCATTGTTTACAGAAGATCCATCGTCTCCATTCCGACCAGCCACTTGGATTAAGTAACATCCTAACTATGTCTGATTCATTATGTGTCCTACGAGCAGCAAATACACCATCAAGAATGGGTGATAACAACATTTATCTGTTGAAAGTAATGGAGAAGGTGTAGCATCACAAACACAGAAAGCTTCCCTTAAATGATCGTTTCATTTGATAAGTTTTAAGGTTTTGCATCACCTCGGTTCCGAGGGTTCCGTAACCTATACAGACAATTGGAATAGAGATCAACATAAAAATCATTTCCGCCCTCATTATTGCTCATGAGAACCACACATTGCATGCTGTACCACCACACAGCGAGACCTTCAGAGGTGGTGGTCCAGATTGCTGTACACACCGGTACCTCTAATACCCGGTAGCACGTCCTCTTGCATTGATACGTGCCTGTATCCGTCGGGGCATACTAACCACAAGTTCATCGAGGCACTGTTGGTCCAGATTGCCCCACTCCTCAACGGCCATTCGGTGTAGATTCCACAGAGTGGTTGTTGGGTCACGTCGTCCATAAACAGCCCTTTTCATTCTATCCCAGGCATGTTCGATAGGGTTCATGTCTGCAGAACATGCTGGCCACTCTAGTCGTTATCCTGAAGGAAGTCATTCACAAGATGTGCACGATTGGGGCGCGAATTGTCGTCCATGAAGATGAATGGCTCGCCAATATGGTGCCGATATGGTTGTACTATCGCTCGGAGGATGGCATTCACGCATCGTACAGCCATTACGGCGCCTTCCATGACGACCAGCGGCGTTCGTCGGCCCCACATAATGCCACTCCAAAACAGAAGGGAACCTCCATCTTGCTGGACTCGCTGGACAGTGTGTCTTAGCCGTTCAGCCTGATCGGGTTGCCTTCAAACACGTCTCCGACGATTTTCTGGTTGAAGGCATATGCTACACTCGAAGGTGAAGAGAATGTGATGCCAATCCTGATCGGTCCATTTGTACCACGCTGCATGGTGTCGTGATTGCAAAGATGGACCTCGCCACGGACGCCGGGAGTGAAGCTGCGCATCGTGCAGACTATTGCGCACCGTTTGAATCGTAACAGGACGACCTGTGGCTGCACGAAAAGCATTATTCAATACGGTGGCGTGGCGGTCAGGGTTCCTCCGAGCCATAATCAGTAGGTAGCGGTCATCCATTGCAGTAGTAGCCCTTGGGCGGCCTGAGCGAGGCATGCCATCGACAGTTCCTGTCTCTCGGTATTTCCTCAATGTCCAAACAACATCGCCTTGGTTCACTCCGACACGCCTAGCCATTTCCCTTGTTGAGAGCCCTTCCTGGCACAAAGTAACAATGGGAACGTGATCGAACCGCAGTATTGAACTACAGACAACACGGGCCGTATACCTCCTTTCTGGTGGAACGAGATGCTTAAAATACTAGTACAAGATTACATGACAGGTGTATTGTGTTGGAGTAGTATTAGCCTGCCTTATGATACTCTTTTCACAGCGGCCTGTACATCAGTGGCAAATAAATGAATTTCAAGCCTCTGATGTGCAACCTGACCTGCATGGTAGGTATGTTGTGAGAGTAGTATGGGCCTGCTTTATTCACTGTCTTGGAGGGGCACACATGCCAATGAGCATAGCAGGGTACAGATTGAGATGGATAGAGGAGCAGATGGACAGAGTGAGGGGAAAAGGAAAAATGCAGTGAGAGAGTAGGAGGGGGAGATACTCGAGGGAGGTGGCAGTTTAGAAGGGTGTGAGTAGTTGTATATGGAAGTGGGCGAGGCAGAGATGGAGAGAGAGAGGGGGAGAAGAATATGATAAGGAGGAGGAGGAGAGAGGAACATATGGTGAGAGAAAGGGGATTGAAGAAATAGACAAACAGAAGGGAAGGAGGAGATTAAGAGTGAGTGGTGAGGACCTCAGATGTTAAGTCCCATAGTGCTTGGAGCCATTTTTTTTAATTGATCAAAAGACGAGCAAAACCACCACACATCAACTTTCCAAAAAAAATATGGAGTTTAGTGGTTTCATTTACAACTCACCAAAACCATCTCGTTCTTTAAACATCGCTCATTGTCTACAAGCACTATCAGGAACCCTCTTCTCAACTGTCGCTCATGTACCAGGGTTGTTACATGTTACACTGTACTATTAGCTTCACTTTGATGGCATTTGTCTTTAATTGTTTAGTTAAAATCCACAAGACAGTGGCCAATGAAAAGCATCCGTTGCTCAGTGTGAGAGCAGCTTCTTCGTTTAAAGCACGCTTCCATCACGGACAATTGGTGCCAATCAAATCCCACTTTAACAGTTCCTCCAGCGCCCAGGGAGTGACTGCAGGCGCTGGCGCCAACGTTGTTAGAGGGTTGGTAACATCCACACTTAGGCGGTCTCCTGAACGTGAGGCTAATTAGGGGAAAGCCTTTCTGGGGAGGTGCTGATGCGGACCTTCCTCGTGTGGGTAGGGCGTAGGTAGAGCCCTCTGGGGTAATTGGAATTTTAGTGTATATGTTGCAAATAGTCTGGATATTCGTTTTGACATGTGATCTTGTACTAGAATTTTCAGTACCTTTTTTGCGGATTACTTTGTCAAAAACTTTCTCACAGTTTACAAAGGCAATGAGCGTTTCAGTGTTAAACTGTGCTTCGATCAGGTCTCACACTGTTTCCGTGAATCATATACTATAATACTGAACAAGCGGAGTAAATATAACATAAAATTCAAAAAACCTAACTACGCGAAAGCATCGACTGTAAATTCTACCATTACAATTGTTATTGCTGTGGTGGAAGACGACATTAATTGGCCTGATACCAGTAGATATGAGAAAGGATTATTGTAACAATGACACTGCTAGCATTACATCAAAATAGTGGAGCAAGGATACAACGGTTGAATTAGGTTAACGGCAGTATACTTACAAATTGTCGCCCGATTCTGAAAATTCCATTCGTTTTCGCGTTCTTATCAACGTATAATAGTCCGCTTCTTTATTAAAATGACTGCAGAAAGAAGCATTCGATAAATAAATTATTAGATTAAAAGGTAAGGATCAAGATGATGCAGCAAGCTAAAATGGAGTGTATCCGTCAAATATACAGCATTGGAAGTTTCGGCAGCAACATTTACCTCGGAATAAAGTTGCTGTTTCGTAGACCAGAGATTACGAGCATGGGTGAGAGTTTTATATGTGCAGTTAGAGTGTGTCTGCTCTCGCTAACGTTTACTGAACAACACAAGTGTGATATTTGTGCTTACGATCACATAAGGATGTGTCAAATTAACAAAGTATACTGACTTAATTACTACGTCGTCGAATACCAAATAAAGAAATGGAGGGACGGGGGACTTGCCATTTTCTGGTAATAAGGAATAATATTAAACGTCGCAAACTGGTTCAGAAAGTAATTAGGAAATATTTGGGCCAAACAAGGTGCCAAGAGCCGTATGTAAGTGATTCGTCACCACTTTATATTTCAAATCGGATGTGACAATAATCGTCATGATATCCTCGCAACAAACGGCACCATCTCTGCTCGTGGGAAATGTAGGCAAATGTATGCGAAAGATTCGGTTTCACCAGGTTTATCAGTAGTGCACCTAGAAATTTCATTACGTAGGAAACCGACAATAAATATTTTAAATACAGCAACGTAACTACTGTTACCAACTTTTTCTTCTTAGGAACGAATTTTGGATTAAGTTAATTTCAAAATGATTAAAAATCTATTAAATAGCACGAGATTTTCCCGACTGTTTCCATAGTACTTAAGTACATGGCGTTGCCCGGATATGTATTTATTCCAGTCTTCTATTAGTCCACCTCCTCCTTCACACCCTTTCTGTCCACCTCCTCCACCCCACCCCCACCACTCTCTGTCCATCTTCTCCTGCTCCTCTTCCTATCCATCTTCTCCTCTCGCTCTCTCTGTATCTGCTCCCCCCCCCCTTTAGTTCACCTGCCCCTACCCCTGTGTCCATGCACTTCTCCCCCCACCCTGTTCGTCTCGTCCTCTTTCCTTTTTCTGTCCCGCTCCAACTTTTCCCTTTCTCTGTCCATTTCCTCCTCTCCCTTACTTTGTTCCTCTCATTTTTCCTCTCTTTCTGCCCATCTCTTCCTCCCCCTGCTTCTGTGCATCCCTTCCTCTTCCCTTTCTCTCCCCTCATCTCGCCACTCTCTATCCATTTCCCCCTTTCCTTCTCTATGTTCATCTCCTACTTCCCCCCCCCCCAATCTCCTCCTTCCCCTCCGCTGTCGGTCCATCTTCTCCAACCTCATCTCTCCCCGCGTTATCACACTCACCCCAATAAGAGGCTAGCGGTTCTTACCACCATAGTATTTATT